>NW_027211849.1:0-600000 GCF_036971445.1 Narcine bancroftii
TAAATCGATGCAAGAAATGCAACTTTTGGATATATGGGGGAAACAACACCCAAAGGAAAAGGAATATTCATATTATTCGGGTAGACATAAAACATACTCAGCTCATATGGAAGACAGAGTAAGAAAAACAGAATATAAAGCTAGAATATTATCGGACCATTCACCCTTGATATTGACAATATCCAAGAATGTATAGATGGAGATTAAACTCCATGCTACTTAAAAGGCAGGATTTTAGAGAATTCATTGAAAGACAAATTAAAATGTACTTTGAAATAAATACGGAATAAGTGAAAGATAAGTTTATACTATGGGACGCAATGAAAGCATTCATCAGAGGGCAAATAATAAGTTATGTAACTAAGATGAAGAAGGACTACAATCAGGAAACAGAGCAGTTGGAAAGAGAAATAGTAAATATAGAAAAAGAATTAACAATGAAGGAAGACACAACTAAAAGAAAAGAATTGGCAGATTAAAAAAAATAAAATATGAAACACTACAAACATATAAGGTGGAGAAGAACATAATGAAGTCAAAACAGAAATATTATGAACTAGGAGAAAAAACACACAAAATTCTAGCATGGCAGCTTAAGACAGAACAAACTAAGATAATGGTATTGGCATCAAGGAAAAAAGATAAACAAATCACATAAAATCCAACGGAGATTAATGAAAACTTCAGAGAATTCTATGAACAATTATACCAAACTGAAAACGAAGGGAAAGAAGGGAAAATAGATGAATTTTTAACTAAAATTGAACTACCAAAATTACAAATAGAGGAACAAAATAAATTAACAGAACCATTTGAAATAGTAGAAATACAAGAGATAATTAAAAAACTACCAAATAATAAAACACCAGGAGATGACGGATTCCCAATAAAATTCTATAAAACATTTAAACATTTATTAATTCCTCCCCTCCTGGAAGTAATCAACCAGATTGACAAAACACAAAGCTTACCAGATTCATGCAAAACAGCAATAATTACAGTAATACCAAAGATAGGGAAAGATCCACTCGCACCAGCATCATATAGACCAATATCATTACTTAACACAGATTATAAGATAATAGCTAAACTATTAGCAAACTGATTAGCCGATTATGTACCTAAAATGGTAAATCTAGACCAAACTGGATTTATTAAAAAAAGACGAACAACAGACAATATTTGTAAATTTATTAACTTAATTCATGCAGTAGAAGGGAGTAAAGCGCCAACAGTAGCAGTTGCCTTAGACGCAGAGAAGGCCTTTCACAGAGTAGAATGGAATTATTTATTCAAAGAATTGCAAAAATTCAGTTTACCAGAGAAGTATATTAATTGGATTAAAGCATTATATAAGGGGCCATTGGCGAAAGTGACAGTAAATGGATATATATCAAAGTAATTTAATTTAAGCAAATCAACAAGGCAGGGATGCCCACTATCACCCTTATTGTTCGCGTTAGCTGTAGAACCACTAGCAGAATTGATAAGAACAGAAAATAAAATAAAAGGGATAAAAATAAAAGACAAGGAATATAAAATCAGTTTATTTGCAGATGATGTTATAGTATACTTAACAGAACCAGAATTGTCAATAAAAGAATTACATAAGAAATTGAAGGAATATGGAGAAGTGTTGGGTTACAATATTAACGCAAATAAAAGTGAAGCAATGCCAATGAATAATGCGGATTTCTCAAAATTTAAGAAGGAATCACCATTCAGATGGCAAATGCAAGCAATAAGATACCTAGGTATACAAATAAATAAAAACCTCGGCCATCTATATAAACTCAATTATTATCCACTAATGAAAAAATTACAGGACGATTTAGAGCATTGGAAAGATTTACCACTAACACTAATAGGAAGGATAAACTGTATTAAAATGAACATGTCCCTCTGTTTCAGGCATTGTCAATATACTTGACAGAGAAATTCTTCAAGGAGTTAAAGTAAATAATAAGGAATTTTTTATGGAAAGGTGGGAAACCGAGGATAGTACTAGATAAATTAACAGAATGGTATAAACAAGGAGGCTTACAACTGCCAAACTTCAAAAATTATTATAGAGCCGCACAATTAAGATACCTATCAGATTTTTATCAAACAAGGGAAAAGCCAGATTGGACTAGATTAGAACTAGATAAAATAGGGGAGAAGATACCTGAACATATATAAATGGGATGAAAAATTGGTACAATGTAGGAGTTCTCCAGTATTACATCATCTGCTCAATATTTGGAGGAAGATTCATGTAGAAAGGTGTAAAACAAATTACCAATTACCAAAACTAATACTGACGCAAAATCAGCTAATCCCTTTTACAATAGATAACCTTTCCTTGAAAGAATGGGAGAAAAACGGGATCAAAAGAATAGAAAATTGTTTTTCAGGAAATAAATTACTATCCTTTGAACAAATGAAGGATAATTATAACATAACTCAAGATACAGTGTTGGCATACTACCAACTGAGATCCTACTTGAAGGACAAATTGGGAAGCAGTCTGAGGTTACCAGAGGGAAGTAATTTTGAATATGTGATTACAGATACAATGATAATCAAAAAATGTATAACAAATATGTATATTAAACTGCAAGAAAAGGAGAATGAGGAAACAAATGGTAAAACTAAACAAAAATGGGAACAAGATTTAAACATAAAGATAAAGAAGGAAACATGGGAGAATTTATGCTCTGGAACGATGAGAAATACAATAAACACGAGGTTACCTATGATACAATATAACTGGATACACATTACACTGGATACACATTACACCTCAAAAGTTAAATAAATGGGACCCAACAGTATCTGACAGATGTTTTCGTTGTTAAAAAGAAATGGGAACAACAATTCATGCAATCTGGACATGTGAGAAAGTTGAAAAATTTGGGGAAGATCTAAACCAGATATTAAATAAAATTACAGAAAACAATATACCAAAAAACCCAGAGATCTTCCTCCTAAGTAACATAAAAAACAAAGAATTTGGAATTGATTTGGAGGATGCACAAAAAAGATTTGTTAAGATAGCTCTAGCCGTAGCAAAAAAATGTATTATGTCAACCTGGAAATTAGAAGATAATTTGAGAATAAAACAATGGTATATAGAAATGAATAAATGTATTCCATTAGAAAAAATAACATATAATCAAGAAATAATATTGAAATATTTGAACAAATATGGGAGCCATACATGAAACATAATAGAGAAAACCTACCGGGGACATCTACCACCTAAATTAATGAAAGGAGACGGAAATGAAAAGAATTGACTCAGTGGAATTTATTGTTTATTTTTATTGAATGACAACATTGTTTGACTGGTTTAATGTATCTTAGATTCTGTACTTTAAATGAATGGGGGGGGGAGGGGAGGTAGGGAGGGTGGGATGGGAGGAGGGAGGGGTGGGGTAGAAAATGACACTATATATTTGAAAAGGAAAATGTATGTATCTTGGTCAATGTGGTTTATGGTGTGAAAAATAAAAAATTAAAAAAAAAACAATCTTAAATGGTATATTGTCATATTATAGGATCATGTGAGTTGATTGGGAATAATTCAATTTTATGAAAATGTAGTTTTTATCCAGAAAATTCTCCCAAAATGTAATAGTAAAGAGAGCATCGCAGGGATAGAACGAGCAGGATCTGAAATAGAGACTAAAAGGTCATCTGCTTATCGAGAGACTTGATGAGGCGAGCAGAGGAAAGTTTAGTGGTGATAACAGAGGCCAGATGTTATTTTCCACAGAGTGTGGTGGGTGCCTGGAATGCATTGCCAAGGGTGGTGATGGAGGCTGGAACAAGAGGGACATTCAAAAGACAACATGGAATGTCAGGGAAGTTCTAATTTATTCATCACAATCCCACCTGAAATCACCATTATTGATGGATTGCGATGAAGGCCGTTGGTCATCCTGATGAGTTCTAGAACATTCCATTCTGTTATAAACAGGGTGAATGCGATGTTGGGATTCATTCCCAGAGGGACAGCAGGCAAGAGCAGGGGTGTGATGTTGAGACTCCATCAAGCTCAGGTAAGGCCTCTCTTGGAGTATTGGGGACAGTTTTGGTGCCTTATTTGAGAAACAAAGTGCTGGCTTCGGAGAGGGTTGAGAGAAGATTTACTGGAATGAGACCAGGATTGAAAGGGTTAACATATGAGGAATGGTTTTCAGCTGGAGTACAGAGGATGAGGGGAAACATATCGAGGCAGTTCAAATGCTAAAGGCCTGGCCAGAGTAAATGGGGAAAGAATGTTTCCCATGGCCTGGATTTTAGGACGAGGGTATAATTTCTGGAGAAAAGATGCCAATTTAAAAGAGAGATTCAGAAAAGTTTCTTTAGCCAGAGGTTCATGATCTGTGGAGCTTGATCCCACAGGCGGCTGTGGAAGCGAGGTCTTTGGGAGTATTTAAGGCAGAGATTGCTATGCTTTGTATTAGTCTGGGAATCTTGGTTTACAGGGAAGAAGCCAGGGAATGTGTTAAATATTCGACCAGCAGCAATAGAAATTCACAAAGGCAAGGGTATCTTCACAACAATCATTTATTTATTAATAATCTCTTACTTCACTCGAAACTTAAATCTAACTTATCCACATGATGTGCAAATGTGTGTGCATGCGCGCATGGGGCAAAACCCAAACTATTAAATTATAAGCTTAATTCTGAAGAGTTGATTTTAATGTTCAGTCTCAGAAATTTTTGTGTTGAAAATAGTCTTTACTGCTGTTCAAAAGCAATTATGGAGGAAGCGTGAGCCATCAGACCTCAAAACTCACAAATTTCTTGTCAAGTTGTTTCCAAAGAATTGTTTCTTCATATGACTGATTTTCCACTCTTGCATGGAAATTTCAGGACGTTTTTCTTCCCCAATGATTTAAAAAACCCAAGCAAGGGTTACACGAAGTCCCATGACGAAACAGACGCAATAGAACTACCCTTGTATCATTGTGCCTCCTGTGAGGTTCAAAAATCCCAACAGAACCACAAAGTACAAGACATGGCTTTAATTCGAGTCACACCAGCGGGAATAAGTAGTATTAATGTCAGGTGGACAGTGTCACCTGGCTAATACAAGAATCTCATTGGAATTTTACCATGGGGAGGTACAATATTTAAGGCATATTCTTGAATACAAAGTTGATGGACATCCCTTTAAACTTGTTTGAGGTACATTGTTTCATGTCTCAGCTTTTCACATTTCTGGATGCACTTTCTTAAGAAATGGAAATGATAGACATCAAACAAGACTTCACATGAACAAGTCAACTCGAATAGATGTCATTTCTCATGTACAAGTGAGTTGCTGTTGAGATGCTGGATTCCAATCAGTTTAACATCCACGTTTTGTATGCCTTGGGCTTTGAAGACTTCCTCACTGTGCTGTAGGTTTGGAACGGGCCATGATTTGAACTGAACGGGAGTCTGGCAGAGGCTGCGGGAGCATCGGAGACAAATCCACGGTCACCCAATGACTGTGAAGGGACTCTCTTTGACCTCTCTTTGCCTGACTGTAAGGGGAGCCAGTCAATGTTCAGGCTCACAGTGAATCTTTGTCTGCATTATTGTCAGACTGAGGGCAATGATTTCAGATTCAGATTTATAGTCAAGGTACATGAATGATCGCACATACAACCCTGAGATTTGTTATCTTGTGGGCCAGACCAAATGACCACTTCTTGGAATTGCAAGAAAAAACTGGACACTGCGGAAACAAATAAAGAAATGGAAACAGACTGTGCAATAAAGAGAAGTGGGAAAAATCATAAAGTGGCAAAGTAATGTCCTTAAATGAAGCCCTGATTGAGTTTGTTGTTGAAGAGTCTGATGGTGGAGGGGGAGCGGCTGTTCCTGAACCTAGTGGTGTGAGTCTTGTGGCCCCTACACCCTATCCAGCGAGAACAGAACATGTGCTGTGTGGTGTGGATCCTTGATGTTACCTGCTGTAATATTGTTGATGATGTGTAATATTACATTTATGTTTGATGACATGACAATAAATCATATCTAATCTAATCTAATCTGAAAGCAAGTATTTACCACTCAGCTTTGGGGAGTGTGGGGCTGAACTGCCTTCTTGAAGTGCAGCCATCTTTCTGGTGAAGCTGCTTTTAGGCAGGAGGGTGGGGGAGGGGGGTCTTCCAGGATTAAGATCCAGGGATGTTGAAGGACCAGAAATATATTTCCAAGCAGGAATGGTGCAGGACTTGGAAGCTGTGGGAAAACTAACAGCCTGGTGCTGCAAGTGTGCGGGATACATGGCATGAGGAATGTTTGCTGGCTCTCGGCCTGGACTCGTTAGAATTTAGGAGAATGTGTGGGGGGGAGGTCATCATTGAAACATTTTGAATGTTGACAGGCATGGTCAGAGTGGATGTAGAACAGTTGTTTCCTATGATGGAAGAGTTGAAGAGAAGGAACAACTTCAGGATTGAAGGAATTCCACTTAGAGCAGAAATGTGGAGGAATGTCTGTAGCCAGAGGGTGGTGAATCTGTGGAATTTGTTGCCACAGGCAGTTATGGAGCCAGGTCATCGGCAGAGATTCTTGATTAGTCAGAGCATCAAGGGGAGAAGGCCAGGTAGTAGGGCTGAATAGCCTAGTACTGCTCCATAGTCTTGCGTTCACCTGGACAGGAGTGATGTTTTCTTATTTTAATTATCTAAACCTTGGTGAGACACCAGGATTGCTTTGATCTCCTTACCATCACATTTTAAAATTGGAGCCAGTTTGAGGTGTGTGGTTTGCAGCAGGTGTTCATCCCACTTTTCTTTGTTCTTTTGACTGATTATGTTCCCTATTTCTTGCCAATCCAGCTGAAAGTTGTTAACCATGAGGACCGAGCAATTCTGGCCTCTCGGTGATATAGAGGGGCAACTGATTCGATTGATCCTTGTACTTAACGTGTACATTGCACTTGGCAAGAACTTGTATTTCCTTCCCAATAACTGTTTTTAAGATGGAGCATCTGTGTGTGGTAGCTGGCCCTCCTTCATTGTTCTGGGCCTGAGGGAAACCGCTCCTCCTGTATTGAGTTCCATCCATATCAGTTTGCTGTTCATGTGGACGTGGATGTAAAAATTTGGCTCTTTGTGGCCCACGGACGGGGATTACTTGGATCACATGTTCACTTTGGTTTGGTTCCACTTCTGATTCATTGGTATCCGGATTTCAGTGTCTGGCTTTTCCCGTCTCTTGGTCAAAATGTACTTTTCAGGAGTCTGGCTGGTAATCTTTCCTCAGTTTAATCAATGGCCATCTTGCTTTGATGTGCCCCTTCACATTGCATTTGTGGCATTTGGCTTTTTGAAGTAGCAAATATTGGGACTTTGATTCGTCTTCCCACAGCAAAAACATTTTTGACGGGCAGGTTCCTGGCGGGAAGAATCTTGGCGCCAAGATTTATTGATAGCCAAGTCTCTCGGACAGACATCTGCATTGCTTCCCACTGTCTCGGCGGCAGTAGCAATGTCTAACGCCAGTTCAGGTGTCAGATTTTGTGCTGCAATTTGTTTTCTTCGGGTCGTTTGTTCAGCTAAACCCATTATGAATTGATCTCTTGACGTCTTTGATCTGCCCAACTGCATTGTATCTAGACAGTTTACATGAAATTGGGGACAGACTCTCTGTGTTGTTGTTTACATCGGTAAAATTTATGACTTTCTGTCATCACTGGAGGTGGGGTGTTAAGGTGTTGAGCGATCACTTGACAGATTTCAGCAGATGTTTTCGTTGAAGGCATGTGTGAGCTGGTCAGCGATCTTAAGAGCTCAGGTGCCTCCTCCCATTAGGGTTATAAACAATGCCCGTTTTTATTGGATGGAGGATTTTCAGTCATATCATGTACAATACAATGATCATCAAAACCTTCTACATATGCTTCCCACGTGTCTTCATCTTCATTGGATTAGTCTAAGGGAGCTGCAGGAACTTCTGCCGCCATCTCACTGTCTTCTGGTGTTAGAAATGATAAATGTGTCATGGTTGAGTGAGTTCTTGAATCCTTGTTGCCACTGTTATGTTCGAGCCCCCCATTGTAAATAATGACAGTCATATCGTCAATGCCGACTAACTCAATGCTTTATTCATTACATACTACAGAAATTACTACCAAATATTCAGTATAAATCATTGCATACACGTAATGGTGTCATATCCAACAGAGAGGTGAGCATTGATGATGTCTGTGGGAAAGGAGAAAGGGAAAGGGGAGAGAGACAGATCTTGGGGAAGGTGATGGGGGAGAATTGAAGTGGGGAGCTTAACGACAGCCAGAGAAGTCAATATTAATGTTATTCAGTTTCAGCAAAATTTGTGACACATATTCTTGTCAATCTCTGATTCCGAGCATGAGATTCAGCTCCCTTCCCAGCACAGGACATGTCGGACAGGCCTTGATCCTGCTGACACAGTGGTGGAGATAAGTGGGGGTGTAGGAGCAGATTTGTTCAAAAGTGGCGTGTATTTTTGAACTGTAAGACCACGACATCATCAAGACATTCTACAAGTGGGTGAAGAGCAAGAGGATAAGACGTGAAAGAATAGGACCTATCAAGTGTAACAATGGGAAAGTGAGGAAATAGCAGAGGGGTTGATGAAGACTTGACGATGGAACAGGATCTTGGTGATTGAAGTGATGACCTGCAGCAAACTGAAAAGCTTGAGCCTGGAGATAAAAGAGAGAGGATGTGGTGGAGCTTTTGGAAAGCATCAAGTGGGAGAAGTGGCTGGGACCAGATGAGATGGATCCCAGGCGACTGGAGGAGGTGAGGGAGGAGATCGCTGAACCTCTGACAACGATCTTCGAATCATCGATGGGACGGGAGAGGTTCCGGAGGATGTTGATTCTTTATTCAGGAGAGTGAGTCGAGGTAGCCCAGGAAATGATCGAGCAGTGGTTGGTCAATTGATGGAGAAGATGATGAGAGGCAGGATTTATGAACATTTGGAGAGGTCGACTATGATGAAGAAGAGTCAAGGTGACTTTGTCCAGGGCAGGTTGAGCCTTACGAGCCTGATTGAATTTCTTTGAGGCTGGGACTGAACCCATTGATGAAGGAAGAGCAGGAGATGTTGGGTATATGAATTTCTGCAAGGCGTTTGATAAGGTTCCCTATGCAAGTGTTATTGAGAAGGTATGGAGGCAAAGCAACCAAAGGGACATTGCATTGTGGATGCAGAATGAGCTTGACCACAGATGGGAGAGAGTGGTTGTGGACAGGTCCTATTCTGCATGGAGGTAGGTGCCCAGTGGTGTTCCTCAGGGATCTGTTCTGGGAACCATTGTGATTTGGATCAATGACCTGGATGAGGAAGTGGAGGGATGGGTTAGTCAGTTTGCAGATGACACAGTGATTGGGGGTGTTGTGGATAGTGTGGAGGGCTGTCAGAGGTTACAGCAGGACATCGTTTGGAAGCAAAATCCCGGCTGAGTAGTGGCAGTTGGAATTCAATCCAAAGAAATGCGAACTGGTTCATTTTGGTAGGTCAGATATGATGGCAGAATTTAGTTTTAATGGTAAGACTCTTGGCAGTGTGGAGGATCACAGGGATCTTGTGGTTTGAGTCCATAGGGGGCTCCAAAAAGCTGTTCAGGTTGATTCTGTGATTAACAAGGCATACTGTATATTGGACTTCATTAATCGTAGAATTGCATTTAGGAGACGAGAGGGTTAAGAGATGATTTACTGGAATGATACCAGGATTCAAAGGGTTAGCATTTGAGGAATCGTTTTAAGCTTTTCGGCTGTTCTTGATAGAGTACAGAGGATGAGGGGAAATTTATTGAGGCAGTTCAAATGCTGGAAGGCCGAGCCAGAGTAGATGTGGCAAGGATGTTTCCCATGACAGTGGATTGTAGGATAAGAGGGCATAATTTCAGGATTAAAGGGTGTCAATTTAAAACAGAGATGCAAAATATTTCATTAGTCCGGGGCTCACGAGTCTGTGAAGCTTGTTGCTAAAGGCAATTGTGGAAGTGAGGACATTGGGAGTAATTAAGGCAGAGATTGAGATGTATAGGATTAGTCAGGGAATCATGGTTAACAGGAAGAAAGCCAGGGAATGTGTTAAATACGAGACCAGCAGCAATAGAAATTCACAAAGAAAACAATATCTTCCAAACAATCGTTTTTTTATTTATAGTTTATCGTTTGTTCCTTAACTCTAAACATAAATGTAACTTAACCCCACAATGCGCAAATGAATGTGTGTGTGTGTGTGTGTGTGTGTGTGTGTGTGTGTGTGTGTGTGTGTGTGTGTGTGTGTGTGTGTGTGTGTGTGTGTGTGTGAGGAGGGGGTGCCCATTATAGTTTAAGCTTAATTCTGAAGAGATGATTTTAAAGTTCAGTCTCAGAAAGCTTTTGTGTTGAACTTAGTCTTTGCTGCTGTTCAAAATCAATTATGGAGAAAGCGTGAGGCATCAGACCACAAAACTCACAAATTTCTTGTCAAGTTGTTTTCAAAGATTTGTTTCTTCATGTGACTGATTTTCAACTCTTGCATGGAAATTTTGGAACTTGTTTTTCTTCTACAATAATTTTACAAACCCAGGCAAAGGCTACACAAAGTAGCTTGTAGAAATGGATACAGTAGAACTGCCCTCTTTTGGCAAAGAGACAGTGAATTGACCCTTCTTCATTGCCACTGATATTGTGGATCTCCCATGATAAGAAGAGCATCACTACAGGACCTTCTGCTTGTTTGACTGAAGTGATTTCCAAGTGTTTCAACTTATCTGGTCTGAAGGTTTATGAGACAATGTGAAATGGGCACCCTGCCGGATGTGGAATAGGCCTCCTGCCGGAATCAGGATGTGGAATAGTCCTCCTGCCGTATGTGGAATGGACCTCCTGCCGAATGTGGAATTGTCCTCCTGCCGGATGTGGAATGGGCCTCTGGTGCCCGGATGTGAATTGTGCCCCCTGCCGGAAGTGGAACAGACTTCCTGCCGGATACTAGATGTGGAATAGTCCTCCTGCCAGATGTGGAAAGAGCCTCAATCCGGATGCCGGATGTGCAGTGTGCCTCCTGCTGGGAAGGTAATTGTTAACATATCTTTTGTCCACATGCAGCTATTTCAACTTTTTGTGAAGATACCTTTCATACCTGGTCAGGTTCAGAATCAGGATTTATTGTCAAGAACATGTCCTAATATTTGGTGATTTGGGGCAGCAGGATGGAGCAAACATTCATCTTATAACCATCGTTCAGAACTAGACTTAAAAATAAAGTTAACAGTGCACAAAAAAGCAAGGCTGTGTCTTTGGCTCATTGATTATACAGGATCTGGTGGCATCAGGGAAGGAACTGACATTGTGGCATTGACCTCTATTCCTCAGGCTCCAGTACCTTATCCAATGATAGTAGAGTGAGGAAGTTATTGTCTGGTGTGGTGGAGGTTTTACATGATAGAGACTTTTATTTTAAGGCAGCATGTCATGTATAGATTCTGACTGGAGTGAATTCTGGTGCCTGTGATGTTACATGGAGAGTTAAACACCCTCTCGAAATTATCATTTTCCTGAGAGATGGCACCTCCAGACCAGGCAGTGATGCAACCTACCAGAATGATCTGCATAGTACACCTGTGGAGGTTAAGGTGTGTCTTCATTGCGATAATGAATCTCCTCAGGTACATCTCACAGTATAGCCAATGGTGAGGCTTTTTTGTGAAAGCATCACCATGGAGGCTCCATGACAGATCCTCAGAGTTTTAATGCTTAGGAATTTGACGTTCGCGAACATCTGCACTCCTGACACCTCCATGAAGACTGGGTCGTGTTCTTTTGACATCCTGCTGAATCCAAAATCTTAACCATCGTTTTGTTGACATTGAGTGAATGGTTTGATTTGTTAGCATTCAACCAGCTGGTCTATGTCCTTCCTTCTTCGCTTCATCATTGCCATTTATTGTTTGCTGACCATTCTGGTGTCATCAGCCAACATGTCGATAGCAATGGAATTATTGCTCACCACACACAGTCATGGGTTTGCAGAGAGTAGAGCAGGGGGCGAAGCACACATCCTTGGACTGCGCCTGTGTTGATGATCAGTGGGGAAGAGACCTTGTTTCCAATTCGTCCTGACTGTGGTCTTCCAATGAGAATGTCAAAGATCCAATTGCAGAGTGAGGTACAGAGGGATAAAGTTAGTTGCCTTTTGACCAGCACTGAGGGAACAATGGTATTGAAGGACGTCCAGAAGTTGATAACTAATCTAATATTGCTCCTTTTGAATCAACAGAGACTACCTAAATGAATTGAACTATGAATTAACCACATGCAGTCTCTTTTGCCTCCCTTGTTGCTCGACGTTTAATATTGATGAGTTGGAAAGATGCTGTTGCCCGTAAAAACACTCAATTACTCTGCGATATGGTGGCAGGCCTAACTTTGAATAATCAGATGTTCTTCCACAAATTCATATTTAAACATTCTATGTCCATGGGCACTTTAATTCAAAGTTTTTGTAACATTTAATCACTTGGACCTTGCTTTATATGTTTGTGTTTTTTAATGGTAGTGAAATTTTATGTACTCACTAAAGAACTTCAGAAGGGAAGGGGAAGAAATTTTGAGTATAGTATACTCCTTAAATCATGTTCTATTACACATATGTTTTAATTGTTTAAATGTTTATCACTTTATTTCTGTTTGTTATGATATAATGGTTAGACATGATCAATTTATTTTTATAATTTGTATTTTATCTGAATATTCCTTTTTATGTATTACCATTGATTAATGGCTTCTGTTTGTTTCCTGTTTCTGTAAAGGCCACTGAAAATATTTTAAAAGAGAGCCTCATGCCTTTGAAGCAATGGGCCTCCTGCCGGGTACCGGATATGAAAGGGGCCACCAGCCGGATGTGGATTGGGCCTCCTGCCAGATGCCGGATGTGGTATAGTCCTCCTGCCGGATGTGGAATGGGCCTCCATCCGGATGCCGGATGTGAAATGGGCCTCCTGCCGGATGTGGAATGGGACTCCTGCCGGATGCTGGATGTGGAATAGTCCTCCTGCCGGATGTGGAAAGAGCCTCATTCCGGATGCCGGATGTGCAGTGTGCCTCCTGCTGGGAAGGTAATTATTTACATATTTTTTGTTCTCATGCACCTATTTCCACTTTTTGTGAAGATACCTTTCATATCTTGTCAGGTTCAGAATCAGGATTTATTGTCAAGAACATGTCCTAATATTTGGTGATTTGGGGCAGCAGGATGGAGAAAACATTCATCTTATAACCATCGTTCAGAACTAGACTTAAAAATAAAGTTAACAGTGCACAAAAAAGCAAGGCTGTGTCTTTGGCTCATTGATTATACAGGATCTGGTGGCATCAGGGAAGAAACTGACATTGTGGCATTGACCTCTATTCCTCAGGCTCCAGTACCTTATCCAATGATAGTAGAGTGAGGAAGTTATGGTCTGGTGTGGTGGAGGTTTTACATGATAGAGACTTTTATTTTAAGACAGCATGTCATGTATAGGTTCTAACTGGAGTGAATTCTGGTGCCTGTGATGTTACAGGGAGAGTTAAACACCCTCTCGAAATTATCATTTTCCTGAGAGATGGCACCTCCAGACCAGGCAGTGATGCAACCTACCAGAATGATCTGCATAGTACACCTGTGGAGGTTAAGGTGTGTCTTCATTGCGATAATGAATCTCCTCAGGTACATCTCACAGTATAGCCAATGGTGAGGCTTTTTTGTGAAAGCATCACCATGGAGGCTCCATGACAGATCCTCAGAGTTTTAATGCTTAGGAATTTGACGTTCGCGAACATCTGCACTCCTGACACCTCCATGAAGACTGGGTCGTGTTCTTTTGACTTCCTGCTGAATCCAAAATCTTATCCATTGTTTTATTGACATTGAGTGAATGGTTTGATTTGTTAGCATTCAACCAGCTGATCTATGTCCTTCCTTCTTCGCTTCATCATTGCCATTTATTGTTTGCTGACCATTCTGGTGTCATCAGCCAACATGTCGATAGCAATGGAATTATGGCTTACCACACACAGTCATGGGTTTGCAGAGAGTAGAGCAGGGGGCTAAGCACACATCCTTGGACTGCGCCTGTGTTGATGATCAGTGGGGAAGAGACCTTGTTTCCAATTCGTCTTGACTGTGGTCTTCCAATGAGAATGTCAAAGATCCAATTGCAGAGTGAGGTACAGAGGGATAAAGTTAGTTGCTTTTTGACCAGCACTGAGGGAACAATGGTATTGAAGGACGTCCTGAAGTTGATAACTAATCTAATATTGCTCCCTTTGAATCAACAGAGACTACCTAAATGAATTGAACTATGAATTAACCACATGCAGTCTCTTTTGCCTCCCTTGTTGCTCGACGTGTAATATTGATGAGTTGGAAAGATGCTGTTGCCCGTAAAAACACACATTTACTCTGTGATATGGTGGCAGGCCTAACTTTGAATTAATGAGATATTCTTCCACAGATTCACATTTAAACATTCTATGTCCATGGGCACTTTAATTCAAAGTTTTTGTAACATTTAATCACTTGGACCTTGCTTTATATGTTTGTGTTTTTTAATGGTAGTGAAATTTTATGTACTCACTGAAGAACTTCAGAAGGGAAGGGGAAGGAATTTTGAGTATAGTATACTCCTTAAATCATGTTCTATTAGACATATGTTTTAATTGTTTAAATGTTTATCACTTTATTTCTGTTTGTTATGATATAATGGTTAGACATGATCAATTTATTTTTATAATTTGTATTTTATCTGAATATTCCTTTTTATGTATTACCATTGATTAATGGCTTCTGTTTGTTTCCTGTTTCTGTAAAGGCCACTGAAATATTTTAAAAGAGAGCCTCATGCCTTTAAAGCAATGGGCTTCCTGCCGGGTACCGGATATGAAAGGGGCCACCAGCCGGATGTGGATTGGGCCTCCTGCCAGATGCCGGATGTGGTATAGTCCTCCTGCCGGATGTGGAATGGGCCTCCATCCGGATGCCGGATGTGAAATGGGCCTCCTGCCGGATGTGGAACGGGACTCCTGCCGGATGCTGGATGTGGAATAGTCCTCCTGCCGGATGTGGAAAGAGCCTCAATCCGGATGCCGGATGTGCAGTGTGCCTCCTGCTGGGAAGGTAATTATTTACATATTTTTTGGTCTCATGCACCTATTTCCACTTTTTGTGAAGATACCTTTCATATCTTGTCAGGTTCAGAATCAGAATTTATTGTCAAGAACATGTCCTAATATTTGGTGATTTGAGGCAGCAGGATGGAGAAAACATTAATCTTATAACCATCGTTCAGAACTAGACTTAAAAATATAGTTAACAGTGCACAAAAAAGCAAGGCTGTGTCTTTGGCTCATTGATTATACAGGAACTGGTGGCATCAGGGAAGAAACTGTCATTGTGGCATTCACCTCTATTCCTCAGGCTCCAGTACCTTATCCAATGATAGTAGAGTGAGGAAGTTATTGTCTGGTGTGGTGGAGGTTTTACATGATAGAGACTTTTATTTTAAGACAGCATGTCATGTATAGGTTCTAACTGGAGTGAATTCTGGTGCCTGTGATGTTACAGGGAGAGTTAAACACCCTCTCGAAATTATCATTTTCCTGAGACATGGCACCTCCAGACCAGGCAGGGATGCATCCTACCAGAATGATCTGCATAGTACACCTGTGGAGGTTAAGGTGTGTCTTCATTGCGATAATGAATCTCCTCAGGTACATCTCACAGTATAGCCAATGGTGAGGCTTTTTTGTGAAAGCATCACCATGGAGCCTCCATGACAGATCCTCAGAGTTTTAATGCTTAGGAATTTGACGTTCGCGAACATCTGCACTCCTGACACCTCCATGAAGACTGGGTCGTGTTCTTTTGACTTCCTGCTGAATCCAAAATCTTATCCATTGTATTGTTGACATTGAGTGAATGGTTTGATTTGTTAGCATTCAACCAGCTGATCTATGTCCTTCCTTCTTCGCTTCATCATTGCCATTTATTGTTTGTTGACCATTCTGGTGTCATCAGCCAACATGTCGATAGCAATGGAATTATGGCTCACCACACACAGTCATGGGTTTGCAGAGAGTAGTGCAGGGGGCTAAGGACACATCCTTGGACTGCGCCTGTGTTGATGATCAGTGGGGAAGAGACCTTGTTTCCAATTCGTCCTGACTGTGGTCTTCCAATGAGAATGTCAAAGATCCAATTGCAGAGTGAGGTGCAGAGGGATAAAGTTAGTTGCTTTTTGACCAGCACTGAGGGAACAATGGTATTGAAGGACGTGCTGAAGTTGATAACTAATCTAATATTGCTCCTTTTGAATCAACAGAGACTACCTGAATGAATTGAACTATGAATTAACCACATGCAGTCTCTTTTGCCTCCCTTGTTGCTCGACGTTTAATATTGATGAGTTGAAAAGATGCTGTTGCCCGTAAAAACACTCAATTACTCTTTGATATGGTGGCAGGCCTAACTTTGAATAATCAGATGTTCTTCCACAGATTCACATTTAAACATTCTATGTCCATGGGCACTTTAATTCAAAGTTTTTGTAACATTTAATCACTGGGACCTTGCTTTATATGTTTGTGTTTTTTAATGGTAGTGAAATTTTATGTACTCACTAAAGAACTTCAGAAGGGAAGGGGAAGGAATTTTGAGTATAGTATACTCCTTAAATCATGTTCTATTAGACATATGTTTTAATTGTTTAAATGTTTATCACTTTATTTCTGTTTGTTATGATATAATGGTTAGACATGATCAATTTATTTTTATAATTTGTATTTTATCTGAATATTCCTTTTTATGTATTACCATTGATTAATGGCTTCTGTTTGTTTCCTGTTTCTGTAAAGGCCACTGAAAATATTTTAAAAGAGAGCCTCATGCCTTTGAAGCAATGGGCCTCCTGCCGGGTACCGGATATGAAAGGGGCCACCAGCCGGATGTGGATTGGGCCTCCTGCCAGATGCCGGATGTGGTATAGTCCTCCTGCCGGACGTGGAATGGGCCTCCATCCGGATGCCGGATGTGAAATGGGCCTCCTGCCGGATGTGGAACAGGACTCCTGCCGGATGCTGGATGTGGAATAGTCCTCCTGCCGGATGTGGAAAGAGCCTCAATCCGGATGCCGGATGTGCAGTGTGCCTCCTGCTGGGAAGGTAATTATTTACATATTTTTTGTTCTCATGCACCTATTTCCACTTTTTGTGAAGATACCTTTCATATCTTGTCAGGTTCAGAATCAGGATTTATTGTCAAGAACATGTCCTAATATTTGGTGATTTGGGGCAGCAGGATGGAGAAAACATTCATCTTATAACCATCGTTCAGAACTAGACTTAAAAATAAAGTTAACAGTGCACAAAAAAGCAAGGCTGTGTCTTTGGCTCATTGATTATACAGGATCTGGTGGCATCAGGGAAGAAACTGACATTGTGGCATTGACCTCTATTCCTCAGGCTCCAGTACCTTATCCAATGATAGTAGAGTGAGGAAGTTATGGTCTGGTGTGGTGGAGGTTTTACATGATAGAGACTTTTATTTTAAGACAGCATGTCATGTATAGGTTCTAACTGGAGTGAATTCTGGTGCCTGTGATGTTACAGGGAGAGTTAAACACCCTCTCGAAATTATCATTTTCCTGAGAGATGGCACCTCCAGACCAGGCAGTGATGCAACCTACCAGAATGATCTGCATAATACACCTGTGGAGGTTAAGGTGTGTCTTCATTGCGATAATGAATCTCCTCAGGTACATCTCACAGTATAGCCAATGGTGAGGCTTTTTTGTGAAAGCATCACCATGGAGGCTCCATGACAGATCCTCAGAGTTTTAATGCTTAGGAATTTGACGTTCGCCAACATCTGCACTCCTGACACCTCCATGAAGACTGGGTCGTGTTCTTTTGACTTCCTGCTGAATCCAAAATCTTATCCATTGTTTTGTTGACATTGAGTGAATGGTTTGATTTGTTAGCATTCAACCAGCTGATCTATGTCCTTCCTTCTTCGCTTCATCATTGCCATTTATTGTTTGCTGACCATTCTGGTGTCATCAGCCAACATGTCAATAGCAATGGAATTATGGCTCACCACACACAGTCATGGGTTTGCAGAGAGTAGAGCAGGGGGCTAAGCACACATCCTTGGACTGCGCCTGTGTTGATGATCAGTGGGGAAGAGACCTTGTTTCCAATTCGTCCTGACTGTGGTCTTCCAATGAGAATGTCAAAGATCCAATTGCAGAGTGAGGTACAGAGGGATAAAGTTAGTTGCTTTTTGACCAGCACTGAGGGAACAATGGTATTGAAGGACGTCCTGAAGTTGATAACTAATCTAATATTGCTCCTTTTGAATCAACAGAGACTACCTAAATGAATTGAACTATGAATTAACCACATGCAGTCTCTTTTGCCTCCCTTGTTGCTCGACGTTTAATATTGATGAGTTGGAAAGATGCTGTTGCCCGTAAAAACACTCAATTACTCTGCGATATGGTGGCAGGCCTAACTTTGAATAATCAGATGTTCTTCCACAAATTCATATTTAAACATTCTATGTCCATGGGCACTTTAATTCAAAGTTTTTGTAACATTTAATCACTTGGACCTTGCTTTATATGTTTGTGTTTTTTAATGGTAGTGAAATTTTATGTACTCACTAAAGAACTTCAGAAGGGAAGGGGAAGGAATTTTGAGTATAGTATACTCCTTAAATCATGTTCTATTACACATATGTTTTAATTGTTTAAATGTTTATCACTTTATTTCTGTTTGTTATGATATAATGGTTAGACATTATCAATTTATTTTTATAATTTGTATTTTATCTGAATATTCCTTTTTATGTATTACCATTGATTAATGGCTTCTGTTTGTTTCCTGTTTCTGTAAAGGCCACTGAAAATATTTTAAAAGAGAGCCTCATGCCTTTGAAGCAATGGGCCTCCTGCCGGGTACCGGATATGAAAGGGGCCACCAGCCGGATGTGGATTGGGCCTCCTGCCAGATGCCGGATGTGGTATAGTCCTCCTGCCGGATGTGGAATGGGCGTCCATCCGGATGCCGGATGTGAAATGGGCCTCCTGCCGGATGTGGAATGGGACTCCTGCCGGATGCTGGATGTGGAATAGTCCTCCTGCCGGATGTGGAAAGAGCCTCAATCCGGATGCCGGATGTGCAGTGTGCGTCCTGCTGGGAAGGTAATTATTTACTTATTTTTTGTTCTCATGCACCTATTTCCACTTTTTGTGAAGATACCTTTCATATCTTGTCAGGTTCAGAATCAGGATTTATTGTCAAGAACATGTCCTAATATTTGGTGATTTGGGGCAGCAGGATGGAGAAAACATTCATCTTATAACCATCGTTCAGAACTAGACTTAAAAATAAAGTTAACAGTGCACAAAAAAGCAAGGCTGTGTCTTTGGCTCATTGATTATACAGGATCTGGTGGCATCAGGGAAGAAACTGACATTGTGGCATTGACCTCTATTCCTCAGGCTCCAGTACCTTATCCAATGATAGTAGAGTGAGGAAGTTATGGTCTGGTGTGGTGGAGGTTTTACATGATAGAGACTTTTATTTTAAGACAGCATGTCATGTATAGGTTCTAACTGGAGTGAATTCTGGTGCCTGTGATGTTACAGGGAGAGTTAAACACCCTCTCGAAATTATCATTTTCCTGAGACATGGCACCTCCAGACCAGGCAGTGATGCAACCTACCAGAATGATCTGCATAGTACACCTGTGGAGGTTAAGGTGTGTCTTCATTGCGATAATGAATCTACTCAGGTACATCTCACAGTATAGCCAATGGTGAGGCTTTTTTGTGAAAGCATCACCATGGAGGCTCCATGACAGATCCTCAGAGTTTTAATGCTTAGGAATTTGACGTTCGCGAACATCTGCACTCCTGACACCTCCATGAAGACTGGGTCGTGTTCTTTTGACTTCCTGCTGAATCCAAAATCTTATCCATTGTTTTATTGACATTGAGTGAATGGTTTGATTTGTTAGCATTCAACCAGCTGATCTATGTCCTTCCTTCTTCGCTTCATCATTGCCATTTATTGTTTGCTGACCATTCTGGTGTCATCAGCCAACATGTCGATAGCAATGGAATTATGGCTTACCACACACAGTCATGGGTTTGCAGAGAGTAGAGCAGGGGGCTAAGCACACATCCTTGGACTGCGCCTGTGTTGATGATCAGTGGGGAAGAGACCTTGTTTCCAATTCGTCTTGACTGTGGTCTTCCAATGAGAATGTCAAAGATCCAATTGCAGAGTGAGGTACAGAGGGATAAAGTTAGTTGCTTTTTGACCAGCACTGAGGGAACAATGGTATTGAAGGACGTCCTGAAGTTGATAACTAATCTAATATTGCTCCCTTTGAATCAACAGAGACTACCTAAATGAATTGAACTATGAATTAACCACATGCAGTCTCTTTTGCCTCCCTTGTTGCTCGACGTGTAATATTGATGAGTT
The DNA here is from genome assembly GCF_036971445.1 of Narcine bancroftii. Classification (NCBI taxonomy): domain Eukaryota; kingdom Metazoa; phylum Chordata; class Chondrichthyes; order Torpediniformes; family Narcinidae; genus Narcine; species Narcine bancroftii. Next base: position 20,513 of record NW_027211849.1, read on the forward strand.
GGAAAGATGCTGTTGCCCGTAAAAACACACATTTACTCTGTGATATGGTGGCAGGCCTAACTTTGAATTAATGAGATATTCTTCCACAAATTCACATTTAAACATTCTATGTCCATGGGCACTTTAATTCAAAGTTTTTGTAACATTTAATCACTTGGACCTTGCTTTATATGTTTGTGTTTTTTAATGGTAGTGAAATTTTATGTACTCACTGAAGAACTTCAGAAGGGAAGGGGAAGGAATTTTGAGTATAGTATACTCCTTAAATCATGTTCTATTAGACATATGTTTTAATTGTTTAAATGTTTATCACTTTATTTCTGTTTGTTATGATATAATGGTTAGACATGATCAATTTATTTTTATAATTTGTATTTTATCTGAATATTCCTTTTTATGTATTACCATTGATTAATGGCTTCTGTTTGTTTCCTGTTTCTGTAAAGGCCACTGAAATATTTTAAAAGAGAGCCTCATGCCTTTAAAGCAATGGGCTTCCTGCCGGGTACCGGATATGAAAGGGGCCACCAGCCGGATGTGGATTGGGCCTCCTGCCAGATGCCGGATGTGGTATAGTCCTCCTGCCGGATGTGGAATGGGCCTCCATCCGGATGCCGGATGTGAAATGGGCCTCCTGCCGGATGTGGAACGGGACTCCTGCCGGATGCTGGATGTGGAATAGTCCTCCTGCCGGATGTGGAAAGAGCCTCAATCCGGATGCCGGATGTGCAGTGTGCCTCCTGCTGGGAAGGTAATTATTTACATATTTTTTGGTCTCATGCACCTATTTCCACTTTTTGTGAAGATACCTTTCATATCTTGTCAGGTTCAGAATCAGAATTTATTGTCAAGAACATGTCCTAATATTTGGTGATTTGAGGCAGCAGGATGGAGAAAACATTAATCTTATAACCATCGTTCAGAACTAGACTTAAAAATATAGTTAACAGTGCACAAAAAAGCAAGGCTGTGTCTTTGGCTCATTGATTATACAGGAACTGGTGGCATCAGGGAAGAAACTGTCATTGTGGCATTCACCTCTATTCCTCAGGCTCCAGTACCTTATCCAATGATAGTAGAGTGAGGAAGTTATTGTCTGGTGTGGTGGAGGTTTTACATGATAGAGACTTTTATTTTAAGACAGCATGTCATGTATAGGTTCTAACTGGAGTGAATTCTGGTGCCTGTGATGTTACAGGGAGAGTTAAACACCCTCTCGAAATTATCATTTTCCTGAGACATGGCACCTCCAGACCAGGCAGGGATGCATCCTACCAGAATGATCTGCATAGTACACCTGTGGAGGTTAAGGTGTGTCTTCATTGCGATAATGAATCTCCTCAGGTACATCTCACAGTATAGCCAATGGTGAGGCTTTTTTGTGAAAGCATCACCATGGAGCCTCCATGACAGATCCTCAGAGTTTTAATGCTTAGGAATTTGACGTTCGCGAACATCTGCACTCCTGACACCTCCATGAAGACTGGGTCGTGTTCTTTTGACTTCCTGCTGAATCCAAAATCTTATCCATTGTATTGTTGACATTGAGTGAATGATTTGATTTGTTAGCATTCAACCAGCTGATCTATGTCCTTCCTTCTTCGCTTCATCATTGCCATTTATTGTTTGTTGACCATTCTGGTGTCATCAGCCAACATGTCGATAGCAATGGAATTATGGCTCACCACACACAGTCATGGGTTTGCAGAGAGTAGTGCAGGGGGCTAAGCACACATCCTTGGACTGCGCCTGTGTTGATGATCAGTGGGGAAGAGACCTTGTTTCCAATTCGTCCTGACTGTGGTCTTCCAATGAGAATGTCAAAGATCCAATTGCAGAGTGAGGTGCAGAGGGATAAAGTTAGTTGCTTTTTGACCAGCACTGAGGGAACAATGGTATTGAAGGACGTCCTGAAGTTGATAACTAATCTAATATTGCTCCTTTTGAATCAACAGAGACTACCTGAATGAATTGAACTATGAATTAACCACATGCAGTCTCTTTTGCCTCCCTTGTTGCTCGACGTTTAATATTGATGAGTTGAAAAGATGCTGTTGCCCGTAAAAACACTCAATTACTCTGTGATATGGTGGCAGGCCTAACTTTAAATAATCAGATGTTCTTCCACAGATTCACATTTAAACATTCTATGTCCATGGGCACTTTAATTCAAAGTTTTTGTAACATTTAATCACTGGGACCTTGCTTTATATGTTTGTGTTTTTTAATGGTAGTGAAATTTTATGTACTCACTAAAGAACTTCAGAAGGGAAGGGGAAGGAATTTTGAGTATAGTATACTCCTTAAATCATGTTCTATTAGACATATGTTTTAATTGTTTAAATGTTTATCACTTTATTTCTGTTTGTTATGATATAATGGTTAGACATGATCAATTTATTTTTATAATTTGTATTTTATCTGAATATTCCTTTTTATGTATTACCATTGATTAATGGCTTCTGTTTGTTTCCTGTTTCTGTAAAGGCCACTGAAAATATTTTAAAAGAGAGCCTCATGCCTTTGAAGCAATGGGCCTCCTGCCGGGTACCGGATATGAAAGGGGCCACCAGCCGGATGTGGATTGGGCCTCCTGCCAGATGCCGGATGTGGTATAGTCCTCTTGCCGGATGTGAAATGGGCCTCCATCCGGATGCCGGATGTGAAATGGGCCTCCTGCCGGATGTGGAACGGGACTCCTGCCGGATGCTGGATGTGGAATAGTCCTCCTGCCGGATGTGGAAAGAGCCTCAATCCGGATGCCGGATGTGCAGTGTGCCTCCTGCTGGGAAGGTAATTATTTACATATTTTTTGTTCTCATGCACCTATTTCCACTTTTTGTGAAGATACCTTTCATATCTTGTCAGGTTCAGAATCAGGATTTATTGTCAAGAACATGTCCTAATATTTGGTGATTTGGGGCAGCAGGATGGAGAAAACATTCATCTTATAACCATCGTTCAGAACTAGACTTAAAAATAAAGTTAACAGTGCACAAAAAAGCAAGGCTGTGTCTTTGGCTCATTGATTATACAGGATCTGGTGGCATCAGGGAAGAAACTGACATTGTGGCATTGACCTCTATTCCTCAGGCTCCAGTACCTTATCCAATGATAGTAGAGTGAGGAAGTTATGGTCTGGTGTGGTGGAGGTTTTACATGATAGAGACTTTTATTTTAAGACAGCATGTCATGTATAGGTTCTAACTGGAGTGAATTCTGGTGCCTGTGATGTTACAGGGACAGTTAAACACCCTCTCGAAATTATCATTTTCCTGAGAGATGGCACCTCCAGACCAGGCAGTGATGCAACCTACCAGAATGATCTGCATAATACACCTGTGGAGGTTAAGGTGTGTCTTCATTGCGATAATGAATCTCCTCAGGTACATCTCACAGTATAGCCAATGGTGAGGCTTTTTTGTGAAAGCATCACCATGGAGGCTCCATGACAGATCCTCAGAGTTTTAATGCTTAGGAATTTGACGTTCGCGAACATCTGCACTCCTGACACCTCCATGAAGACTGGGTCGTGTTCTTTTGACTTCCTGCTGAATCCAAAATCTTATCCATTGTTTTGTTGACATTGAGTGAATGGTTTGATTTGTTAGCATTCAACCAGCTGATCTATGTCCTTCCTTCTTCGCTACATCATTGCCATTTATTGTTTGCTGACCATTCTGGTGTCATCAGCCAACATGTCGATGGCAATGGAATTATGGCTCACCACACACAGTCATGGGTTTGCAGAGAGTAGAGCAGGGGGCTAAGCACACATCCTTGGACTGCGCCTGTGTTGATGATCAGTGGGGAAGAGACCTTGTTTCCAATTCGTCCTGACTGTGGTCTTCCAATGAGAATGTCAAAGATCCAATTGCAGAGTGAGGTACAGAGGGATAAAGTTAGTTGCTTTTTGACCAGCACTGAGGGAACAATGGTATTGAAGGACTTCCTGAAGTTGATAACTAATCTAATATTGCTCCTTTTGAATCAACAGAGACTACCTAAATGAATTGAACTATGAATTAACCACATGCAGTCTCTTTTGCCTCCCTTGTTGCTCGACGTTTAATATTGATGAGTTGGAAAGATGCTGTTGCCCGTAAAAACACTCAATTACTCTGCGATATGGTGGCAGGCCTAACTTTGAATAATCAGATGTTCTTCCACAAATTCATATTTAAACATTCTATGTCCATGGGCACTTTAATTCAAAGTTTTTGTAACATTTAATCAATTGGACCTTGCTTTATATGTTTGTGTTTTTTAATGGTAGTGAAATTTTATGTACTCACTAAAGAACTTCAGAAGGGAAGGGGAAGGAATTTTGAGTATAGTATACTCCTTAAATCATGTTCTATTAGACATATGTTTTAATTGTTTAAATGTTTATCACTTTATTTCTGTTTGTTATGATATAATGGTTAGACATTATCAATTTATTTTTATAATTTGTATTTTATCTGAATATTCCTTTTTATGTATTACCATTGATTAATGGCTTCTGTTTGTTTCCTGTTTCTGTAAAGGCCACTGAAAATATTTTAAAAGAGAGCCTCATGCCTTTGAAGCAATGGGCCTCCTGCCGGGTACCGGATATGAAAGGGGCCACCAGCCGGATGTGGATTGGGCCTCCTGCCAGATGCCGGATGTGGTATAGTCCTCCTGCCGGATGTGGAATGGGCCTCCATCCGGATGCCGGATGTGAAATGGGCCTCCTGCCGGATGTGGAATGGGACTCCTGCCGGATGCTGGATGTGGAATAGTCCTCCTGCCGGATGTGGAATGAGCCTCAATCCGGATGCCGGATGTGCAGTGTGCCTCCTGCTGGGAAGGTAATTATTTACTTATTTTTTGTTCTCATGCACCTATTTCCACTTTTTGTGAAGATACCTTTCATATCTTGTCAGGTTCAGAATCAGGATTTATTGTCAAGAACATGTCCTAATATTTGGTGATTTAGGGCAGCAGGATGGAGAAAACATTCATCTTATAACCATCGTTCAGAACTAGACTTAAAAATAAAGTTAACAGTGCACAAAAAAGCAAGGCTGTGTCTTTGGCTCATTGATTACACAGGATCTGGTGGCATCAGGGAAGAAACTGACATTGTGGCATTGACCTCTATTCCTCAGGCTCCAGTACCTTATCCAATGATAGTAGAGTGAGGAAGTTATGGTCTGGTGTGGTGGAGGTTTTACATGATAGAGACTTTTATTTTAAGACAGCATGTCATGTATAGGTTCTAACTGGAGTGAATTCTGGTGCCTGTGATGTTACAGGGAGAGTTAAACACCCTCTCGAAATTATCATTTTCCTGAGAGATGGCACCTCCAGACCAGGCAGTGATGCAACCTACCAGAATGATCTGCATAGTACACCTGTGGAGGTTAAGGTGTGTCTTCATTGCGATAATGAATCTCCTCAGGTACATCTCACAGTATAGCCAATGGTGAGGCTTTTTTGTGAAAGCATCACCATGGAGGCTCCATGACAGATCCTCAGAGTTTTAATGCTTAGGAATTTGACGTTCGCGAACATCTGCACTCCTGACACCTCCATGAAGACTGGGTCGTGTTCTTTTGACTTCCTGCTGAATCCAAAATCTTATCCATTGTTTTATTGACATTGAGTGAATGGTTTGATTTGTTAGCATTCAACCAGCTGATCTATGTCCTTCCTTCTTCGCTTCATCATTGCCATTTATTGTTTGCTGACCATTCTGGTGTCATCAGCCAACATGTCGATAGCAATGGAATTATGGCTTACCACACACAGTCATGGGTTTGCAGAGAGTAGAGCAGGGGGCTAAGCACACATCCTTGGACTGCGCCTGTGTTGATGATCAGTGGGGAAGAGACCTTGTTTCCAATTCGTCTTGACTGTGGTCTTCCAATGAGAATGTCAAAGATCCAATTGCAGAGTGAGGTACAGAGGGATAAAGTTAGTTGCTTTTTGACCAGCACTGAGGGAACAATGGTATTGAAGGACGTCCTGACGTTGATAACTAATCTAATATTGCTCCCTTTGAATCAACAGAGACTACCTAAATGAATTGAACTATGAATTAACCACATGCAGTCTCTTTTGCCTCCCTTGTTGCTCGACGTGTAATATTGATGAGTTGGAAAGATGCTGTTGCCCGTAAAAACACACATTTACTCTGTGATATGGTGGCAGGCCTAACTTTGAATTAATGAGATATTCTTCCACAGATTCACATTTAAACATTCTATGTCCATGGGCACTTTAATTCAAAGTTTTTGTAACATTTAATCACTTGGACCTTGCTTTATATGTTTGTGCTTTTTAATGGTAGTGAAATTTTATGTACTCACTGAAGAACTTCAGAAGGGAAGGGGAAGGAATTTTGAGTATAGTATACTCCTTAAATCATGTTCTATTAGACATATGTTTTAATTGTTTAAATGTTTATCACTTTATTTCTGTTTGTTATGATATAATGGTTAGACATGATCAATTTATTTTTATAATTTGTATTTTATCTGAATATTCCTTTTTATGTATTACCATTGATTAATGGCTTCTGTTTGTTTCCTGTTTCTGTAAAGGCCACTGAAATATTTTAAAAGAGAGCCTCATGCCTTTAAAGCAATGGGCCTCCTGCCGGGTACCGGATATGAAAGGGGCCACCAGCCGGATGTGGATTGGGCCTCCTGCCAGATGCCGGATGTGGTATAGTCCTCCTGCCGGATGTGGAATGGGCCTCCATCCGGATGCCGGATGTGAAATGGGCCTCCTGCCGGATGTGGAACGGGACTCCTGCCGGATGCTGGATGTGGAATAGTCCTCCTGCCGGATGTGGAAAGAGCCTCAATCCGGATGCCGGATCTGCAGTGTGCCTCCTGCTGGGAAGGTAATTATTTACATATTTTTTGGTCTCATGCACCTATTTCCACTTTTTGTGAAGATACCTTTCATATCTTGTCAGGTTCAGAATCAGAATTTATTGTCAAGAACATGTCCTAATATTTGGTGATTTGAGGCAGCAGGATGGAGAAAACATTAATCTTATAACCATCGTTCAGAACTAGACTTAAAAATATAGTTAACAGTGCACAAAAAAGCAAGGCTGTGTCTTTGGCTCATTGATTATACAGGAACTGGTGGCATCAGGGAAGAAACTGTCATTGTGGCATTCACCTCTATTCCTCAGGCTCCAGTACCTTATCCAATGATAGTAGAGTGAGGAAGTTATTGTCTGGTGTGGTGGAGGTTTTACATGATACAGACTTTTATTTTAAGACAGCATGTCATGTATAGGTTCTAACTGGAGTGAATTCTGGTGCCTGTGATGTTACAGGGAGAGTTAAACACCCTCTCGAAATTATCATTTTCCTGAGACATGGCACCTCCAGACCAGGCAGTGATGCATCCTACCAGAATGATCTGCATAGTACACCTGTGGAGGTTAAGGTGTGTCTTCATTGCGATAATGAATCTCCTCAGGTACATCTCACAGTATAGCCAATGGTGAGGCTTTTTTGTGAAAGCCTCACCATGGAGCCTCCATGACAGATCCTCAGAGTTTTAATGCTTAGGAATTTGACGTTCGCGAACATCTGCACTCCTGACACCTCCATGAAGACTGGGTCGTGTTCTTTTGACTTCCTGCTGAATCCAAAATCTTATCCATTGTATTGTTGACATTGAGTGAATGGTTTGATTTGTTAGCATTCAACCAGCTGATCTATGTCCTTCCTTCTTCGCTTCATCATTGCCATTTATTGTTTGTTGACCATTCTGGTGTCATCAGCCAACATGTCGATAGCAATGGAATTATGGCTCACCACACACAGTCATGGGTTTGCAGAGAGTAGAGCAGGGGGCTAAGCACACATCCTTGGACTGCGCCTGTGTTCATGATCAGTGGGGAAGAGACCTTGTTTCCAATTCTTCCTGACAGTGGTCTTCCAATGAGAATGTCAAAGATCCAATTGTAGAGTGAGTTACAGAGGGATAAAGTTAGTTGATTTTTGACCAGCACTGAGGGAACAATGGTATTGAAGGACGTCCTGAAGTTGATAACTAATCTAATATTGCTCCTTTTGAATCAACAGAGACTACCTAAATGAATTGAACTATGAATTAACCACATGCAGTCTCTTTTATCTCCCTTGTTGCTCGACGTGTAATATTGATGAGTTGGAAAGATGCTGTTGCCCGTAAAAACACTCAATTACTCTGCGATATGGTGGCAGGCCTAACTTTGAATAATCAGATGTTCTTCCACAGATTCACATTTAAACATTCTATGTCCATGGGCACTTTAATTCAAAGTTTTTGTAACATTTAATCACTTGGACCTTGCTTTATATGTTTGTGTTTTTTAATGGTAGTGAAATTTTATGTACTCACTAAAGAACTTCAGAAGGGAAGGGGAAGGAATTTTGAGTATAGTATACTCCTTAAATCATGTTCTATTAGACATATGTTTTAATTGTTTAAATGTTTATCACTTTATTTCTGTTTGTTATGATATAATGGTTAGACATGATCAATTTATTTTTATAATTTGTATTTTATCTGAATATTCCTTTTTATGTATTACCATTGATTAATGGCTTCTGTTTGTTTCCTGTTTCTGTAAAGGCCACTGAAAATATTTTAAAAGAGAGCCTCATGCCTTTGAAGCAATGGGCCTCCTGCCGGGTACCGGATATGAAAGGGGCCACCAGCCGGATGTGGATTGGGCCTCCTGCCAGATGCCGGATGTGGTACAGTCCTCCTGCCGGATGTGGAATGGGCCTCCATCCGGATGCCGGATGTGAAATGGGCCTCCTGCCGGATGTGGAACGGGACTCCTGCCGGATGCTGGATGTGGAATAGTCCTCCTGCCGGATGTGGAAAGAGCCTCAATCCGGATGCCGGATGTGCAGTGTGCCTCCTGCTGGGAAGGTAATTATTTACATATTTTTTGTTCTCATGCACCTATTTCCACTTTTTGTGAAGATACCTTTCATATCTTGTCAGGTTCAGAATCAGGATTTATTGTCAAGAACATGTCCTAATATTTGGTGATTTGGGGCAGCAGGATGGAGAAAACATTCATCTTATAACCATCGTTCAGAACTAGACTTAAAAATAAAGTTAACAGTGCACAAAAAAGCAAGGCTGTGTCTTTGGCTCATTGATTATACAGGATCTGGTGGCATCAGGGAAGAAACTGACATTGTGGCATTGACCTCTATTCCTCAGGCTCCAGTACCTTATCCAATGATAGTAGAGTGAGGAAGTTATGGTCTGGGTGGTGGAGGTTTTACATGATAGAGACTTTTATTTTAAGACAGCATGTCATGTATAGATTCTGACTGGAGTGAATTCTGGTGCCTGTGATGTTACAGGGAGAGTTAAACACCCTCTCGAAATTATCATTTACCTGAGAGATGGCACCTCCAGACCAGGCAGTGATCCACCCTACCAGAATGATCTGCATAGTACACCTGTGGAGGTTAAGGTGGTTTCATTGTGATAATGAATCTCCTCAGGTACATCACACAGTATTGCCAATGGTGAGGGTTTTTTGTGAAAGCATCACCATGGAGGCTCCATGACAGATCCTCAGAGTTTTAATGCTTAGGAATTTGACGTTCGCGAACATCTGACGACTCCTTAGTTAATTTGGTGTTGGTTCTGGTATGTGTGAGTTGGTCATGACCCCAGTAGTATCTTCCTCCTGGTTGATGTGGAATTCTCCAAATGCCAGATGCCGGATGTGGAATGTTTCTGCTACGAGATGCCGGATGTGGAATGGTCGGCCTGCCAGATGCCAGATGTGGAATAGTCCACCTTTCAATGCCGGATGTGGAATGTTCCTGATGCTAGATGCCAGATGTGGAATAGCTTTTCTGCCAGATGTGGGATGGTCCGCCTGCCAGATGTGGAATTGTCCGCCTACCAGTTGCCAGATGTGCGATGGTCTGCCTGCGAGATATGGAATGGTCTGCTTGCCAGATGTGGAATGGACCACCTGCCAGGTGCCAGGTGTGGATAGTCCACCTCCCAGATGCCAGATGAGGAATGGACCGCCAGCCAGGTGCCTGTTGTGGGATGGTCTGTCTTGCAGGTGCCGGATTTGGACTGGGCCTCCTGACGGATGTCAGCTGTGTAATAGTCCTTCTGGTTGTAGAAAGGGCCTGCTAAAGGAAAAGATACTTTGGGGAATCTCCGATGTTCTTCTACCTTGATCACATTTAAACTTTCTCTGTTTATGAGCTACTTTTATTCAATATTTTCCTAATTTATGTGATCACTAGAAACTTGCTTTATTATTTTGTGTTTTACTTTAATGGTAGTGAAATGATTTGTACTTACCTGAGAAGTTCAGAAGGGGAGAGGATAGAATTTGTCGTATTATATAATTTTGTGACTTTTTACAATTCGCCATATGTTATAATTGTTGAAGTTTTTATGACTTTGTTGTCATTTGACTGTTATGATATAGTGTTTATATAATAGTTTGATTCCTCTTCTCTAACACTTTCATCTTTCTGTTTCCAGGTGCTCAATCATTTATCCGACATCCTGTGGAAAAGACTCTACCAGAATTTGGAATATTTTGGAACGTAGAATAATATCAGTAGTATTTATAAGTACATTTAAGCTGTTTTCAAATGAGCAAAAACAAAGGCACATCCCAACCAGAAAGACCTCTGCAGAGAGTGGGATTACGATGGCTGTGGGTCATGGGGTTACGGTGGCTCTGGGTAGTGGGGTTACGGTGGCTCTGGGTAGTGGGGTTACGGTGGCTCTGGGTTGTGGGGTTACGGTGGCTCTGGGTAGTGGGGTTACGGTGGCTCTGGGTAGTGGGGATACGGTGGCTCTGGGTAGTGGGGTTACGGTGGATCTGGGTAGTGGGGTAACGGTGGCTCTGGGAGGTAGGGTTAAGGTGGTTCTGGGTAGTGGGGATACGGTGGCTCTGGGTAGTGGGGTAATGGTGGGTCTGGGTAGTGGGGTTACAGTGGCTCTTGGAGTTAGGGTTACGGTGGCTCTGGGTAGTGGGGTTATGGTGGGTCTGGGTAGTGGGGTTACGATGGCTCTGGGTAGTGGGGTTACGTTGGCTCAGGGTAGTGGGGTGAACTTGGCTCTGGGCAGTGGGTTTACGGAGGCTCTGGGTGGTGGGGTTACGGTGGCTCTGGATGGTGGGGTTACGGTGGCTCTGGGTGGTGGGGTTACGGTGGCTCTGGGTGGTGGGGTTACGGTGGCTCTGGATTGTGGGGTTACGATGGCTCTGGGTCGTGCGGTTTTGGTGGCTGTGTGTCATGGAGTTACGGCGGCTCTGGGTCTTGGGGGTTAAGGCGGCTCTTGGTAGTGGGATTACGGTGGCTCTGGGTAGTAGGGTTATGGTGGCTCTGGGTAGTGGGGTTAGAGCGGTTCTGGGTGGTGGGGTTATGGCAGCTCTAGATGGTGGAGTTAAGACCCCTCTGGGTGGTGGGGTTACGGCAGCTCTGGCTAGTGGGGTTACAGCGGCTCTGGGTCGTGGGGTTACGACGGCTCTGGGTCGTGGGGTTCCGGCGGCTCTGTGTCGTGGAGTTACGGCGGCTCTGGGTCTTGGGTTTACGGCGGCTCTGGGTCTTGGGGTTACGGTGGCTCTGGGTAGTGGGGTTACAGTGACTCTGGGTAGTGGGGTTACGGTGGCTCTGGGTAGTGGGGTTACGGTGGCTCTGGGTAGTGGGGTTACGGTGTCTTTGGGTAGTGGCTCTGGGTAGTGGTGTTACGGTGGCTCTGGGTACTAGGGGTTACAGCGGCTCTTGGTAGTGGGGTTACGTCGGCTGTGGGTCGTGGGGTTACGGCGGCTCTTGGTAGTGGGACTACGGTGGCTCTGGGAGTGGGGTTATGGTGGCTCTGGGTAGTGGGGTTACGGCGGCTCTGGCTAGTGGGGTTACGGTGGCTCTGGGTAGTGGTGTTACGGTGGCTCTGGGTACTGGGGGTTATAGCGGCTCTTGGTAGTGGGGTTACGTCGGCTCTGGGTGGTGGGGTTACGGCGGCTGTGGGTTGTGGGGTTACGGCGGCTCTTGGTAGTGGGATTACGGTGGTTCTGGGAGTGGGGTTATGGTGGCTCTGGGTAGTGGGGTTATGGTGGCTCTGGGTAGTGCGGTTACGGTGGCTCTGGGTAGTGGGGTTACGGTGGCTCTGGGTAGTGGGGTTACGGTGACTCTGGGTAGTGGGGTTACGGTGGCTCTGGGTAGTGGGGTTACGGTGTCTCTGGGTAGTGGGGTTACGGTGGCTCTGGCAAGTGGGGTTACGGTGGCTCTGGTTAGTGTGGTTACGGTGGCTCAGGGTACTGGGGGTTACAGCGGCTCTTGGTAGTGGGGTTTCGTCGGCTCTGGGTGGTGGGGTTAGGGTGGCTCTGGGTGGTGGGGTTAGGGTGGCTCTGGGTGGTGGGGTTAGGGTGGCTCTGGGTGGTGGGGTTACGGTGGCTCTGGGTAGTGGGTTTATGGTGGCTCTGGGTAGTGGGGTTACGGTGGCTCTGGGTGGTGGGATTAGGGTGGCTCTGGGTGGTGGGGTTCCGGTGGCTCAGGGTGATGGGGTTAGGGTGGCTCTGTGTGGTGGGGTTACGGTGGCTCTGGGTGGTGGGTTTACGGTGGCTCTGGGTGGTGGGGTTACGGTGGCTCTGGATGGTGGGGTTACGGAGGCTCTGTGTAGTGGCTCTGGGTGGTGGGGTTACGGTGGCTCAGGGTAGTGGAGTTACGGTGGCTCTGGGTAGTGAGGTTACGGTGGCTCTGGGTAGTGGGGTTACGGTGGCTCTAGGTGGTGGGGTTACGGTGGCTCTGGGTGGTGGGGTTACGGTGGCTCTGGGTAGTGGCGTTACGGTTGCTCTGGGTAGTGGGGTTACGGTGGCTCTGGGTAGTGGGGTTACGGTGGCTCTGGGTAGTGGGGTTACGGTGGCTCTGGGTTGTGGGGTTACGGTGGCTCGGGGTAGTGGGGTTACGGCGGTTCTGGGTTGTGGGGTTATGGCAGATCTAGATGGTGGAGTTAAGACCCGTCTGGGTGGTGGGGTTACGGCAGCTCTGGCTAGTGGGGTTACAGCGGCTATGGGTCGTGGGGTTACGACGGCTCTGGGTCGTGGGGTTATGACGGCCCTGGGTCTTGGGGTTACGTCGGCTCTGGGTAGTGGGGTTACGTTGACTCTGGGTAGTGGGGTTGCGGTGGCTCTGGGTAGTGGGGTTACGGTGTCTTTGGGTAGTGGGGTTACGGTGGCTCTGGGTAGTGGGGTTAAGGTGGCTCTGGTTAGTGGTGTTACGGTGGCTCTGGTTACTGGGGGTTTCAGCGGCTCTTGGTAGTGGGGTTACGTCGGCTCTGGGTGGTGGGGTTACGGCGGCTGTGGGTCGTGGGGTTACGGCGGCTCTGGGTCGTGGGGTTATGGCAGCTGTGTGTCATGGAGTTACGGCGGCTCTGGGTCTTGGGGGTTAAGGCGGCTCTTGGTAGTGGGATTACGTTGGCTCTGGGTAGTAGGGTTATGGTGGCTCTGGGTAGTGGGGTTACGGCGGTTCTGGATGGTGGGGTTATGGCAGCTCTAGATGGTGGAGTTAAGACCCCTCTGGGTGGTGGGGTTACGGCAGCTCTGGCTAGTGGGGTTACAGCGGCTCTGGGTCGTGGGGTTACGACGACTCTGGGTCGTTGTGACCGGCGGCTCTGTGTCGTGGAGTTACGGCGGCTCTGGGTCTTGGGTTTACGGCGGCTCTGAGTCTTGGGGTTACGGTGGCTCTGGGTAGTGGGGTTACAGTGACTCTGGGTAGTGGGGTTACGGTGGCTCTGGGTAGTGGGGTTACTGTGGCTCTGGGTAGTGGGGTTACGGTGTCTTTGGGTAGTGGCTCTGGGTAGTGGTGTTACGGTGGCTCTGGGTACTGGGGGTTACAGCGGCTCTTGGTAGTGGGGTTACATCGGCTCTGGGTGGTGGGGTTACGGCGGCTGTGGGTTGTGGGGTTACGGCTGCTCTTGGTAGTGGGATTACGGTGGCTCTGGGAGTGGGGTTATGGTGGCTCTGGGTAGTGGGGTTATGGTGGCTCTGGGTAGTGCGGTTACGGTGGCTCTGGGTAGTGGGGTTAGGGTGGCTCTGGGTAGTGGGGTTACGGTGACTCTGGGTAGTGGGGTTACGGTGGCTCTGGGTAGTGGGGTTACGGTGTCTCTGGGTAGTGGGGTTACGGTGTCTCTGGGTAGTGGGGTTACGGTGGCTCTGGAAAGTGGGGTTACGGTGGCTCTGGTTAGTGTGGTTACGGTGGCTCTGGGTACTGGGGGTTACAGCGGCTCTTGGTAGTGGGGTTTCGTCGGCTCTGGGTGGTGGGGTTAGGGTGGCTCTGGGTGGTGGGGTTAGGGTGGCTCTGGGTGGTGGGGTTACGGTGGCTCTGGGTAGTGGGTTTATGGTGGCTCTGGGCAGTGGGGTTATGGTGGCTCTGGGTAGTGGGGTTACGGTGGCTCTGGGTGGTGGGGTTAGGGTGGCTCTGGGTGGTGGGGTTGGGGTGTCTCTGGATGGTGGGGTTACGGTGGCTCTGGGTAGTGGGGTTACGGTGGCTCTGGGTAGTGGGGTTACGGTGACTCTGGGTAGTGGGGTTACGGTGGCTCTGGGTAGTGGGGTTACGGTGGCTCTGGGTGGTGGGGTTAGGGTGGCTCTGGGTGGTGGGGTTAGGGTGTCTCTGGATGGTGGGGTTACGGTGGCTCTGGGTAGTGGGGTTACGGTGGCTCTGGGTAGTGGGGTTATGGTGGCTCTGGGAAGTGGGGTTACGGTGGCTCAGGGTGATGGGGTTAGGGTGGCTCTGTGTGGTGGGGTTACGGTGGCTCTGGGTGGTGGGGTTACGGTGGCTCTGGGTGGTGGGGTGACGGTGGCTCTGGGTAGTGGGGATACGGTGCCTCTGGGTAGTGGGTTTATGGTGGCTCTGGGCAGTGGGGTTATGGTGGCTCTGGGTAGTGGGGTTACGGTGGCTCTGGGTGGTGGGGTTAGGGTGGCTCTGGGTGGTGGGGTTAGGGTGGCTCTGGGAAGTGGGGTTCCAGTGGCTCAGGGTGATGGGGTTATGGTGGCTCTGTGTGGTGGGGTTATGGTGGCTCTGGGTGGTGGGTTAACGGTGGCTCTGGGTGGTGGGGTTACGGTGGCTCTGGATGGTGGGGTTACGGAGGCTCTGTGTAGTGGCTCTGGGTGGTGGGGTTACGGTGGCTCTAGGTGGTGGGGTAACGGTGGCTCTGGGTGGTGGGGTTAGGGTGGCTCTGGGTGGTGGGGTTAGGGTGGCTCTGGGTGATGGGGTTAGGGTGGCTCTGTGTGGTGGGGTTACGGTGGCTCTGGGTGGTGGGTTTACGGTGGCTCTGGGTGGTGGGGTTACGGTGGCTCTGGATGGTGGGGTTACGGAGGCTCTGTGTAGTGGCTCTGGGTGGTGGGGTTACGGTGGATCAGGGTAGTGGAGTTACGGTGGCTCTGGGTAGTGAGGTTACTGTGGCTCTGGGTAGTGGGGTTACGGTGGCTCTAGGTGGTGGGGTTACGGTGGCTCTGGGTGGTGGGGTTACGGTGGCTCTGGGTAGTGGCGTTACGGTGGCTCTGGGTAGTGGCGTTACGGTGGCTCTGGGTAGTGGGGTTACGGTGGCTCTGGGTAGTGGGGTTACGGTGGCTCTGGGTTGTGGGGTTACGGTGGTTCGGGGTAGTGGGGTTACGGCGGTTCTGGGTTGTGGGGTTATGGCAGCTCTAGATGGTGGAGTTAAGACCCGTCTGGGTGGTGGGGTTACGGTGGCTCTGGGTAGTGGGGATACGGTGGCTCTGGGTAGTGGGTTTATGGTGGCTCTGGGCAGTGGGGTTATGGTGGCTCTGGGTAGTGGGGTTACGGTGGCTCTGGGTGGTGGGGTTAGGGTGGCTCTGGGTGGTGGGGTTAGGGTGGCTCTGGGTGGTGTGGTTACGGTTGCTCTGGGTGGTGGGGTTACGGTGGCTCTGGGTGGTGGGGTTACGGTGGCTCAGGGTAATGAGGTTAGGGTGGCTCTGTGTGGTGGGGTTATGGTTGCTCTGGGTGGTGGGTTTACGGTGGCTCTGGGAGGTGGGGTTACGGTGGCTCTGGATGGTGGGGTAACGGAGGCTCTGTGTAGTGGCTCTGGGTGGTGGGGTTACGGTGGCTCTAGGTGGTGGGGTAACGGTGGCTCTGGGTGGTGGGGTTACGGTGGCTCTGGGTAGTGGGGTTACGGTGGCTCTGGGTAGTGGGGTTACGGTGGCTCTGGGTAGTGGGGTTACGGTGGCTCTGGGTTGTGGGGTTACGGTGGCTCTGGGTAGTGGGGTTACGGCGGTTCTGGGTGGTGGGGTTATGGCAGCTCTAGATGGTGGAGTTAAGACCCCTCTGGGTGGTGGGGTTACGGCAGCTCTGGCTAGTGGGGTTACAGCGGCTCTGGGTCGTGGGGTTACGACGGCTCTGGGTCGTGGGGTTCCGGCGGCTCTGTGTCGTGGAGTTACGGCGGCTCTGTGTCTTGGGTTTACGGCGACTCTGGGTCTTGGGATTACGGTGGCTCTGGGTAGTGGGGTTACAGTGACTCTGGGTAGTGGGGTTACGGTGGCTCTGGGTAGTGGGGTTACGGTGTCTTTGGGTAGTGGCTCTGGGTAGTGGTGTTACGGTGGCTCTGGGTACTGGGGGTTACAGCGGCTCTTGGTAGTGGGGTTACGTCGGCTCTGGGTGGTGGGGTTACGGCGGCTGTGGGTCGTGGGGTTACGGCGGCTCTTGGTAGAGGGATTACGGTGGCTCTGGGAGTGGGGTTATGGTGGCTCTGGGTAGTGGGATTATGGTGGCTCTGGGTAGTGCGGTTACGGTGGCTCTGGGTAGTGGGGTTACGGTGGCTCTGGGTAGTGGGGTTACGGTGACTCTGGGTAGTGGGGTTACGGTGGCTCTGGGTAGTGGGGTTACGGTGGCTCTGGGTAGTGGGGTTACGGTGGCTCTGGGTAGTGGGGTTACGGTGACTCTGGGTAGTGGGGTTACGGTGACTCTGGGTAGTGGGGTTACGGTGGCTCTGGGTAGTGGGGTTACGGTGGCTCTGGGTAGTGGGGTTACGGTGGCTCTGGTTAGTGTGGTTACGGTGGCTCTGGGTACTGGGGGTTACAGCGGCTCTTGGTAGTGGGGTTTCGTCGGCTCTGTGTGGTGGGGTTACGGTGGCTCTTGGTGGTGAGGTTACTGTGGCTCTGGGTAGTGGGGTTACGGTGGCTCTAGGTGGTGGGGTTACGGTGGCTCTGGGTGGTGGGGTTACGGTGGCTCTGGGTAGTGGCGTTACGGTGGCTCTGGGTAGTGGGGTTACGGTGGCTCTGGGTAGTGGGGTTACGGTGGCTCTGGGTAGTGGGGTTACGGTGGCTCTGGGTTGTGGGGTTACGGTGGCTCGGGGTAGTGGGGTTACGGCGGTTCTGGGTTGTGGGGTTATGGCAGCTCTAGATGGTGGAGTTAAGACCCGTCTGGGTGGTGGGGTTACGGTGGCTCTGGGTAGTGGGGATACGGTGGCTCTGGGTAGTGGGTTTATGGTGGCTCTGGGCAGTGGGGTTATGGTGGCTCTGGGTAGTGGGGTTACGGTGGCTCTGGGTGGTGGGGTTAGGGTGGCTCTGGGTGGTGGGGTTAGGGTGGCTCTGGGTGGTGTGGTTACGGTGGCTCTGGGTGGTGGGGTTACGGTGGCTCTGGGTGGTGGGGTTACGGTGGCTCAGGGTAATGAGGTTAGGGTGGCTCTGTGTGGTGGGGTTATGGTTGCTCTGGGTGGTGGGTTTACGGTGGCTCTGGGTGGTGGGGTTACGGTGGCTCTGGATGGTGGGGTAACGGAGGCTCTGTGTAGTGGCTCTGGGTGGTGGGGTTACGGTGGCTCTAGGTGGTGGGGTAACGGTGGCTCTGGGTGGTGGGGTTACGGTGGCTCTGGGTAGTGGGGTTACGGTGGCTCTGGGTAGTGGGGTTACGGTGGCTCTGGGTAGTGGGGTTACGGTGGCTCTGGGTTGTGGGGTTACGGTGGCTCTGGGTAGTGGGGTTACGGCGGTTCTGGGTGGTGGGGTTATGGCAGCTCTAGATGGTGGAGTTAAGACCCCTCTGGGTGGTGGGGTTACGGCAGCTCTGGCTAGTGGGGTTACAGCGGCTCTGGGTCGTGGGGTTACGACGGCTCTGGGTCGTGGGGTTCCGGCGGCTCTGTGTCGTGGAGTTACGGCGGCTCTGGGTCTTGGGTTTACGGCGACTCTGGGTCTTGGGGTTACGGTGGCTCTGGGTAGTGGGGTTACAGTGACTCTGGGTAGTGGGGTTACGGTGGCTCTGGGTAGTGGGGTTACGGTGTCTTTGGGTAGTGGCTCTGGGTAGTGGTGTTACGGTGGCTCTGGGTACTGGGGGTTACAGCGGCTCTTGGTAGTGGGGTTACGTCGGCTCTGGGTGGTGGGGTTACGGTGGCTGTGGGTCGTGGGGTTACGGCGGCTCTTGGTAGAGGGATTACGGTGGCTCTGGGAGTGGGGTTATGGTGGCTCTGGGTAGTGGGATTATGGTGGCTCTGGGTAGTGCGGTTACGGTGGCTCTGGGTAGTGGGGTTACGGTGGCTCTGGGTAGTGGGGTTACGGTGACTCTGGGTAGTGGGGTTACGGTGGCTCTGGGTAGTGGGGTTACGGTGGCTCTGGGTAGTGGGGTTACGGTGGCTCTGGGTAGTGGGGTTACGGTGACTCTGGGTAGTGGGGTTACGGTGACTCTGGGTAGTGGGGTTACGGTGGCTCTGGGTAGTGGGGTTACGGTGGCTCTGGGTAGTGGGGTTACGGTGGCTCTGGTTAGTGTGGTTACGGTGGCTCTGGGTACTGGGGGTTACAGCGGCTCTTGGTAGTGGCGTTTCGTCGGCTCTGGGTGGTGGGATTATGGTGGCTCTGGGTAGTGCGGTTACGGTGGCTCTGGGTAGTGGGGTTACGGTGGCTCTGGGTAGTGGGGTTACGGTGACTCTGGGTAGTGGGGTTACGGTGGCTCTGGGTAGTGGGATTATGGTGGCTCTGGGTAGTGCGGTTACGGTGGCTCTGGGTAGTGGGGTTACGGTGGCTCTGGGTAGTGGGGTTACGGTGACTCTGGGTAGTGGGGTTACGGTGGCTCTGGGTAGTGGGGTTACGGTGGCTCTGGGTGGTGGGGTTAGGGTGGCTCTGGGTGGTGGGGTTAGGGTGTCTCTGGATGGTGGGGTTACGGTGGCTCTGGGTAGTGGGGTTACGGTGGCTCTGGGTAGTGGGGTTATGGTGGCTCTGGGAAGTGGGGTTACAGTGGCTCAGGGTGATGGGGTTAGGGTGGCTCTGTGTGGTGGGGTTACGGTGGCTCTGGGTGGTGGGGTTACGGTGGCTCTGGGTGGTGGGGTGACGGTGGCTCTGGGTAGTGGGGATACGGTGCCTCTGGGTAGTGGGTTTATGGTGGCTCTGGGCAGTGGGGTTATGGTGGCTCTGGGTAGTGGGGTTACGGTGGCTCTGGGTGGTGGGGTTAGGGTGGCTCTGGGTGGTGGGGTTAGGGTGGCTCTGGGTGGTGTGGTTACGGTGGCTCTGGGTGGTGGGGTTACGGTGGCTCTGGGTGGTGGGGTTACGGTGGCTCTGGATGGTGGGGTTACGGTGGCTCTGGGAAGTGGGGTTCCAGTGGCTCAGGGTGATGGGGTTATGGTGGCTCTGTGTGGTGGGGATATGGTGGCTCTGGGTGGTGGGTTTACGGTGGCTCTGGGTGGTGGGGTTACGGTGGCTCTGGATGGTGGGGTTACGGAGGCTCTGTGTAGTGGCTCTGGGTGGTGGGGTTACGGTGGCTCTAGGTGGTGGGGTAACGGTGGCTCTGGGTGGTGGGGTTAGGGTGGCTCTGGGTGGTGGGGTTAGGGTGGCTCTGGGTGATGGGGTTAGGGTGGCTCTGTGTGGTGGGGTTACGGTGGCTCTGGGTGGTGGGTTTACGGTGGCTCTGGGTGGTGGGGTTACGGTGGCTCTGGATGGTGGGGTTACGGAGGCTCTGTGTAGTGGCTCTGGGTGGTGGGGTTACGGTGGATCAGGGTAGTGGAGTTACGGTGGCTCTGGGTAGTGAGGTTACTGTGGCTCTGGGTAGTGGGGTTACGGTGGCTCTAGGTGGTGGGGTTACGGTGGCTCTGGGTGGTGGGGTTACGGTGGCTCTGGGTAGTGGCGTTACGGTGGCTCTGGGTAGTGGCGTTACGGTGGCTCTGGGTAGTGGGGTTACGGTGGCTCTGGGTAGTGGGGTTACGGTGGCTCTGGGTAGTGGGGTTACGGTGGCTCTGGGTTGTGGGGTTACGGTGGTTCGGGGTAGTGGGGTTACGGCGGTTCTGGGTTGTGGGGTTATGGCAGCTCTAGATGGTGGAGTTAAGACCCGTCTGGGTGGTGGGGTTACGGTGGCTCTGGGTAGTGGGGATACGGTGGCTCTGGGTAGTGGGTTTATGGTGGCTCTGGGCAGTGGGGTTATGGTGGCTCTGGGTAGTGGGGTTACGGTGGCTCTGGGTGGTGGGGTTAGGGTGGCTCTGGGTGGTGGGGTTAGGGTGGCTCTGGGTGGTGTGGTTACGGTGGCTCTGGGTGGTGGGGTTACGGTGGCTCTGGGTGGTGGGGTTACGGTGGCTCAGGGTAATGAGGTTAGGGTGGCTCTGTGTGGTGGGGTTATGGTTGCTCTGGGTGGTGGGTTTACGGTGGCTCTGGGAGGTGGGGTTACGGTGGCTCTGGATGGTGGGGTAACGGAGGCTCTGTGTAGTGGCTCTGGGTGGTGGGGTTACGGTGGCTCTAGGTGGTGGGGTAACGGTGGCTCTGGGTGGTGGGGTTACGGTGGCTCTGGGTAGTGGGGTTACGGTGGCTCTGGGTAGTGGGGTTACGGTGGCTCTGGGTAGTGGGGTTACGGTGGCTCTGGGTTGTGGGGTTACGGTGGCTCTGGGTAGTGGGGTTACGGCGGTTCTGGGTGGTGGGGTTATGGCAGCTCTAGATGGTGGAGTTAAGACCCCTCTGGGTGGTGGGGTTACGGCAGCTCTGGCTAGTGGGGTTACAGCGGCTCTGGGTCGTGGGGTTACGACGGCTCTGGGTCGTGGGGTTCCGGCGGCTCTGTGTCGTGGAGTTACGGCGGCTCTGTGTCTTGGGTTTACGGCGACTCTGGGTCTTGGGGTTACGGTGGCTCTGGGTAGTGGGGTTACAGTGACTCTGGGTAGTGGGGTTACGGTGGCTCTGGGTAGTGGGGTTACGGTGTCTTTGGGTAGTGGCTCTGGGTAGTGGTGTTACGGTGGCTCTGGGTACTGGGGGTTACAGCGGCTCTTGGTAGTGGGGTTACGTCGGCTCTGGGTGGTGGGGTTACGGCGGCTGTGGGTCGTGGGGTTACGGCGGCTCTTGGTAGAGGGATTACGGTGGCTCTGGGAGTGGGGTTATGGTGGCTCTGGGTAGTGGGATTATGGTGGCTCTGGGTAGTGCGGTTACGGTGGCTCTGGGTAGTGGGGTTACGGTGGCTCTGGGTAGTGGGGTTACGGTGACTCTGGGTAGTGGGGTTACGGTGGCTCTGGGTAGTGGGGTTACGGTGGCTCTGGGTAGTGGGGTTACGGTGGCTCTGGGTAGTGGGGTTACGGTGACTCTGGGTAGTGGGGTTACGGTGACTCTGGGTAGTGGGGTTACGGTGGCTCTGGGTAGTGGGGTTACGGTGGCTCTGGGTAGTGGGGTTACGGTGGCTCTGGTTAGTGTGGTTACGGTGGCTCTGGGTACTGGGGGTTACAGCGGCTCTTGGTAGTGGGGTTTCGTCGGCTCTGTGTGGTGGGGTTACGGTGGCTCTTGGTGGTGAGGTTACTGTGGCTCTGCGTAGTGGGGTTACGGTGGCTCTAGGTGGTGGGGTTACGGTGGCTCTGGGTGGTGGGGTTACGGTGGCTCTGGGTAGTGGCGTTACGGTGGCTCTGGGTAGTGGGGTTACGGTGGCTCTGGGTAGTGGGGTTACGGTGGCTCTGGGTAGTGGGGTTACGGTGGCTCTGGGTTGTGGGGTTACGGTGGCTCGGGGTAGTGGGGTTACGGCGGTTCTGGGATGTGGGGTTATGGCAGCTCTAGATGGTGGAGTTAAGACCCGTCTGGGTGGTGGGGTTACGGTGGCTCTGGGTAGTGGGGATACGGTGGCTCTGGGTAGTGGGTTTATGGTGGCTCTGGGCAGTGGGGTTATGGTGGCTCTGGGTGGTGGGGTTAGGGTGGCTCTGGGTGGTGGGGTTAGGGTGGCTCTGGGTGGTGTGGTTACGGTGGCTCTGGGTGGTGGGGTTACGGTGGCTCTGGGTGGTGGGGTTACGGTGGCTCAGGGTAATGAGGTTAGGGTGGCTCTGTGTGGTGGGGTTATGGTTGCTCTGGGTGGTGGGTTTACGGTGGCTCTGGGTGGTGGGGTTACGGTGGATCTGGATGGTGGGGTAACGGAGGCTCTGTGTAGTGGCTCTGGGTGGTGGGGTTACGGTGGCTCTAGGTGGTGGGGTAACGTTGGCTCTGGGTGGTGGGGTTACGGTGGCTCTGGGTAGTGGGGTTACGGTGGCTCTGGGTAGTGGGGTTACGGTGGCTCTGGGTAGTGGGGTTACGGTGGCTCTGGGTTGTGGGGTTACGGTGGCTCTGGGTAGTGGGGTTACGGCGGTTCTGGGTGGTGGGGTTATGGCAGCTCTAGATGGTGGAGTTAAGACCCCTCTGGGTGGTGGGGTTACGGCAGCTCTGGCTAGTGGGGTTACAGCGGCTCTGGGTCGTGGGGTTACGACGGCTCTGGGTCGTGGGGTTCCGGCGGCTCTGTGTCGTGGAGTTACGGCGGCTCTGGGTCTTGGGTTACGGCGACTCTGGGTCTTGGGGTTACGGTGGCTCTGGGTAGTGGGGTTACAGTGACTCTGGGTAGTGGGGTTACGGTGGCTCTGGGTAGTGGGGTTACGGTGTCTTTGGGTAGTGGCTCTGGGTAGTGGTGTTACGGTGGCTCTGGGTACTGGGGGTTACAGCGGCTCTTGGTAGTGGGGTTACGTCGGCTCTGGGTGGTGGGGTTACGGTGGCTGTGGGTCGTGGGGTTACGGCGGCTCTTGGTAGAGGGATTACGGTGGCTCTGGGAGTGGGGTTATGGTGGCTCTGGGTAGTGGGATTATGGTGGCTCTGGGTAGTGCGGTTACGGTGGCTCTGGGTAGTGGGGTTACGGTGGCTCTGGGTAGTGGGGTTACGGTGGCTCTGGGTAGTGGGGTTACGGTGACTCTGGGTAGTGGGGTTACGGTGACTCTGGGTAGTGGGGTTACGGTGGCTCTGGGTAGTGGGGTTACGGTGGCTCTGGGTAGTGGGGTTACGGTGGCTCTGGTTAGTGTGGTTACGGTGGCTCTGGGTACTGGGGGTTACAGCGGCTCTTGGTAGTGGCGTTTCGTCGGCTCTGGGTGGTGGGATTATGGTGGCTCTGGGTAGTGCGGTTACGGTGGCTCTGGGTAGTGGGGTTACGGTGGCTCTGGGTAGTGGGGTTACGGTGACTCTGTGTAGTGGGGTTACGGTGGCTCTGGGTAGTGGGGTTACGGTGGCTCTGGGTAGTGGGGTTACGGTGGCTCTGGGTAGTGGGGTTACGGTGAGTCTGGGTAGTGGGGTTACGGTGACTCTGGGTAGTGGGGTTACGGTGGCTCTGGGTAGTGGGGTTACGGTGGCTCTGGGTAGTGGGGTTACGGTGGCTCTGGTTAGTGTGGTTACGGTGGCTCTGGGTACTGGGGGTTACAGCGGCTCTTGGTAGTGGGGTTTCGTCGGCTCTGTGTGGTGGGGTTACGGTGGCTCTTGGTGGTGAGGTTACTGTGGCTCTGGGTAGTGGGGTTACGGTGGCTCTAGGTGGTGGGGTTACGGTGGCTCTGGGTGGTGGGGTTACGGTGGCTCTGGGTAGTGGGGTTACGGTGACTCTGGGTAGTGGGGTTACGGTGACTCTGGGTAGTGGGGTTACGGTGGCTCTGGGTAGTGGGGTTACGGTGGCTCTGGGTAGTGGGGTTACGGTGGCTCTGGTTAGTGTGGTTACGGTGGCTCTGGGTACTGGGGGTTACAGCGGCTCTTGGTAGTGGCGTTTCGTCGGCTCTGGGTGGTGGGATTATGGTGGCTCTGGGTAGTGCGGTTACGGTGGCTCTGGGTAGTGGGGTTACGGTGGCTCTGGGTAGTGGGGTTACGGTGACTCTGGGTAGTGGGGTTACGGTGGCTCTGGGTAGTGGGGTTACGGTGGCTCTGGGTAGTGGGGTTACGGTGGCTCTGGGTAGTGGGGTTACGGTGAGTCTGGGTAGTGGGGTTACGGTGACTCTGGGTAGTGGGGTTACGGTGGCTCTGGGTAGTGGGGTTACGGTGGCTCTGGGTAGTGGGGTTACGGTGGCTCTGGTTAGTGTGGTTACGGTGGCTCTGGGTACTGGGGGTTACAGCGGCTCTTGGTAGTGGGGTTTCGTCGGCTCTGTGTGGTGGGGTTACGGTGGCTCTTGGTGGTGAGGTTACTGTGGCTCTGGGTAGTGGGGTTACGGTGGCTCTAGGTGGTGGGGTTACGGTGGCTCTGGGTGGTGGGGTTACGGTGGCTCTGGGTAGTGGCATTACGGTGGCTCTGGGTAGTGGGGTTACGGTGGCTCTGGGTAGTGGGGTTACGGTGGCTCTGGGTAGTGGGGTTACGGTGGCTCTGGGTTGTGGGGTTACGGTGGCTCGGGGTAGTGGGGTTACGGCGGTTCTGGGTTGTGGGGTTATGGCAGCTCTAGATGGTGGAGTTAAGACCCGTCTGGGTGGTGGGGTTACGGTGGCTCTGGGTAGTGGGGATACGGTGGCTCTGGGTAGTGGGTTTATGGTGGCTCTGGGCAGTGGGGTTATGGTGGCTCTGGGTAGTGGGGTTACGGTGGCTCTGGGTGGTGGGGTTAGGGTGGCTCTGGGTGGTGGGGTTAGGGTGGCTCTGGGTGGTGTGGTTACGGTGGCTCTGGGTGGTGGGGTTACGGTGGCTCTGGGTGGTGGGGTTACGGTGGCTCAGGGTAATGAGGTTAGGGTGGCTCTGTGTGGTGGGGTTATGGTTGCTCTGGGTGGTGGGTTTACGGTGGCTCTGGGTGGTGGGGTTACGGTGGCTCTGGATGGTGGGGTAACGGAGGCTCTGTGTAGTGGCTCTGGGTGGTGGGGTTACGGTGGCTCTAGGTGGTGGGGTAACGGTGGCTCTGGGTGGTGGGGTTACGGTGGCTCTGGGTAGTGGGGTTACGGTGGCTCTGGGTAGTGGGGTTACGGTGGCTCTGGGTAGTGGGGTTACGGTGGCTCTGGGTTGTGGGGTTACGGTGGCTCTGGGTAGTGGGGTTACGGCGGTTCTGGGTGGTGGGGTTATGGCAGCTCTAGATGGTGGAGTTAAGACCCCTCTGGGTGGTGGGGTTACGGCAGCTCTGGCTAGTGGGGTTACAGCGGCTCTGGGTCGTGGGGTTACGACGGCTCTGGGTCGTGGGGTTCCGGCGGCTCCGTGTCGTGGAGTTACGGCGGCTCTGGGTCTTGGGTTTACGGCGACTCTGGGTCTTGGGGTTACGGTGGCTCTGGGTAGTGGGGTTACAGTGACTCTGGGTAGTGGGGTTACGGTGGCTCTGGGTAGTGGGGTTACGGTGTCTTTGGGTAGTGGCTCTGGGTAGTGGTGTTACGGTGGCTCTGGGTACTGGGGGTTACAGCGGCTCTTGGTAGTGGGGTTACGTCGGCTCTGGGTGGTGGGGTTACGGCGGCTGTGGGTCGTGGGGTTACGGCGGCTCTTGGTAGAGCGATTACGGTGGCTCTGGGAGTGGGGTTATGGTGGCTCTGGGTAGTGGGATTATGGTGGCTCTGGGTAGTGCGGTTACGGTGGCTCTGGGTAGTGGGGTTACGGTGGCTCTGGGTAGTGGGGTTACGGTGACTCTGGGTAGTGGGGTTACGGTGGCTCTGGGTAGTGGGGTTACGGTGGCTCTGGGTAGTGGGGTTACGGTGGCTCTGGGTAGTGGGGTTACGGTGACTCTGGGTAGTGGGGTTACGGTGACTCTGGGTAGTGGGGTTACGGTGGCTCTGGGTAGTGGGGTTACGGTGGCTCTGGGTAGTGGGGTTACGGTGGCTCTGGTTAGTGTGGTTACGGTGTCTCTGGGTACTGGGGGTTACAGCGGCTCTTGGTAGTGGCGTTTCGTCGGCTCTGGGTGGTGGGGTTAGGGTGGCTCTGGGTGGTGGGGTTAGAGTGGCTCTGGGTGGTGGGGTTAGGGTGGCTCTGGGTGGTGGGGTTACGGTGGCTCTGGGTAGTGTGTTTATGGTGGCTCTGGGTAGTGGGGTTATGGTGGCTCTGGGTAGTGGTGTTACGGTGGCTCTGTGTGGTGGGGTTCGGGTGGCTCTGGGTGGTGGGGTTAGGGTTTCTCTGGATGGTGGGGTTACGGTGGCTCTGGGTAGTGGCGTTACGGTGGCTCGGGGTAGTGGGGTTATGGTGGCTCTGGGAAGTGGGGTTACGGTGGCTCAGTGTGATGTGGTTAGGGTGGCTCTGTGTGGTGGGGTTACGGTGGCTCTTGGTGGTGGGGTTACGGTGGCTCTGGGTGGTGGGGTTACGGTGGCTCTGGGTAGTGGGGATACGGTGGCTCTGGGTAGTGGGGATACGGTGGCTCTGGGTAGTGGGTTTATGGTGGCTCTGGGCAGTGGGGTTATGGTGGCTCTGGGTAGTGGGGTTACGGTGGCTCTGGGTGGTGGGGTTACGGTGGCTCTGGGTGGTGGGGTTACGGTGGCTCTGGATGGTGGGGTTACGGTGGCTCTAGGTAGTGGGGTTACGGTGGCTCTGGGCAGTGGGGTTCCGGTGGCTCAGGTTGATGGGGTTAGGGTGGCTCTGTGTGGTGGGGTTACGATGGCTCTGGATGGTGGGGTTACGGAGGCTCTGTGTAGTGGCTCTGGGTGGTGGGGTTACGACGGCTCTGGGTCGTGGGGTTACGGTGGCTCTGGTTAGTGTGGTTACGGTGGCTCTGGGTACTGGGGGTTACAGCGGCTCTTAGTAGTGGGGTTTCGTCGGCTCTGTGTGGTGGGGTTACGGTGGCTCTTGGTGGTGAGGTTACTGTGGCTCTGGGTAGTGGGGTTACGGTGGCTCTAGGTGGTGGGGTTACGGTGGCTCTGGGTGGTGGGGTTACGGTGGCTCTGGGTAGTGGCGTTACGGTGGCTCTGGGTAGTGGGGTTACGGTGGCTCTGGGTAGTGGGGTTACGGTGGCTCTGGGTAGTGGGGTTACGGTGGCTCTGGGTTGTGGGGTTACGGTGGCTCGGGGTAGTGGGGTTACGGCGGTTCTGGGATGTGGGGTTATGGCAGCTCTAGATGGTGGAGTTAAGACCCGTCTGGGTGGTGGGGTTACGGTGGCTCTGGGTAGTGGGGATACGGTGGCTCTGGGTAGTGGGTTTATGGTGGCTCTGGGCAGTGGGGTTATGGTGGCTCTGGGTAGTGGGGTTACGGTGGCTCTGGGTGGTGGGGTTAGGGTGGCTCTGGGTGGTGGGGTTAGGGTGGCTCTGGGTGGTGTGGTTACGGTGGCTCTGGGTGGTGGGGTTACGGTGGCTCTGGGTGGTGGGGTTACGGTGGCTCAGGGTAATGAGGTTAGGGTGGCTCTGTGTGGTGGGGTTATGGTTGCTCTGGGTGGTGGGTTTACGGTGGCTCTGGGTGGTGGGGTTACGGTGGATCTGGATGGTGGGGTAACGGAGGCTCTGTGTAGTGGCTCTGGGTGGTGGGGTTACGGTGGCTCTAGGTGGTGGGGTAACGTTGGCTCTGGGTGGTGGGGTTACGGTGGCTCTGGGTAGTGGGGTTACGGTGGCTCTGGGTAGTGGGGTTACGGTGGCTCTGGGTAGTGGGGTTACGGTGGCTCTGGGTTGTGGGGTTACGGTGGCTCTGGGTAGTGGGGTTACGGCGGTTCTGGGTGGTGGGGTTATGGCAGCTCTAGATGGTGGAGTTAAGACCCCTCTGGGTGGTGGGGTTACGGCAGCTCTGGCTAGTGGGGTTACAGCGGCTCTGGGTCGTGGGGTTACGACGGCTCTGGGTCGTGGGGTTCCGGCGGCTCTGTGTCGTGGAGTTACGGCGGCTCTGGGTCTTGGGTTTACGGCGACTCTGGGTCTTGGGGTTACGGTGGCTCTGGGTAGTGGGGTTACAGTGACTCTGGGTAGTGGGGTTACGGTGGCTCTGGGTAGTGGGGTTACGGTGTCTTTGGGTAGTGGCTCTGGGTAGTGGTGTTACGGTGGCTCTGGGTACTGGGGGTTACAGCGGCTCTTGGTAGTGGGGTTACGTCGGCTCTGGGTGGTGGGGTTACGGTGGCTGTGGGTCGTGGGGTTACGGCGGCTCTTGGTAGAGGGATTACGGTGGCTCTGGGAGTGGGGTTATGGTGGCTCTGGGTAGTGGGATTATGGTGGCTCTGGGTAGTGCGGTTACGGTGGCTCTGGGTAGTGGGGTTACGGTGGCTCTGGGTAGTGGGGTTACGGTGGCTCTGGGTAGTGGGGTTACGGTGACTCTGGGTAGTGGGGTTACGGTGACTCTGGGTAGTGGGGTTACGGTGGCTCTGGGTAGTGGGGTTACGGTGGCTCTGGGTAGTGGGGTTACGGTGGCTCTGGTTAGTGTGGTTACGGTGGCTCTGGGTACTGGGGGTTACAGCGGCTCTTGGTAGTGGCGTTTCGTCGGCTCTGGGTGGTGGGATTATGGTGGCTCTGGGTAGTGCGGTTACGGTGGCTCTGGGTAGTGGGGTTACGGTGGCTCTGGGTAGTGGGGTTACGGTGACTCTGGGTAGTGGGGTTACGGTGGCTCTGGGTAGTGGGGTTACGGTGGCTCTGGGTAGTGGGGTTACGGTGGCTCTGGGTAGTGGGGTTACGGTGAGTCTGGGTAGTGGGGTTACGGTGACTCTGGGTAGTGGGGTTACGGTGGCTCTGGGTAGTGGGGTTACGGTGGCTCTGGGTAGTGGGGTTACGGTGGCTCTGGTTAGTGTGGTTACGGTGGCTCTGGGTACTGGGGGTTACAGCGGCTCTTGGTAGTGGGGTTTCGTCGGCTCTGTGTGGTGGGGTTACGGTGGCTCTTGGTGGTGAGGTTACTGTGGCTCTGGGTAGTGGGGTTACGGTGGCTCTAGGTGGTGGGGTTACGGTGGCTCTGGGTGGTGGGGTTACGGTGGCTCTGGGTAGTGGGGTTACGGTGACTCTGGGTAGTGGGGTTACGGTGACTCTGGGTAGTGGGGTTACGGTGGCTCTGGGTAGTGGGGTTACGGTGGCTCTGGGTAGTGGGGTTACGGTGGCTCTGGTTAGTGTGGTTACGGTGGCTCTGGGTACTGGGGGTTACAGCGGCTCTTGGTAGTGGCGTTTCGTCGGCTCTGGGTGGTGGGATTATGGTGGCTCTGGGTAGTGCGGTTACGGTGGCTCTGGGTAGTGGGGTTACGGTGGCTCTGGGTAGTGGGGTTACGGTGACTCTGGGTAGTGGGGTTACGGTGGCTCTGGGTAGTGGGGTTACGGTGGCTCTGGGTAGTGGGGTTACGGTGGCTCTGGGTAGTGGGGTTACGGTGAGTCTGGGTAGTGGGGTTACGGTGACTCTGGGTAGTGGGGTTACGGTGGCTCTGGGTAGTGGGGTTACGGTGGCTCTGGGTAGTGGGGTTACGGTGGCTCTGGTTAGTGTGGTTACGGTGGCTCTGGGTACTGGGGGTTACAGCGGCTCTTGGTAGTGGGGTTTCGTCGGCTCTGTGTGGTGGGGTTACGGTGGCTCTTGGTGGTGAGGTTACTGTGGCTCTGGGTAGTGGGGTTACGGTGGCTCTAGGTGGTGGGGTTACGGTGGCTCTGGGTGGTGGGGTTACGGTGGCTCTGGGTAGTGGCATTACGGTGGCTCTGGGTAGTGGGGTTACGGTGGCTCTGGGTAGTGGGGTTACGGTGGCTCTGGGTAGTGGGGTTACGGTGGCTCTGGGTTGTGGGGTTACGGTGGCTCGGGGTAGTGGGGTTACGGCGGTTCTGGGTTGTGGGGTTATGGCAGCTCTAGATGGTGGAGTTAAGACCCGTCTGGGTGGTGGGGTTACGGTGGCTCTGGGTAGTGGGGATACGGTGGCTCTGGGTAGTGGGTTTATGGTGGCTCTGGGCAGTGGGGTTATGGTGGCTCTGGGTAGTGGGGTTACGGTGGCTCTGGGTGGTGGGGTTAGGGTGGCTCTGGGTGGTGGGGTTAGGGTGGCTCTGGGTGGTGTGGTTACGGTGGCTCTGGGTGGTGGGGTTACGGTGGCTCTGGGTGGTGGGGTTACGGTGGCTCAGGGTAATGAGGTTAGGGTGGCTCTGTGTGGTGGGGTTATGGTTGCTCTGGGTGGTGGGTTTACGGTGGCTCTGGGTGGTGGGGTTACGGTGGCTCTGGATGGTGGGGTAACGGAGGCTCTGTGTAGTGGCTCTGGGTGGTGGGGTTACGGTGGCTCTAGGTGGTGGGGTAACGGTGGCTCTGGGTGGTGGGGTTACGGTGGCTCTGGGTAGTGGGGTTACGGTGGCTCTGGGTAGTGGGGTTACGGTGGCTCTGGGTAGTGGGGTTACGGTGGCTCTGGGTTGTGGGGTTACGGTGGCTCTGGGTAGTGGGGTTACGGCGGTTCTGGGTGGTGGGGTTATGGCAGCTCTAGATGGTGGAGTTAAGACCCCTCTGGGTGGTGGGGTTACGGCAGCTCTGGCTAGTGGGGTTACAGCGGCTCTGGGTCGTGGGGTTACGACGGCTCTGGGTCGTGGGGTTCCGGCGGCTCTGTGTCGTGGAGTTACGGCGGCTCTGGGTCTTGGGTTTACGGCGACTCTGGGTCTTGGGGTTACGGTGGCTCTGGGTAGTGGGGTTACAGTGACTCTGGGTAGTGGGGTTACGGTGGCTCTGGGTAGTGGGGTTACGGTGTCTTTGGGTAGTGGCTCTGGGTAGTGGTGTTACGGTGGCTCTGGGTACTGGGGGTTACAGCGGCTCTTGGTAGTGGGGTTACGTCGGCTCTGGGTGGTGGGGTTACGGCGGCTGTGGGTCGTGGGGTTACGGCGGCTCTTGGTAGAGCGATTACGGTGGCTCTGGGAGTGGGGTTATGGTGGCTCTGGGTAGTGGGATTATGGTGGCTCTGGGTAGTGCGGTTACGGTGGCTCTGGGTAGTGGGGTTACGGTGGCTCTGGGTAGTGGGGTTACGGTGACTCTGGGTAGTGGGGTTACGGTGGCTCTGGGTAGTGGGGTTACGGTGGCTCTGGGTAGTGGGGTTACGGTGGCTCTGGGTAGTGGGGTTACGGTGACTCTGGGTAGTGGGGTTACGGTGACTCTGGGTAGTGGGGTTACGGTGGCTCTGGGTAGTGGGGTTACGGTGGCTCTGGGTAGTGGGGTTACGGTGGCTCTGGTTAGTGTGGTTACGGTGGCTCTGGGTACTGGGGGTTACAGCGGCTCTTGGTAGTGGCGTTTCGTCGGCTCTGGGTGGTGGGGTTAGGGTGGCTCTGGGTGGTGGGGTTACGGTGGCTCAGGGTAATGAGGTTAGGGTGGCTCTGTGTGGTGGGGTTATGGTTGCTCTGGGTGGTGGGTTTACGGTGGCTCTGGGTGGTGGGGTTACGGTGGCTCTGGATGGTGGGGTAACGGAGGCTCTGTGTAGTGGCTCTGGGTGGTGGGGTTACGGTGGCTCTAGGTGGTGGGGTAACGGTGGCTCTGGGTGGTGGGGTTACGGTGGCTCTGGGTAGTGGGGTTACGGTGGCTCTGGGTAGTGGGGTTACGGTGGCTCTGGGTAGTGGGGTTACGGTGGCTCTGGGTTGTGGGGTTACGGTGGCTCTGGGTAGTGGGGTTACGGCGGTTCTGGGTGGTGGGGTTATGGCAGCTCTAGATGGTGGAGTTAAGACCCCTCTGGGTGGTGGGGTTACGGCAGCTCTGGCTAGTGGGGTTACAGCGGCTCTGGGTCGTGGGGTTACGACGGCTCTGGGTCGTGGGGTTCCGGCGGCTCTGTGTCGTGGAGTTACGGCGGCTCTGGGTCTTGGGTTTACGGCGACTCTGGGTCTTGGGGTTACGGTGGCTCTGGGTAGTGGGGTTACAGTGACTCTGGGTAGTGGGGTTACGGTGGCTCTGGGTAGTGGGGTTACGGTGTCTTTGGGTAGTGGCTCTGGGTAGTGGTGTTACGGTGGCTCTGGGTACTGGGGGTTACAGCGGCTCTTGGTAGTGGGGTTACGTCGGCTCTGGGTGGTGGGGTTACGGCGGCTGTGGGTCGTGGTGTTACGGCGGCTCTTGGTAGAGGGATTACGGTGGCTCTGGGAGTGGGGTTATGGTGGCTCTGGGTAGTGGGATTATGGTGGCTCTGGGTAGTGCGGTTACGGTGGCTCTGGGTAGTGGGGTTACGGTGGCTCTGGGTAGTGGGGTTACGGTGACTCTGGGTAGTGGGGTTACGGTGGCTCTGGGTAGTGGGGTTACGGTGGCTCTGGGTAGTGGGGTTACGGTGGCTCTGGGTAGTGGGGTTACGGTGACTCTGGGTAGTGGGGTTACGGTGACTCTGGGTAGTGGGGTTACGGTGGCTCTGGGTAGTGGGGTTACGGTGGCTCTGGGTAGTGGGGTTACGGTGGCTCTGGTTAGTGTGGTTACGGTGTCTCTGGGTACTGGGGGTTACAGCGGCTCTTGGTAGTGGCGTTTCGTCGGCTCTGGGTGGTGGGGTTAGGGTGGCTCTGGGTGGTGGGGTTAGAGTGGCTCTGGGTGGTGGGGTTAGGGTGGCTCTGGGTGGTGGGGTTACGGTGGCTCTGGGTAGTGTGTTTATGGTGGCTCTGGGTAGTGGGGTTATGGTGGCTCTGGGTAGTGGTGTTACGGTGGCTCTGTGTGGTGGGGTTCGGGTGGCTCTGGGTGGTGGGGTTAGGGTTTCTCTGGATGGTGGGGTTACGGTGGCTCTGGGTAGTGGCGTTACGGTGGCTCGGGGTAGTGGGGTTATGGTGGCTCTGGGAAGTGGGGTTACGGTGGCTCAGGGTGATGTGGTTAGGGTGGCTCTGTGTGGTGGGGTTACGGTGGCTCTTGGTGGTGGGGTTACGGTGGCTCTGGGTGGTGGGGTTACGGTGGCTCTGGGTAGTGGGGATACGGTGGCTCTGGGTAGTGGGGATACGGTGGCTCTGGGTAGTGGGTTTATGGTGGCTCTGGGCAGTGGGGTTATGGTGGCTCTGGGTAGTGTGGTTACGGTGGCTCTGGGTGGTGGGGTTACGGTGGCTCTGGGTGGTGGGGTTACGGTGGCTCTGGATGGTGGGGTTACGGTGGCTCTAGGTAGTGGGGTTACGGTGGCTCTGGGCAGTGGGGTTCCGGTGGCTCAGGTTGATGGGGTTAGGGTGGCTCTGTGTGGTGGGGTTACGATGGCTCTGGATGGTGGGGTTACGGAGGCTCTGTGTAGTGGCTCTGGGTGGTGGGGTTACGGTGGCTCTGGGTAGTGGAGTTACGGTGGCTCTGGGTAGTGAGGTTACTGTGGCTCTGGGTAGTGGGGTTACGGTGGCTCTAGGTGGTGGGGTTACGGTGGCTCTGGGTGGTGGGGTTACGGTGGATCTGGGTAGTGGCGTTACGGTGGCTCTTGGTAGTGGGGTTACAGTGGCTCTGGGTAGTGGGGTTACGGTGGCTCTGGGTAGTGGGGTTACGGTGGCTGTGGGTTGTGGGGTTACGGTGGCTCTGGGTAGTGTGGATAG
The DNA here is from genome assembly GCF_036971445.1 of Narcine bancroftii. NCBI lineage: Eukaryota > Metazoa > Chordata > Chondrichthyes > Torpediniformes > Narcinidae > Narcine > Narcine bancroftii. The sequence goes on from NW_027211849.1 coordinate 54,012, forward strand.
AGAGGCTCTGGGTAGAGGGGTTACGGTGGCTCTGGGTAGTGGGATTATGATAGCTCTGGGTCGTGGGGTTACAGTGGCTCTAGGCATTGGGATTAAGGTGGCTCTGGGTAGTGGGGTTACGGAGGCTCTGGGTAGTGGGGTTATGGTGGCTCTGGGCAGTGGGGTTACGGTGGCTCAGGGTGATGGGGTTAGGGTGGCTCTGTGTGGTGGGGTTACGGTGGCTCTGGGTGGTGGGGTTATGGTGGTACAGTGGCTCTGGGTAGTGGGGTTACGGTGGCTCTGGGTTGTGGGGTTACGGTGGCTCTGGGTAGTGTGGTTAGAGAGGCTCTGGGTAGAGGGGTTACGGTGGCTCTGGGTAGTGGGATTATGATAGCTCTGGGTCGTGGAGTTACAGTGGCTCTGGGTATTGGGATTAAGGTGGCTCTGGGTAGTGGAGTTACGGTGTCTCTGGGTAGAGGGGTTACGACTGCTCTGGGTAGTGGGGTTACGGTGGTTCTGGGTCGTGGGGTTACAGTGGCGCTGGGTCATGGATGTTACGGTGGCTCTGGGTAGTGGGTGTTACGGCGACTCTGGGTAGAGGGGTTACGACGGCTCTGGGTAGTGGGGTTACGGTGGCTCTGGGTAGTGGGATTACGGTGGCTCTGGGTAGTGGGGTTACATTGGCTCTGGGTAGTCGGGTTACGGTGACCCTGGGTAGTGGGGTTACGGTGGCTCTGGTAAGTTGGGCTACGGTGATTCTGGGTAGTGGGGATACGGTGCCTCTGTGTAGTGGGGTAATGGTGGCTCTGGGTAGTGGGATTACGGTGGCTCTGGGTAGTGGGGTTACATTGGCTCTGGGTAGTCGGGTTACGGTGACCCTGGGTAGTGGGGTTACGGTGGCTCTGGGAAGTTGGGCTACGGTGATTCTGGGTAGTGGGGATATGGTGCCTCTGTGTAGTGGGGTAATGGTGGCTCTGGGTAGTGGGGTTACGGTGGCACTGGGTGGTGGGGTTACGGCGGCTCTGGGTAGAGGGGTTACGGCGGCTCTGGGTAGTGGGGTTACGGCGGTTCTGGGTGGTGGGGTTATGGCAGCTGTAGATGGTGGGGTTAAGACCCCTCTGGGTGGTGGGGTTACGGCGGCTCTGGGTAGTGTGGTTAGAGAGGCTCTGGGTAGAGGGGTTACGGTGTCTCTGGGTTGTGGGATTATGGTAGCTCTGGGTCGTGGGGTTACAGTGGCTCTGGGTAGTCGGGTTACGGTGACCCTGGGTAGTGGGGTTACGGTGCCTCTGTGTAGTGGGGTAATGGTGGCTCTGGGTAGTGGGGTTACGGTGGCACTGGGTGGTGGGGTTACGGCGGCTCTGGGTAGTGGAGTTACGGCGGCTCTAGATGGTGGGGTTACGGCGGTTCTGGGTGGTGGGGTTATGGCAGCTCTAGATGGTGGGGTTAAGACCCCTCTGGGTGGTGGGGTTACGGCGGCTCTGGGTAGTGTGGTTAGAGAGACTCTGGGTAGTGGGGTTACGGTGGCTCTGGGTTGTGGGGTTACGGTGGCTCTGGGTAGTGGGATTATAGTAGCTCTGGGTCGTGGGGTTACAGTGGCTCTGGGTATTGGGATTAAGGTGGCTCTGGGTAGTGGAGTTACGGTGTCTCTGGGTAGAGGGGTTACGACGGCTCTGGGTAGTGGGGTTACAGGTGGTTCTGGGTCGTGGGGTTACTGTGGCACTCGGTAATGGGGTTACAGTGGCGCTGGGTCATGGGTGTTACGGTGGCTCTGGGTAGTGGGATTAAGGTGGCTCTGGGTAGTGGGCTTACATTGGCTCTGGGTAGTCGGGTTACGGTGACCCTGGGTAGTGGTGTTACGGTGGCTCTGTGAAGTGGGGCTACGGTGATTCTGGGTAGTGGGGATACGGTGCCTCTGTGTAGTGGGGTGATGGTGGCTCTGGGTAGTGGGGTTACGGCGGCTCTAGATGGTGGGGTTACGGCGGTTCTGGGTGGTGGGGTTATGGCAGCTCTAGATGGTGGGGTTAAGACCCCTCTGGGTGGTGGGGTTACGGCGGCTCTGGCTAGTGGGGTTATGGCGGCTCTGGCTAGTGGGGTTATGGTGGCTCTGGGTTGTGGGGTTATGACGGCTCTGGGTCGTGGGGTTCCGGTGGCTCTGGGTTGTGGGGTTACGCCGGCTCTGGGTTGTGGGGTTACAGCGGCTCTGGGTCGTGGGGTTACAGTGGCTCTGGGTCGTGGGGTTACGACGGCTCTGGGTAGTGGGGTTCCGGCTGCTCAGTGTCGTGGAGTTACGGCGGCTCTGGGTCTTGGGGTTACGACGGCCCTTGGTCTTGGGGTTACGTCGGCTCTGGGTAGTGGGGTTGCGGTGGCTCTGGGTAGTGGGGTTACGGTGTCTTTGGGTAGTGGGGTTACGGTGGCTCTGGGTAGTGGGGTTAAGGTGGCTCTTTGTAGTGGTGTTACGGTGGCTCTGGGTACTGGGGGTTACAGCGGCTCTTGGTAGTGGGGTAACGTCGGCTCTGGGTGGTGGTGTTACGGCGGCTGTTGGTCGTGGGGTTATGGCGGCTCTGGGTCGTGGGGTTACGGCGGCTGTGCGTCATGGAGTTACGGCGGCTCTGGGTCTTGGGGGTTAAGGCGGCTCTTGGTAGTGGGTTTACGGTGGCTCTGGATAGTAGGGTTATGGTGGCTCTGGGTAGTGGGGTTACGGCGGTTCTGGGTGGTGGGGTTATGGCAGCTCTAGATGGTGGAGTTAAGACCCCTCTGGGTGGTGGGGTTACGGCAGCTCTGGCTAGTGGGGTTACAGCGGCTCTGGGTCATGGGGTTACGACGGCTCTGGGTCGTGGGGTTCCGGCGGCTCTGTGTCGTGGAGTTACGGCGGCTCTGGGTCTTGGGTTTACGGCGGCACTGGGTCTTGGGGTTACGGTGGCTCTGGGTAGTGGGGTTACAGTGACTCTGGGTAGTGGGGTTACGGTGGCTCTGGGTAGTGGGGTTACGGTGGCTCTGGGCAGTAGGGTTACGGTGTCAGGGTAGTGGGGTTACGGTGGCTCTGGATAGTGGGGTTACGTTGACTCTGGGTAATGGGGTTGCGGTGGCTCTGGGTAGTGGGGTTACGGTGTCTTTGGGTAGTGGGGTTACGGTGGCTCTGGGTAGTGGGGTTAAGGTGGCTCTGGGTAGTGGTGTTACGGTGGCTCTGGGTACTGGGGGTAACAGCGGCTCTTTGTAGTGGGGTTTCGTCGGCTCTGGGTGGTGGGGTTACGGCGGCTGTGGGTCGTGGTGTTACGGCGGCTCTGGGTCGTGGGGTTACGGCGGCTGTGCGTCATGGAGTTATGGCGGCTCTGGGTGTTGGGGGTTAAGGCGGCTCTTGGTAGTGGGATTACGTGGCTCTGGGTAGTAGGGTTATGGTGGCTCTGGGTAGTGGGGTTACGGCGGTTCTGGGTGGTGGGGTTATGGCAGCTCTAGATGGTGGAGTTAAGACCCCTCTGGGTGGTGGGGTTACGGCAGCTCTGGCTAGTGGGGTTACAGCGGCTCTGGGTCGTGGTGTTACGACGGCTCTGGGTCGTGGGGTTCCGGTGGCTCTGGGTAGTGTGGTTAGAGAGGCTCTGGGTAGAGGGGTTACGGTGGCTCTGGGTAGTGGGATTATGATAGCTCTGGGTCGTGGTGTTACAGTGGCTCTGGGTATTGGGATTAAGGTGGCTCTGGGTAGTCGAGTTACGGTGTCTCTGGGTAGAGGGGTTACGACTGCTCTGGGTAGTGGGGTTACGGTGGTTCTGGGTAGTGGGTGTTACGGCGACTCTGGGTAGAGGGGTTACGACGGCTCTGGGTAGTGGGGTTACGGTGGCTCTGGGTAGTGGGATTACGGTGGCTCTGGGTAGTGGGGTTACATTGGCTCTGGGTAGTCGGGTTACGGTGACCCTGGGTAGTGGGGTTACGGTGGCTCTGGGAAGTTGGGCTACGGTGATTCTGGGTAGTGGGGATACGGTGCCTCTCTGTAGTGGGGTAATGGTGGCTCTGGGTAGTGGGATTACGGTGGCTCTGGGTAGTGGGGTTACATTGGCTCTGGGTAGTCGGGTTACGGTGACCCTGGGTAGTGGGGTTACGGTGGCTCTGGGAAGTTGGGCTACGGTGATTCTGGGTAGTGGGGATATGGTGCCTCTGTGTAGTTGGGTAATGGTGGCTCTGGGTAGTGGGGTTACGGTGGCACTGGGTGGTGGGGTTACGGCGGCTCTGGATAGTGGGGTTACGGCGGCTCTAGATGGTGGGGTTACGGCGTTTCTGGGTGGTGGGGTTATGGCAGCTGTAGATGGTGGGGTTAAGACCCCTCTGGGTGGTGGGGTTACGGCGGCTCTGGGTAGTGTGGTTTGAGAGGCTCTGGGTAGAGGGGTTTCGGTGGCTCTGGGTTGTGGGATTATGGTAGCTCTGGGTCGTGGGGTTACAGTGGCTCTGGGAAGTGGGGCTACGGTGATTCTGGGTAGTGGGGATACGGTGCCTCTTTGTAGTGGGGTAATGGTGGCTCTGGGTAGTGGGGTTACGGTGGCACTGGGTGGTGGGGTTACGGCGGCTCTGGGTAGTGGGGTTACGGCGGCTCTAGATGGTGGGGTTACGGCGGTTCTGGGTGGTGGGGTTATGGCAGCTCTAGATGGTGGGGTTAAGACCCCTCTGGGTGGTGGGGTTACGGCGGCTCTGGGTAGTGTGGTTAGAGAGACTCTGGGTAGTGGGGTTACGGTGGCTCTGGGTTGTGGGGTTACGGTGGCTCTGGGTAGTGGGATTATAGTAGCTCTGGGTCGTGGGGTTACAGTGGCTCTGGGTATTGGGATTAAGGTGGCTCTGGGTAGTGGAGTTACGGTGTCTCTGGGTAGAGGGGTTACGATGGCTCTGGGTAGTGGGGTTACAGGTGGTTCTGGGTCGTGGGGTTACGGTGGCACTCGGTAATGGGGTTACAGTGGCGCTGGGTCATGGGTGTTACGGTGGCTCTGGGTAGTGGGATTAAGGTGGCTCTGGGTAGTGGGCTTACATTGGCTCTGGGTAGTCGGGTTACGGTGACCCTGGGTAGTGGTGTTACGGTGGCTCTGTGAAGTGGGGCTACGGTGATTCAGGGTAGTGGGGATACGGTGCCTCTGTGTAGTGGGGTAATGGTGGCTCTGGGTAGTGGGGTTACGGCGGCTCTAGATGGTGGGGTTACGGCGGTTCTTGGTGGTGGGGTTATGGCAGCTCTAGATGGTGGGGTTAAGACCCCTCTGGGTGGTGGGGTTACGGCGGCTCTGGCTAGTGGGGTTATGGCGGCTCTGGCTAGTGGGGTTATGGTGGCTCTGGGTTGTGGGGTTATGACGGCTCTGGGTCGTGGGGTTCAGGTGGCTCTGGGTTGTGGGGTTACGCCAGCTCTGGGTTGTGGGGTTACAGCGGCTCTGGGTCGTGGGGTTACAGTGGCTCTGGGTCGTGGGGTTACGACGGCTCTGGGTAGTGGGGTTCCGGCTGCTCAGTGTCGTGGAGTTACGGCGGCTCTGGGTCTTGGGGTTATGACGGCCCTTGGTCTTGGGGTTACGTCGGCTCTGGGTAGTGGGGTTGCAGTGGCTCTGGGTAGTGGGGTTACGGTGTCTTTGGGTAGTGGGGTTACGGTGGCTCTGGGTAGTGGGGTTAAGGTGGCTCTTGGTAGTGGTGTTACGGTGGCTCTGGGTACTGGGGGTTACAGCGGCTCTTGGTAGTGGGGTAACGTCGGCTCTGGGTGGTGGGGTTACGGCGGCTCTGGGTCGTGGGGTTACGGCGGCTCTGGGTCGTGGGGTTACGGCGGCTGTGCGTCATGGAGTTACGGCGGCTCTGGGTCTTGGGGGTTAAGGCGGCTCTTGGTAGTGGGATTACGGTGGCTCTGGATAGTAGGGTTATGGTGGCTCTGGGTAGTGGGGTTACGGCGGTTCTGGGTGGTGGGGTTATGGCAGCTCTAGATGGTGGAGTTAAGACCCCTCTGGGTGGTGGGGTTACGGCAGCTCTGGCTAGTGGGGTTACAGCGGCTCTGGGTCGTGGGGTTACGACGGCTCTGGGTCGTGGGGTTCCGGCGGCTCTGTGTCGTGGAGTTACGGCGGCTCTGGGTCTTGGGTTTACGGCGGCACTGGGTCTTGGGGTTACGGTGGCTCTGGGTAGTGGGGTTACAGTGACTCTGGGTAGTGGGGTTACGGTGGCTCTGGGTAGTGGGGTTACGGTGGCTCTGGGTTGTGGGGTTACGGTGTCAGGGTAGTGGGGTTACGGTGGCTCTGGATAGTGGGGTTACGTTGACTCTGGGTAATGGGGTTGCGGTGGCTCTGGGTAGTGGGGTTACGGTGTCTTTGGGTAGTGGGGTTACGGTGGCTCTGGGTAGTGGGGTTAAGGTGGCTCTGGGTAGTGGTGTTACGGTGGCTCTGGGTACTGGGGGTAACAGCGGCTCTTTGTAGTGGGGTTTCGTCGGCTCTGGGTGGTGGGGTTACGGCGGATGTGGGTCATGGTGTTACGGCGGCTCTGGGTCGTGGGGTTACGGCGGCTGTGCGTCATGGAGTTATGGCGGCTCTGGGTCTTGGGGGTTAAGGCGGCTCTTGGTAGTGGGATTACGGTGGCTCTGGGTAGTAGTGTTATGGTGGCTCTGGGTAGTGGGGTTACGGCGGTTCTGGGTGGTGGGGTTATGGCAGCTCTAGATGGTGGAGTTAAGACCCCTCTGGTTGGTGGTGTTACGGCAGCTCTGGCTAGTGGGGTTACAGCGGCTCTGGGTCGTGGGGTACGACGGCTCTGGGTCGTGGGGTTCCGGCGGCTCTGTGTCGTGGAGTTACGGCGGCTCTTGGTCTTGGGTTTACGGCGGCTCTGGGTCTTGGGGTTACGGTGGCTCTGGGTAGTGGGGTTACAGTGACTCTGGGTAGTGGGGTTACGGTGGCTCTGGGTAGTGGGGTTACGGTGTCTTTGGGTAATGGGGTTACGGTGGCTCTGGGTAGTGGCTCTGGGTAGTGGTGTTACGGTGGCTCTGGGTACTGGGGGTTACAGCGGCTCTTGGTAGTGGGGTTACGTCGGCTCTGGGTGGTGGGGTTACGGCGGCTGTGGGTCGTGGGGTTACGGCGGCTCTTGGTAGTGGGATTACGGTGGCTCTGGGAGTGGGGTTATGGTGGCTCTGTGTAGTGGGGTTATGGTGGCTCTGGGTAGAGCGGTTACGGTGGCTCTGGGTAGTGGGGTTACGGTGGCTCTGGGTAGTGGCGTTACGGTGACTCCTGGTAGTGGGGTTACGGTGGCTCTGGGTAGTGGGGTTACGGTGTCTCTGGGTAGTGGGGTTACGGTGGCTCTGGTAAGTGGGGTTACGGTGGCTCTGGTTAGTGTGGTTATGGTGGCTCTGGGTACTGGGGGTTACAGCGGCTCTTGGTAGTGGGGTTTCGTCGGCTCTGGGTCGTGGGGTTATGACGGCTGTGGGTCGTGGGGTTACGGCAGCTCTGGGTCATGGGGTTACGGTGGCTCTGGGTAGTGGGGTTATGGTGGCTCTGGGTAATGTGGGTTATGATGGCTCTGGGTAGTGGGCTTACGGTGGCTCTGGGTAGTGGGGCTACGGTGATTCTGGTTGCTGGGGTTATTGTGGCTCATGGTAGTGGCGTTACGGATGTTCTGGGTAATGGGGTTACGGTTCCTCTGGGTAGTGGGGTTACGGTGGCTCTGGGTAGTGGGATTACGGCGGCTCTGGGTAGTGGGGTTACGGTAGCTGTGTAGTGGGGTTACGGTGGCTCTGGGTCATGAGTTTACGGTGTCTCTGGGTCGTGGGATTACGGTGGCTCTGGGTCGTGGAGTTACATTGGCTCTGGGCAGTGGGATTAAGGTGGCTCTGGGTAGTGGGGTTACGGTGGCTCTGGGTTGTGGGGGTTAAGGAGACTCTGGGTAGTGGGGTTAAGGTGATTCTGGGTAGTGGGGATACGGTGGCTCTGAGTAGTGGGGTTACGGTGACTCTGGGTAGTGGGGGTTACGGTGGCTATGGGTAGTGGGTTACGACGGCTATGGGTGGTGGGGTTACAGCGGCTCTGGGTAGTGGGGTTACGGTGGCTCTGTGTAGTTTGGTTATGGTGGCTCTAGGTCGTGAGGTTACGGTGGCACTCGGTAGTGGGGTTACGGTGGCTCTGGGTCGTGGGGTTATGGTGGCACTCAGTCGTGGTGTTACGGTGGCTCTGGGTAATGGGCTTACGGGACTCATTTAAGGACTCTTATATTTGGACTTCAGCGATTGTTTTCCAATGTATTGTACACTTTGTTTACAGTTCTTCATGGGATTAAATGTGTATGTTGTGTACAGTTTTCTTTGACTGCCAATAAGTGGTAATTGTGTCTGTCCAGAGGAAAAATGAATCTCTGAGTTTTTATGTGTGTACTTGTCAATAAATCGGAATCTATATGGCACCATTTGTTCCCAATTGTTCTTTATTTGTTTCCCTGCGTAGGTTGAGTTGGTTCTTTTTGGCATGACCAGGAAGTGGTAACTCTGCCTCGCCTCCAGGAACAAGAATCTCAGGGTTGAATCTGAAGTTGGCCCAAAGGGTCTGTTTCTACGCTGGGAATCTTTATGACTCTGTGAAAAGATCTGAGTGGCGGGAAATAATTTTTTTCAGGGAATGCCACAGTAAAGTCTGGAAATTCAAACTGTGTTTAATTGTAATGATTCAGCAAAAATATGAGGAGAATTAGGATCAGTTGTTGGGAGAGAACAGGGAAGCAGAGCTCAAGTCCCCTCCTTTCCTGTCACAAGGAAATACAAGACCATGAGAGAAGGTCCCACGGACATTGAGCCATGTACACGGTGCACAGGCTTTGTTGGGAAGAGTTGGAGCTGAAGCAGGGGCCCTCAGCAAAGCCACATCTGTCCCCATCTTTATAACCATCCTGACTGGGACTGTTGGAACCCTCCTTATTTGCTCAACAGCATTGAACACAGAACATTCCAGCACAGACCGGCCGTTCATTCCACGATGTTGTGCTGACCGACGTAAACCTTCTCCATAACAATCTAAACCCTCCCCACCTTACACCCGTCACCCTTTATTATCCTTACATCCATCTGCCTGTCAAAGAGTCTTCAATGTCCTGGTTGTCCCAGCCTCGATCACCACCCTCGGCAATGCATTCCAGGCAGTACCACTCTCTGTGTGGACAAACGAAAGAGTCAGATCTCTCTCACATTTCCAAGAGTTAAGATTCAATTTATTGCCATGTAATAAAGACAGTGCAACATTACACAAAATTTGTTTTTCGTCTGCTGTAGGGCAGACAGATTTGACATTGGCAGAAATTGCTTGAAGCACCTCTTTACAGTCAGAGAAAGAGAAGCAAATGAGACCTCCCCAGAGTCACTGAGCGTCCGTCAATTTGGCTCCAACCCTCCCATAGCCCCTGTTACCACACAGAATCTAGTCCAAACCATCAGCAGCTTGAGCTCCAGATCTGAGCCCCCATCATGATGAGGAACCCTTCAGGGACCTCGGCCCCCTCTCTCATCCTGCTTCAGATCCCTGGATCCACTTCGGCCAATCTTGAGCCAGTCCCCCGCAGTCCCGTGAATCCCTCAACTGCACTTGTCAGCAGCTCACAGCCTGAGGAGTTTCCTTCCCTCGAATCGCCCCCACCCCCCCCCCCCCCGCCTGTGGGTTCAACCACAGAACCCCTCTCTGGGCTGCCGCTGTGATCCTGTCCCAGGGGTCACCTCCTCTTCATCTCCTTCTTAAACTGGGTTGGGCTCCCCATTTCCTGGTGCCCTGAGCCAGTCCTCTGCTTCCCCGAAGTCTCTCACCTCTCCTGGCTGCTGCCAATCATAGGCCCTGCTATCCTGGAGGCGGCCCCCACGGCTGCAGTATTTTTAAAATAAAACCAGCGTCAGGTCAATTTACAGGTCTTTTAAAGCCTTTCCGGATCCAACAGCATTCAGACTAGATGGTAGGAGCCCACGACGGAGCACTGGGTTTCCGCTCTCCGTGGGTCTGCAGCTCCGCCAGTGCTGCCATGTTCTCCCAGTCCCAGCTCTATGAACAGTCAGGGTACCAAGGCTGTGTGGAGAAGCAGGGGAGTGGGATGGTGGGAGAATGGATCAGTTCATGATGAAATGGTGGAGCGGACTCGATGGTCTGAATGGCCGACCTGCTCCTAGGTCTCATTGTCTCATCTTTTGCAAAGTACAGACATGGTTTTTAAACCAAAACACACAATTTGTAAATCACAGTTTGGGCTTTTTAAATGAAAACTGCCCACATTTCGGCCCTGCAAAGTTGTGGTTTTTGATCCCAAAACACCACACATTTTGTCAAATACAACCTGATCTTTTGGAAAAAAATATTACTGTGCACTTTCCTGCAAAACACAGCACAGGCCCTTTGGCCCTCGATATTGTGCTGACCCATATATTCCAATACAAAACTTTCCCGACCCTGTTTTCTTTATCCATGTGCCTGTCTACGAGTCTCTTAAATCCCCTAATGTTTCAACCTCCACCTCCATTCCAGGCCACCACAACTCTGCTTAAAATAAACTTACCCCTGATGGATCACCGAAATTCCCCTCTCTCCACTGTGGACACACGTCCTCGGGTGTTTGCTATTCCTGCCCTGGGAAACAGGCGTTTGCTGCCCACCCTATCTATGCCTCTCTGAATCTGGGAGACCTCTATTAAGTCTCCTCTGATCCTTCTGCCTCCAAAAAGAAAAGGCCCAGCTTTACTTACCTTGCCTCATCACTTCTTTTCCAATCTGGACAACCTCTTTACAGGAAGGAACAGGTGAATCTTTGGAGAGGCTGCAGAGCAGATGGACCAGGATGTTGTCTGGATTGGAGAATGTGCCTTGTGAGGCAAGGTTCAAAGACCTTGGGCTTCTCCCTTTGAAGTGAAGAATGAGATGGGCCTTGGAAGTCTACAAGATGATGAGGCATAGATCGGGTGGACCACCAGCACCTTCCCCCAGTTTGCGAGAGTAGCAAACACCAGGTAACGTCTGTACACAGTGAGGGGAGGAATGTTTAGGGGAGACATCAGAACCAAACATTGAGAGGAGTGGGTGCCTGGAATGATTGACCTGGGAGGTGGAGGCTGGTACAGTCAGGACATCTAAAAGAGTCTGAGGGTCTTAGGCACATGGATGGAAGAAAGTGAGAGGGTGATGAGGAGATGGCTGCAGTTAAAGAAGACAGCTCACTCCCAAACTCCCCACAGCTGAGTGGGAAACACTTGCTTTCAGATCAGATTCGATACAATTTATTGTCATGTAATCAGACAGAAATGTAATATTACACATCATCAGCGACAATATTACAGCAGCAATCATCGGGCATGAACACCACCCAGAACATGCTCTGTTCTCACTGGCACCATCAGGAAAGAAGTCTCGATGCCACAAGCCTCGCACCACCAGGTTCAGAAAGAGCTGCTCCCCCTCCACCATCAGACTCCTCAACTACAAACTGTCACGTGAATCAAAGCTCGCACAACTGGAGGGGGAATAAATGCTTTGATTAGCTTATAACTATGGGAGGATCTCACAGACATCTTCGGAAGGGTTCTCTGTTTAGGCAGGAAAACAGGGTTAGATGGGGCAGAGCCAGGAGGCCGGGCCAGGTATCAGCGCAACACACTACCAGTGAATCCCAGTTCACTGCATTCACCCCTTCTTGTAGAATTTAGGGTCTGTGAATGAAGACAGAGATCATGGGTTCAGAAGAAAAGTTGAAAAATAAACATTTACAAATTTACAGAATTAAGCGATGCGGGGACCTGGAGATCCTGGTGGAGCACCTTAGCACTGGGGGGGGGGGCCTTAGGCTCCTTGGGTCTCCTGGTCCCCTTGTGAGGGAGGAGAGGTGGGCTGGTCCTCTGGCTTAATGGTGGAGGGGGATGCACTTTCCTCCTGATCTGGATCCCCCGAGGCCCTGACTGGGGGCTGTGAGAATGAGCTCCGTGACTTGCAGGGCACCTGAGGCAACAGACCCTTTGATCTGGTGGTTACCAGGGCCTGATGGAGACCGTGTTCTCCCTCCCATCCGGGTATCCACAAAGGCATACGTGGGATTGGTGTGGAGCAGGTTCGCCCTTTCCACCAGGGGGTCGGTTCTTGCTTCTCCTCACGTGCTTCCTGAGAAGGACTGGACCCGGAGTGGTGATCCAGGTTGGGAGTGTTGTTCTCGATGTCAACCTACTTTCCAAATTGAGTAAGAGCTTGTGACGAGTAGTGTTGGTCATGGTACATAGTAGCGACTGGATGGAATGGAGCGCCATAGGGAGGACTTCCTGTTACCCCTCACCAGCAGGTGGCTCGTCACTCATAAAGGATGAATCTAGCTGGGACACCTGAACAGTGCTCTAACAAACCTTTCCCAATTGATCTCCCAAAAACATATCTATATACTCTGTCACACATTGCTGAAGTCCACAATCAGCTCTTTGACGCAGACAGTGGGTGTTATATTGCTTCAGCCAAGATTTCTGTCTCCGTCCTGTGTGCTGACCCATTGACCCTTTTTATACAGTGCACTGCTGTGGTATCATTTGCTAATAAGTGATTGGAAAATGTAATTTCTTAATCAGTCATAGGTGCAAAGAGAATAGAGCAGGAGATGGAATTGGCCACCCTGTGACTCTCCGCTCCTGATTGTGGAGGAGATGAGTTTGCCAATCCGTACTCTTTGGGGTCTGAAGGGAAGGAAATCCAAGTGGTCAAGTCACCTTTATTTATCATTCAAACCATTGCCATTAATATCACAGGAAAGATGAGAGAGGGTTTCTCCAGGAACAAGAAGCATATTGACATAAATCGAAATGAACTATTAAGTCATAAGACAATTTTTTTAAAAACCCACGAAAACAAACCCATGATATACGAGTACACATATGTTCTCGGAATAGAGGAGCCTGATGGCTTGCGGATAAAAGCTGTTACACAATCTGGATGAGTGGGCCCGAACGCTCCTTCCAGATGGAAGAATGGAGACCATTTCCAAGAAGGGTGTGTGAAGTCTTTCACCATATTATTTGCCTTCCACGTGGATCTTGCCTTGTAGATGTCCATCATGGCAGGAAGAGAGACCTCAATGATATTCTCTGCTGATTCCACTATCCTCTGGAGGGTTTTGAGGTCTGAGGTGGTACAGTTTCCAAACCAGAGTGTGATGCAATGGCTCCGAATCCTCTCAATACATCCTCTGTAGGATGTCGTGTGGATGGAGGGTGGGAGATGAACTTTCCTCTGCCTTCAGAGGATGAAGAGATGCTACTGGGCTTTCTCGATAATGGAGCTGGTGTTGAGGACCAGGGGAGATTCTCCACCAAACGCACACCAAGAAACCTGGTCCTTTTCACAACCTCAACGGTGGAGCCGTCAGTGGTCAGTGAACAGAGATCCTTCGGGCCTCCCTGAAGTGGACAACCATCTCTTTGGTTTTATTAACATTCAGATATAGACTGTTGGCTCTGCACTAGTCTGTTAGCAACTGCACCTCAACACTGACTCATCATTCTTGCTGATAAGGCCCACCACGGTCGCATCATCAATGGACTTGAGGATATGGTTTGAGCTGAGTCTAGTTGCACAGCCATGGGTCAGCAGAGTAGACACCAATGGACAAGCCCACAGCCCGGGGGAGGTGGGGAGGGGTGATGATCTGGGAAGTCCTGATTGTGACCCAGAATGCTTGAGATCTCCCCCACAGGATGTCAAGAATCTAACTGCAGAGGGAAGTGTTTAGGTCCAGCAGGTTCAACGTCTCCATCAGGTACTGAGGTCTGATTGGGTTGAAGGCTGAAGTGAAGTCAATGAACAGCATTCCAACAGACCTGTGTTTGCTTCCAGATGGGTGAGGCTAAATGGAGGGAGGTGGTGATGGCATAATCCATAGAGCAGTTTGATCAATATACGAATGGCAGGGGGTCCAGTGAGGGGAGCAACAGGAGGTTGATGTGCCCCATGATGAGACTCTCAAAGCACTTCATGATGGTAGATGTAAATGGAGCAGGGCAGCCGTCACTGAGGAAAGAACTGATGACTTCTTCGGCCCAGGGATGATGGTGGCGGTTTTGAAGAAGTAGGAACTGTGCCCCTGTAGAAGCACAAGGTTGACTGGTGCTCTTCCGTCTTCTGTCTGGGGGTGGGCTGTGGTCGTTCGGGCACAGGGGTTGTGACCTGGTTCATGGTGGCCTCGTTCTCTCATCGTCCACCACAACACATCGGCATGGGCTGCGACCGTCCTGGGATTTGAGAAGTCCTTGTCTGCTTGCAGGAACGGGATGTCCTCTGGCATTTGTTCGAGGAAGGCTTACTCAAGCATCAGGCAGGGTCTGTGACCTTCTATCAGTGCAAGCATCTCGTCCATCAAGGCCAATTTTATCAATACAGTCATCTGTTCTAGGAATAGGATAACCATCTGTTTTAGTTACTGAATTAACCTTCCAGTAATCTGTACAAAATCTAATAATTCCATCTGGTTTCGGTACCAGAATACAAGAAAAAAAAACCTTCTGAGTTTGAAGGTCTAATAATGTAATTTCTCAACATATATTCCACCTCCTGATCTATGATTTTACTCCTTAATGTATATACTATATAGGTCTGTCCCCCAGGCCATTGAGGTGCATCAGCCTGGCTGCGTGCTGCCGACAGGAGAGTCTAAAGATGCTGAGGAGAAGGGTTTTGAGGGTGATGCACTTGCCCTCATCAGAGGGATCATGGATCAGATCAGCAACTCTAGCTGCTCTTTCCTTGTTGAGGGCACTCACCATGTGGTAGAACATGGTGGAGTCCGAGGTGATCTGCCGGAGTTGAAGATCCACCTCCACCTGCCTGATCCATGTGCGGGGCCGGTAGGTCCAGAATGGGGGAGCTTCACAGAGAGAGTGCTGATCGCCGAGGAATCCATGTTTTGAGACCAGATGTCATCTGGGCTCTGCAGGTTCACCAATGTAGTGGCCGCTACACACAGAAAACACCACAGGACTTGATGGAATTTCAAGGACAATTGTTTATCTGAATTTGGAGTGCCCCAATTTAAAGCCAACGTGAGTTCTGCCCCACGCAGTGGTGACGTCATTAAGTGGCCCAGGACACAAACTGAGGCCACGAGGCAATAAGCAAGCCCTGACAGCGGTACAAACAGGGCCGGTTCATTCACAGAGATGTGCACCACCACCAAACCTTATTATGAGGATAAGGGGAGTGGAGAACCATCTGTTTCAGGTGTTTGCTGTAGACAGGGTTGAGGAAGTTATCGATCACAAGATTATGGAAACAAAATCTTGTGAGGGTAACCTTAAAGAAACCATGGTTCCTGAGTGCCTATCGAACTCAGCAATTTTGGAAAATTTGGAGGAAAAGTTAGGTCATCTTAAATCACAAGAAACGGATGCAATTGAAGGAATTAATTTTGAAATTTACAAATTTGTTTCCTGATGTGCCAAAAAAAGACATCAGTGATTTATCATGATGTAGATGTGGGAGAAGCAAGTCCCATGAATCAACACCCATATAGTATATACATTAAGGAGTAAAATCATAGATCAGGAGGTGGAATATTACATTATTAATATTAGACCTTCAAATATTAGACCTTCAAATATTAGACCTTCAAATATTAGACCTTCAAACTCAGAAGGTTTTTTTTTCTTGTATTCTGGTACCGAAACCAGATGGAATTATTCGGTTCTGTTCAGATTACAGGAAGGTTAATTCAGTAACTAAAACAGATGCTTATCCTATTCCAAGAACAGATGACTGTATTGATAAAATTGGCAAAGCTAAATTTCTTACTAAGTTGGATTTGTTGAAAGGTTACTGGTGTCTGTCTTTAACTGGGAGAGGAAAGAATATTTCGGCTTTTGTAACTCCATCTGGTTTATATGAGTATAATGTGTTACCTTTTGGCATGAAAAATGCCCCTGCTACATTCCAAAGGATGATTAATTTGGTAATCCAAGGGTTAACTCATACAGATGCTTATATTGACAAAGGGGGTGATGTGGCCATCTTGGGTCTGTCCTCAGGGTGCACTGGGATCTGGTGATATCTGCACACCAGGTAAACCTTGGAGAAAGCCCTCACACCATGCAGGTTGGCCGTAAAGTTCTGGATGTGAGGGATGGGGTAACGGTCAGGAATGGTTGCCTCGTTGAGTCGTCGACAGTCTCCGCAAGGACGCCAGCCGCCGGAGACTCACTAACCTGACAGGTTGACACTGTGGAATCCTTGATGAAATTGAAACTTAAATGCGAATTTCCTTAACTACTTTCTGGTTTCTGGTTGAAAAGTACATATTTCAACTTCTTTAACTGTTTTACATGTGCTATTAATATTTAAACATGACAGTTCATAGATGTCAAAACAATGTTTAATCAATTCCCAAAAAAGCATTTATTTTAATGTTTGTAGTTTCATTATAGCATTTATATTAGGCTTTTTTAAAATGGAAATGTGGATGTGAATTTCCTGATGTACATTTGTTTTCTTGAAGAAAAATCATTTTACATGTGTTGTTAATTTATACACAACACAGTTCATAGCTTGTGAAAACAAAGATTAAACATTTCCCAAAATGCCATTTATTTTAGTGTTTGTAGTTCCTTTCCATTTTAACATCCCAATGTTATACTCTGAGACTCAAGAACTTTACAGGTTGACACTGTGGAGTTCACTTCCATAAAAATGTCACACCTTGAAACTCACTCACATCACCAGGTCACACTGTGAAAATTACTCACATCCCAAGTTTACACTGTGGGACGCACTCACATAACATTTACAATGTGGGATTCACTAAGTCAACAAGATTATACTGTGCAAATCTCTCACATACCAAGTTTACACTGTGGGACTCACTCACATAACATTTACAATGTGGGATTCACTAAGTCAACAAGATTATACTGTGCAAATCTCTCACATAACAAGTTTACACTGTGGGACTCATTCACATTACATTTACAATGTGGGATTCATAAAGAAGACATGATTACACTGTGGGACTCACTAACATAAAGTTTACAATATGGGATTCACAAAGAAAACATGATTATTCTTTGGAACTCACTCACATCACAAGGTTACACTGTGGAACTCACTAACAAAACATTTTCAATGTCGAACTCCAATGAGAAAACAAGGTCAAAAGGTGGGACTCACTCACTTACAAGGTTAGACGGCGGGTAAAAATCACATCACATGTTCATTCTGATGAATTCATTCAAATAACAAAGTTACATTGTGGAATCCCCCTCAATAAGAAAGATAAACTGGAAGAGTCATGTAATGGAGTAGGGGCCGGTAGGAGAATACCAGCCCTCTCCAGAAAAAAAGGAAATAAGTGAAGAAAAAGCAAAGCCCCTGTCTTGGGTAAACTTATACTTCTCATTTTGTTCATTTTAGATTGGTCACAGTGTTTGAGCCACCGAAAGAAAATAGACAAACACACACCGAGAACAGTTCAGTTTATACAAATGTTTATTACTAATTCAAAAGCTGATTTCACACTACAATATGCAAGCCCTTCCCAACTATACTTATCAATGCCTGGGCTGGTCCCAAATGCCGAAGCGAGGCTACAACTGCACACTTGTAGTAGGTTGTCAGGGCGCCGGTAGCAGCTTCTCCACCTCCCCCGACCGGGACGTTGCTTGGACTCAGGCTGTTCTTCCTTCTTGACAAGGGGTGTTCCCACCCCTCGGAGAGTCTAAACTTAAGCAGCAGGACCACAGGCTTATATACCCCAAAAACAATTAATCATGCGCCTCCTCCTTCTAACATTTGTCAGTCAAAATCAAAACTGAACATTATATTCTACAATTTAGAAGATTAATTATTATGGAACCAGGATGTTATGATTTCCTCGTTTATCTCGTAGATACAAAGACTTATTAAAACTTCTCGAGCAAGACAGGTTGTGACCAATTCGTCAATTTCAGAGTGTTGCATTTGACAACTGCTTTCCCTGGGCCTCACAGTGGAATTCCATTTCAAAGTCTATCTTCAGATAAATCCCCATGGCTGAGTTTAATTACATTTGCTAGTTCTGAAAGTAAGGTGACCTGCGTGTGGACCCAGTGTCGTCAGTTCCATATAAGCAAAAAGCATCTGTGTACATGGTTTTAATCCTCCATTACAGCCCCAGACACACAAATCATAACAAATAAAAAATAAAGGTTTGGAGAAAATGGTTCCTCAGAAAGAAAAGCCAAAACAACAGGAAGAAAAGAATAAAGACGCCAGAAGAGAAAGTGAAGGCCTTACCTGCACGAAAAAGCAGGGACCCGCCGTGGAAAGAGGAGCCCGCTCCCCGAGGTGAGTGGAGACCACGCAGGGTCGTGACCCACCAACTGTGGGACTGCAAAAATGGCTCACGGAGCCAAATAGGGGTGCACCACTGCGGATGCGCGAAGAATCGTGCATGCGCGATGTGCATGACAAGGAGAATACTGACGGGAGGGGGACCAGCTGTGGAGTTAAACTCCACAGCACCAACAGCTGTGAGATGCCCGACAGCAGGGCTCCCAGTCGGAAGATAAAGAAAGCAAATGGAAAGGGAGGGATCTGAAAGAAAAAAGGAAGCAAGAGACACAACAGATAAACAGCCCAGAAGAAGAGGACCAACATCAAGAAACCATGGAAAAAAACCCAACAAACTGAGACAAGCAGCTCATCCAGAAAGTCCAAAGAGATACAGATACAAGGAAGAGAAATAGAAGACACAAACCCAAGAGCAGACACAGAAGAAGAAGAAGGAGAACACCAAGCTCTGCACAGAGGAATAGGAGGTAAAATGAATGGAGAGTACGTAAAGAAAAATTATTTTTCAAGAACAAATGAAAGCATTAAAAGAATGGCTGACACTAGAATTTAGTGAAATGAAAAGTACAGAAGAAAAAGTGAGTAGAATAGAGCTGGTCATAACAGATGTAGGGAAAGGATCAGAAAATGTGGAAGAACGTGTAATGGTGGTAAAAATGGAAGTGAACAACCTAAAAAGAAAATTGGAAGAAAGTGACAAAAAAGTTAAAGAAACACAGGAGTTGTTAGCCCAGAAGTTGGATATAATGGAAAACTATAGTAGGTGAAACAATATAAAGATAGTGGGCCTTAAGGAAGATGAAGGTGGCAAAGATATGAAAGAATTTATAAAAGAATGGATCCCAAAGGTCCTGGGAATGCCAGAAGTGCAGGAAGGAATGGAAATAGAAAGCACACACAGAACATTAGCCCCGAAACCACAGTCACAACAAAAAACAAGATCCGTTTTAGTAAAATTCCTGAGATACATGACAAGAGAAAATATATTGAAGAAGGCAATGAATAAAATTAGAGAAGACTAAAAACCACTGGAATACAAAGGTCAATTTTTTTTCTACCCACACATAAGTTTGGAGCTCCTAAAGAAGAGGAAGGAGTTTAATGCAGCAAAATCGATCCTATGGTAGAAAGGCTTTAAATTTATGTTAAGATATCCAGCGGTGCTTAAAATAGTTACCCGGGGCAGCAAAATGGACTGTTCTCGGATCCGGAGAATGCACGAGAATTTGCAGAACACCAGCAAGACAGATAGAAAGATGAAGAGATGTAACAAGAACAAAGAATGACGGTAAACTATATATGAAGATGTAAAAATAATGTATAAATAAGAACTAAAGGAGGGAAGAAAAGGGAAGTCAGGGAGTAGGGGGAAAGAAAAGAGGAGGAGTTAACAAATAAATAAATAAAACATAAAAAGAAAAAGAGAAGAAACGAGTAGGAGCTTTGTTATAATGTGAAGATAAAAGTCTTTTCTGGAGGGGGTTGGGTGGGAGAGAATAACAGTTACTGCAAAATCAGTTGACACTTGCGAACGGGTTCGCAGTCCGAATGGAGAGGGAAGTTGTGGTTGCCCAGCAAGGGACAAGGGGTGACTCAGAGATGGTGGACAGTTGGGTTTAAGGGAATTATAGATGTGGGAATGGTGGAAATATTTTATGTTTTAGAAGTGTTGTCATTCAGTGCATTCAAAAAAAGAAAACTGAGAAATGGAAATGGGGAAAAGGTGGTGGTGAGGAGGCGGAAATGAGATGTAAACAAAGTATGAGATGGCTATGTTGAACTATATGACTATAAATATTAATGGAATACATAACCAAATCAAAAGGAAGAGGATATTAAATTTACTGAAAAAATAGATATAGCATTCGTGCAGGAAACACATCTAACTGAAGTGGAACAGAAGAGATGAAGGAGAGAGTGGGTAGGACATGTAACAGCAGCATCATATAATTCAAAAGCCAGAGGTGTAGCTATATTAATCAATAAAAATGTACCAATCAAAATAGAAGAGGAAATGATAGATCCAGCAGGGAGATATTTAATGATAAAATGTCAGATATATTCAGAACTCTGGAATTTGGTCAATATCTATGCACCTAATGAAGAGGATCAAAAGTTTATGCAAAATATTTTTTTGAAGATTGTAAAAACACAGGGGAATATATTGATAGGAGGGGACTTTAACCTTAATTTGGATTCAAAGATGGATAAAACTGGACAAAAGACTAGCAGAAAGTACAAAGTAGCCAAATTTATGGTTAAATCAATGCAGGAAATGCAACTTTTGGATCTATGGAGGAAGCAACACCCAAAGGAGAAGGAATACTCATATTATTCGAGTAGACATAAAACATACTCAAGGATTGACCTGTTCCTGTTGTCAGCCCATATCCAAGGGAGAGTTAGGATAATGGAATATAAAGCTAGATTGTTATCTGAACGCTCACCCCTGTTATTAGCATTAGAACTGGAGGACATCCCAACAAGAACATATAGATGGAGATTAAACTCCATGCTACTTAAAAGACAGGGTTTTAGAGAATTTATTGAGCGCCAAATTAAAATGTACTTTGAAATAAATATGGAATCAGTGAAAGACAAATTTATATTATGGGATGCAATGAAAGCCTTCATCAGAGGGCAGATAATAAGTTATGTAACTAAGATGAAAAAGGACTACAATCGGGAAATAGAACAGCTGGAAAGGGAAATAGTAAGTACAGAAAAAGATCTAGCATCAAGGGGAGATACAACAAAAAGAAGAGAATTGCCAGACAAAAAAAAATATGAAACACTACAAATGTATAAGGTGGAGAAGAACATAATGAAAATAAAGCAGAAGTATTACGAGTGAGGAGAAAAAATGCACAAAATACTAGCTTGGCAGCTTAAAACAGAACAAGCTAAAAGAACGGTTTTGGCATCAAGGAAAAAAGACAAAAAAAATTACATAAAACCCAACAGAGATCAATGAAAACTTTAAGGAATTCTAGGAGGAATTATACTGAACTGAGATTGAAGGAAAAGAAGACAAAATAGATGAGTTTCTCGCTAAAATTGAATTACCAAAATTGCAATAAGAGGAGAAAACAATCATAGCTCAAAAAACAATTTGAAAAGATGAATTAACTATTTCCATACACCCTCCCCCTTAACGTCTATTTTTCTAAATCCACTCCATGATCGAAACATCTCCACTTAACCCAACCCACATTTCTTCTCCCATTCAAAGCACTCAGTTATACACCAAGGCAGTAAAATAAAATCTCAATGCTGGAAATACTCAGCAGATCATCTACTGGAAAAATAATCGGAGTTAAAACCATCAGGTCAATAACCTTTCACTGGGATTCAGAAAGATGATCAAACAAACCTGATTCTATTTGCTGTGAAAAAGAAGAGGGGAAATAACAAAATGAAGAGATGGGATGAAAAGCCCGAGCAGCAGAAATAGCAGTGGTGCTGGATGAGTGGAGTCGACTGGTTGATCAGCACCTCTGTCTGGATGGAGGGGTAAAGGATAAATAAGACAAACATGATGCCGTCACTGTGAGGTTCAATACGACAGCTGCAGAGAATCTGAAATGAAGGAATGGTGAAAATACTTGTTTTTGGATCAATGTGACAAAATTTGACCTGACAAAAGAAAACAAAATTGCATTGCACTGCCAGAACTCTCTTGATCAAGGGACACAATAAAATAGTCCAGAAGCCAACATTATAAAATTGAACAGCCAAGTTATGCAAATTGGCAGGAAGAGATAAAACAGAGTTACATAATTCCATGAAAGTGGTGTCACAGGAGGGAGTCACGTGATGGAGTAGAGACTGGTCAGGGAATTCCAGCCCTCTCCGGAAAAGTTGAAAAAAAACACACAAAACACAACGGTACAAGAATAAAAATTAAAACAAAGTAAAAGTAAAGGTGAGAAGAAAATGGCAGCGAAGAGAGAAAAGTCGAAAGCAACGGGAAGAAGAGAAGATGAAAGAACGTCGGAAGAAGAAGGTGAAGGCCTTACCTGTCCGAGGAAAAGAAAACAAGGAAACAATAGATGGCCAACCCAGAGGAAGAAGAAGAAGAACAAAGAGAAATGGAAGAAGAAGGGAAAGGCAGGACAATGGATATATCTTTTTTTAAAGAATATATGGAATCAGTGAAAGAATGGCAATTACAAGAATTTAATGAAGTAAAAAGAAGAATTAAGAGTGCAGAAGAAAAAATGAATAAAATAGAAATGGTCATATCAGAGATAGGACAAAGAGTGGAAAATGTGGAAGAACGAGAAATAATCGTAGAAATGGAAGTAGAGGACAAAAGATAAATTAGAAGAATCTAATAAAAAAGTTAAAGAGGCACATGAGCTGTTAGCTCAGAAGATAGATATAATGGAAAACTATAATAGAAGAAATAATATAAAGATAGTGGGCCTTAAGGAAGATGAAGAAGGCAAGAATATGAGAGAATTTATAAAAGATTGGATCCCCAGGGTCCTAGGAAGACCAGAATTACAGGAAGAAATGGAAATAGAGAGGGCACATAGAACACTAGCCCCGAAACCACAACCGCAGCAAAAACCAAGATCCATTTTAGTAAAATTCTTAAGATATACAACAAGAGAAAATATATTGGAGAAAGCAATGAAGAAAATAAGAGAAGACAAAAAGCCACTGGAATACAAAGGTCAATTTTTTTTTTCTATCCAGACATAAGTTTTGAACTCCTGAAGAAGAGGAAGGAGTTCAATACAGCAAAAACGATCCTATGGAAAAAAGGATATAAATTTATGTTAAAGTACCCAGAGGTACTTGAAATAGTTATTCCAGGGCAACAAAACAGACTATTCTCGGATCCAGAGGAAGCAAGGAAATTTGCAGAACAACTACAAAACAAGCAGAGAGATGAAGACATATAATGAGAGTAAAAATGACCACGAACTATATGTATGTGTGTATATGGGTATATATAGATATATATATATATCTATATATATATATATATCTATATATATATAGATATATATATATATACATATAGATGTGTATGTATATATGTGTATACATGAATGTATCCGTATTTAGAGGAAAATATATAGTATAGATAAGAATTAATAAGGGAATGAAAGGGAATAGAGGGAATAACGAGGGAATTAAAAGAGTGACTTTTGATATATATGAAAATTGAAATCTTCTCGGGAAGGGGTTGGGTGGAGAGGAGTTACGGTCACTGCAAAATCAGTTGACGCTTTCGAGTGAATTCGCAAATCCAAATGGACAGGGGAGACGTGGTTGCCTGACAAGGAATAAAGGGCAACTCAGGAGGGGGAGGGGAGAATGGGGTTAAAGAAGTTTTAAATAGCAGAATAAGGAAAATGTTTGATGTTTTAGAAATGTTGTCTTATAAAGTGTTCAAAACAAGAAAGCAGAAATGGATAAGAAAGAAAGGTGATGATGAGGAAACGGAAAGGGAAGATAAACAAAGTATGAAATGGCTACGTTGAACTATATGACTTGAAATATTAGCGGAATATATAACCAAATCAAAAGGAAGAAACTGCTAAATTTACTGAAAAAAGAAAAAAATTGATATAGCATTTGTGCAAGAAACACGTTTAACTGAATTGGAGCACAAGAAATTAAAGAGAGATTGGGTAGGACATGTAACAGCAGCATCGTATAATTCAAAAGCTAGAGGAGTAGCTATATTAATCAGTAAAAATGTACCAATTAAAATAGAAGAGGAAATAATAGATCCAGCAGGGAGATATGTAATGATAAAATGTTAGATATATTCGGAGTTTTGGAATCTACCCAATGTATATTCACCTAACGAAGAAGATCAAAAGATTATGCAATATATTTTTTTGAAGATAGCAGACACGCAAGGGAACATACTAATAGAAGGGGATTTCAACCTGAATTTGGATTCAAACGTGGATAAAACTGGGAAAAAAATTAACAGTAAGAACAAAGTAACCAAATTTATAACTAAATAGATGCATGAAATGCAACTTTTGGATATATGGAGGAAACAACACCCAAAGGAAAAGGAATATTCACTGTCTTGCACTTTGAGAGGACTTGTAGTAGTGTTGCAATGAGGGATTCTGGGGTGCAAGTGCGAGCTCCTTGAAAGTGGCAATGTGGATAGTTTTCTCTGGAGCTTTGGAGGCTGAGAGATGACATGTTGAAATTTATCCAATTATTGTAGTCCTGGAGAAGGTCGATTTCTTCTTCCCCCCCCCCCCCACCCCGTGGGAAATGTAAAAGTACTACGATGCCTATATTGAACATGAGAGGGGAAAAGAAGAGAAGTGAGGGAGGTTTTTGCACAGTGCGGTGGGGGTCTGGCCAACGCTACCAGGATAGCGGTGAAATCACCATGATTTAAGAGGCATTTGATTGGGCACATGAACAAGAGGGAATGGGTGATGTGTATGGACCATGTGCTGACAGATGGGATTAATTTAAATGAGTATCATGGTCACCACAGACATTGTTCACCAAATTGCCTATTCCTGGACTGCTCTGTTGGGTGATGATTCATCTCTTTTCAAGGATTGTTGCCCATGGGCAGTAAACTTTTCACAGAAGTCTATCTCCAATGAATGTATTTAGAACATTTCCATGAGTTAATTCCCTGTAGAAACACCAGTTTATCATTCAAGCTGTGTAGCCACAGCAATAATGCAACATTTGAAGGCCATCATTACTGAATCCATTTTAATCAGCCTTCACCTTGTACAATGTTCAGTTGAGACAACAAAATCAAAATGCAACTTTTAACCTCTAGGAAAGATTAGTAATCTTCTGTACCACAGAATTATAACTGAAAAAATATTTGGAAAATTTTGTGAATTCTACTTGCAAAGAGGGGATGAAGAGGAGCCACAATGAGATTTAAAAAAATTAAATCCAGAACATTTATTTGAAGATGTTTATCACAAAGAACATGTTCAGGTTCAGTAATGATCAATTCTAGAATGGCATGTGGCCATAATAAAAGGAATGCAGGATAGATATATTGCAAGGAAAAAGAAACTAATGATTTGGATTGTGGTTTAAATGGTTTTGTGGCGAAATTTGCAGAGGTCACCAAGATAGGGGACAGAGTAGGAAGTGTAGAAACCGTAAAGTTGCAGAAGGATATAAACAGATTAGGAAACTGGGCAAAATGATGGCAGATGAGATTTAACACCGAGAAATGTACAGTTGTACATTTTGGCAGTGGAAATAAACTATTTGGATGGGATGAAAATTCAGACCTTGGATGTGCAAAGGGACCTGGGTGTCCTTGTGCAAGGAAACCTAAAAGTTAATGACCAGGTGAAATTGGTAGTGAAGAATTCATTGGAGTACAGGAAATTAAAGAAGTTATCTCACTGAGGCATTTTGTATCTTGAAAGGTTTAGATAGGGTGGATACGGGTAAGATGGTTCCCTTGGTGGGTGAATTGAGGACAAGAAAATTAGAGGTTATCCATATAAAACAGAGATTAGGAAGAACTTCTTTAGCCAGTGGGTCATGGATCTGTGGAACCGCTGCCGCATACAGCAGTGGAAGCCAGATCACTGGGCATATTTAAACAAGAAATAGACAACTATCTCATTAGTAAGGGCATTCAGGGATATGGGAAAAGTCCGGAAATTGAAAGGAGTGCAGAGTGGTTTCGTGTCGGTTTAAGGAGCAGAATCGACGGGACTTGTGGCCTGGTTCTGTCCTTTGTCTTGAGATCTTGTTCTCATTTGAGAGAGTTTATTGAAGGCAACTAAGAAAAATGGAAAAAATTCTTGGCAGTTGTTAAGAGTAGGTTATTAGTTTGACATCTCTATGTAAAACTCCAAAACTATCTGTCACTTTGGAGCGGTGCCTGTCCCTCCAACCCATGAGGAACATAGACTTTCTAATATGTCATGTGTTCTTTCAGTGACAAATGATTCTCTTATTCAAACATGGCCAGAGGTCACTCACATTTCATTTCAGCTTCACAATCGTTTTGGGTGGGTTTTCAGTTGTAAATGTGGCAAATTCCTTTTTGGGAGTGGATTTCTTGTCACATTTTTCAGTGATGTATTTGGAAAAAAATGCTGTTGTGTGGACTGCAGCTCTTGAATGCAAGTGAGCTGCATTTGTTGTCCTACCAATGCCATCTGCTGCCTGACAAGCCTTCAACCTGGCTCCTGCCCTTTCCAAGCCTTGCTCAAGGGTTTTTCTCGCCTTGTGACCCCATCATAATGGTGTACAGACATCCAATAAGCCACCATTTAAAGGCAGGGTCCATAAGACGCAGGCTTGTAAAACCCCCGGATTATCTTAAAATCGCAAGATTGGATTGGCAAGAATTGGGCGTAGCCCACAGATCTGACAGCTGCTGGTCTTCAAGGTTGTATATGGTTCTGAAAAAAACTAGGGATTGGCGGCCTTGCAGAGATAATTGTGCCCTGAACAATTCCACCGTGCCTGACTGATACAATATTTCAAATTTACAAGACTTCTCAGCCAACCTCCACGGCAAATATGCATTTGTCAAAATAGATCTAGTACATGCTTACTATTAGATTCCATTTGAGTCTTTGGATGTCACAAAGACAGCAGTGATGTTCCCATTCGGCATGTTTGAGTTTCTGAGAATACCATTCGGTCTATGGAATGCAGCTCAGATATTCCAGCAGTTCATGGACCACGAACTCACTGGCCTTGGATTTTTTAGTACTTAAGTTCATCCAGGAGATTCTGGTTGTAAGTGTGGATGAAAAGGAGCACAAGAGCCACCTTATCTCATTGTTTCCGAGGCTTGAGGAATGTGGTACCGTGATCAATCCCTGGAAAGTGTTTCTGGTGTTTCTGATCTTGTATGTTTGGGAGCTAGAGTTATGCAACATGGTATTTTGCCTGATGAATGGAAAGTGCATGGAATTTGATAATTTCCTCCCCCCGTTAGGAACGTTTGGCCAGTTGTGATGGTTTTTAGGTACGAGGAATTTTATTGTTGTTCCCTGGTGAATACCGCAGCATCTCTATTACCTCTTGCTGAACGACTCAAAGGATATGATGTCTGCTTCAAAAAGACATTAACTTTGGGAGATGATGCTGTGTTAGCTTTCCATGATGTGAACACTGTTCTTACAAATGCTACTAAGCTTGTACATCAAATGCCCAAGGCCTTGCTCTCTTACCACAGATGCATCTGTCAGTGCTGTGGGGAGCAGTGTTCGAACAACGAGTCTGTGGGCAATTAGAGCCTCTGGCATTTTTTTTTCAGCCAAACGTTCACCGGCTCAGGCAAAGTATCCTACAATTGGGCAAGAACTCTTAGCTATCTATCTCGCAGTGAAACATTTCAGTTTAAAAAAATTTATATTTATAATTTTGTATACAGTTCAATATAATAGAATCATGGGGGCGTGGCAAGATGGCGTAGGGAACAGACGTGCCTTCCAGATCTCTCTTGACTCTGATTTATTGTTTTGTCTTTAAGTGCCCGTTAACGTTCTTTTAAAAGTTTATAAATAATAAGAGGTGTTGGATTAGTGCCTAATGGTTTATCTGCAAAAAAAAAGGTAAAAGAAAATATCAACAGACTGTTAAAAAACTACATTTTCCGAAATTGTCTGAGCCTACATGTTTATAAGAAGCCAGGACTCAGCATAGAATGGATCCAGAGGAGGACGTGCAGAGTTCGGCATTGAAGCTTCGTTTTAAGCCGGTGAGGCTCTCTGAAGGTCGCACTCAACAGCTTTCAGAACAAGGGGCGGGACGGGTGCCAATGTTTCGCACGGTGGTCACTGCAGGTGTTGTTACTGAGACTTGGACAGTTGAATCAGCTGGGGCGCCACCAGCTGGAGAGTTAAAGAGCTGTCATTCGACTGCTACAGTGGTGGCGCTGCAAAATGCATCTTCAATTACAACGGTTTTTCCAGACATCGATACAGTGAAGATGATTAAAGAGATTTGGCTTAAAGATAACCCTGATCTTCAGTCTCCTGGCATTGCTGGGGGGACTTTGAGAGGGATTTTTATACAAAGTCAAACTGCTAGAAAAGATACTAAATTAAGGGAAGGGACAGAAGATCCCGTGGTCTCTAAGGAACAGCAAGACCCCATTATGCCTGAATCTACTTCTGTTGAAATGTCTGTTAAGGATCTTGAAGATAAGATATATTCTGTATCGAGTCACTTAGCTAATTTTGTGAACCTGTTTATTTCCAAGATTAATGCGATGGCGGAAGTCATTAATGGACCTTTTAAGCTTGAAACCATTGAAAGATTTGAAATGGGTGATCAAGGTTTAGTCGATGCACAGGATCAAATGCAAGATGAAAATAGAATAATTGAAACATTGCAGATCCAAAATAAAAATTTAGCAAAAAAGGTTGATTATTTGGAGAATCAATCTAGACGGAACAACGTGAAAATTGTTGGTTTGCCAGAAGGCATAGAAGGACCAGATCCAAGAAAAAAATTTACTGAATGGATTCCACGAGTGTTAGGACAGGATAAATTCCCTGAAGGTTTAATACTGGAACGTGCTTATAGAGTTTTAAGAAGAAATTCTTTTTCAGGAGAGAATCCAAGATCTATTTTGATCCGTTGTTTAAACTATTGTGACAGAGAGACAATTTTACGTACGGCTATTAGAAATGCCCAGCAAAATAGATCTCCTTTGATGGTTCAGAATAATCCTGTTTTCTTCTATCAAGATTTGAGTCAAGAAATTATGTTTCAATGACGCAAATTTAATTCTGTGAAAGAACGGTTGTGGAAAAAAAAGACATAAGGGAACATTCAGGTATTCTGCAGTACTGAATATTTTTTAGGATGGAAATTAGCCAAAGTTCTTTGACAATCCTAAAGAGGTTATGGACTTTGCTCAGTCTCTACCAATCATGCAGTTTCAGGAACGATGTAGTCCTTTCTCCAAAGAGAATAGAGATGTAAGGTGGGATCCGGTTTTTTAAAAGAAATGGAAGCAATGGTGACCGAAGTGGTAACGTTGATTTAAAAAAATAAAGAGTTTAAATAATGATGATAGTTTAATGAAATGGGAGTTGGGAGAGGGAACTGGGTGGGCACTAGTTTCCAGAAGTCATCAGCTACCTGTGAGTTATCTCACACCCAATATTTTGGGGGAGTTACCGCTTTGGGCGGTTTAAATAGGAGGGGGTAGTTGTGACCTCCGACCTGTTTTTTTTTCTTTTTAATTTTTGGGTTAAGAAGTGAAGGTTTTTTTTATTATTATTATTTTTTAAATAAATATTTTTTTTTAACTCTTTTTGTTTTCTGATTGTAATTGAGAGGGAATTAGGAGGTTTTTTTTCTCTCTCCTTTTTTTTCTCTTTTTTTTTGGGGGGGGTTTCTCTTTTTTCTTTCTTTTTTAAGAGGATGATGTCACAGAAGATAATAAGTCAAAAATTGAGGATGTTGAATTCGATGATGAGGAAGATGAGGGGAAAGATGATAAGAAAAAAAAGAGGAAAATTAAGTACAAATACATTGAGGGAGAAGAGTTTAATAAAATTAAGTTAATTTCGATAGAGAATTTTGAAGATGTTATAAATGAAGAATATGGAGAATTTTATAAGAGTTTGAACTTTTTTCTTTTTTTTTCTTTTTTATATAAGGGGAGGGGAAGGGAATAAAAAGTTTATTTGATTGTTTTTCTAAGGGATGTTTTTGTTCTCTCGATGAATTATAAGGGAAACTTGGTATTAATGGAAATTCTGCATTTATGTATTATTAATTATGATTTTTTTGAATAACGGATATGTGGTTGATATATGATTTTAATATTTGAACTTAGTTTTAAAGTGGATTTCATTTGTTAAATACATGAATTATGTTTGATTTAAATATATGTTTAAGGGTATTATTTTAGTATTGATATTTTTTTTGTTGTTAGTAATTTTTTTTGTTGGTAAGTTTTATCCTTTTTTTGTAAGTGGGGTTTTTTCTATTTTATTTACAATATTGTTAATTAATTCTTCACTCTTTATTTTGGGGGGGAGGGTAGGACTAATTTTAAATTAGATGATTAATGTTGTGTTATAATTATTGGGGGGGTTAATTTGTCTAGTTTAATGATGTAGTATTCTAATTTTTATTATCTTATTTTTTATTATTTCTTTAAATGTAATTTTTATATTATTAATGTCATAAAATTTTAAATAAAGTTTAAAAAAAAAGAAATAGAAGAGCTGGAAACAAATTTGGAAATTGGAAAAGGTGTTCCAAAAGTCTGGTTCCAAAGAATTCACACACTTAATAATGAAACAAATCAAATACAAATACATGTGGCATAGTTAAAAGAAAGAAGAAAGAAATCCCCCCATAGACCACCCCCATCGCCCCTTCCATCCCCTTGCTAAAAGGAAAAGAAGAAAAATGAGTACAAGGGACCACCAATGGGAGCACTGATTACTTTAATGTCCCTTTTCATAAACTGAGGCCTAAAGGAGAAATGGAATATTCACACCCACCCTTTGTAAATGTGGGCTCCACATTCTTCCATAATATATGGTTGTTGCCTCGTGCTAACCGGGATGCAACCCAGTACACAAGATGGCTGACAAACCCGGTGACTGCGAAGATCGCGTGAAAACCAACAAACTTCATCCCAAGTGACATCCTGCACAGCGGGAAGCAATGAGCAATGGCGGGAACACCCACCAATCCTAGGCCAGTGCTGCCGTCTCGTAAGTCCTGTCGTCAGCAGCGGGAGAGTATACAAGAGATTCCAGTTCAACAAACCATTCTTCGACTTTGACTTCTTGGGTGTGTATTGTTCATTCCACACTTCATGGTAAGTGTGCTGGATATCGGTGTGAAGGAAGAGACTTTCACCATTGAACACCTCAAGCCACCACATCTGGACATTAGCAAACTGGTCTCCACTCAGCCCCCACAACGCAGATATAGGTGACCGAAAGCAGCGAACAGTGCTCCAATCACTGGTTCTGGGGTGGTGGGGGGGGATCATGTTAACTGGGATGCCAACCTGTACACAAGATGGCCGATGAACGTGGTGACCGCGCAGAGTCAACGGGGACCAACAACTTTCGTCCCAGGGGCGAACCCACACAGCAGGAATCAACAAAGATGGGAACACTGACCAATTGGAGGCCGGCACGACTGTGACATCACTCCAATTGACAGCAGCGGGGAGAGAATAGAAGTAGAGCTGCCAGTGTAATAAAGGAGTCTTTGACTTTGATTTCTTGACTGTGTGTCCTTCTTTCCACACTTCACAGTAGCGCGCACACTCCAATTACACATCAAATGGTCTTCCTCATTTACATCGGGAGTCACGTGTATGGTTTCCTCACCTAAAGCGTGAGAAGTGCAGCAAAGATCGTCAGACTTGTTTCTGGTTTGTTTTAAGCGGGTGATAGGAGGAAAGTTTGAATATGGATCTCTTTGTCGTTGGGAACGAGGGAGATGACCTGACAACATTATGAGAGGACACGGCAGCATGGATTGAGAGAGGATAATGCAAAGAAGCCGAACACCAGGTGTCACAATTTCCGAATAACCGATCGGCTGCTTGGACTTGAAGAAATGTCTTCAATGAAAATGTAATATCCTTGGAATTCTCTCCCCTGTTGAAGGTTCATTTGAAATTGGGATCCATGGACTTGTGATGAGTTTATTGCCGTACCCATTCGTAGCGGGATAATATGCATCAAACTTAGATGCAGATACTTTGAAAAAAGTAACAGGCATTAAATTGTAAGTGGTAATAAATATGAAGGAAAGATTGATAATCAATAGTCTCCCTTGCAGTTCGGGTACAATGTATTGCTTGAGATCAGAGGAATCTTGGAGCAAGGACAAAGTGATCCTGTTTCCCAAGGATTTGATTGAGTTGTTGGTGTAGTTGTAAGTTGATGGGCCGAATGGTCTGCTGCTCCTTCCACTGGCTCTGCTTTCAGTCTTGCGATGCTGATTGGGTGCACCTGTGTGTTCGCTCGCTCGCTGATTGGTTGTATTAAATGTGCGAGCCAATGGGTTGATTCGGTGAGGCCGCTATTGGTTTGGACGCTGAAGTCGGGTTGGATTGATGGGCAGGTTCGCGGGCTGATTGGCTGTTGCTGTGAGGAGGTGGGATGTTGGCGGCGGCCTCACTTGCTCGGAGTTCGTTGCGTCGCCACGAGCGCAAAATGGAAGAAGTTAGTGGCGGCGCCGGGACCTTCCTCAGCCACGCAGTCCAGCAGCCCGCCAGGCCCCAGATCCGAGGCGTCAGTGCAGGGCCTGATAGCGCCGACAGGGCGAGGCTGGGGGCTGCTCAGAGGGAGGGGGCAGGCGGGGGGGAGATAAGAAGGAGATTGGCGCATGCGTGGTGGGTTCGTGACTTGGTGTTCGGTTCGCACATGTGCGGCTGATACACATGTACCAACGGACGGCCAACGAGCGAACCTTTTGCGCAAGGGCCAACCAAGGACTCGCGCATGCGCATTGAAATTAAGATGGCTGCCCCCAGCCCATGGACCCCCAGACACTGAGTCACAAAGTCAATCCGCACATTTTGGGTCTGACGAGTCCTGTGTCTCTGTTCTCGTTTGTCAAATCATTTGATTTTAAAAATAGGCTCTAAGGCTTCAGGACTCCTCACACTTGCGACCATTGTGGGATCTGACTGATCCATCGGCCTCCATTACGGTCGCAAGTCGGGGATGTGAGAGATGAGGAAACTTGACATAAAAATATGAAAGATGGGGAAACTAGTGCAGACATGTGGAGTGATGGATTAAACCAGTATGAACAGGCTAAGCATGGAAATTAGAATGCAGGAAGCAGAGTCAGCCTATGTCAGATAAGAACCTTCTAGTCTTTTCGACAGGATCAGTGAGCCCACCGTATGAATAAGATAAGGAGAGGTAAGGAATAATAGAATGTAGGAAGTTGAGATAGTCTGGATGAGATAAGGGTCTCCTAGCCCTAGACAGAAGTACCAAGTTCTACATATATAATTAGTAAGCCATATACAGATTTATCAAGTTATGCATATTAAATTAATAAACCCTAGACAGGATTAGCGAACTCTGCATCTGAAGGGACTGTAGCTCTGAGAGTTGGAAAGGTGTGAATGGGGACAAGGGCAAGGTTGTGATTAAAATGACATGATGAGACACCGGCAGGATACCCTCTGGTCCTCCAAGTTCACAGAAACTGCACGTAGGCAGGAAGGATTGCCTAATGCCAAACCCATCCAAGAGGCAGAAGAATGTAAGGGGGAGGGTATTCTGATACTGAAATTCACTGTATAAAAGTTGGGTGAGCCCCAGTGTGTGTGTGTATTCCCAGGGTAAGGGGAAGCACCCAACTTTGCATTGTTGTTATAATAAATGTTCTTTGTTCTCAATTTTTGTCTCGAGCAATTTCTGTTAAGGTACTTCTATTTCTAACATGTCTATTTTCTTTCGGTAGCTCAAACACTGTGACCAATCTAAAACAAACAAAGTGAGAGGTATAAGTTTACCCAAGACAACTGGGCTGCGAGCAGGGTTGGTCTCAAGATGTTTCGCCGAGAAAGAAGTGAGCCCTGAGTAGTTCTTGATTCCTGGATGGACTCC
Organism: Narcine bancroftii; assembly: GCF_036971445.1. NCBI lineage: Eukaryota > Metazoa > Chordata > Chondrichthyes > Torpediniformes > Narcinidae > Narcine > Narcine bancroftii. The sequence goes on from NW_027211849.1 coordinate 87,835, forward strand.
CAAAGACGATGGGTTTGGCATGTTGGCCAATACCCTGTCTTTGCTGGGACCACCCATTAGTTGGGATGAGAAGTTAGACCCATCAAGTGCACCTCTGGGAGAGCGGGTTGCCACGCTCCTTCGAGAAAGAAAATTTCCTGATAAAAAGGGGATGCTAACGGATAGTTTTTGGTTGCTGGCCACAGCCTTACGCCACTCCGTTCAGCGTGAAGCAGAATCATTTCCAAGAGAAGTAGAATCTCAGCACAAGAGAAAGCAATTAGAGGAGGAGCTAGAAGCCATGCGACAACGCTGTTCCATGATGAGTGAAATTGTTCGCACCAGTCAGTACAGAGCCAAAGAATGGGAAGATAAGCATGTCCAAATATTCTGCCGTAATATTAAACTCCGGCAGCAGCTCTATGCAGATAAGGAAAGGCATGGAGTAGAACCCGATCCATATCGTATTCGTGTCATGATATGGAATGGTGATGTGAGAGATGAGTAAAATTGATAAAAATATATGAAGATGAGGAAACTAATATAGATAGATGGGTAAATGAATAAAGCCAGTATGAACAGGATAAGAAATAGATATTAGAATGTAGGAAGCAGAGTTAGTCTGAATAAGATAAGGGTCTTCTAGCCCTAGATAGAATTAGCAGGTTTTGCATATGTAATTAGTAAGCCCTAGACAGTATTAGCAAGTTCTACATATGAAGAGGTTGTAGCCCTGAGAGTTGGGAAGGTGTGAATTAGAACAAAGACAGGGTTGTGAATAAGGACAATGAGGATAATGACATGATGGGACACCGACAGGATACCCCCTGGTCCTCCAAGTTCACAGAAACAGCACGTAGGCAGGCAGGATTGCCTAATGCCAAACCTATCCAGGAGGCAGAAGAATGTAAGGGGGAGGGTATTCCTATACTGAAATAAACTGTACAAAAGTTGGGTGAGCCCCAGTGTGTGTGTGTATTCCCAGGGTAAGGGGAAGCTCCCAACTTTGTATTGTTGTATAATAAATGTTCTTTGTTCTCAATTTTTGTCTCGAGCAATTTCTGTGAAGGTACTTCTGTTTCTAACAAATGGGGGCTCATCCGGGATCCCACTCCCTCCACTGACAGAGTGCCCGACAATGAGGGTAGGTGCACCCCAGCTGATTCAGCTGGACTCACGGATGAAGGGTAACTTGTCAGTGGATGAAGCGTGTGATATCCGAGAAGAGGCATTGAGAACAAACAACGAGAGGACGTTAAGGAAGCACGCTAGATATAGCTACTGGATCCTGGTAAGAGAAATTTTACTTACCTGTTAGTATGGGAGGTGTGAGTAGTAAGGAAGAGAGTCCTAGTGAAGGATGGGGGGATCAGATAACCAAGCAAAGTCCGTTAGGATTAATGTTATCTGATTGGGGTGCAGGGAGAACCCGTGGGAAGGACAAACAGACCATGGTCAGGTATTCCTGTTTGGAATGGGTTAAAAGTCCAATTAAAGGGAGTTCAGTATATTGGCCAAAGCTCAGATCCGAGGATCACTGGATGTGTCAGGCATTGAACATCTGGCTCTGTCAAAACCAAAGAGATAATCTTGAGAGCAGGGAATATGCAGCCTGCTGGCTCAGGGGATCGTTTGATCAACTGGTTTTGAATGAAAAGGAATGCAAGGACAAGAAAGATAAGGAACCTTTTGTCCCTGAAACACAAGGATGGGATGTTTTACATTCCCTTCCTCCACCTTATGCTCCTCCTATGACGGCTCCTATCTTTCTCCCCCCCTCCTATGCTCTACCCTTCTGCACCTTCCCCTCCTCCCCCACAGCTAAAGAAAGGAGAAGAAAGTAGGGGTGGTATGATGACCTGTTCACAAAGTACTAGATTACCACCTCAATTGACAAGAGAGGGAGGAGACTTTGATTCAAAACAGTGTGAGACCCTCCAGGAGGGAAGGGCAGAACCTTTTGATTCATTTCCCGGAGAGCAGAAATTTAGACATTATAAAGGAGAGGATAAGCCAGAAATTAACTGGATGAGACCTTTACGGGAAGTTCCCATGGGAGGGGGTCTCGGTTTTGTAAATGTGCCCCTGACTAGTCCGGAGGTGCGTAATTTTAAGAGAGAATGCCCAATGCAAGCCAGGGAGACGCGACCTTACGCACTGATGTGTTGGAATATAGGGGTTAATTAATCATAGAAAATATGTAGAATATATGCTTATGTACTATTCAGTTTGTATACATGAATCCAGTATTATGTAACAATTTAGTATTTACCTCATGGTGAAGGGAAAGAGTAATGTAAGTAAGGGGCAGCCAAAGTATGTAGCAAAGTTGGCTGATTCCAGTAGGTTTAGAATTGCCTGCTCCCAAGATACAAAAGAGAGGATTATGTATGAAACAATTTAGTAGGAATATTAAGGCAAAAGGAGGTGTTGATTAGCACAAACAAAAAGAATCGTGACAGAGACTGTCAGAAACAAAGAGAATCGAATCAGTAAGAAGCTAAGACAGAAGGAGGTGTTGAGTAGAACAGAAGAATATGGCCAGATTAGAACAAAGAAATAATGAGAAATATCTGGGGTATAAATTGATTTCTGATCAAAACAACAGGATATTCTGATCTTGAGGATTAAGATGGGAGCTCTACACCCCAGATAACTGCAGAGCAGGAAATTACTTGTGATAAATCTTATGCAAGAAATCTAGCAAAGGAAGCCAACTTTTGTTCTGTATAAGGTTGATCTATATAAACTGTAGAGACTGGACAGTAGAGGTCAGTCTTGGGGAATAGCTCATTGTGCAGGTGACCTATGAACTAACGACTGAACCAAAGATCTGTTAAGCTTTATTCTTATGCTGTGTAATAAACTGATTCTCCTATCACTTCATTTAACAAACATGCTGGACTCAGATGACCCATAGACTAAATTAAGGATAGGGTAAAGCCAGAGTCCGACAGATAGAAGCAGACTATGAATAGGGGGGGGGGGGGTGTCACGGTTCTCAGTCAATACACACCGTGGGGCTGCACAGAGAACCATTGGTAAATTTAACCATAGGACCCCACAGTGACAAGATGACCTTTTTAGTAGATTCTGGGGCAGCACGGTCTAGTATTTTACAACCTCCCAAGGGTGTTAAGATAGAGGGGACCGTGATGATTTCGGGAGTAGGAGGAAGAGACTTTACAGTCCCTGTATTAAGAGATGTAAGAATACAAATGGGAGAAAAGGTAATAACAGAGGATATTTTACTAGTTCCCCAAGCTGGAGTTTGCCTGTTGGGACGAGATTTACAGGACCAATTGGCTATCGGCACCAGACCACAGGAATTAGGTATCAGGGTTCAATTGTATGTATTAAGCGAGGAAGATCAAGAACTAATAAATCCTGGAGTATGGACAGAAAGAGGCAATAGAGGTGTGTTAGATATTCCTCCCCTGCAAGTTACTTTAAAAGATTCTGAGCAAGTAATTAGACAAAAACAGTATCCAATTCCTATGGCGGGCCAAAAGGGGCTGCAGCCAGTAATTGACCAGTTGGTGAAAGATGGTATACTCGAACCTTGTATGTCACCTTTTAATACCCCAATTTTATCTGTCCAAAAACCAGACGGTACCTATCGATTAGTGGAGGACTTGAGGGAGCTGAACAAAGTTATTCTCACCCGTCACCCGGTTGTACCTAATCTCTATACAATAATGGGTAAAATCGATCCCCATAGTAAATGGTTTAGTGTGATTGACCTCAAAGATGCTTTCTGGACCTATGCGTTAGCAACAGAGAGCAGAGACATGTTTGCCTTTGAATGGGAAAATCCTTTTACTGGACGTAAGAATCAATAACGGTGGACTGTTCTTCCCCAGGGCTTTACAGAATCACCAAATTTATTCGGCCAGGTCTTAGAACAAATACTAGATGAGGCTCCTCGGAGAGAGAATTGTCAGTTGATACAATATGTTGATGATTTGTTAATTATGGGAAAAACGTACGAATTAGCTAAACAGTATACTGTTGAACTTTTGAATTTTCTGGAGAATAAGGGTCTCAGGGTGAATGAATCCAAATTACAATTTGTTCAATCAGAAGTTAAATAATTAGGTCATCTGGTAAGTCAGGGAACTAGGAAAATAAGTCCAGAAAGGATATGTGGTATTCTACAGATTCCCCCTCCCAAGAATGCCCAAGAACTTAGGAAATTCCTTGGTTTAGTGGGATACTGTAGAATCTGGATTGAAAATTATTCTAGCCTGGTCAGATTTCTCTATGATAAACTCACGATTCTAGGGGGCGAAACTGTTGTCTGGACAGAGGAAGAGATTAAAGATTTTAACTTGGTGAAACAGCGCCTTATTAGTGCCGCAGTGTTGGCTTTACCCAACCCAAATAAGCCATTTGAACTATATACCAATGCGAAAAGAGGTGTTGCCACCGGAGTACTAACACAAGAGAGGGCAGGCTGTAGACAGCCAGGTGCTTTTCTGTCAAAAGTTTTAGACCCTGTTTGTCGTGGTTGGCCAGAGTGTGTGTAAGCCATCGCAGCCACTGCTATTTTAGTTGAGGAAGGACGAAAGATTATGTTTGGTGCCCCGATGATAGTTCACACACCTCCCACAGTCCGCAATATTCTCTTACAACATGCTGGAAGGTGGCTCACAGACTCTAGAATTTTAAAATATGAAGTGATCCTAATGGATAGGGATGATTTGACCCTGATTACGAATAAAGAACACAATCCAGCAGCTTTCTTGGTTTCTCCAAATTCTGACAATACCATAAATGAGTTAGACCATGTATGTTTAGAGGTAATAGATTTACAGACCAAAGTTTGAGAGGATTTAAGCGATGAGCCTTTACAAGAGGGTGAAAGGTGGTTTATTGATGGATCTTCCCATTGCATTGATGGCACTCGCTATAGCGGGTATAGTGTTGTGGATGGGAAAGAAGGAGTGGTGATTGAAGCCGGTCGCCTCCCCGGTCATTGGTCAGCACAATCTTGTGAATTGTATGCCCTCTGCAGAGCTCTCCAGGGTCTAGAGAACAAGGTGGGCACGATCTACACAGACACAAAGTACGCTTTTGGTGTAGTGCACACCTTTGGGAAGATCTGGAAAGAGTGGGTAATGATAACTGGAAAAGGAGAAAAGTTGATCCATGAAAACTTAATTGTCCAATCTCTAGATGCTCCTACATTACCTGAGGAAATAGCTGTAGTTCATGTACAAAGCCATCAAAGTGGTGACAGTCCTGAAGCACAGGGGAACAGACAGGCAGATGCAGCTGCCAAACAGGCTGCGCTCACGGAGAAAATAGACATGCAGCTGTTACTGCCCACCCCTGGAGTATCCTATTCATTCTATTAAACCTGGTGATTGGGTATATGTAAAAGCATGGCAAGATCACCAACTAAAACCTGTCTGGGATGGCCCCTATTGTGTACTTTTGATTACAGACACTGCCGAGCGAACGAAAGAAAAGGGATGGAGCCACATCCAACAAATTAAACGAGCTGCTGAACCACAGACTAACAACATTGATAATCTACCCTCCACCTGGCGTGCAGTCCTTCATCCTTCTGATCTGAAAGTTACACTACGCCGGGATAAAGTGGTGTAATGCTGTTTTTACGATTTGTTGTTTTGTTTACTTGTTGGTTCCCAATTCTTGGGAAATCACCAAATTGCTCACAATGTATTAAGTCCTTCTGGAACAGGGACAGCAGAGGTGACAAATATTTACCTTTAGAATGTAGACAGGGCGCAGGTATAGAGTATAGTCATAGTGAGGTATGGGTTAGTATAGCATCCCAACATGAATCAGGGGAACAGAATGACCCTAGGGGAGTAAATTTGATTTGTATTTGTATTTCGGCCTCTACAGGTATTTAAAAGATGAGTTTTAAAGAGATAGCACAAAGAAGATGGTGGGACAAGGACAGACAGAATGTTAGTCAGGATTGTACATGTAGCAGAGATAGAGTGAATACATATGCTAATGTTCACAGACAGGCTGCAACTCACAGGTTCAGTGATATTTATGCTAATGTTCGCAGACAAGCTGCAACTCACAGGTTCAGAGATATTTATGCTAATGTTCGCAGACAAGCTGCATCTCACAGGTTAAGTGACAAGAAACCCCCCTCCCCAACTCGGTCTCTTGTAAATCATCCTTTGGGTCACAGAGACATTCGGAATGTTAAGAACCACCACTGTAAGGGGAGTTCCAGTTGTAAATGACGTAAGCTGTTCCAGAACACCAGAGCTGCTTGGCATTTAAATCGTTTAATCAGACTCCAGGCAGCCTTGGAGATCATCACCGAACAGACAGCGATGGCCTGCATTTATGGGCTGAAGAAAGACGACAGATACGAGCCCACAGTTCAAAAAAACCGCCTGGCTCTCGATTCCTCGTTGGCTGCTGAAGGCAACGTTTGTGAAAGACAGGTTAATGACGATGCTCACAACGGTCAGGCGGTTAAAGACACTTCTTCAGGAGTTCAAAAATCTTCCCATGCCCAGATTCAGACTTGGCAACCTTGGTCCGGTGTGGGATGGACTAGCCTTTTTATTGGTAACTGGAGTCTGATACCCACAGCCCTTATAGCAGCTGGACTCGCTATTCTGGCCATTATGGTGCTCCCCTGCTTAAAGACTTGTGTGCAGTATTTAATTCAACGGACCCCTCGTCAGATCACTATAACCCAAAGGATGTATGTTTCCCAAATTCACTCTGATGATGCTGAGACTGCAGTTCGTTTACTGACTCGCTGGGAAAAAGACCAGGTTTACAAGTAATACATTCCAGTTGAGAATTCACGAAGTGTAGCTAAAAGAAAAGTGAGGATTGTGAGAGATGAGTAAAACTAATATGATAATATGTGTAATGAAGAAAGCCAGTATGAATAGAGGGTAGATGATAGAATGTAGGAAGTAAAGTTAGTCTGAATAAGGTAAGTGTCTTCTAGCCTTAGAGAGAGTCAGCAAGTTCCGCATATGTAATTAGTAAGCCTTAGACAGAATTAGCAAGTTCTGCATATAAGAATTAGTAAGCCCTGAGGGTTGTGAAGGTGTGAATAAGGACAATGAGGATAATGACATGATGGGACACTGACAGGATACCCCCTGGTCCTCCAAGTTCACAGAAACAGCACGTAGGCAGGCAGGATTGCCTAATGCCAAACCTATCCAGGAGGCAGAAGAATGTAAGGGGAGGGTACTTCTATACTGAAATAAACTGTATAAAAGTTGGGTAAGCCCCAGTGTATGTGTGTATTCCCAGGGTAAGGGGAAGCACCCAACTTTTTTTTCTTTGCTTGGCTTCGCGGACGAAGATTTATGGAGGGGGTAAAAAGTCCACGTCAGCTGAAGGCTCGTTTGTGGCTGACAAGTCCGATGCGGGACAGGCAGACACGATTGCAGCGGTTGCAGGGGAAAATTGGTTGGTTGGGGTTGGGTGTTGGGTTTTTCCTCCTTTGCCTTTTGTCAGTGAGGTAGGCTCTGCGGTCTTCTTCAAAGGAGGTTGCTGCCCGCCAAACTGTGAGGCGCCAAGATGCACGGTTTGAGGCGTTATCAGCCCACTGGCGGTGGTCAATGTGGCAGGCACCAAGAGATTTCTTTAGGCAGTCCTTGTACCTTTTCTTTGGTGCACCTCTGTCACGGTGGCCAGTGGAGAGCTCGCCATATAACACGATCTTGGGAAGGCGATGGTCCTCCATTCTGGAGACGTGACCCATCCAGCGCAGCTGGATCTTCAGCAGCGTGGACTCGATGCTGTCGACCTCTGCCATCTCGAGTACTTCGACGTTAGGGATGTAAGTGCTCCAATGGATGTTGAGGATGGAGCGGAGACAACGCTGGTGGAAGTGTTCTAGGAGCCGTAGGTGGTGCCGGTAGAGGACCCATGATTCGGAGCCGAACAGGAGTGTGGGTATGACAACGGCTCTGTATACGCTTATCTTTGTGAGGTTTTTCAGTTGGTTGTTTTTCCATACTCTTTTGTGTAGTCTTCCAAAGGCGCTATTTGCCTTGGCGAGTCTGTTGTCTATCTCATTGTCGATCCTTGCATCTGATGAAATGGTGCAGCCGAGATAGGTAAACTGGTTGACCGTTTTGAGTTTTGTGTGCCCGATGGAGATGTGGGGGGGCTGGTAATCATGGTGGGGAGCTGGCTGATGGAGGACCTCAGTTTTCTTCAGGCTGACTTCCAGGCCAAACATTTTGGCAGTTTCCGCAAAGCAGGACGTCAAGCGCTGAAGAGCTGGCTCTGAATGGGCAACTAAAGCGGCATCGTCTGCAAAGAGTAGTTCACGGACAAGTTTCTCTTGTGTCTTGGTGTGAGCTTGCAGGCGCCTCAGATTGAAGAGACTGCCATCCGTGCGGTACCGGATGTAAACAGCGTCTTCATTGTTGGGCGCCTCCTGTTGGAGCTCTGTACAGAACAGCGGCTTGTCATTACAAACACCCTTTTTCAGCAGAGGGACAGCCTTAAGACCACCTGGATGCATCCCCGATCCAAACACTGGCACCTCCTGGACTACATCCTGGTGCGAGAAAGTGACAAACGAGATGTGCTCCACACCAGGGTCATGCCTAGCGCGGAATGCCACACTGACCACCGGCTGGTTCGCTGCAAGCTCAACCTTCACCCAACTTTACATTGTTATATAATAAATGTTCTTTGTTCTCAATTTTTGTCTCGAGCAATTTCTGTGAAGGTACTTCTGTTTCTAATAAATGGGGGTCGTCCGGGATCCCACTCCCTCCACTGACAGAGTGCCCGACGACGAGGGTAGGTGCACCCCGGCTGATTCAGCTGGACTCACGGACAACGGGTGACTGGTCAGTGGTTGAAGCGAGTGATATCCGAGAAGAGGCATTGAGAACAAACGACGGGAGGACGTTAAGGAAGCACGCTAGGAATAGCTACTGGATCCCGGTAAGAGGAATTTTACTTACCTGTTAGTATGGGAGGTGTGAGTAGCAAGGGAAATAGTTCTAAGGAAGGACGGGACAATCAGATAACTAAGCAAAGTTCATTGGGATTAATGCTATCTGATTGGGGTGCGGGGAGAACAGCAGCTGGTGTTTTAGTTTCTGGCGACAGTTCTGGGATGGGTGTTGATGTAGCAGCTGTCTAGTGGGTCGAGTGGGCAAGGTTCTTTGGTGGGTGCGTGAAATCATAAGACAGAGAACTGGATACTCATCCATTTAATTGACCACCCTCGCGTGGTGCTGCGTGCCAAGGAATGGCACACTGATCTGTGGATTCTCCTGCCGGAAGGCGCGGGACACTCACAGGGCTTAATTTAAACCTCTGGTTCCGTGGATCGGCAGCAAACTCATAATGATGTCCCACTTTCTCCCATGGAGCCGGGACACACAGTAAATAAAAGAAGACTGCAAAGTCTGAATAAAGCAGTCTTGTGTTGACTAACACCCTGTGCGTGTTGCTTTCATAGCTCTATCGAAGTAGCTGCTACATATATAAATATTTGGGAGGATTATCGCACTTACAGGATACTTTTCATCCATTTCACAGCCTGTGGGAAGAAGCTATTCCCCAGCCTGACAGTCCTGATTTTGATGATGGACGTGGTTAAAGATGCTGTGCACTGGGTGGAAATGGTCTTTTTACAATTCCTTGAGCCCTATTTGAACAACACTCCCAGTAAATGTCATCTGCAGAAGAAAGAGAGACCCCAGTGATCCTCACAACTCTGCATCATTCCTATCTGATGCTTTACAGCTACTGGACCATCCAATGATGCAGCCAGACAGGAGACTTAACTGCGCTCGTGTAAAATCTCAGGATGAGAGCTGTTGGCCTTGACCTCCTCAGCCTCCTTGGGAAGTGTAGGCACTTCCTGACCGATAAGGAGGTGTGATTGTTTTGTGTATTAATACGTGTGCTGTATGGATGGGAATTTTACATGATTGTATTATCTATTCTTGCTCTTTAACAATCTTTAGTGGATAGAAGTAGTCATTGTACTTTAGGATGTACAATCATGTACAGATTGTCGTAAAATAGCCATTTGGCCCAGATGTCTATTCAGTCCAAGAATACTTTCCATCACAGGCAGATTTTGAACAATAACCCCATTCATTCTGCAACAACTGCCACTTAATTTTGCCAGTTGTTCAAAGGTAAACTATATGGGGAAAACACCACTGTCAACTCTTCTACCTTAAAGGAGTAATTATATTCAAATGGGCAGTAGATCAAGAGATGGAAACAGTGAAATCAGACAGAGGTGAGTGGCTGCTTAAATTAGAAACATTCGTGTTCATGCTATAGAGTTTAAGGCTGCCCAGGAGGAATATAATGTGTTTTCTTTAAGATTGTTTGCCCTCATCCTGGCGAAGGATGGGGCCAACAGACATGTTGCTGGAAGGGTTCGAGAATTGATATGGTAGGTCACAGGAAGCTCAAGTTTAGATCCACAGAGCACATGTATTTAGCAAAATGGCCACCCAGTCTGTATTTGGTCTTGCTGATATTGAGGTCAACTGAGTCTACTAAATGTATTAGATTAGGTTGGATGGGGTGCACGTGAAGCTCTGCCTCACCTGGAAGGCCTGATTGTGGCCTTGGATGGAAGTGAGTGGAGATGTAGGAACAAGTTTGGCAATTTCTGCAGTTACAATGGGGAGTGCGTTAGTTGATGGTGGGTGGTGAGGGAAGTGCCGTTGAGGGAGTCACAGAAATACGTGCACCTATGAAAAAAAGGATATGAGTGGAGCGGGTTAGATGTAGCAGGTTAGAGGATGGTGCTGAAGTTGGAAGTGTCAAAGGATAATGTGTCAGATGTGGCAGCTGATGGGTGGTAAGTGAGAAACCTGAGGGATTCTGTCCGTGTTCTGCCGGAAAGGAGGTGGGGTAAAGGCAGAAAGATAATTGGAGATATGGGTGCAGGCTTTATCAATGACAGTATGGGGGAATCAGCAATTATTGAAGAAATAAGACATTTTGGGTATCCTCGTATGAGGACCTAAACTTGGGGTTGTTACAGGCCCAGAGGACCCCAAAACCTAGCAGCAATAGAAAATCACCAAGATAAATGAATACTTCAACAAATGTCTTTTTAATTTCCTTGAAACAAAAAAACAGGATCAAACTTTAAACTATCACTATTAATGTAACTGCCTAACATTAACTCTTTCTAATTCTAAGCACAGGTGTATTTAATGTGTATAAAGTTCTTTGACACTCCTACAAGTTCACCGGTATCTATCAATTCTTATACTTTGCACAGAATTCAACATTTATGACTTTTCACCAAGCTCTGGTGCTTAAAAGTAAACGTTTACCCTCCAGGAAGGCTCTTGTTGGTTTCAGAGAGGGATTTCTTGCTCATTGGACAAGTAAAAACTGATTCCCTCTGATCAGCAACTTTGGTGTCTTGCCAAAGAAACTTTCACCATCAGAGTTTTCCAAATGATAACCTCTTCTGCAGGTCACCATTGAGTTCCTTTTGTTTCCCTTATTTCAGGTGAAACACCATTTCTAGCGAACAATTTCCTCTTGTATGTAGAACAAGGTTTTTCAACAGGCTGAACTGAGAACTCACAACCCGTCTTCAAAATGGGGTTTCAACAAGATGCCAGCTTGCCATCTCTCTCTCTCTCTCTTTTAGCAAAAAGCCTATTTGGTGTCTCCTCTCTGCCTGCAAAAGCAGATGACCTTCTTAGAACAGTAAACTTCTGAGTACAATAATATGTTGTTTTAAAAACAATATTCCATTTTGCACCTGCTTTTGAAATTATTTAGCAAAACAGACTTTGCAAAGGCTCTCGACGGCTCTCGGCGCCTGCATGACTCACTCTTGGCAAAGCTCTTGCATTTTAATTAAGAGCTGTTTTGCAAAGTGTTTGTATTTGTTTGTGACCTACACGACTCCTACAATCTATCCTTCAAAAACATATCTACATACAATATAACATATAGATAATCTGTCACAGGACAGATGCAGCAGAGGAGTTGTGATAAAATCAATGGTGTCCTTGCAAAAAAATAAGTGGGAAGAGGTATAATCCAGGTAGCTCTGGTGAGTGGAGTTTATAATAGTTTGAAACTTGAACCTCTCTCTCTATTTCAGGAGACAATTTACTGTCATGTATTTAAAATGTGTCATATCATACAAAATTGTTTTTTTCTTGCTGAAAGACAGACAGATTCGCCATTGGCAGAAATTGCCTGAAATGCCTCTTGCAGTCAGAGAAGGAAGGAAAAGAGAGTCACTCTCCCCCACCCCCACCTTCCCGAATCATGGGCCAAGTCACTGAGGGTCTGTGGATTCTCTTTCAATGCTCACAGACCAATCCAAGCCATTGGTAATGCGAGCTCCAGTTTTGAAACTCTGACACGATTAGGAACCCTTCAGCACTCATATCCCAGGTCTGACACCCTTTTAGCCAGTCTTGAACCAGTCTCTACGAATCCACGGCCTGGTGTGAGTTCCTTGACTGCTTTATTCAGAAGCCCACAGCCTGCGTGGGTTCCTCTCCTCAAGTCACCTACAGCCTGTCACCTGTGTGGGTCCTTCAGCTGCAGAACCCCTCACTGGTCTGCTTCCATTGTCACTGACCTGTGGATTGAATCTTCTGCTTCTAAGATGTTGATGGGGTTTGGTCTTCTTGTTTTCTGGTGCCCTGCGCTAGTCCTGCGCTTCCCTAGAGTTCGCGGTGCCGAGGAAATTTAACACATCTAAATTAAAATTTTACAACTTAGAGGAGAATCTCCCATGTCTAGAGGGATGGAAAGGGCATTATTACAAATTGAAACCTAATATTTGAATATTCATGTGCCAAATTTGCAAAAGCATAGAGTATATATTTCTCAAGCTATATGTAATTTTTTCCAAAAGAATACAACTTTGAATGTTTGCATGTCATCTTGGCATCCCTAAAAGTATATCTGATTTCCAAGTAATGCAATACATTTCCTCATCACCACTAAGGCTAATTTAACAAATTTCAATTGATATATTAATAGTTTTAATTTGGGCCTTGTTCGTTCAATATTTACTAATAAAAATAAAGTTCGATTTTGCAGAAAAACATCTCCTGTAGCTTGTTCCAAAAAATTTCTAATTCTCCCTAAAAAGATCTTACATTAGGACAAAGCTAAGTTGAATGCAAGAAAGTTGCTACATCTTCACCACACCTAAAACATTGATCTGATAATTCTGATTTTATTCTAATCAATTTCTCTAGTGTAAGAAGTAACTAGAAAAAAAACTAGTTGTGAATTCCTTCCTCACTGCTGCAGCGTGGAACTCTGGTCAATAGTTCCAGACTGCTGAGTTGAAGTGAATTAATACATCTCCCCTGGATCAAGTGATCTGTTGCCAAATCAGCTTCCTACAGTGCTTTTCATATCCAACTGCGTGAGTCACCTGATTCCAGGTGTAGCTTTCAGATAAAATCCTTGCTGACATCTGCTCCATGACTGATGTAAAAAGAATTATACTGAACTAATTTATATCATTCATTACTACAACATTCAAATCCATTTCCCATGTTTGTCTAGACTTATGAACTCCTCATTTAAAAGTTCCTACTTGTAATAAAGAATACATTATCGAAGTAAACATTTTAATAATTCCTCTTTATAAGGAATTTCTATTTCAGTATAACATGGTTGGTCCTAACTTATCCTTCAAATATGTCCTTAGTTGGAAAGAGCAAAAAAGATTGCAATGAGTTATATGATATTTATTTCTCAGTTGCTCAAATGACATTATTTGACCCCTTTCATCACAATCTTCAACATTTATAATCCCCTTACGAAACCAGCTATTCAGAAATTGATGATCCTTCAAAAAAGAGACGAGGATTTGTATATCCACTTACACCAATTTCATCATTCATTTTATTCCATATATTAATCAAATGTTTCAACAATGGTTTATATTTATCACCAACCATTAATTTCAATTCCCACTTGGATATAAATTCTTCTGCTTTTCCTCTCTCCTATTTTATTTGATTCAATTTTAACCCATGGCAATTTTTTCCCTTTCAAAATAAGAAGCAAGAAATCTCATTTGAGCTGCTCGATACTAATTTTTAAAATGAGGAAGCTGTAGTCCTATCAATGTAGAATTTGCATTAAGAGAAACGCAGCTGTCTTTAGCTATCTTAATAAATTGGCTAAAATGGCATAACATGAGAACAAACATTCCGGAGGAGTGTGGGTTGCTTGTAACATGGGATTCAATTGGAAATGGTTTCACATGACATAAATTCATGACGCAGACTGTTTTCTAAGAATGGAATACAAGAGGAAGGTTGTCTCGGTCTCCAGTAGGATATAGATCACAAGATATAGGAGCAGATGTAGGCCCTTCGAGTCTGTTCCACTATTCTTCCACTCAGCCCCACTGCCCAGCTCTCTCCCCATAACCCTTGATTTCTTAACTAATCAAATACTTGTCAATCTCTGCCTTAAATAAACCCAATGACCTCAGTTCCACGGATTCATGACCGACTGACAAAATAATTTGTTCCACATTTGTTTTAAATTGACACCCTTTTATCCTGTAATTATGCTCTCCTGTCCTAGAATCCCCTGCCATGGGAAACATCTTTGCCATATGTACTCTGCCTAGGTCTTCCAGCATTTGAAATGCCTCTGAGGACCCCCTTATCCTTCTGTACTCCAACTAGTACAGTCAAAGAGTCGACAATTGTTCCTCATACACTAACCCTTTCATTCCTGATATCATTCCAGTAAATCATCTCTGACCTTCTCCAACACCAGCACATCTTTTCTCAAATACGGCACCCAAAATTCTAATTCTGTTTGAATGGAAAGGGAATTCTCCAACGACACATACACAACAGTGAAGTGATATTATGTCTTGTTGATATTTACCAAAAATTATTAAAGAGTCAAATAATAACTTGCAAAAGATGCCGGGGCCCAATTATGGACTATTATCACAACCTAAAGAGTTCGGGTTGTTCTGAAGCTTGGTGCTTTGTTACGAGACCAGAGGATCCCAAAACCCAGCAGCAATAGATATTCACCAAGTCAAATAGTTGCTTAAATAAAAGTTGATTTTAATTATCTTTAAACATGAAAACAGAATTACACTTTAACTTATCACCATTTTACTAACTTACTTTACCTAATTTACCCCCCTTCTAATTCTAAGTGCACGTGTGTGTCATGTGTGTGTAAGTTCAGAAAAGTCTTTGGTTCACAGTCCAATCTCACTTCGCATTCCTCCAAGTCCACTGTTTGCAGGCCATTCCTATACTGTGCACAGAATTGAACATATAAAAAGTTCACCAGACTTTTGTGCTTGAAAGGTGAATGATTACCACTCAGGAAGGTTCTTGTTGGTTTTCAGAGAGA
This sequence comes from Narcine bancroftii, assembly GCF_036971445.1. Classification (NCBI taxonomy): domain Eukaryota; kingdom Metazoa; phylum Chordata; class Chondrichthyes; order Torpediniformes; family Narcinidae; genus Narcine; species Narcine bancroftii. Next base: position 103,174 of record NW_027211849.1, read on the forward strand.
GGTGTGTTGTTCAGGGAAGCATTAGTGTTTATTTGTGCTCAACGAACCAGCATCTGAAAACCGTTATATAATCAGAAAAGCTCTGATAGCTTTAGCATGGAGCAGAGCTGAGCCAGGACTTTACAGGTATTTAAGGGAGTGTGTGGGAAGGGTTTGTTCTGGACCAACAATCTCACCAAATGACTCTGCTTGAAATCAAGATTCAAACCATTTTGAGGAATTCAACAGGAATTGTTCAACAAGAGCTTGGTGTTCCCTGAGGAGTTTTCTTTCAACAGTGGAATTTTTTTTTTTTTAAAAGCCCGTTAATCTTCCTGATGCAGATCTTTGTATTTAACTTTCAGGTTGCTATCTGTTGTTAACTTGGAGGCCTTTAATGGGGTGACTGGGTGGAATCTTTGCTTTAACCAAGCAGTTTTCTTGCAATTTTCCAGCTGTAAGATGTGGTGTAGTTGCTTGCAAGTTTAGCAAGTGGGATTATGATGTGAAACTGCAAATCACAGCGCCATTTTTGTTTTTGAAAATGCAGATGTGAAAATGTTAACTGTGGTCTCCTTGGTTTGCTTAAGTTTACAGAGGAGATGTTGGGTCAAGCTGAGAAGACAGAGTTGGATGCTCTTTAGGCGAATCTGCTGGGCAAAGCAGAAAGAACAAAATGAGGGACTGAAAAATAATGAAGCAGACTGAAGTGACGTTGAACCAAACCCAGGTAAAGAATTTAATTTTGTGCAGTGTACTTAAGAGACCAAACGATTTGGGGTTTTAGTGGTGACCTATTTAAATGAACAAAATCTGATTAGAATTGAAGTTCATGGAATGTTTAGAAGTTGCCACAAAAAAATGGAGCATATAAATTAGATGTTGTAATTAAGATAAATGAACAATACAAAGAGCCTGGTGTCACAGTATCTGCCTCACTACCATACATTACCATTAAACCTTCTCCCCAATATGAACTTGATGTCTGTAGAGCTCGTTGAAAGAATCAAAGACTTGTTGATCCAAACCAAGGCTTTTATTAGCAAAAGACAGGAGCTCTTCACAGGTGGCCGACCAGTCCGGAATGATCCGACCTGGCTAGGGGCACAACTCTTTTAGGCCCTGACAATAGGCGTGGCTAAGCTCTCAGCCAATCGCTGTAAACACAGTCTAGATACTGTAACTATATACACTATATACATTGGTGATAGATCTGTACCATCACAATGTCAAAGTATATGCCAAAATTTATTGTACATCACTGTTAAACCTTCTCACTCCAGTGAATCTGGTGTCAGAATTATCTGTCTAAGTTAACCTTACATAACCTTCAACATTCTTCCCTCTCTGAACCTGGGGTCACAGTATCTAACAGAGTTTATCGTACAACACTGATAAACCTTATTCCCCCTGTGAACCTGGGGTCATAGTATCTTCCACAGTTTATCGTACATCACTGCTAAATCAGCTTCCACTGTGAACCTGGGGTTACAGTATCTTCTACAGTTTAGCATACATCACTGATAAACCTTCTCCCCATTGTGAATTCGATGTCACAGTATCTGCCTCAGTTTTCCGTACATCACCATTAAACCTCTCCCCAATATGAACCTGGTGTCACTTTATCTGCCACATTTTATTTTACTGCCACATTTTATTTTACATCACCGTTAAACCTTCTTCTTACTGTGAAACTTCTGTCACTTTATCTCCCACAGTTTATTTTTTTATCACCGTTAAACCTTATTCCCGTAGTAAACCTGCTTTCACAGTATCTGCCACAGTTTATTGTACATAACTTTTAAACCTTCTCACTACTGAAAACCCGGAGTAACAATATCTGACTCAGTCTACCGTACATCATCGTTAAACCTTATACCCACTGTGCACCTGGCGTCACAGTATCTGACACAGTTTATAGTACATCACTGTTAAACTTCTCACAAATGTGAATCCTGTCTCACAGTTTCTGCCTCAGTCTACCGTACATCACCGTAAAACATTATCCCCACTGTGAACCTGGTGTCACAGTATCTTCCACGGTTTATCGTACATCAGTGATCAACCTCTCCCCATTGTGAACCATGTGTCGAAGTTTCTGTCACAGCCTTCCATACATCACTGTTAAACCTGATTCCCACTGTGAATCTGGTGTCTCGTTAACTGACACAATTTATTGTACATCACAGTTAAACCTTCTTACTTCTGTAAACTCGGTGTCACAGTATCTGCCAAAGTCTACCTTACATCACCATAAAACCTCCTCCCCGCTGTGAACCTGCTGTCACTGTATCTGCCTCAGTCTACAGTACATCACCATTAAACCTTATACCCACTGTGCACCTGGCGTCACAGTATCTGACACAGTTTATAGTACATCACTGTTAAACTTCTCACAAATGTGAATCCTGTCTCACAGTTTCTGCCTCAGTCTACCGTACATCACCGTAAAACATTATCCCCACTGTGAACCTGGTGTCACAGTATCTTCCACGGTTTATCGTACATCAGTGATCAACCTCTCCCCATTGTGAACCATGTGTCGAAGTTTCTGCCACAGCCTTCCATACATCACTGTTAAACCTGATTCCCACTGTGAATCTGGTGTCTCGTTAACTGACACAGTTTATTGTACATCACAGTTAAACCTTCTTACTTCTGTAAACTCGGTGTCACAGTATCTGCCAAAGTCTACCTTACATCACCATAAAACCTCCTCCCCGCTGTGAACCTGCTGTCACTGTATCTGCCTCAGTCTACAGTACATCACCATTAAACCTTATACCCACTGTGCACCTGGCGTCACAGTATCTGACACAGTTTATAGTACATCACTGTTAAACTTCTCACAAATGTGAATCCTGTCTCACAGTTTCTGCCTCAGTCTACCGTACATCACCATAAAACATTATCCCCACTGTGAACCTGGTGTCACAGTATCTTCCACAGTTTATCGTACATCAGTGATCAACCTCTCCCCATTGTGAACCATGTGTCGAAGTTTCTGCCACAGCCTTCCATACATCACTGTTAAACCTGATTCCCACTGTGAATCTGATGTCACTTTATCTGCCACATTTTATTTTACATCACCGTTAAACCTTCTTCTTACTGTGAAACTTCTGTCACTTTATCTGCCACAGTTTATTTTTTTATCACCATTAAACCTTATTCCCATAGTAAACGTGCTTTCACAGTATCTGCCACAGTTTATTGTACATAAACCTTCTCACTACTGAAAACCCGGAGTAACAGTATCTGACTCAGTCTACCGTACATCATCTTTAAACCTTATACCCACTGTGCACCTGGCATCACAGTATCTGACACAGTTTATAGTACATCACTGTTAAACTTCTCACAAATGTGAATCCTGTCTCACAGTTTCTGCCTCAGTCTACCGTACATCACCTTAAAACATTATCCCCACTGTGAACCTGCTGTCACAGTATCTTCCACGGTTTATCGTACATCAGTGATCAACCTCTCCCCATTGTGAACCATGTGTCGAAGTTTCTGCCACAGCCTTCCATACATCACAGTTAAACCTTCTTACTTCTGTAAACTCGGTGTCACAGTATCTGCCAAAGTCTACCTTACATCACCATAAAACCTCCACCCCGCTGTGAACCTGCTGTCACTGTATCTGCCTCAGTCTACCGTACATCATCGTTAAACCCTCTACAACTCTGAACCTGGTGTCAATGTATCTGCCTCAGTCTACAGTACATCACCATTAAAACTTATCCCCACTGTGCACCTGGTGTCACATTATCTATCTCAACAAACCATACATCATCGTTAAACCTTATTCCCATGTGAACCTGGTGTCACAATATCTACTTCAGTCTACCGTACATGACTGTTAAACTTCTGTATCTGACACAGTTTATCGGACATTACTATTCAACATTCTCACTGCTGTGAACCCAGTGTCACAGTATCTGTCTCAGTCTACTGTACATCATCGTTAAACCCTCTACAACTCTGAACCTGGTGTCACTGTATCTGCCTCAGTCTACAGTACATCACCATTAAAACTTATCCCCACTATGCATCTGGTGTCACATTATCTCCCTCAACATACTGTACATCACCGTTAAATCTGATCCCTCTGTGACCCTGGTGTCACAGTACCTGACACAGTTCATAGTATATCACTGTTAAACCTTCTCACAAATGTGAATCCTACTATAAAATAATGCTCCCCTTCTAAGTCTCGCTGTATTGAATCCCCACCTATTTTTAAAATTCCAAAAAAAAAGAGAAAAATCAATCCCAAAACAATCTACTCAAAAGTAGTAGCCCCCTAAAAATCTGGGTGTGGTAAAGTCCACAAGTGGCAAGTGACTAAAGGACTCAGTGTCACCCACCCCCAGTCAGACTTTCACAAAGGACTGAAACAAAAACATTCAACGCAATGATTCCAGTCCCAATGATTGTTCCGGAACTTCAATATCGAGAAGACTTTGCGTCAATTCAACTTTTTTCCCATTCTTTCCATATTTTCCAATCTTCCCATTTCCATTCCCATTGACCCTTCCCTTCGGTGACAATGGTGACGATCACCCATTTCCTCGTACATCTGGCAATGAATTAGCAAATATTAAAGCATCATGGTCATTTTCAAAAAACTGAGATTAAAAATTCCCATAAAAATCTTTCAATACTGCCGCATGACAAAAAGCAAATTTATATCCCTTTCGCCACAATACTTCTTAGGCTGAATTAAATTCTCGGTCTCTTCTGATAATTTCTTGACTCAGATCTGCATTAAAAAAAACCCTATTATTTTGAACCATTAGTGGAGCCTGATTTTGCCGTGTTTTCTGCACCACCAATCGGAGGATCACCTCTCTGTCTTGATACTTAAAACAGCGAATCAAAACTGCTCGTGGTAATTGGCCTGGAAACGGTTTCTTCCTTAACGCTCTGTTTGCTCGATCTAATTCCAGTACATCTGGAATGAATTACCTGCCCTACACTTTTGGGATCCATTTCTTCAAAACCTTCACCGGATCCGAACCTTCCATATCTTCCGGAAGACCTACTATCTTAACATTATTTCTACGACTTTGGTTTTCTAATGAGCCAAACTTCTTCAATAATTCCTTCTTCTGAATCCCCCAATCTACAAAAGGATCTTCCACTATTTCCATTTTTTCACTATTACGCTCCACTTGACCCTTGCATTCAAGAAAGCCTCCTCAATCTTTTTAAAATGTTCTTGCACAGTATCCACTGATCGTGTCCATCTCGTAACATCACTCTTAACTACATTAATATCTTGCTTCATAAAAGTTATTTCTTCACACACAGTGTTCATTTTAGTTTTCATTTCTGAAAATCCTTGATTCATCTGATGAGTCATCTGCATTGATATATTTGCCATATCTTCCATGAGCTGAGCAATCCCTTCCAGAATTGGAAACACAGAATCCAGTCCAGGATCCATCACCTCCCTTTGAGGCCGACCGTCTTTTGCCTCAGTCCCCAGTTCTTCAAATTCAAATGAAGTTGAGCTCTCTTCTTCCTCCAAAGCAGTAAGTCCTCTTCCAGTGCGGCTGCAGGTCTGGACACCCGACAACAGCATGCCTACCTCATCAGCTGGCCATCGCTCTGGCTTCCCCATAGCCCACACCTTCTCCAAAGGTTCGTGGACCCTCGACGCATGGCGCATGCCTGGTAGGGCCACCCACCGCGCAGGTGTGTCTTCCGACGCTACACTGCGCACACCCGGACCACCAGGCAATGCTGCAGGCACGCAGCTGGCCCGTCCTCGCCCCCGAGTTAACGAGCGTATGAGTTGAAACCGGCCGAACTCATCGCTGAGCCTGCACCATCTTGTGATTGCACAAGATGGCGCCGCTGTAATACTAAGCCGGGCAGGAGTCTTCTGAGGCTTGGGGACTCCAGTCAACGACTCCGTTGCTTCAACTTGAACTAGGCCTCGATTCTTCAACACTTTTGTAAGGTAATTTCTTCTGTAACTGAGTTTTCACTTTTTTAAAAATTTGCAGCTATTTCGATCCTCCACTATTCCAAAGTCTATAAACAGTATTTTTAATCAATTTTACAACTTTTAAAATTGAGCATTTAATAGTCTAACTGGGGAATGGTGGAACCACATGTCTACCCTCTGCGCCATCTTGTCACAGTATCTGACACAGTTTATAGTAAATCACTGTTAAACCTTCACAGCCCTCTGTTTCTGCCTCACTCTACCGTTCATCAACGTTAAACCTTCTCCCCCTGTTAACTTGGTGTTAAAGTATCAGCCTAAGTTTACCACACATCACCATTAAACCTTCTCCCCAGTGTGAGACCGTTTTTACTGGAACTGCCATAGTTTATCGTAAATCACTATTATACCTTCTCACTACTGTGAACTTGGTGTTACAGAGTCTGCCAAAGTCTACCGTACATCATCAGTAAACCTTCTCCCAAATGTGAGCCTGGTGTTATTGTATCTGCCACAATTTATTGTACATCACTGTTAAACATTCTCCACCATGTGAACCTGGTGTCACTGTGTTTGCTAAAGGTTATCGTACAGCTCTGTTAAACATTTTCCCCACTATGAACCCAGTGTCACAGTAACTCCCTCAGTTTCCCATACATCACCAATAAAGCTTTTTTTTCCTACTCTGAGCCCAGTATCAACGTATCTACGTAGTCTCCCGTACATCACCATTAACCTCAGTATCTGCCACAGTTTATTGTACATCATTTTAAATCCTTCTCACTACTGTAAACCAGGAGTCATATAATCTGCCTTATTCTACCGCACATCTCTGTTAACCCTTCTCAATACTGTGAACACGGTGTCACAGTATCTGCCAAAGTCGACTGTACATCATATTCTCCCCACGTTGACCCATTTTTCACTGTTTTTCCCACCATTTATCGTATATCAGAGTTCAACCTTCTCCCCACTGTAAACTTGGAGTCACAGTATATTCCACAGTTTATTGTACATCACTGATATACCTTCTCCTTCTTGTGAATGCGGTGTCACCGTATCTGCGTCAGTCTTCCGTACATCACCATAAACTTCTCCCCAATGTGAACTTGATGTCACTTTATCTGCCACAGTTAATATTACATCACCATAAAACCTTGTTCCAACTGTGTACCTGGTATCACGGTATCTACCACAGCTTATCATGCATTACTGTTAAACGTTCTCACTACTGTGAACTTGATGTCACAGTATCTGCCAAACTCTACCGTATATCACTGTTAAATATTCTCCCCAATGTGAACCTCGTGTCACAATATCTGACATAGTTTATTATACATTACTGTTAAACCTGCCGGATAAGCTCCAGATAGCGAAAGAGGAGTTCTCGCATCTGCAGGAACTGGGGCCTCGCCGCTCCACCTGGTCCAGAGCCTCTTGTGGCTGGCGCCTCTGCAGAGATTAGCGATGGCTTAATGACACGACAGTACCTGACCGTTACCCCATCCCTCTCATTCAGGATTTTACGGCCAATCTGCATGGCGCGAGGTTATTCTCCAGGGTCGATCTGGTGCGCGTGTGTCATCAAATCCCATTGTAGCCTGAGGACATCCCCAAAATGGCTATCATCAACCCCTTCGGCTTGTTCGAATATCTACGCATGCCTTTCGAGCTCAAGAACATCACCCAGACTTTCCAGCACCTCATGAATACGGTGCGCAGGGATTTGAATATCATGTTCATTTATCTGGATGACATTCTTGTCGCCAGCAGAGACTGGGCACAAATCAAGTCTCACCTGCACACCCACTTCTCCCGACTGACCGAATCTGGCCTAACAATCAACCTGGCCAAATGCCAGTTCCGGAAAGAGTCCATGAAGTTTCTGGCCCACATCATCATGGCCGAAGGAGCTACACCAGCTGCTATGAAGGTCACTGCAATCAGAGATTTTCCATGCCCGGACAACCTCAAGGGGCTACAAGAGTTTTCAGGTATGGTCAGCTTCTATAACTGATTCATTCCAGGAGCTGCACACATCATGCAGACACTCTTCGCCAAGGACAAGATACTCGCCTGGACTCCAGACGCCAACAGGGTGTTCAAAGCCACAAAGGTTGCCCTCGTGAAGCCTACCCTGCTCCTCTACCCACGCACCGACCTTCCTATGGTGCTCTCCATCGATGCCTCTGCCACTACCATTGGTGCTGTCTTCGAGCAGCAGGCTAATGGACAGTGGAAACCACTGGAATTCTTTAGCCAACTTCTTCATCTGCCAGACCGCAAGTATAATGCTTTCAACCGTGAGTTGCTGGGCATGTACCTTGCTGTGCCTCATTTTCGCTATTTCTTGGAGGGGAGGCCTTTCACAATTTATACCGACCACAAGCCCTTCACTCAAGCTCTCGCTATAGCTAGAGATCCCTGTCGGCCCACTTACACCGTCACCTGTCCTTTGTATCGGAGTTCACCACCCACATTCAGCACAAGGCAGGGAAAGACAATGTGGTTACTGAAGCGCTCTCCCAACCGGCCATTTGCTCGCTGATACCCAGACTAGACTATGACCAGCTTGTCCCGGATCAGAAGTCCGACGAGGAGATGCAGGCCTTCAGAAACCCCCGACAGCGCCATTTTGGCCTGCAGTGCCAGATCCTCCCGAATCCAATCAGTGATGAGCACCCTGTGACCAGTGGTTCCCCAGCAGTGGCGCAGGCAAGTCTTCATCATATCCACGACCTTTTCCACCCTTCCATCAGGTCCAAGGTTCATATGGTGGCAGAACACTTCGTCTGGCATGGGCTTCGAAAGCAGATTGTGGACTGGGGCAGAACCTGCACCCATTGCCAGCTTTCCAAGGTACACAGGCACACCAGAATGCCCATGCACGATTTTGAACACGTCCGAGACTTTTCAGCCACATACATGTGGACATTGCCAGCCCCTTACCCGTTTCCCAAAGTAACTGTTATCCTTTCACAGTGATAGACTGCACCACTCGTTGACCTGAGGTGATCCCGATGCCAGATGCCTCCACGGACTCCTGCTCCCAAGCAGGTTGGGTTACCTGGTTCGGCATCCCGGCCCACCTCACTCTGGGCACAGCTCACCAACAGACTGGGAATTGAGCTGCATCACACAACGGCCTATCACCCACTTGCCAATGGACTGGTCGAACGATTGCATCGCCAACTTAAGTCGGCACTTATGGCCTGCCTCACTGGCCCCAACTCGGTGGATGAGCTGCCTTGGGTCCTCCTGGGAATCCGCTCGACACCCAAGAAGACCTGCAAATGTCATCTGCTGATCTGGTCTACGGTAAACCACTAGCCCTGCCTGGTGAGTTTATCAATGCACCTCACAACCTGCAACAGTTACTGCACGGTTTACTTCTCTGCCTCCGGGCCCAGTTGGACTCCTTCACACCCCCACCACCGCCCAGACATAGCACACAGGCCTCTTACATCCCCAGTGAGCTGTATTCCGCAGAGTATGTTTTTTATCAGATGAGGCCCTTCCACAGCACTCCTTCAAAGACTATATGAAGGGCTGTACAGAGTCATCCAGCATTCGGGATCCACCTTCACACCAGACATCAGTGGAAAGAGGGAAATTTTTACTGTGGACAGATTAAAGAAAGCACACCTCGATCCCAACGAGGCAGTGGTTGCGGCTCAACCCAAGAAGCGAGGCTGCCCAGAAAAAAAGGCCATTGACGCCGGTTCTGGGGGGGGGTGTGTGGCGGCAAGCCATGAGGCAGGCGATCCAGCCCCTCATGTCACGCACGTGGCGGGGCAGCCAGCCAAAATGGCGCTGTCGGGGGTTTCTCGCCGACCTCGGCACCAGACTCAGAAGCCCGCAACCTGCGGCCCACGTGACCCCCCAGTGACATCAGGGCCCCCGGTGTGCTTCTCAGCCAGGTCCGGGCTCGGAGCATAAGACCAGCCAGGCAGACCTGAATAAAGGAGTTTTTGCTCATTAAATTCAACCTGTCTGTTTGTGAGGTCATTCAGTAACAGAGTAGCCGCCGCTACAGTCGTATCTTAGTTTCTTTTCCTTTCTTTTCTTTTTTATATGTTATCAACATATATTTGTAAATACATAACGTTGTGATTTGATATTAATTGTTATAATATTTGATTTAAAGGAGGCTGGTCAAAAAAAGGCATAAAAAAGATTTTAATATGGGGACAGGAATAAAAGAAAAACAGAGGGTACTGGTGTGAGGGAGGGAAGGGTAATATTGTTTTGGGGTTGTTTCAGATGGGTCAGCTGAAGGGACTCGACTGATCCATCCATGATTTGTCCAGCATCTTGCTGTCATGTAGTGGTGAACCAGGGTGTTGCCTGATGGGGACACGGTGCTCTGAGCTCTGGACAGATAGATTGTGCTTTTCTCAAAAACACACTTCCTCAGGTAAAGCAGAGGAAGTGGAAAGGCCCTAGTGTGTAGGGGTAGGGAGGGTGGTGATGGGGGGAAGAGTTGGGACCCTCCAAAGTCATTGTGATCAGGCCTCGGAGACGGCATCTCTATCACTCGTATTTCTCTTCCCAGGAGAAGGAGCGATCTCAGAGACAAGACACGAGTCCAGAAGAACCTCGCATCCCAGCTGAACAGAGGACGGACAACATCATGATGGCCTGAATCTCTCCCCTTCTTCTCCCTCTGGCCCTGCCAACCCCATTCCCTGCATCTTCCATGTCCTTTCACCCACACCCCCTTTCTCCCCTACACCTCCTCCATCCCAACCCCCTCCTGCTTACCTTCCCCTTCCCTCACATCTATGCCCTAACCCCAGCCCTCCTCCTTTCACCTCCCCTTCCCCCCCCCTTTCCCCTTCCTACCCTAACCTAGGGGAAGGAGTGGTAGGGGAAAGGGGTAGGAGAAAGAGGGTAATGGAAGCGGGGTGAGTAAGGGGTAGGCTTGGGGGTGTGGGTATGGGATAGGGGTAAGGGGTATGGTTTGGGGAAGGAGAGAGGTGTAGGGGATAGGGGTAGGGTTTAGGCTTGGGTTGGGTGAGAGTAAGGGTTAGGGCCGGGATTGAGGTAACATCATGGTTAGGGTTAGGAGACATGGGCAAGGATTAGGTCTAGGTTTAAGGTTAGGATTAGAGTTCGGGGAAGTGGGTTTGTATTAGGTTTAGGGGAAGGGGTTAGGAGTAGGAGATAGAGGTGCGGTGAGTGTTTAGAGGAAGGTGGGTAGAATTAGGGTTGGGGTTAGGGGACGGCGTAGGGGTAGAGATAGAGTTAGGGGACAGGGTAGGGGTAGAGTTAGGGGATGTGGAGTAGTGATAGGGGGTATTGGTCGTGTTAAGGTTAGGGTTTGTTAGGAGTTAGAGTTAGGAGTAGGTGAATGGGAAGGGGGAGGGGAACCGGGAGGCGAGCGGGAGAAGGAAATGGGGAGGTTAATGGGCAGGGGAATGGGGAGGGGAATGTAATGGAAGATTAAAACCGTATTTTTTTTAACTTTTGCAACCTTTGCTTCTGCAAGGCTGAGAACCTGCTTGTGTTTTAGAATCAGCAGACTTAAGCTAAATTCCACCGAGGGACCAGAGATGCAGTTATCTGACGAAAGGACATCTGTGTACCAAGAACATTTAATCTTTCTTCTTGTTTTGGTCACAGACCTTGATCCCTAGCCTTGATGCAAAATAACCATTGTATTCAAAGTGATAAGCTAAAAATTATGTTATTTCTTAGAAGCCTAACATGCTAGCTTGCTCGCTTATCTTTCTTACTGCGCTGGGAATAGATGCTTGGGTAAGCAGTTTTTGGGTAATATAAGCCATGGTCCCGCTGCTGAAGTTTGAGACTCTCCGAGAGGTGGCAACATCTTTCAGCAAGAAGAACTTCTAGAGTCCAGCTAACGTCCTGGTCAATGGAGGTGGAGAAGCTGCAACCAGCGCACCGACAACCTATTACAAGTGTGCAGTCATTGCCTTGCTTCGGCAGTTGGGACCAGTCCAGGCGTTGATAAGTATAATTGGGAAGAGCTTGCATAATTTATTTTGAAATCAGCTTTTGAATTTGTAATAAACATTTGTTTAAACTGAACTGCTCTCGGTGTTGGTGTCTATTTTCTTATGGTAGCTCGAACACTGTGACCAATCTAAAACGAACAAAGTGAGAGGTACAAGTTTACCCAGGACAGGGAACAGGGTGGAGGAAAGGGGAGGTGAATGGAGGAAGGTATCTCTACCCCCTCCCTTCCCCACCCCTTCCCCTACATTATCCCTGCTTCTCCACTCCTCCTTCTAGCAGAAGTCGGGCCTCATTCCGGCTAGAAGCTCCCTGTGGTTTCAGAGCCTCCGTTTCAGGAAGTGCCTTTGATGCTCGCTGCTGGACAGACATCCTTTCTCTTTATTCATTCTGCACCGTCATTATTAAATTTAAAAATGGTTGGGTTTTTTTAAGCTTGAACTCCAAAGGCTGGTCCAGATAGACAACACAGAAACAGGCCCTTCGGCTCCTCTCTCTTGCTGGCTGAGCTGTTGTAATCAGTCCATATTCCTCTCCCCCTTTTCATTCTTTGCTCCCAGACAGCTCATGTTGCCTTGTCAATCTCAAGGCCTGTGGGAAGAAGCTGCCTGGCTGTCCTGCTTTTATTCCTCCATATCTCCTTCCTGATGGCAGCGGGACAAAGAGGCTCTGTGCTGGATACCTATTTACAAATGCCATCACTGCAAACAATCAGGGGTCCCTTACCTTGAGGTTCCACCCATGTTGCCTCTCCCTCAACACTCTCTCATCAGAACACTACTGCACCCTCCTTCCCCTCCTCTCCCAGGTCTCAGTATCCCCCTGACAATTCCAGTCAGCTGCCATGTCTATACCCTGCCCCACCTAAACAGATGGATCAATCAACACCTCCCCTCAAGAGTTCGAGGAATCCACTCTCTTGCAATGTCTTGCTAATGAATGTCCTGCATCCTCCTTCCCCCTTGGTTTCCTCCTGTTATCAGGCACCTGGATGGACCCCACACTGTTGAAACTACCCGTGTTCTCACTGATCTCTCTGCACCTCTGCTCTCCATCCAAGGGTCTTGGTTGTCTTGTGGGGCTGGTGGAGAACAAAGCACCAACTCAAGGAGATGGGGATCAGTACAGAGACCCCCAGCTCCAGGAGATAGGGAGAACCACAGAGACGCCCAACTCTGTCAATCGGATCATCAGTTGCAAGGTGCAAGGAACTCTCGGTCCTGCTGCACGTGGGGCAGGTTTGGCCCATCCCCACACCACCACCCTGGCAATTCCCAAAGCAGATTTCCTATTCAAGTGGGGGGTCCAAAATGGATAGAGTCTGGAGAAGGACCATGTATGTTCAATCAATGGGGACAAGGGTGTAACCAGCATGGCCATCATTGTGTGTGGCTGTGCTTGGAACCAAAGTGCAAGGGCACCAAATGGCGTTATGTGCTGAGGTTCTACCTGGCTCAGGTGTTGCGAAAGAGTGGTCTGGCCCTGGTGCTGCTCAATGACCCAGTCAACAGGACTTTGCCCCTTCACCTTCCTGGGAATGGTTTCATAGACAAACACTTTTGACCACAAGTCTGTCAGGCAGTGGTCAGCAGAGAATGTCTGACACAGAGGCTCTAGGACTTGATGGGATACTGTGGGGTGGTCCACGGAGCAGAGTATCCAGAGACAGACATCCAGAACTGCTGGAAAACCAGAAACTCAGTGAAAGATGCCCTTCAGTTTGCCTGAAACCCAGATGGGAGTAGCAAACACTAGAAGACATCTGTCTAAAGCAAAGGGAGGAAGATTTAGGGGAGATATCAGGGGTATTTTCTTTTACCCAAAGTTGTGGGTGCCAGGAATGCCTTGCCAGGAGTGAAGGCCAAAACATTATGGGCATTTAAGGGGCTCTTAGTCACACTGAGGGGCTGAGACCAAGGAATATATTCTCCAACAGCAGAGGGTGGCAGTAACCACAAGATATCAAGATGGTGGCAATGAAGCTAAACAGAGACCACCAAAGGCGACTGTGCGCCCGGCTGCAGGAATTTGGACTTACTATAAACCTTATTTAGTGCCAGTTCAGGCTGGAAACGTTTGACTTCCTGGGGCATCAAATCAACAGGCACGGAACTAAGCCCCTGCTTGAAAAGGTAGAGGCTGTTCACTGCTAACCCAAACACACCATAAATTCACCAGTACAATTAATTTTTATAACCAATTCATACCAGTGGTGGCCCACATCATGCGGAGAAAGGTAAAGACATTACTGGGACAATGAGGATTTGGAGGTGTTCCAGAGGGCCAAGGACACACTGGCCAACACCATCCTTCTGGTACACGCCAGGCCAGAGGCACCCATCACTCTCACAGAAGATGCTTACAGCACAGCAGTAGGGGGCGCACTGGAGCAATTCATTGAAGGGCAATGGCAGCCCCTGGCCTTCTTGAGCAGACACCTCTGGCCACCCGAACTCAACTACAGCACCTTTGGCTGAGAGCAATCGGTGCTGTATCTGGCAGACTGAGGCAGGTAATCTGACCACAGCTTCACAGTGGGGAGAATGTTTCACGGAGATGTACGAAAAACTGTCACAAACATTGTGTCACTGGGTTAACGGCAGGGAGAAGGTTTAACACTAATGTATGATAAACTGTATAAGATATTGTGAAACCAGGTTCACAGTCCGGAGAAGGTTTAATGATAATGAGATAGATACTGAGACAATGGGTTCACAGCAGTGAAAAGGTTTAACTGTGATGTACGATAAACTATGGCAGAAGCAGTGACAAATGGTTCACATTGGGGAGAACGTTTAACTTAATGTACGGTAGATATGGCAGATATTGTGACAACAAGTTCACTGTAGTGAGAAGGTTTAACGGAGATGTATGGTGGACTGTGATGGACACTGTGAAACCGAGTGCACATTAGTGAGACGGTTTAATAGTGAGGTTCAATGAACTGTGGCAGGTACTGTGACACCGGGTTCACAGTGTGGAGGAGGTGTAAAGGTGACACGTGATACATTGGTGCAGATACAGAGACACAGATTTAACAGTGGGGAGAAATTTTAATGGTGATTTTCGGGAGACTGAGGCAGATACTATTTCACTGGGTTCACAGTGGGGAGAAGGTTTAACGCTGATGTATGGTTGACTGAGATAGATACTGTGAAACTGGGTAAACAGTGGGGAGAGGATTTATTGGTGATATATGGTAAACAGAGGTAAATATTGTGACACTGGGTTCACAGTCGGAAGAAGGTTTATCAGTGATGTAAGATAAACTGGGGCAGATACTGTGACACCAGGTTCACAGTGGGAAAGAGGTTTAACGGTGATACACAATTCAATGTTGCAGATACAGTGATACCGGTTTCACAGTAGGTAGATGGTTTAACATTAATGTACGGTAGAATTAGGTAGATTCTGTGACAGTGGGTTCACATTAGGGAGAAGGTTTAACAGTGATGTATGATATAATGTGGCAAATACTGTGACAATGGATTCACAGTTGAGAGATAGATCAACGGTGATGTACGATAGACTGAGACAGATAATTTGACACCAGGTTCACAGTGGGAAGGAGGGTAAACAGTGATACACGATTCATTGTTGCAGATACAGTGATACCTGTTTCACAGTAGTGAGAATGTTTAGTACTCATGTCCAATAAACTGTGTCAGATACCTTGACACAGTGTTCACAGTAGGGAGAAGGTTTAACTGTGATGTACAATAAACGGTGGCATAAACTTTGACAAATTGTTCACATTGGGGGATAAGGTTCAACGCTGATGTATGGTAAATTGAGATAGATACTGTGTCACCAGGTGCACAGTGGGGATAAGTTTTAAAAGTGATGTATGGTAGACTGAGGCAGATACTATGATACAGTGTTCACAATGGAGAGAAGGTTTAACTGTAATGTATGATAAATGCTCGCAGAAACTTTAACAAATGGTTTACATTGGGGATAAAGTTTAACGGTGATGTACAGAAGACTGAGGCAAATACTGTGACACTGTGTTCACAGTGGGAAGAATATTTAATGATGATATACGGTGAATTGAGATAGATACCATGGCTCTAAATGCACAGCGCGGAGAAGGTTTAATGGTGATGTACGATAAACTGTGGTAGGTACAGTAAAATCGGCCTCACAGTGGGGAAAAGATTTACTGGTGATGCACGAGAAACTGTGGCAGATGCTATGACACTGACGGGATTGATGGTGGGGAGAACGTTTAACAGTTCTGTATGATAAACTGTGGCAGAGAAAGTGACACTGTTTTCACTGTTGGGAGAATGTTTCATGGTGATGTACGATAGACGTACGCAGATACTCTGACACCAGCTTCACAGTGGGGAGAATGTTTATCGGTGATGTACGGTGGACTGAGATAGATACTGAGACAATGGGTTCACGGGAGTGAAAATGTTTAACATTAATGTACGATAAATTGTGTCAGATACTGTGACACTAGATTCACAGTGGGTCGAAGTTTTAACGGTGATAAACAGTAGACTTAGGTAGGTACTGTAACACCAGGTTCACAGCGGGAAGAAGGTTTAACCTAATGTACAATTAACTGTGTCAGATACTGTGACACCAGGTTCACATTGGGGAGAATGTTTAACAGTAATGTATGAAAAACTGTGTCAAATACTGTGACACCAGGTTCACAGTAGGGAGATTGTTTAACATGATGTACAATAAACTGTGTCAGATACTGTGACACCAGGTTCACATTGGGGAGAATGTTTAACAGTAATGTACGATAAACTGTGTCAGATACTGTGATACCAGGTTCACAGTAGGAAGAATGTTTAACATAATGTACAATAAACTGTGTCAGATACTGTGACACCAGGTTCACAGTGGGGTGAATGTTTAACAGTAATGTACGATAAACTGTGTCAGATACTGTGACACGAGGTTCACAGTAGGGAGAATGTTTAACATAATGTACAATAAACTGTAGCAGATACTGTGACACCAGGTTCACATTGGGGAGAATGTTCAACAGTAATGTTCGATAAACTGTGTCAGATGGAGGAGTCACGTGATGGAGTAGTAGCCAGTCGGGGAACTCCAGCCCTCTCCGGAAAAGTTTAAAAAAAACACAGAAAACACAAAGGCACAAACACAAAAATTAAAATAAAGTGAAAGTAAAGGTGGGAAGAAAATGGCAGCGAAGAAAGAAAAGTCGAAAGCAACGGGAAGAAGAGAAGAAGAAAAGACATCAGAAGAAGAAGGTGAAGGCCTTACCTGTCCAAGGAAGCCCGCTGTGGAGAGAGAAGCCTGCTCCCTCAGGTCAGTCAAAGTCCTGAGCTCGGGACTACAAAAATGGCTCGCGGAGCCAAGCAAAAGTGCGCAACTGCGCTGGCGTGACTCCTCGCACATGCGTGATGTGCAAGACAAAAAAAAAACACTGACGGGAGGGGGGATCAGCTAAGGAGTCGATCTCCACAGCTGAGAATGACAGCCACAGCACAACATCAAGAAGAGAACATAGAAAACAACGCGAACAAGAAAGAAGAGAGTAAAACTAAATCGAGGAAACAACAGATGACCAACCCAGAGGAAGAAGAAGAAGAAGAACACAGAGAAATGGAAGAAGAAGGGAAGGGCAAGACAATGGATATATTTTTTTTAAAGAATATATGGAATCAGTAAAAGAATGGCAATTACAAGAATTTAATGAAATAAAAAGAAGAATTAAAAGTACAGAAGAAAAAATGAATAGATTAGAGATGATCATGTCAGATAAGAAAAAGATACAAATTCATCAAACTGTGGGGTCAGAGTTTGCCTTCCACCTGTCTTGAAAGGTTCTGTTTTCTGTCTTTCGTTTGGCCATTTTTCGTAAGGGGTTTATTACATGTGAGTTTGGCGACAGGTCGCAGATCCTAATGAAAGTAAAGAGAGGAGGTGGGGACGATTAGCGGGCTGACGGGTCAGCGCCAATGTATTTGCAAAGCATTCTGGGATTTGTAGTATTAGCTGTGCATGCGCTATATTGGCACGGCGGCCAGCGGGCCAGCTCTAATACATATTTGATATGATCTTGCGGGCCAAATATAATTATATCACGGGCCAAATTTGGCCCGCGGGCCTGAGTTTGACATGTGTGATCTAAGGCGTCTGTGCACTCGACTGTAGCAATTTGGACACTATAAACCTTACTTAGTGCCAGTTCAGGTTGGAAAAGTTTGACTTCCTGGGGCATCAAATCAACAGGCATGGAACTAAGCCCCTGCTTGAAAAGGTAGAGGCTGTTCAGTGCTTACCCAAACACACCATAAATTCACCAGTACAATTAATTTTTATAACCAATTCATACCAGTGGTGGCCCACATCATGCAGAGAAAGGTAAAGACATTACCTGGGACAATGAGGATTTGGAGGTGTTCCAGAGGGCCAAGGACACACTGGCCAACACAATCCTTGTGGTACACGCCAGGCCAGGGACACCCACCACTCTCACAGTAGATGCATCCAGCACAGCAGTAGGGGGCGCACTGGAGCAATTCATTGAAGGGCAATGGCAGCCCCTGGCCTTCTTGAGCAGTAACCTCTGGCCACCCAAACTCAACTACAGCACATTTGGCTGAGAGCAATTGGTGCTGTACCTGGCAGACTGAGGCAGGTAACCTGACCCCAGCTTCACAGTGGGGAGAATGTTTCACAGAGATGTATGATAAATTTTCACAAACACTGTGACATTGGGTTAACAGCAGTGAGAAGGTTTAAAAGTAATGTACGATAAACTGTGTCAGATAATGTGACACCAGGTTCACAGTGAGGAGAAAGTTTAATGGTCATGTACAGTAGACTGAGGCAGATACTGTGACACTGTGTTCACAGTGGGGAGGAGGTTTAAAGGTGATGTATGGTAAATTGAGGAAGGTACCATAACACCAAGTGTACAGTTGGGATAAGGTTTAACAGTGTTGTACGGAAGACGGAGTCAGATACTGTGACACTAGGTTCACAGGGGGAAAAGCTTTAATGATCATGTATGGTTGACTGAGACAGACACTGTTACACTGGGTGCACAGCAGTGAGAAAATCTAACAGTAATGTACGATAAACTGTGTCAGATACTTTGATACCAGGTTAACAGTGAGGATAAGGTTTACCAGTGATGTACAGTACATTGAGGCAGATACTGTGATCCCAGGTTCACAGTGGGGAGAATATTTAAGGGTGCTGTACGGTAGACTTTGGCAGAAACTGTGAGACCGAGTTCACAGGAGTGAGAAGGTTGAACAGAGATTTACGATAAGCTCTGGCATATACTGAGACACTATGTTCACCGTTGGAAGAAGATTTAATGGTGATGTAAAAAAAAACTGTGGCAGATAAAGTGACACAAGTTTCACAGTTGGGAAAGGTTTAATGGTGATGTACGAAAGACAGAGGAAGATACTGTGACCCAGGTTCATAGTGGGGAGAAGGTAATATGGTGATGTATGGTAGACTGAGACAGATACTGTGACACCAGGTTTACAGTGGGGATAATGTTTAACAGTAATGTATGATAAATTGTGTCATGTACATTGACACCAGGTTCACATTGGGGAGAATGTTTATGGTAAGTCTGGTAGAACTTGGAAGATACTGTGACACCGAGTTCAGACTATTGAGAAGGTATAACAGTGATGTACAATAAACTGTGGCAGAGACTAGAAGACCAGGTTCACAGTGAATAGAAGGTTTAACTCAGATGTCTGGTGGATTGAGACAGATACTGTGGCACTGGGTTCACAGTCGGGAGAAGGATTAACAGTGATGTACAATAAACTGTGGCAGATACTGTGACAACAGGTTCACAGTGCGGAGAATGTTTAATGGTGATGTATGGTAGACTGGGACAGAAACTGTGACACTGGGTTCAGAGCAGTGAGAAGGTTAAACAGTGATGGGCATAAAACTTTAGCATACACTGTGACACCAGGATCACAGTGGGGACTAAGTTTAAAAGTGATATAAGGGAGACTGAGGCAGATACAGTTACATTGGGTTCACAGTGGGGAGAGGGTTTAATAGTGATGTCCAAAAAACTCTGGCATATACTGTGACATCAGTTTCACAGTGTGGAGAAGGTTTAATTGTGATACATGGGAGACTGAGACTGATACTGAAACACTGGGTTCATAATGGGGAGAAGGTTTAAAAGTGATGTATGTTAAACTGGGGCAGATACAGCGACACCGGGTTCACAGTAGGGAGAAGGTTTGCATTAATGTACGGTAGACTTAGGCAGATCCTGTGACAGTGGGTTCACATTAGGGAGAAGGTTTAATGGTGATTTTCGGTAGATTGAGACTGATACTATGACACAGGGTTCACAGTAGTGATGTTCGGTAAATGTTGGCAGATACCATGAAAATTAGTTCACAGAAGTGAGAAGGTTTAATAGTGATGTACGATAAACTGTGGCAGATACTGTGACACCAGATTCACAGTTGGGAGAAGGTTTAATGGTGATGTACGGCAGACTGAGCAAGATACAGTTACACCGGGACCTCAGTGGGGAGGTTTATCAGTGATGTATGATAAACTTTGGCAGAACCTCTGAAAACAGGTTTCCAGTGGAGATAAGGTTTAACAGTGATTTAACTGTGGCAGATACTGAGACACCAGGTTCAAAGAGGTGAGAATGTTTAACTGTGATGGATGGTTGACTGAGGCAGGTACTCAGACCCCAGGCGTACAGTAGTGAGAAGGTTTAACGGTGATGTACAGCAGACTGAGGCAGATACTGTTACACCGGGTTCACAGTGGGGAGAAGGTTTAACGGTGATATACAGAAGAAAGAGGAAGATACAGTGAGACCGGGTTAACAGCAGTATTAAAAAGGTTTAACAGTGATGTACAATAAACTACAGCAGATGCTGTGGCATCAGGTCAACAGTGGGGAAAAGGTTTAACGGTGATGTATGGTATAATGTGGCAAATACTGTGACACTGGATTCACAGTTGAGAGATAGATTAACGGTAATGTCGAGTAGACTGAGGCAGATACTGTGACTCCGGGTTAACAGTGGGGAGGAGGTTTAATGGTGACACACGATAGATACATTGTTGCAGATACAGTGACACAGAGTTCACAGTGGGGAGAAATTTTAATGGTAATTTTCGGGAGACTGAAACAGATTTGTGAAACTGGACACACAGTGGTGAGAAGGTTTAACAGTAATGTACGGTAGAATGAGGCAGATACTGTGAAACTGAGTAAAGAGTGGGGAGAGGATTTAGCGGTGATATATGGTAGACTGAGGTAGATATTGTGACACCGTGTTCACAGTCGGGAGAAGGTTTATCAGTGATGTAACATAAACTGGGGCAGATTCTGTGACATCAGTTTCACAGTGGGGAGAAGGTTTAATGGTGATGTACAACGAACTCTGGCACAATCTGCCACACAGGTTCACAGTGGGGAGAAGGTTTAATGGTGATGTACAACGAACTCTGGCACAAACTGCCACACAGGTTCACAGTGGGGAGAAGGTTTAATGTTGATACACGGGAGACTGAAACAGATACTGAGACATTGGGTTCACAGTGGGGAGAAAGTTTATCGCTGATGTCCGGTGAACCCGGTGTCGCTGTATCTGACACTGGTTCAGAGCAATGAAAAGGTTTAACAGTGATGTACGATAAATGGTGGCAGAAACTCTGACAACAGGTTTCCAGTGGAGATAAGGTTTAAGAGTGATGTAAGATAAATTGTGGCAGATACTGAGACACCAGGTTCACAGAAGTGAGAATGTTTAACGGTGATGTATGGTTGACTGAGGCAAGTACTCTGACCCGGGCTTACAGTAGTGAGAAGGTTTAATGGTGATGTACAGCAGACTGAGGAAGATACTGTTACACTGGGTTCACAGTGGGGAGAAGGTTTAAAAGTGATGTATGATTGACTGAGGTAGATACTGTGACACCAGGTTCACAGTGGGGAGAAGGTTTAACAGTGATGAACTATGTCAGATACTGTGACACCAGGTTCACAGTGGGGAGAAGGTTTAACAGTGATGAACTGTGTCAGATACTGTGACACCAAGTTCACAGTGAGGAGAAGGTTTAACAGTGATGAACTGTGTCAGATACTGTGACACCAGGTTCACAGTGGGGAGAAGGTTTAACGGTGATGAACTGTGTCAGATACTGTGACACCAAGTTCACAGTGAGGAGAAGGTTTAACGGTGATGAACTGTGTCAGATACTGTTACACCAGGTTCACAGTGGGGAGAAGGTTTAACGGTGATGAACTGTGTCAGATACTGTGACACCAGGTTCACAGTGGGGAGAAGGTTTAACAGTGATGAACTGTGTCAGATACTGTGACACCAGGTTCACAGTGGGGAGAAGGTTTAACGGTGATGAACTGTGTCAGATACTGTTACACCAGGCTCACAGTGGGGAGAAGGTTTAACGGTGATGAACTGTGTCAGATACTGTGACACCAGGTTCACAGTGGGGAGAAGGTTTAACAGTGACGAACTGTGTCAGATACTGTGACACCAAGTTCACAGTGAGGAGAAGGTTTAACGGTGATGAACAGTGTCAGATACTGTGACACCAAGTTCACAGTGGGGAGAAGGTTTAACAGTGATGAACTGTGTCAGATACTGTGACACCAGGTTCACAGAGGGGAGAAGGTTTAACAGTGACGAACTGTGTCAGATACTGTGACACCAAGTTCACAGTGAGGAGAAGGTTTAACGGTGATGAACAGTGTCAGATACTGTGACACCAGGTTCACAGTGGGGAGAAGGTTTAACAGTGATGAACTGTGTCAGATACTGTGACACCAGGTTCACAGAGGGGAGAAGGTTTAACAGTGATGAACTGTGTCAGATACTGTGACACCAGGTTCACAGTGGGGAGAAGGTTTAACAGTGATGAACAGTGTCAGATACTGTGACACCAGGTTCACAGTGGGGAGAAGGTTTAACAGTGATGAACTGTGTCAGATACTGTTACACCAGGTTCACAGTGAGGAGAAGGTTTAACGGTGATGAACAGTGTCAGATACTGTGACACCAGGTTCACAGTGGGGAGAAGGTTTAACAGTGATGAACTGTGTCAGATACTGTGACACCAAGTTCACAGTGAGAAGGTTTAACAGTGATGAACTGTGTCAGATACTGTTACACCAGGTTCACAGTGAGGAGAAGGTTTAACGGTGATGAACTGTGTCAGATACTGTGACACCAGGTTCACAGAGGGTAGAAGGTTTAACAGTGATGAACTGTGTCAGATACTGTGACACCAGGTTCACAGTGGGGAGAAGGTTTAACAGTGATGAACTGTGTCAGATACTGTGACACCAGGTTCACAGAGGGGAGAAGGTTTAACAGTGTTGAACAGTGTCAGATACTGTGACACCAGGTTCACAGTGGGGAGAAGGTTTAACAGTGATGAACTGTGTAGGATACTGTGACACCAGGTTCACAGTGGGGAGAAGGTTTAACAGTGATGAACTGTGTCAGATACTGTGACACCAGGTTCACAGAGGGGAGAAGGTTTAACAGTGTTGAACAGTGTCAGATACTGTGACACCAGGTTCACAGAGGGGAGAAGGTTTAACAGTGTTGAACAGTGTCAGATACTGTGACACCAGGTTCACAGTGGGGAGAAGGTTTAACAGTGATGAACTGTGTCAGATACTGTGACACCAGGTTCACAGAGGGGAGAAGGTTTAACAGTGTTGAACAGTGTCAGATACTGTGACACCAGGTTCACAGTGGGGAGAAGGTTTAACAGTGATGAACTGTGTCAGATACTGTGACACCAGGTTCACAGTGGGGAGAAGGTTTAACAGTGATGAACTGTGTCAGATACTGTGACACCAGGTTCACAGTGGGGAGAAGGTTTAACAGTGATGAACTGTGTCAGATCCTGTTACACCAGGTTCACAGTGAGGAGAAGGTTTAACGGTGATGAACTGTGTCAGATACTGTGACACCAGGTTCACAGAGGGTAGAAGGTTTAACAGTGATGAACTGTGTCAGATACTGTGACACCAGGTTCACAGAGGGGAGAAGGTTTAACAGTGTTGAACAGTGTCAGATACTGTGACACCAGGTTCACAGTGGGGAGAAGGTTTAACAGTGATGAACTGTGTCAGATACTGTGACACCAGGTTCACAGTGAGGAGAAGGTTTAACAGTGATGAACTGTGTCAGATACTGTGACACCAGGTTCACAGAGGGGAGAAGGTTTAACAGTGATGAACTGTGTCAGATACTGTGACACCAGGTTCACAGAGGGGAGAAGGTTTAACAGTGATGAACTGTGTCAGATACTGTGACACCAGGTTCACAGTGAGGAGAAGGTTTAACGGTGATGAACTGTGTCAGATACTGTGACACCAGGTTCACAGAGGGGAGAAGGTTTAACAGTGATGAACTGTGTCAGATACTGTGACACCAGGTTCACAGAGGGGAGAAGGTTTAACAGTGTTGAACAGTGTCAGATACTGTGACACCAGGTTCACAGAGGGGAGAAGGTTTAACAGTGATGAACTGTGTCAGATACTGTGACACCAGGTTCACAGAGGGGAGAAGGTTTAACAGTGTTGAACAGTGTCAGATACTGTGACACCAGGTTCACAGTGGGGAGAAGGTTTAACAGTGATGAACTGTGTCAGATACTGTGACACCAGGTTCACAGTGGGGAGAAGGTTTAACAGTGATGAACTGTGTCAGATACTGTGACACCAGGTTCACAGTGGGGAGAAGGTTTAACAGTGATGAACTGTGTCAGATCCTGTTACACCAGGTTCACAGTGGGGAGAAGGTTTAACGGTGATGAACTGTGTCAGATACTGTGACACCAGGTTCACAGTGGGGAGAAGGTTTAACAGTGATGAACTGTGTCAGATACTGTGACACCAGGTTCACAGTGGGGAGAAGGTTTAACAGTGATGAACTGTGTCAGATCCTGTTACACCAGGTTCACAGTGGGGAGAAGGTTTAACGGTGATGAACTGTGTCAGATACTGTGACACCAGGTTCACAGTGGGGAGAAGGTTTAACAGTGATGAACTGTGTCAGATACTGTGACACCAGGTTCACAGTGGGGAGAAGGTTTAACAGTGATGAACTGTGTCAGATACTGTGACACCAGGTTCACAGTGGGGAGAAGCTTTAACAGTGATGAACTGTGTCAGATACTGTGACACCAGGTTCACAGTGGGGAGAAGGTTTAACAGTGATGAACTGTGTCAGATACTGTGACACCAGGTTCACAGTGGGGAGAAGGTTTAACGGTGATGAACTGTGTCAGATACTGTGACACCAGGTTCACAGTGGGGAGAAGGTTTAACAGTGATGAACTGTGTCAGATACTGTGACACCAGGTTCACAGTGGGGAGAAGGTTTAACAGTGATGAACAGTGTCAGATACTGTGACACCAGGTTCACAGTGGGGAGAAGGTTTAACAGTGATGAACTGTGTCAGATACTGTTACACCAGGTTCACAGTGGGGAGAAGGTTTAACAGTGATGAACTGTGTCAGATACTGTGACACCAGGTTCACAGTGGGGAGAAGGTTTAACAGTGATGAACTGTGTCAGATACTGTGACACCAGGTTCACAGTGGGGAGAAGGTTCAACAGTGATGAACTGTGTCAGATACTGTGACACCAGGCTCACAGTGAGGAGAAGGTTTAACGGTGATGAACTGTGTCAGATACTGTGACACCAAGTTCACAGTGAGGAGAAGGTTTAACAGTGATGAACTGTGTCAGATACTGTGACACCAGGTTCACAGTGGGGAGAAGAATTAACAGTGATGAACTGTGTCAGATACTGTGACACCAGGTTCACAGTGGGGAGAAGGTTTAACAGTGATGAACTGTGTCAGATACTGTGACACCAGGTTCACAGAGGGGAGAAGGTTTAACAGTGATGAACTGTGTCAGATACTGTGACACCAGGTTCACAGTGGGGAGAAGGTTTAACAGTGATGAACTGTGTCAGATACTGTGACACCAGGTTCACAGTGAGGAGAAGGTTTAACAGTGATGAACTGTGTCAGATACTGTGACACCAGGTTCACAGTGGGGAGAAGGTTTAACAGTGATGAACTGTGTCAGATACTGTGACACCAGGTTCACAGAGGGGAGAAGGTTTAACAGTGATGAACTGTGTCAGATACTGTGACACCAGGTTCACAGTGAGGAGAAGGTTTAACAGTGATGAACTGTGTCAGATACTGTGACACCAGGTTCACAGAGGGGAGAAGGTTTAACAGTGATGAACTGTGTCAGATACTGTGACACCAGGTTCACAGTGGGGAGAAGGTTTAACAGTGATGAACTGTGTCAGATACTGTGACACCAGGTTCACAGAGGGGAGAAGGTTTAACAGTGATGAACTGTGTCAGATACTGTGACACCAGGTTCACAGAGGGGAGAAGGTTTAACAGTGATGAACTGTGTCAGATACTGTTACACCAGGTTCACAGTGAGGAGAAGGTTTAACAGTGATGAACTGTGTCAGATACTGTGACACCAGGTTCACAGAGGGGAGAAGGTTTAACAGTGATGAACTGTGTCAGATACTGTGACACCAGGTTCACAGTGGGGAGAAGGTTTAACAGTGATGAACTGTGTCAGATACTGTGACACCAAGTTCACAGTGAGGAGAAGGTTTAACAGTGATGAACTGTGTCAGATACTGTGACACCAAGTTCACAGTGAGGAGAAGGTTTAACAGTGATGAACTGTGTCAGATACTGTGACACCAGGTTCACAGTGAGGAGAAGGTTTAACAGTGATGAACTGTGTCAGATACTGTGACACCAAGTTCACAGTGAGGAGAAGGTTTAACAGTGATGAACTGTGTCAGATACTGTGACACCAGGTTCACAGAGGGGAGAAGGTTTAACAGTGATGAACTGTGTCAGATACTGTGACACCAGGTTCACAGTGGGGAGAAGGTTTAACAGTGATGAACTGTGTCAGATACTGTGACACCAGGTTCACAGTGAGGAGAAGGTTTAACAGTGATGAACTGTGTCAGATACTGTGACACCAAGTTCACAGTGAGGAGAAGGTTTAACAGTGATGAACTGTGTCAGATACTGTGACACCAGGTTCACAGAGGGGAGAAGGTTTAACGGTGATGAACTGTGTCAGATACTGTGACACCAGGTTCACAGTGAGGAGAAGGTTTAACAGTGATGAACTGTGTCAGATACTGTGACACCAAGTTCACAGTGAGGAGAAGGTTTAACAGTGATGAACTGTGTCAGATACTGTGACACCAGGTTCACAGTGGGGAGAAGGTTTAACAGTGATGAACTGTGTCAGATACTGTGACACCAGGTTCACAGTGGGGAGAAGGTTTAACAGTGATGAACTATGTCAGATACTGTGACACCAAGTTCACAGTGAGGAGAAGGTTCACTGAGGCATATAGTATTACAGCAGGTTCACAGGGGGGAGAAAGTTTAATGTTGATGGACTATAGACTGAATCAGAAACTATGAGACAGGATTCACATTCGTGAGATGGTTTAACAGTGATGTTCAATTAACAGTGTCAGATACTTTGACATCAGGTTCATATTGGGGAGAAGGTTTAATGGTGATGTACGGTAGAGGGAGGCACTGTGACACCAGGCTCATTGTATTGTTCATTTACCTTAATTACAACATCTAATTTATATGCTCCATTTTTTTGTGGCACCTTCCAAACATTCCAAAAACTTTAATCCTAATCAGATTTTTTTCATTTAAATAGGTCACCACTAAAAGCCCAAATCGTTTGGTCTCTTAAGTACACAGCACAAAATTAAATTCTTGACCTGGGTTTGGGTTCAACGGCACTTCAGTCTGTTTCATTATTTTTTCAGCCCCTCATTTTGTGCTTTCTGCTTTGCCCAGCCGAATCGCCAAATGGGCATCCAACTCTGTCTTCTCAGCTTGACCCAACGTCTCCTCTGTAAACTTAAGCAAACCAAGGAGACCAAAGTTAAAATTTCACATCTGCATTTTCAAAAACAAAAATGACGCTGTGACTTGCAGTTTCACATCATCATCCCACTTGCTAAACTTGCAAGCAACTGCACCGCATCCTACAGCTGGAAAATTGCAAGAGAACTGCTTGGTTAAAGCAAAGATTCCACCCAGTCACCCCATTAAAGGCCTCCAAGTTAACAACAGATAGCAACCTGAAAGTTAAATACAAAGATCTGTATCAGGAATATTAACAGGGTTTAAAAAAAATAATTTCCACTATTGAAAGCAAACTCTCCTCAGGGATCACCAGGCTCTTGTTGAACAATTCCTGTTGTATTCCTCAAAATGGTTTGAATCTTGATTTCAAGCAGAGTCATTTGGTGAGATTGTTGGTCCAGAACAAACCCTGCCCACACACTCCCCTAAATACCTGCAAAATCCTGGTCCAGCTCTGCTCCACGCTAATGCTATCAGAGCTTTTCTGAAGAGATAACGGACTTCAGATGCTGGTACGTTGAGTCAAAAACACCCTAATACTTCCTTGAACAACACACCTCTCTCTGAAAACCAACAAGAAACTTCCTGAACAGTAATTATTTACCTTTTGAGCACCAAACCTGGTTTCTATGCACAGTAGAAGAATGGCGTGCAACCAGTGAACTTGGAGGAATGAGAAGTGAGATTGAACAATGAACCAAAGAACTTTTCTGAACTTACACACACATTACACACACGTGCACTTAGAATTAGAAGAGGGAGGGGGGGTAAGTTAGGTAAAGTAAGTTAGTAAAATAGTGATAAGTTAAACATGTTTAAAGATAATTAAAATCAGCTTTTGTTTAAGTCCCCATTTGTCTAGGGGAATATCTACTGCTGCTGGGTTTTGGGATCCTCTGGTCACGTAACACAGCATCAAGCTTCAGAACAATCCGAATTCTTTAGGTTATGATAATAGTCCATTAATGGGTCCCAGTATCTTTTGAAAATTATTAATTGATCGTTCATTAATTTTTTGTAAATATCAACAAGACATAATATCATTTAACTGTTGTGTTTGTGTCGTTGGAGAATTCCCTTTCCATTCAATCAGAATTAGAATTTTGGGTGCCGTATTTGAGAAAAGATGTGCTGGTGTTTGAGAAGATCAGAGATGATTTACTGGAATGATATCAGGAATGAAAGGGTTAGTGTATGAGGAACAATTGTCGACTCTTCGACTGTACTAGTTGGAGTACAGAAGGGTAAGGGGGACCTCAGAGGCATTTCAAATGCTGGAAGGCTTGGGCAGAGTACATATGCCAAAGATGTTTCCATTGGTAGGAGATTCTAGGACAGGAGAGCATAATTACAGGATATAAGGGTGTCAATTTAAAACAAATGTAGAAAAATTGATTTTGTCAGTGGATCGTGAATCTGTGCAATTGAGGTCATTGGGTGTATTTAAGGCAGATTTTGACAGGTATTTGATACGTCAAGGAATCAAGGGTAATGGGGAGAAAGCTGGGGAGTAGGGATGAGTGGAAGAATGGTGGAGCAGACTCGACGGGTCTACTTCTGCTCCTATATCTTGTGATCTCTATCCTGCAGAAGACCTAGACAACCCTCCTCTTGTATTCCATTCTCAGAAAACAGTCTGCATCATGAGTTTATGTCACGTGAACCCATTTCCGATTGAATTCCATGTTAAGTGACCCGATACATATTCTGCATTGAGAGGACTGCAGCTTCCTCATTTTAAAAATTGTTATGGAGCAGCTCAAATGAGAATTATTGCTGACTTTTTTGAAAGGGTTAAAATAGAATCAAATAAAATAGGAGAGAGAAAAGCAGAATTTATATACAAGTGGGAAACGAAATTAATGGTTGGTGATAAAGATACACAATTGTTGAAACATTTGATTATCATGTGGAATAAAATAAATGATGAGATTGGTGTAAGTGAATGTACATCTCCCAGAATGGCTTTGATTCAAAATCCTCGTCTCTTTTTCAAAGGATCATCAATTTCTGGATAGCTGGTTTCGTAAGGGGATTATAAATGTTGAAGATTGTTATAAAAGGGGTCAATTAATGTCATTTGAGCAACTGAGAAATAAATATCATATAACTCATCGCAATCTTTTTTGCTATTTCCAACTAAGAGCATATTTGAAGGTTAAGTTAGGACCAACCATGTTTGTACTGAAATAGAAATTCCTTATAAAGAGGAATTGTTAAAAAGTTTACTTCGATTATGTCCTCTTGATTACAAGTAGGAACTTTTAAATGAGGAGTTCATAAGTCTAGAAAAATGTGGGAAATGGATCTGAATATTGTAATTGATTGTCAAATATGGGTAGGTCCATATAAGGATCTCAATGAAAGATATAAATTAGTTCAGTATAATTGTTTTTACATCAGTCATGTAGCAGATGTCAGCAAGGATTTTTCTGAAAGCTGCACCTGGAGTCAGGTGACTCAGGCTGTTGGATTTGAAAAGCTCCTCAAGAAGCTGATTTCCAATAGAGATCACTTGATCCAGGGGAGTTGTATTAATTCACTTCAACTCAGCAGTCTGGAACTATTGACCAGAGACCCACTCTGCAGCAGTGAGGAAGGAATTCACAACTAGTTTTTCTTCTACAGTTACTTCTTACACCAGTGAAATTGAATAGAATAAAATCAGAATTATCAGATCAAACTTTTAGGTGTGGTGAAGATGTCGCAACTTTCTTGTATTCAACTTATCTTTGTCCTAATGCAAGATCTTTTTGGGGAGAATTACAAAATTTTTGGAACAAGTTACAGGAGATGTTTTTCCGCAAAATCCAACCTTATTTGTATTAGGAAATACTGAAGGAACAAGCCCCAAATTAAAACTACTAATGTATCAATTGAAATTGTCAAATTGTGTTAGCGGTGATGAGGAAATGTTTTGCACTTTCTTGGAAATCAGATGTTAACTTTTTAGGGATGCCAATATGACATGGAAATATTCAAAGTTGTATTCCTTTGGAAAAAAATACATATAGCTTGATAAATATATACTCTATGCTTTTGCAAATTTGGCACCTGACTATTCAAATATTAGGCTTCAGTTTGTAATAATGCCCATTCCATTCCTCTAGACATGTGAGATTCTCCTCTCAGTTGAATTTTTTTTATTTAGATTTGTTAGATTTCCTCGACACCGCGAACTCTGTGGAAGTGGAGGACTAGTGCAGGGCGCCAGAAAACAGAAAGACCACACCCCACCAACATCTCAGAAGCAGAGAATTCAATCCATAGGTCAGTGACCAAGGAAGCAGACCAGTGAGGGGTTCTGCAGGTGAAAGACCCACATAGGTGGCAGGCTGTTGGTGACTTGAGGAGAGGAACCCACACAGGCTGTGGGCTTCTGGACAAAGCAGTCAAGGAACTCACACCAGCCCATGGACTGCTAGAGACTGGTTCAAAACTGGCTAAAAGGGTGTTAGGTATCAGATCTGGGATACGAGTGGGTGCTAAATGTTTCCTCATCATGTCAGAGGTTCAAACCTGGGCCTCGCATTGCCAATGACGTGGATTGGTCTGTGAGCATTGAAAGAGAATCCACAGACACTCAGTGACTTGGCCCAGGGTTCGGGGTGGCGTGGGTGGGGGAGCACTCAGACTTTCTCTGTCTGCCAGAGGCATTTCAGGCAATTTCTGCCAATGGCGAATCTATCTGTCTTACAGCAGGAAAAAATCAATTTTGTGTGATAGGACACTTTTTAATTAAATATCAGTAAATTGTCTCCTGGAATAGAGAGATAGGTTCAAGTTTCAAATTAATACAAACTCCACTCACCAGAGCCAAGTGGATTATACCTCTTCCCACTTTTTTCTTTTGCAAGGACACCATTGATTTTATCACAACTCCTCTGCTGCATCTGTCCTGTGACAGATTATATATTTTACATTGTATATAGATAGGTTTTTGAAAGAGATGGATTATAGGAGTTGTGTAGGTTACAAACAAACATAAACACTTCACAAAAAAGCTTTTATTTAAAATGCAGGAGCTTTGTTGAGAGTGAGTCATGCAGGCGCCGAGAGCCTTTGCAAAGACAAAACAAGGAGACTGTTTTGCTAAATAATTTCAAAAGCAGGTGTAAATGGATTATTGTTTTTAAAGCAAGAGATGATTGGATTCAAAAGTTTGGGTCCAGTGCAGTCATCTGGCTTGTACCTGTTTGCTGTTCGAAGAAGGTCATGTGGTTTTGCAAGCAGAGAGATCAAATAGGCTTTTTTCTAAAAGAGAGAGAGAGAGAGAGAGAGAGAGAGAGAGCGAGAGAGAGAGAGAGAGAGAGAGAGAGAGATAGCAAGCTGGCATCTTGTTGAAACCCCATTTTGAAGATGGGTTGTGAGTTCTCAGTTCAGCCTGTTGAAAAACTTTGTCGTCCATACAAGAGGAAATAGCTGGCTCGAGTGTTTCACCTGAAATAAGGGAAACAAAAGGAACTCAATGGTGACCTGCAGAAGAGGTTATCATTTGGAAAACCCTGATGGGTCGAATTTCTTTGGCAAGACCCCAAAGTGGCTGATCAGAGGGAATCAGTTTTTGTGTGTCCAATGAGCAAGAAATCCCTCTCTGAAACCAACAAGCGCCTTCCTGGAGGGTAAACATTTACTTTTAAGTACCAGAGCTTGGTGAAAATTCATAAATGTTGAATTCTGTGCACAGTATAAGAATTGATAAACACCGGTGAACTTGGAGTTGTTATTTATTGTGGTTTTTATTTCAAAGTAGGTTGGCAGGAGCCAACCGACCTCAGCACTTGTGTCTACAAGAAACTTGTGCCTACAAGAAACTTGTGCTTACCAGCGTCATCTTGTAGATACAATAGGCCCATACTTGTCCCAGCTGCCGAGGCCATTAATGGTAGACGGCTTTTTTGTTTCCTGCCTTTTTGCTGTAATAGGTAAATGGTGGGACACATTTATGGGCATTTTTACCCCAACGGCCATGGTAAAAACACCATTCTCACCGCCTGTCAGTGAGATTACAGGATCTTTATGTTCCAGATCGGACGAAAGGCAAGACTAAAAGTTCAAGGGAGCCGTGGTTTTCTAGAAAAATTAGGAACGATTCAGGATAAAAGGGAGGCCCATGCTAAATATAAGAAACAAAAGATTGATGAGATGTATGATCCTTACTTAGATTGCAGAAAGAACCTCAAGAGGGAAATTAGAAAGGCAAAAAGAGGTATGAGGTGTCCATAGGAAATAAGGTGAAAGTGAATCCTTGGGGTTTTTACAGATACGTGAACAGTAAAAGGAGGGTTAAAGATAGGGTAGGTCCACTGGAAAATGGGAACGGTGGACGATGTGTTTGTGAGGAGCTGCATGAGATGGGGGAGATATTGAACAATTTTTTGCTCTTCTGTATTCACAAGGGAAAGGGACACTGGACTATGTGAGATAAATGAGGTGAATAGCTTAGTTATGGAAAGAATAGGGACTAGTAAAGAGAGGGTTTTGGAGCTTCCAGGGTCAATAGCGGAGGATAAGTCTCCTGGTCCTGATTGGATTTTTCCCAGGATGTTAAGGGAGGTCAGGGAACAAATAGCGGGGGCTCAGACAGTGATTTTTCAAAGATCACTGGAGGAGGGTGTGGTGTCGCAGGATTGAAGGGTTGTAAATGTAGTTCTGTTGTTGAAAAAAGGCAGTAGGTGGAGGCCAAGTAATTATCGGCCAGTAAGTTTGACTTCCGAGTGGGGAAGATTATGTATGGTATACTTCGAGATAGTATATACAAATATCTGGATAGGCAGGGATAGATCAGGGGCACCCAGCATGGGTTTGTGAAGGGAAAGTCATGTTTGACGAAACTTGTTGATTTGTTTGAAGAGTTGACAAGAAAAGTGGATGAAGGTAGGCTGGTTGATGAGATCTATTTGAATTTTAGTAAGGCTTTTGATAAGGTTCTGTATGTAAGGTTATTTAGGAAGGTTCAGTCACTAGGGATTAATAGATAGTGAGATGGGTTCAGAGGTGGCTGGGACATAGACAGCAGAGAGTCATGGTGGACAACTGTCTGTCAGCATGGAAGCCTGTGACGAGCGGTGTGTCTCAGGGATCGCTGCTGGGTCCCCTGTTGTTTATTATTTATATTCATGATTTGGATGAGGGTTGGTTAACTGGGTAAAC
Source organism: Narcine bancroftii (assembly GCF_036971445.1). Taxonomy (NCBI): domain Eukaryota; kingdom Metazoa; phylum Chordata; class Chondrichthyes; order Torpediniformes; family Narcinidae; genus Narcine; species Narcine bancroftii. The sequence continues at coordinate 137,208 of NW_027211849.1, forward strand.
AAATATTCAGACGATATGAAAATAGGAGGACTGGTGGATAGTGAGGAAGGTTTTCTTGGATTACAGGATTTGGTTTGTTTGTAAAAGTGGACTGAAAGATGGCAGATGGAATTTAATGTAGACAAGTGTGAGGTGCTGCATTCCGGAAAAAATAATATAAATAGAACCTATGCAGTTAAGGGGAGGGGGTCGAGGAATGAAGAGGAACAGAGGGATCTTGGAGTTATGGTACAGAGTTCACTGAAGGTGGATTCCCAGGTAGTCAGGGTTGTTAAGAAGGCATATGGCATGCTGGCCTTCATAAATCATAGCATAGACTAGCATTTAAGGCATTGGTGAGGCCAGGTTTGGAGAATTGTGTTCAGTTCTGGTTTCCAAATTATAGGAATGATATAGTTAAGGTGGAGAGGGTGCAGAGAAGATTTACAAAAATGTTGCCTGACTTACAACATCTAGAATACAAAGAAAGATCAAGGAGACTGCGACTTTATTCATTGGAACGTCGATGGTTGAAGGGAGTTATGATCGAAGTATTTAAAATTATGAAGGGAATAGATAGACTCGACATGAGTAGACTCTTTCCCCTGAGGGTGGGGGGGGGGGGGTTTGAACAAGAGGGCATGAGTTAAGGGTAAGGGGGCAAAACTTTAGGAGAAATGTTATAAGATGCTTATGTGGTGGTGGCAAAATGGAGTGATCTTCCAGAAGAGATAGTTGTGGCAGAGTCCTTTCTGTCATTGAAGAGAAGGTTGGATGTGTACATGGATATGAGGGGGTTGGAAGATATGGGCAGAGCGTGGGAAGGGGCTGGGGAATGGTTAGGGAGTGGAGTGGTTCATGTGAAATGGCATGGACTCGAAAGGCTGATATGGCCTGTTTCCGTGCTGTAAATTGTCATATGGTTATATGTGCCAGGCTCCACGAGACAAGGTGGGACATCATGAAGTGTTTGCTGCCGGCAGGTTTAAATTAAGCCCCGTGAGTATCCCACACTTTCCGGCAGGAGACTCCACAGATCAACGTGCCATTCCTCGGCACGCTGCACCAAGCGCAGTCCATTAAATGGGTGAGTACACAGCTGTCTGTCTTATGGTTTAACGCACCAACTGAAGAACTCTTATTCTGCCTTGTCTCACTGACCAGCATCCAGTCCAGAGCCTGTCAACACCCTCGTATCCCTGAACTTGTCCAAATTCTTCAATGCTAACATGGAGCTCACATTTCTTCATGTAGCTGGCAGCTTGTTCCACTCTCCCACCACCTTGTGTGGAGAAGCTCCCCCTCATGTTTCCACTAAACTTTTCCCCTTTCATCCTTAGCCCATGTATTAATGACTTCTCCAAGAGGCAGAGTCTCAAGAAAACAATCTCTATCCTCAAGGACCCTCGCCACCCAGACCAGGCCTTCTTCACACTGCTATCACCAAGGAAACAGGTGCAGGAGCCTGAAGACAAACATCCAATGGTACAAACACAGCTTTTCCCCCTCTTCCAATCAAATTTCTGAATGGACAAGGAACCACAGTCACTCCCTCACTTATTCTTCATTTTGCACAAATGGATTTCTTTTTTTAAAATGTTATTTAGAACAATATTTGCACCTGTGTTGTTGCCACAAAATGACAAATTTTGTGACATGTTAATCACAATAAATTTTTAATTCTGAACACTGCGCATAGATCGGAAAACAATCATAGCTCAAAAAACAATTTTTAAAGATGATTTAACTATTTCCATGCACCCTCCCCTTTTACGTCTATTTTTCTAAACCCAATCCATGATCGAAACATATCCACTTAACCCAACCCATATTTCTTCTACCATTCAAAGCACTCAGTAATACACCAAGGCAGTTAAATAAAAACTCAATGCTGGAAATACTCAGCAGGTCATCTACTGGAAAAATAATCGGAGTTAAAACCTTCAGGTCGATAACCTTTCACTGGGATTCAGAAAGATGATCAAACAAACCTGATTCTCTTTGCTGAGAAAAAGAAGAGGGGAAATAACAAAGTGAATATTTGGGATGAAAAGCCCGAGCAGCAGAAATGGCAGTGATGCTGGATGAGTGGAGTCGACTCGCTGATTAGCACATCTGCCTGGATGGAGGAGTAAAAGATAAACAAGACAAACATGATGCCGTCACTGTGAGGCACAATATGACAGCATCAGAGAATTTGAAATGAAGGAATGGTGAAAATACTTGTTTTTGGATTAATGTGACAAAATTTGACCTGATGAAAGAAAACAAATTGTTTTGCTCTGCCAGAACTCTCTAGATCAAGGGGCACAATAAAATAGTCTAGAAGGCAACATTATGAAATTGAACAGAGAAGTTATACAAATCGGCAGCAAGAGATAAAACACAGTTACATAATTCCATGAAAGTGGTGTCACAGGATGACAGGGTTCTAAAGACAGCTTTTGTCATCTTGGCCTTCATTAATTAACATATAGAAAATAGGTTATGGTGAGGTTGTATATGATGTTGGTGGGGCCAAATTTGGAGTATTGCATGCAGATCTGATCAACGAGCTACAGGAATGGTATTAGTAAGATTGAAAGAGTGCAGAGAAGATTTACTAAGACGCTGCCAGGTCTTCAGGAGTTGAGTTACAGGGAAAGGTTGAACAGGTTGGGACTTTATTCCTTGGAGTCTCGAAAAATGAGTAAGAGATTGCTTAAAGTGGCATATGAATGGGAAAAAAGGCTGAGAAAGACTGCAGTGGACCCAATTGTGAAGGAAAAATGTTACTTGAAAAAAATTGTCATTTGTCCATTTCCTCTGGAGTTATGAAATCACACACAGAACAAGTCAATGACGTACAATTAAAAGAGTGGTTTTCAAACTTTTTCTTTCCAATCACATACCACATTAATTAATACCTTACTAACAGAGAACTTCTGGCACAGGGATTTAGTGGAATATGAGCCGGTGTTGGGGAGAGGGGGAGGCGGGGAGGTGGAGTTTGAAAATCACTGCTCCAGATGAAAAGGTTTCTCCATCTCTGTTTTAAGCAGACATCCTTTTATTCTGAGGTTGTGCCCACTGGTCCTAAAGTTTCCCACTACTGGCAAAATCCTCTCTATCCAGCCCTTTCACTATTCATCAGATTTCAATGAGGTCCTGCCTCATCCTTCTAAACTCGGGCGAGTCCAGGCCCAGAACCATCAAATGCTCCTCCAACATTATTCTTCTCATCCCCAGGGTCATTCTTGTAAAACAAGTCTGGGCCATCACATCCTCTCTTAGAAATGGGGCCTAAAATTGCTCACAACACACGAGATCAGGACAACCAGAAGGTGGTCACGGGATGGAAGACAGCTACAGGACTGCCTCGAGTCCTTGGATTGGATGGTGTTCAAGGATCAGCTGAGGGGAGGGGGGGGTCATAGAAAGAGGGCATCGGAAAATGACGTGAGAAGACACCTCTCCCTGACTGAACTGTTCAATACTCGAACTGTAGTGACTTTTTTGACTTTATCAATGTTTTGAACAGTAATTTACTATAGTAGGATTCTGGAAATGAGGAAAGGAAAAAAGCAGTGTTGGGCACGACCAGTTGCCCCAATAATCACAGAGACAAAGACTGAGTGGAACGATAGGCTTTATTCCACACAAGACTGCAGACCCGGGTCCAAGTGAGGAAAGTGAAGGGAAGGAAGAGGTGGCTCAACCTTTATTGCTTGGGTCACAGGGGAGGAGTTCAGGGAGGAGTCTAGGAGAGGATGTCATCAGGAGGGGGTGGGGGGGCAGCCCGTGCCTGTACTGGTCAGTACATACAATACCATATCATAACAAGGAACTTAGAAAAAAACTAGATTGTCAACTTGTGAAAAGTACAGAAGAAGCAAGGCCGACCTTCCAGAAGGAACCTCAAGACCAGTTAGACATGGATCTGAAGCCTCAATGTATCAGTCGGGAGCAGCTGGAAGAAACGTCTATATCCTCTGCACATCCGGAGATGCAAGATAGCACCGAGATCTTTGGCCGGGCCAGGAGGAGCACGAGCCAGGTTTGACTAAGTAGAGTGGGGCGTGAGTGCCCGAATGCAAGCACGAGTTACCAGGAAGGGGACTGCCTGTACGCAGTGGCGCATCTGAAGATGTTCTCGTTTGAAAGAATTTCTGGATCTGATCCACAGTCTGGCTGCCAGGTAGGAGGTGGAAGGGAAGAGGTGGAGGAGGACAACTCAGAAGTTCGAGAAGAAGAAGAGCAAGAATGACTACTTGCTGCAGTTGGACTCACTGAAGGAAGGCCTTAGGCTTTAAGAACATCTCCTTCTCCAATGAAAGCTGTTGTTTTACCACAGACACCTTCCCCAGTCTTCAAGGCCCCTGTAACAGGGATGGAAGTCAACTTCATGTCTACAGAACTGATCCAACCAAGTGAAAAGATTATGTCTTCTGTGAACTAAGGTTTTGAAACTTTAAATGATCAATTTGCTGTTATAGAGGAAATAAATGGCTGGTATGTGTGAAGAAATTACATCTATTCAAGTTGATATTAATAAGAGTTTAACAGCAGACAATGGACAAGATCAATTTAAGAGGATAGAAGAAGTTTTTATTGACTGTAAGGACTGTGTGTACCATTATACGGAGAGAATGGATCATATTGAGGATTTATTTACAGGCTGGGATGTCCAGAAGAAAGATTTGTTGCAAAACATGGATACGTTGGAAAATCAAAGTTCAGAAAGCTCGCCATGATCAAAGCCCTATGATGGTTCAAGGCAATAGGGTTTTATTTTATGCTGATTTAAGTCAGGAGATTATTAAGTGACAGAAAGAGTTTAAACTGGTCAAAGCAGTTCTGTGGAGGAAAGGGTATAAGTTTACTTTTCGGTATCCAACAGTATTCAAGGTGATTTATGGGCCAGATCAGTCTCAATGATTTGAGTGTCCTTTTGGTGCATTAAATTTTCCGAATTCCTTCCCAAACTTTAAGAAATCAATGGGGAAAATGCCTGAGGTTAAGGTTAAGATTGGGAAGGGAACAGGAATTGGTGAGTGATGTTGAAGATGAAGCTCAAGCTCAATGTGGGTGTTATCACTGGGATGACTGATGGGTTTTAATGTTCGGTTGGGGGGTGGTGGTCGTCTCTGCTACTTCTAAAGTCATCTGCCACTTGTGGAATTAACTGCACCTGGTTCACAGAGGGGGATCCGACTCTTATACTCGTAGGTTTTTTACAGGATTTTCTTCTTTCAAAAGGTGGGGTTTGGGTTTTTTTAATATATATATATATAATTGTAATTGCTGTGTTAAGTGTCAATCTCAGGAAGAAATTAAGTTATGGCTCATTTAAATTTTGTGATCTTTAATGTTAAAGGACAATAATCCGATTGAAAGGAAGGGAATATTGGCATATATAAAGAAAAGGAAGGTTGATCTTGCTTTTTTGCAAGAAACTCATTTGTCTGAGAAAGAACATATGAAATTGAAAATAGATTGGGTCGGACATGTTTTTCATCTCCATTTAATTCGAAAGCTCGAGGTGTTGCTACTTTGGTTCATAAGAAGATACCGTTTCAGTTGGAATCATTCTCTGCCACATCATTCTCTCGAAGACAATCAAGATAACTGACCTGTTCGTGGAGCACTGTGCCTGGACTCAGATTCACAAACTCACCTGGCAAGGTCACCATACAGCCATTGACTAGCTCTATCACTAAACATCCATGATCTGCCCTAACAGCAGTAGACATGCAAAGGAGAACCATGGCCAAACGTTCGCTCCATGTAGATGCATTGCCACCTGCTTTCGATTGTCAATTAAAATTCTCAAAGAAGCTGTTGGCCTGAAATGCTTAGCGATAGTTCAGGTCGTGCCCAGATGATTAGTGAGAGCTCGGACCAATGCTGATTCGAACTGAGACCTTTGATCTGTTGTAATAGTGCCCAGAACATCAAAAGATGGAATCCAATGATCCACAAAAGCCCAAGCAATTGTCTCTGCAGAGATGCCAATGTTAGGAATTACATCCTGCCACCTGGTAGTCCAGTCCTCACACGTGAGCAGATAAGTATATTGCTGAGATGGCGGAAGTGGACCTTCCAAGCCACAAGGTGCACGTGCTGGAAATAGGAATCCAAAACAACAAAATCATCCAGCTTGAATTTCATGTGCCTGGAGACTTTAGGGTGTTGACCCAGCAAGCGAGTCCTTGCCCGTAATCCAACATTCTATTTAACACAAAGCCAGGTAAGATGTTCCTTAACCAGTTTGATTGATGCTCTTCTACCAGGAACAGATAGATTGTGAAGAGAAAATCCCCTGCCTCATAGCCGCTACACAAACGGCAGAGTCCTTCCTGTTGGGGGAAAAAAAAAACACAGACCAACTTTTCACCCGATTCATCCAGGGTCACATCTTGAAGATGGAGACCAGAGTTGATCTGGTTTCACCTGATGTAATCGGCATCAGTGTGCTGTGCATGAGCCATGGCAGTGAAATCGATGGCAATAGTTGTATGTAATGTCGCGCCTGGATAAGGCACCAGCCACAGCATTCACCATTCCTCAGATGTGCTGTGTGTCCGATGAAAATTGTAGGATGAAGTCCAAGTGCCAAATCTCTCTGGGCAAGTAGAGATGTGTGCTTGTACTTACAGTATGCATAAGAGGCTGGTGGTCTGTATAAATGGTCAAAGGATGACCTTCCAATAAAGAGCTGAAATATTGAATTGGAAATTGGGATTCTAGAGAGAATTACAAAGAAATTTATTTCAAAATTGTATCTACTATTTCAAGAGGAATCTCCGAACCCAGACTTGAATAAATCAAAAGAAAGATGGGAATTGGATTTGGGAACTGAAATTGACCCTTTTTGCTGGTCTGACATTTGTTGGGACAGTAATTAATGTTTTCGATAGATTAGTTAATTACAAATTTATTCATCAATTATATTTAATGCTACATCAATTAATTTATTCCAATTTTTTCAAATTTATGTTTCAGATGTGGCACAGAAATTGGTACGTTTATACATTCTCTGTGGTCATGTCTGAAGGTGACATCATTTTGGAAAGATGTCGGCAAGTTTTTGGAACAAATTATAAAACTCTTTTCCATTAACACCTGAGCTTTTACTTTTGGGAAATGTATATGATTTGGAAGACTAATTCAAGATCTCAAAAAACAATTAATTATTTTTATAAGTTGCATTGGCAGTGACCAGGAGATGTATAGCAATTCCATGGAAATCTGAATCCCATCTTAAAATTGATTGTGGGGAAATGCAAAATTGTATTCTCTTAGCAAAGGTGACTTATAATATTAGAAGTGGATATGATACATACTTCAAAATACAGAATCCATATTTAGATATTATGGGTTTGGATATTTGATGTTTTCACTTCTCCACCCCACCACTTTACTTTAATCTTAATGGTTGAACCTTATCATGTTGGTTTAAATCTAATATTTTATTAATATCTTGCCTTTCCTTTTGGGAGGGAATAGTTAATACAGTAGCTTTGCACCTGGATCTGTATTTTTTTATTTTTTTCTCTTCTCACTTTTGTGTACAGTAAAATCATTTATTTTTTATTCTATTTTGATCAATGTATCATTTGGATACGATTCTGTTATTATATTGAACTGTATACAAAACTATAAATTTAAAAAAAACCTGAAATGTTTCACTGCGAGATAGATAGCTAAGAGTTCTTGCCCAAATGTACAGTACTTTGCCTGAGCCAGTGACCGCTTGGGTGAAACAAAACACCAGAGGTTCTAATTGCCCACAGACTCGTTGTTCGAACACTACTCCCACAGCACTGACAGATACATCTGTGGTAAGAGAGCAAGGCCTTGGGCATTTGATGTACAAGCTTAGAAGTGTTCACATCATGGAAAGTATAAACAGCATCGTCTCCCAAAGTTAATGTCTTTTTGAAGCAGACATCAGATCCTTTGAGTCGTTCAGCAAGAGGTAATAGAGATGCTGCAGCATTCACCAGGGAACAGCAATAAAAATTCATTGTACCTAAAAACCATCAAAACTGGCCAAACATAAAGGGGGGGGGGGTTTGGAAATTCTCAAATTCTATACACTTTCCATTCATCAGTCAAAATACCATGTTTCATAACTCTAGGTCCCAACAATACAAGATCAGAAGCACCAGAAACACTTTTCTGGGATTGATCACGATGCCACATTCCTCAAGCCTTGGAAACAATGAGATAAGGTGGCTCTTGTGCTCCTCTTCATCCACACTTACAACCAGAATCTCCTCGATCAACACAAGCACCAAAAAAAACCCAAGGCCAGTGAGTTCATGGTCCATGAACCACTGGAACGTCTGAGCTGCATTCCATAGACCGAATGGTATTCTCAGAAACTCAAACATGCCGAATGGGAGCATCACTGCTGTCTTCGTGACATCCGAAGACTCAAATGGAATCCAATAGTAAGGACGTACTAGATCTATTTTAGCAAATGCATATTTGCCGTGGAGGTTTGCTGAGAAGTCTTATAAACTTGGAATATTGTATCAGTCAGGCACAGTGGAATTGTTCAGGGGACGATCATCTCTGCAAGGCCGCCAATACCTAGTTTTTATCAGAACCATATGCAACCGTGAAGCACAGCAGCTGTCAGATCTGTGGACTACGCCCAACTCTTGCCAATCCAAGCTTGCGATTTTGATAATCCGGGGGTATTACAAGACTGCGTCTCATAGACCCTGCCTTTATATGGTGGCTTATTGCATGTCTGCACACCATTATAATGGGGTCACAAGGTGAGGGAAACACTTGAGCAAGGTTTGGAAAGGGCAGGAGCCAGGTTGAAGGCTTGTCAGGCAGCAGATGGCATTGGAAGGACAACAAATGCAGCTCACTTGCATTCAAGAGCTGCAGTCCACATAACAGCATTTTTCTCAAATACATCACTGAAAAATGTGACAAGAAATCTACTCCCAAATTGGAATTTGCCACATTTACAACAGAAAACCCACCCAAAATGATGTGAAGCTGAAATAAAATGCGAGTGACCTCTGGCCATGTTTGAATAAGAGAATCATTTCTAGCTGAAAGAACACATGACATATTAGAAAATCTACGTTCCTCAGGGGTTGGAGGGACCGGCACTGCTCCAAAGTGACAGATAGTTTTGGAGTTTTACATAGAGATGACAAACTAATAACCTACTCTAACAACTGCCTAGAATTTTACCTTCATTTTTCTCAGTTAGCTCAAATAATCTCTCTCAAATGAGAACAAGATCCCAAGACAAAGGAACAGAACCAGGCCACAAGGCCCATCGAGTCTGTTCCGTAAACTGACACGAAACTACTTTACACTCCTTCCAATTTCCGGACTTTTCCCATATCACTTCATGCCCTAACTAACGAGATACTTGTCTATTTCTTGTTTAAATACTCCCAGCGATCTGGCTTCCACTACTGTATGCGGCAGCGGTTCAACAGATCCCCGACCCTCTGGAGAAAGAAGTTCTTCCTAATCTCTGTTTTATATGTATAACCTCTAATTTTCTTCTCCTCGATTCACGCACCAAGGGAACCACCTTTCCCGCATCCACCCTATCTAAACCTTTCAATATACAAAATGCCTCCATGAAATTTCTTCTTTAATTTCCTGTACTCCAATGAATACAACCCAAGAGCTGTCAAACACTCCTTGTACGTTATCCTTTCCATTTTGGGAATCATCCTAGTCATTCTCCTCTGCACTCTCTCCAACAACATCACATCCTTTCTCAGATAGGGGGCCAAAAACTGCACACAGTACTCGAAATGAGGTCTCACCAGTGCCCCATAGAGCCTCATCAACACCTCTTTACTCTTGTACACCATTCCTCTTGAAATGAATGCCAACATAGCATTCGCTTTCTTCATGACCAATTTCACCTGGTCATTAAATTTTAGGCTTCCTTGCACAAGGACACCCAGGTCCCTTTGCACATCCAAGGTCTGAGTTTTCATCCCATCCAAATAGTATGCTTCCTGTTTATTTCCACTGCCAAAATGTACAACTGTATATTTCTCGGTGTTAAATCTCATCTGCCATCATTTTGCCCAGTTTCCTAATCTGTCTGTATCCTTCTGCAACTTTACGGTTTCTACACTTCCTACTCTGTCCCCTATCTTCGTGACCTCCGCAAATTTGGCTACAAAACCATTTAAACCACAATCCAAATCATTAATTCCTTTTTCCTTGGAATATATCTATCCTGCATTCCTTTTATTACGGCCACATGCCATTCTAGAATCGATCATTACTGAACCTGAACATGTTTATTGTGATGAACATCTTCTAATAAATGTTCTGGGTTTAATTTTTTAAATCATGTTGTGGTTCCTCTTCATCACCTCTTTGGAAGCTGAATTCACAAAATTTTCCAAATATTTTTTCAGCAATAATTCTGTGGTACAGAGGATTACTCATCTTTCCTAGAGGTTAAAAGTTGCATTTTGATTTTGTTGTCTCAACTGAACATTGTACAAGGTGAAGGCTGATTAAAATGGATTCAGTAATGATGGCCTTCAAAGTTTGCATTATTGCTGTGGCTACACAGCTTGAATGATAACTGCTGTTCTACAGGGAATTAACTCATGGAAATGTTCTAAATACATTCATTGGAGATAGACCTCTGTGAAAAGTTTACTGCCCATCGGCAACAATCCTTGAAAAGAGATGAATCATCACCCAACAGAGCAGCCCAGGAATTGGCCATTTGGTGAACAATGTCTGTGGTGACCATGATGCTCATTTAAATTAATCCCATCTGTCAGCACATGGTCCATGCACATCACCCATTCCCTCTTGTTCATGTGCCCAACCAAATGCCTCTAAAATCGAGGTGATTTCACCACTATCCTGGCAGCGTGGGCCAGACCCCCACCTCACTGTGCGAAACCCTGTCTCACTTCTCTCCTTTTTCCCTCTCATGTTCAATATGGGCATCATAGTTTTTTTACATCTCCCACGGGGGTGGGGGTAGAAGAAATCTACTCTCTCCATGATTACAATAATTGGATAAATTCCAACCTGGTCATCTCTCAGCCTCCAATGCTCCAGAGAAAACTATCCAAATTTGTCCAACCTCTCCTCAGACCCAATGCTCTTCACCAAGCAAGCCCCTGATGAACTCCTTTTGTCATGCAGCAACTAGATTTGCAGAAAATACTCATAATTTGGCCTAATCACATTTAAACTTCATGCCCTGCTCAATGAAGAATACTTTCTTTAACACCCTACACTTATGTTGCCTCTTTCAAAGAGCTTGCGCTTGCACCCCAAGATCCCTCATTGCAACACTACTACAACTCTTCTCAAAGTGCAAGACACTTGTCTCAATTAAACTCCATCTGCCATTTCTCTGCCCACATTTATTTGTCATCTGGTTTGGAAGGGAGAATACGAGGGCGACTGGGTGAATCAGCAGGAGAGAGAGTGAAACCTGTGGAGGGGGGAGGTCGTGGGCAGGTTACATTATTTTGGAAAATTCCATATGCATACTATCGATTCACAAATGCAATAAGACATGGTTCCTCTGGATTTGACCTCACCCTGACAATGGAGGAGGCAGAAGACAAAGGTCAGTGTGGGAATGGAATGGAACTTAAAATGGCTTGTGACCATGACCCAAGATGGCCATTGTGATCAAAGTGGAGGCGCTCAGCCAATCTGTCATTTACTCTGCATTGGGTTTCCTGCCACAGAGGGCACAGACATGGTTGGAGGAGGTGTTTGTGAAACTTTACCCTGCATGAGAATCGCTGGATGGTGGTGACTGATGCAGATTGCAGGAGAAAATGCCCGAGGACAGGGAGGAATTAGGAGTCTGTAATTAGTTGAAAGATCCTACTGCAAGATTCATCACCAATGTGTAGGAAAGCAGCTTCAGTCTATTCTCCCTCTCAGAAAGATTTAGTTAATAAACAAAACAATCTTTCAGCACAGCCAGGGGAAAAAGGGCTCTTAATTTAGTCTTACAATCCACAGACTTTTAAATTACCCACCGTAAATGACTCAAAATTCAATTTGAGATTCACTTCTGGTGGAAGTATAAGAGCCGCTGTCTTGCTTAATCAGATTAGCCTTATTCTGAGTTTCCATTTTGAATTTCACACCATCAAATGCAAGCCTCAGTTTTTGTTCCCCAACTATTTTCTATCCTTACCCACTTTTCAACCACACCTACTTGAAATTGGAACAAACAACAACTAATATTTCCATGTATAAATCATATACAAAATAATTTACCCACATTTTCACATCACTGTAGCCACTGAGGGATAACTTCTGCCCATCAGGAAACTGCACCAGCCACTACAGGGTGCTATTTACCTTGGTGTTACTGACTCTTTTCCAGTGTTGCTTTCAGACATCATGACATATTCAACATGCACAATATTTATTTTCTTACTGACCAGAACTAGAAAGCATTGTGTAAAAATGTGAAAAGCTCAAGTCAAACAGGAGATACAAACTTTTGACTGCAATGTTGCTGTGCAAATTTGCTACATTATTGAAGTCTCACAGAGCTTACAATAGATATTCAAAGTCAAGCAATAACAGAATATTACAGCACGGTACAAGCCCTTTGGCCCATGATGTTGCATTGATCTTGATATTTCTAACAAAAAAATAATACCCTGTAGCAGCTACTGCGGAAGATGCTACTAAATAAAGGCAAACATATACAAAGGTTGTCAACTCAAGAGTGGTTTATTGCAGACATACACGGACCTTTTATTCCCTGCCTGTCAATGAGAACATTAGTGAACACCTTCCGGTCCACAGGACCTGCAGGTTAAAGGTACAAGCCATTAGTGTCCCGTGCCTTTAGACAGGGGCTTCATCTGATCCACTCACTGTACTTTGGTGCCCAGCACTGTTAGCCCGCGACGTCTCAGGTAAGTGTGTGAACTGATGGTGGCGGTGTGTCTGCTACAACCCTGTTTTTCTTTCACCCATGTATGCCTGTCTTAGAGTCTCTTAAATGCATGATATTGTAATGGATAAATATATTTGGAGAATTTGGTAATATTTTGGATTTTGGTAAGATTTAGAGTAGGTTACATACATACACACACATACATCTTAAAACATCTTATTTGAAAGATTGAATAAATATTGAAGATCACTGGAGAATGTTATGGACATTCAAATGTAGGTGTTAATCGAACTGATTTCATAAAATTAATGACCATTGTTTGGAAATGGAGCTAGGATATCTGCAAGTACTTTTTTGCAGGGTGCTTAGAGGAAAGTCACACCTGGGTTTTGTTTATCTAACAACAGCTTGAGCAGAAGAAAGAACTCCTGTTGTTTGGAATATGAGGAATGGAACTCTGTAGTAGCTTGCAGAAAGAAGTTACCACCTGGAAGATCCTGACGGGGCAATTTTCATCAGCCAGATATTGAGGTGACTAATGAAGGTACCTTAGTTGTGGAAATCCTGGAACAACAAATCACTCTCTGCAAACACTACAAGAACCTTCCTGAACGGAAAACATTTACCTTTTGAACACCAAAACCTGGTGAAATTTAGAAATGTTCAATTCTGTGCACAGCAGAAGAATTGCCTGCATCCAGAGAACTTGGAAGAAGGAGAAGTGAGATTGAACTGTGAACCAAATAACTTTTCTTAAATTTAAACACATTACAAACATGTGTGCTTAGAATTTGAAGGGGGCTCATTTGGGTTAGTTAAGTATAGAGTTAAGTTAAAGTTTCATTCTATTTTCATGTTTAAATTTGATGAAAAATAACTTCTGTTTTAAAAATGACTTGACTTGGTGAATGTCTATTGCTGCTGGGTTTTGGGATCCGATGGGCTCTTAACAATATTTACTTGGATAATGACATTGGGCCTGTTCAAAGTAGGAAATGGCTTCTACCAGCAGGAGTTTCTATTAGACAAAAAATATTGATCGGTGTCTGGCCACATACGTTTCCTAAAAATTAATACCCTCTCCCTCCCTAAACCACATTCAGCCCCATGACATCTTTCTACGTTGCATTACTGGGACCACCAAGGACCTGACCCATTTCCCATCTCTCCTTGCAATGCCAATATGGCAGCTGCCATTAAGAACTGACAAATCACATTTTAATTCAGCAAGCAAGATGAAAATCATCCTTAAAAAGAAGGGTGAACAAACCTTCCTAATCTTGTCACATCATTTCTATTTCAATTCCCATGGGGCATGAGCAAAAAATGTCCCATCTATTGGCTCACCAAATTATGAGTAAAATCATGATCCCTGTTCATGAAAACCCATAACCTTCAATGTTACACAGATAATCTAAGGAGAATTCTGTAATAAAGTTGAATGAAACATTAAAAGAATTTCCCCCTTATAAACACTGAGATTGTAGTGCGCCAAGAGACCGGGTGAGCAAAAAGAGGTCAAATCGTTGCAACACTCGGATAGTCCAAGATGGCACGGACTCCCATTAGCTGCTGAGAAAGAGCCCGCTCCTAGCACCATGTATGGGCTGAGGAGCCCTACACTTCCACGTAGCGGCATCCAACTGGAGAGTGATGCCACGATGCAATGACGTAAAGCTGGAAGTCGGGGGATACGTCACCAGAAATGGGTGGGCCAGCGAGCACACGTGGGGAATTTAAAACAGTAAAGCCAGTCTTTGTTTTACACTCACCTTGGGTGTCTCTTTATTTGGTAGTGCTGCCACAGTGGATGCTGCAAGGTGATAACTTCTTACTTGCTGCAACCAAACAGGTCTGCAAGATACACCAACCTAAATAGAAAACATGACCAGAAATCCCAGAGATCATAAATTCAAAAGGATTGGTGAAATCTTTACTCTGTATTGTTAACACCAAAGTCCCTATATTTTCAAGGCATTCGGACAAGTAACTGAGAAACATTACATTTTAAACTCATGGTACGTTAGGATCAGAAGGATTGGAGCATAATTGTTCAAGTGACTAAACTTTAAAAAAATAACATCTAACTTTATGAAGAATGTGATACTACAACAGGAAAAACTGATAGAATTAGACTCATTCTATGAGCATTGGGAAGCAAAGAAAAATGGATTGGTTTTCCATCCCTTCCTAAGCGACCCAATGACCCCGACAGGTCCTCCCCGACTTGCGACCGTAATGAAACCCGAAAGCTCCCACAATGGACGCAAGTCGGAGTTTTCCCGCGTAGGAGGAGCCCTGAAGTCTTCGAGCCTATTTTAAAAATCAAATGATTTGACAAACGAGAACAGAGACACAGGACACGTAAAACCCAACAAGTGCGGATTGACTTTGTGATTCAGTTTCTCAGGGTCCATCGGCTGGGGGGCAGCCATCTTAATTTCTGTGCGCATGCGCGATTTGTCAGTTGGCGCTTCCGCAAAGGCTTTGCTGAGTGGCCCTCAGTCGGCACGTGCGTATCAGCCGCACATGCGCGCACCCAACGCCAAGTCACAAATCTACCGCGCATGCGCCAACCAGACTTCGAAAATTTCTTCTTGCCCCTCTCACGCCCCTTCCCGCTGCCAGTTACCCCACGGCCTCCGGCCTCGCCCTGTCCGCGCCATCAGGCTTCCCACCGACCCCTCAGCTCCACCCAAACACCCCGCCGGTACCGGCCGCTCCCGGGTGGGGCCCGGCGGGCTGCGGGTCGCCCATTTTCCCTGGACCGCGCGGCTGAGGAATGTCCCGGCGCCGACGCCAACTTTTTCCCATTCGCGCCCGCGGCCACGCGACGGACCCCGAGCAGACGACGTCGCCCCCAACGTCCCGCCTCCTCACAGCAGGAGCCAATCAGCCCGCGAACCCGCCCATCAATCCAACCCTACTCCAGCGTCTCATCCAATAGTGGCTTCACCGAATCAACACTGAGCTGCGCAACTGAAGGAACCAATCAGCGAGCGACCGAACACACAGGCGCACCCAATCAGCATCGCAAGACAGAAAGCAGGGAGTCGAAGGAGCAGGAGACCCTTCTGCCATTCCATTTCATACTACCCCAACAACTCAATCAAATCCTTGGGAAACACAGGATCACTTTGTCCTGGCTCCAGGATTCCTCTGATCTTAAGAAATACATTGTACGCCAATTGCAAGGGAGATTATTTATTCTCAATCTTTCCTTCATATTTATTACCACTTCCAATTTAATGTCTGCTACTTTTTTCAAAGTATCTACATCTAAGTTCAATGCATATGATCCCTCTATGAATGTGTAGGACAATAAACTCATCACAAGTCCATGGATCACCATTTCAAATGAACCTTCAACAGGGTAGAGAATTCCAAGGATATTACATTTTCATTGAAGACATTTCTTAAAGTTCAAGCAGCAGATCAGTTATTGGGAAATTGTGACAGTTGATGTTCAACTTCTTTGCATTATCCTCTCTCGATCCATGCTGCGGTGTCCTCTCATAATATTGTACGGTCATCTCCATTTTTTCTAATGACCAAGAGATCCATGTTCAAACTTTCCTCCTATCACCCGCTAAAAACACGCCAGAAACAAGTCTGACAATCTTTGTGCACTTCTCACGCTTCAGATAAGGAAACTGTACACATGACTCCCAATGTAAGATGAGCAAGACCATTCGATGTGAAATTGTGGGACTGGTAGAAAACAAAGCACCAATATCAGGAGACAAGGACAGTGCAGAGACACCCAGCTCCTGGAGACAGGGAGCAGCACAGAGATCCCCGAGTTCCGGAAGACCGGCTGAGTTGTACACAAGTCTGGAAGTGGCTGGGCCCGGAAGTATACAATGTTATGTTCCAGGGTAAACTGGAACAAAAGCGAGGCAATGCACTTTGGTAAATCAATCCGCTGTCCTCTTCACAGTCTGATCTGACTACCTGAAGGTGTCAGGGAACTGGCTTGGAGGGGCTGAGGCATGCTACAAGGATTGGTCAGAGCCAATTGTAAATGTCCACCAGAAATTGTGTCTGTGGGAATGACACTCCCTCTCAGTAATGGGGAAGAACAAGGTCATCAGGTGCAAGGTGCTCTCGGTACTGCTGCATGAGATGCAGGTGTGGCCCATCCCACACACCTCTGCCCTAGCAGTTATCAGAGAAGTTTCCCTCTTCATGAGGGGGTCCAAAATGAATGGAATGGGATGGAGGTCCATGTACGTTGCCAGACTATGGTGTTATGAGCCCAAAGGACCCCAAAACCCAGCAGCAATAGACGTTCACCAGGACAAGTAGTTATATAAAGATACGTTGTTTTTAATTATCTTTAAACATGAAAACAGAATCAAACTTTAACTTATCTCTATTAACTTAACTAACCTTAATCCCCTTCTAAGTCTAAGCGCACGTGTATGATGTGTTTGTAAATTTAAGAAAAGTTATTTGGTTCACAGTTGAATCTCACTTCTCATTCTTCCAAGTTCACTGGTTGTAGGCAATTCTGATACTGTGCACAGAATTGAACATGTATAAAGTTCACGAGGCTTTGCCATTCAGGAAAGTTCCGTTGGTTTTTCAGAGAGAGAGATTTGTTGTTCCAAAATTTCCACAACTGAGCTACCACGATTAGTCACCTCAATGTTTCGCTGATAAAACTTGGCCCATCAGGGCTCTCCAGATGATAACCTCTTCCTGGAATGTTCCTTACAGTTCCACTTATTCCGAGAGAAAGTTCTTGGACTACTGGCACATTTTTGGGGAAGCTGGGACCTATACCATAATGATGGGTGACATCTTAATCCCAGAGGGACCAGTCTCCTGGTGGGGGCATTTGCTAGGGCTGTCAGGAGGGGTTTAAACTATTATGGTTGGGGACAGGGTTTCAGGTTAGCCAGGACAGTAAGGTGAGGGTTAGTAGAATAAGGAAAGAGACAAGTTTAAATAATTTGAGGGAGGAAAAGCAGGAAGTAGTAAACAGATGTTGCAGTGAAAATTGTGAGAATGCTAGAGAGGAGGATGTGCAGAAGGTAGGATGTAGGAGATCCCTGAGTTGTATTTATTTTAACGCGAGGAGCGTAGCAAGGAAGCTGGATGAGCTAAAGGTGTGGATTGACATGTGGCATTATGATGTTGTGGCCATTAGCGAGACATGGTTGGAAGAAGGTTGTGACTGGCATTTGAATGTTCCAGGATTTCGCTGCTTTAGATGTGACAGAGTTGGTGGTTCAAGAGGGGGAGGTGTGGAGGATATTACAGCAGTGCTAAAGCAAGATAGACTGGAGGGTTCGTCAAGAGAGGCAGTGTGGGTAGAGCTGAAAAATAAGAATGGTGAGGTTACTATTATGGGGTATATTATAGGTCTCCAAATGGGGAAAAGGAACTAGGAAAGCAAATGTGCAAGGAAATAGGTGATATGTGCAGGTGAAATAGGGTGGTGTTGGTTGGGGATTTCAATTTTCTAAACATCGATTGGGAAATGCAATCAGTAAAAGGGCAGGATGGCTTAGTATTTATGCATTGTATTCAGGATTGCTTTTTGCAGCAATATGTTGAGACGCCAACTGGAGTGGGAGCAGTGTTTGATCTGTTGTTTGGGAATGCAATGGGGCAGCTGACGGAGGTGAGCGTTAGGGAGAACTTCGGATCCAGTGATCATTTTGACATACTCTTAAGAACTTGAAGAGGGAAATTAGAAAGGTAAAAAGAAGGGATGAGGTGTCCATAGCTAATAAGGCGAAGGTGAATCCTCAGGGTTTTTTCAGATATGTGAACAGTAAAAGGAGGGTTCAACATAGAATAGGTCGACTGGATGATGGGACCAGTGAACTATGTCAGGAACCGTATGAGATGGAGAAATATTGAACAATTTTTTCTCGTCTGTATTCATGAGGGAAAGGGTCAAAGGGCTATACAAGATGAGAGGCAAAGGGCTTAGTTATGGAAAGGATAGGAATTAGTAAAGCGAGAGGTTTGGAGCTTCTAGGGTCAATTAAAGTGGATGTCTCCTGGTCCTGATGAGATTTTTCCCAGGACTATAAGGGAGGTCAGGGAACAAATAGCAGGGACACTGACAGCGATTTTTCAAAGATCACTGGAGGAGGGTGTGGTGCCGTGGGATTGGAGGGTTGCAAATGTTGTTCTGTTGTTCAAAAAAGGCAGTAGGTGTAGGCCAAGTAATTATCGGCCAGTAAGTTTGACTTCCGAGTGGGGAAGATTATGGATGGTATACTTCAAGATAGTATGTTCAAATATCTGGATAGGCAGGGATTGATCGGGGGAACCCAGCATGGGTTTGACGAATCTTGTTGAGTTTTTTTGAAGAGGTGACAAGAAAAGTGGATGAAGGTAGGGCGGCTGAAGATATCTATTTGAATTTTAGTAAGGCTTTTGATAAGGTTCTGCATGTAAGGTTATTTAGGAAGGTTCAGTTATTAGGGATTAATAGATAGTGAGATGGGTTCAGAGGTGGCTGGGAGATAGACAGCAGAGAGTCATGGTGGACAACTGTATGTCATGTTGGAAGCCTGTGACAAGTGGAGTGCCTCAGGGATCGATGCTGGGTCCTTAATATTAATGATTTAGAGGAGGGTGTGGTGAACTGGGCAAACAAATATGCAGACAATACGAAAATAGGGGGAGTGGTGGATAGTGAGGTATATTTTTTTAGATGACAGGATTTGGTTTGTTTGGAAAAGATGGCAGAAGGAATTTAATGTTGACAAGTGTGAGGTGCTGCATTCCGGAGAAAAATAATATAAATAGAACATATGCAGTTAAGGGGAGGGGGTCGAGGAATGAAGAGGAACAGAGGGATCTTGGAGTTATGGTACAGAGTTCACTGAAGGTGGATTCCCAGGTACTTAATAAAGCATATGGCATGCTGGCCTTCATAAATCATAGCATAGACTAGAGTGCAGCTGTTTAAGGCATTGGTGAGGCCAGGTTTGAAGAATTGCGTTCAGTTCTGTTCTGCAAATTTTAGGAAGGATATAGATAAGGTGGAGAAGGTGCAGAGAAGATTTACAAGAATATTGCCTGGCTTACAGCATCTGGATTACAGGGAGAGATTAAGGAGACTGGGAGTTTATTCATTGGGAATAAAATTATGAAAGGAATAGATAGACAAGACATAGACAGACACTTTCCCGTGAGGGAATGGAAGGTTGGAACAAGAGGCCATGAGTTAATGGTAAGGAGGCAAAACTTCTGGAGAAATTTTAGAGGATGCTTCTTCACTCAGAGAGTGGAGGCAGAATGGAATGATCTTCCAAATGAGATTGTTGCGGCAGGGTCCCTTCTGTCATTTAAGAGAAGGTTGGATGTGTACATGGAGGTGAGGGGGGTTAGAGGGATATTGGCGGAGATCAGGAGGATTGAGCTAGTGGAGGATGTCATGGCCTGTTTCCGCTCTGTAAATGGTTAAATGGTTACATAGTGACACAGTTTTTCATTTCAGTGTCCCATCTCTCGTTACAAAACTCTCTGATACCCTCGTTCGTGCTGCACATTTCTTCACTGCTGCTATGGCTGGACTCAGAAAGTTTGCTTGATATTTATCCAACTTCAGTTTTGTATCTGCTTCATATATATAACCAAGCACAAATATTCTCACATCCTTTTGTATTTTTATCTTCATAATTTGTCCTAATAATAAACTGAAATTCTTCCACTTTTACACAGGTCCAAACCGAATGGAAAAAAAAGTCCCGATCACCTGATTACATTGAAAACATTTCTCAGAAATATTGGAGATAAGTCCATTTAATTTATATGGAGTATAGCAGAATTGATGTGGAGAATTGTATTTTATATCTGGCATTAATCATATTTGTAACACTCTTGACACAATCCTGACCCTATTTCTTCTTGAATTTGTATATTTCAATCTTCACACCACTCTGAACAGCTTCTTTCTGAAATCGTCACATCCAAGTCCGACTCCCATCTTTCTCCTGACCTCTGCTATCCTGGTTTTGGATTTTCTCTCTGGAGAGCATCGTACATTTCATTGATAAATTTGGGTGTATTTCCCATCCAACTCTTTGTTCCATTTCACTAATGTTAGGTGGAATCAGTGTTGGTCCCTATCTTTCTCTTAAGAATGATCTAAGCGGGAGAAAACAGAAGGTCCCACTGGCCTCTCCATATTTGTGTTTAATTGTTTGAAGAATTTCTTCCATGTAGCATCTTCAAAATATCTTATACTCTGTCATAACATAAATTTAATATTCTATTGCCTCTGTTCATAGGCAATAATACATTTTGACATACTTTGCTTTCCCTCCTCCATTGTTGTCAGATTCGTGTGGGTCCCACAGATTAAGAACCAGACCAAAGCGGAGGTACAAAGCACACATTTATTTCGGGGATGGAAACAGGACAACAGGGTCGATATGTTAGGCAAAAGTCTACACACAGAGTACGCAGGGAATAAATATACACTTCTAATAAGGAGGGTGAAACCGACAGAGACTGGTGGAAATTACATGAACCTACACATTCAAAATTCAGGATCAAAGTTATACTATGAGTCCCCACCCTTTGACCAGTATGGACATGGCTCTTGCTGCCTTACCTCGCGACTCACCCCAACCCAGTGTGGAAGATGCTACTTACTAGCCATGAGGAGTCGAAAGAGGCAGAACAAAGGGGAACATGGTCCTTTATAGTTCTGGGGGCAGTGCTGGGAGGGCCAATCTCTTGGGGCAGGCTGGGCCCTGTTGACTGCTGTGGCCAATGCTGAAAGCCAAGTGCAGGGGCTCAGCAGGGGTCAGTCGAGGTGATTCACCTGAGCCAATTGGGTGAAGGTCAGGGCTGAGTCTGGCCGGGCTGCCTGGACTGCAGCTCCTGGGGATTTAGGTGGGCCAATTGGGTGAAGGTCAGGGCTGAGTCTGGGCGGACTGCCTGGACTGCAGCTGCTGGGGATTTAGGTGAGCCAATCGCAAGGGTCACCATGATGACTTGGAGTGAGTCTTTGACCTTGATTGGCAGGTAGTGTGTCCACCGAACAGGATCGCAGCAGCGCCACCAGGTGGTGGACACTGCCTCTCCATGACAATCCACCCCTTTAGAAGACACACTGATTGCCAATAAAGTGCAACAGGTAATAAGAAGGTCTAACGGGGCAATGAAAATGTGAATATAAATTGACGATCACGTCATGGAATAACTATACCAATGATAACAAAAATAAGTGCAATCCCCCAGTGAATGATAGTCACCCAAATGCCTCTCGTGGAGCCAAATGGCCCCCAGGGTCCCCATGAGGTGGTGATGCTGGTGGATCTGGTCCCTGGATTTTTGAATTTTGGCTACCGAGTCCCGAATGTGGTCAGTCAGGTGGGTGATGTTAGAGGATTCCTTGGGAATGTAGGTGCAGCCCTCCTGGCCAATGACAGCACAGCTGCCAGCAGGTAGTCCAGGGCCATCCGATTTGGCATTTCCACCATACGTCTCTCCTTCAGCTCCACAACTGTTCATGTCAGAGTGTCCTTTGTTTGGTGCAGTGACACTGCTGACTCGTTGGCCAACATCTCCAGGAGGGTGGTCACCTGGGTCACTTCGTTGGAGAGACATGTGAAACTGTTCACTGTTCAGGAAAAGGCGACATAGAGTTGTGAACTCAGCCAGCGCCATCATGGGCATTAATCCCCTGTCCATCGAGGACATCTACAAGAGGCGGTGTCTCAAGAAACCAGACTCTACCCTCAAGGACCCCCACCCCAGCCTGTGACATCTTCTCAATGCTACCATTGGGATGGAGGTACAGAAGCCTGATGAACACCCAACAGCACAAGGACAGCTTCTTCTCCTCTGTCCACAAGAGCTTGATAGCTGTTTCATGAACACTGTTCTTGAAGCTTGGGGTGGGGGAGTGTGTGTCATGCAGAAGGTTTGTACACTACGACCATCGGCAACCTTGAGGCATGGCCTTGTGACCCTCGCTCTGCCAATGCTGTCAGGCATGGGGTCGGCCATGGTTGGAGCATGCTGGGAGCAGCACCGTGCATGCTGGGAGCAGTGCCAGGCATTCTAAGGGCAACAAAGTGCCGCTTGTGATGGCTATTTTTGTGAGAACAGCCTTCTACTCAAAACAGCGATGCTGCATGAGGGAGAGCTGACTGTTGAAGAGGTTTGTCAGTTGTCACCTCAGTGGTTGACATATTCAAAGTGTTTTATTCTGTGTAACAAGGCAATACACTGATAACATCTACGAAGAAAGTGACAGTATTGCGAGCCTATATCATTTCAAAGCCTCTGGTTCCTGCTGGCTGCCTTGCCGTCTCCTGATACACATTTTTACAGGATGCAAATTCATCCACTTCTGAGTGGTTCCATCAATTCCCGATCCCTCGAGGTTGCCCTTGCAGGTTGATAGGGTCGTTCAGGCTTATGGTATTCTGGCCTTCATTAGTTGGGGATTGAGCTCAAGAGTTGAGAGGTCACGTTACAGCTCGAGAAAACTCTTGTTAGATCACAATTAGAATATTGTGTTCAGTTCTGGTTTCCTCATTACTGGAAGTTTTGCAGAGGGTAAATGTAAATGTTCCATTATCATCATGTAACACTACATTGAGAATGTAACATACATGAAATTCTTTAACTTTATTCTATGGGAAGGCGGACAGAGTGTCGCCACTTTCTCCAGCGCCCCTCAGAAATCTACAGCACCGGGTGTCTCTAGGCGGTCTCCCCTCCAAGTCCTAAGCCTGCTTCACTTCCAAGATCAGGCAATCTCAGGAAGATTCAGACTATTAAGGTGCAGAGAAGATTTATGAGGAGGTTGCCTGAACTGAAAAATTAGGCAAGCTTAACAGAGCTAGGGCTTTTCTCTTCGGAGTGAAGAAGGATAAGTGGTGACAATAGAGGTCTACAAGATTATGAGGGCATTGGTAGGGTAGATTTTCCTGGGGTGAGAGGAGCAAATACCAGAAGACAGAGAGATGTTAATGAGACTATCTCAGAAATGATGTAATGTTGTTGGAGAGGGTGCAAAGATTGTCTAGGATTATTCCTGGAATGCAGGGGGTGGCGTATGGGGAACATTTGGTGCCTGATGGGTTGTATTCGTTGGAGTGTAAGAGAATATCATAGAGATATTTTGAATGTTGAAAGATTTTGACAGAGTGAATGCGGATTAGATATTTCCCTTGATAGGTGAATCGAGGACAAGGGTCATAATCTTAAAATTAGAAATTATTCAATCAGAGAGGAGGAAGAACTTCTTTAGTCAGAGGGTCGCGGATCTGTGGAACCCACAGCCGCACAAGGCAGTGGAGGTCAGATCACGAGGAGAATTTAAATAGGAAATGGATAAGTATCTCATTAGTAAGGGTATCAAGAGACCTGGGGAAAAGGCTGGAAATTGGAACAAGGTTCAGCTGAGTGTAGAGTCATGGAACAGACTCGATGGGCCTAGTGACCTGCTTCTGTCCGTTTACCTTGTTATCAGATTTCCGAATGTTCAACGAACCATAGACACGATCTCATATTCTCTTCTTTTGAAAATGTAATTTATAGCAATATTTCCACCTGTGATACTGCTGCGGAACAATACATTCCGTGAAATGTTCATGACAATAAATTCAGATCCAGATTCTGCATTGTTCCAAAAAAAAGTCTCATTAATAGAGTAGAGATATATACTCCATTTGTGTCTCCTGACCTATTGTTAATGTGAGGGGTGGTGGGGTGAAATCAGTCACATTGGACTCATTTAGGAAGATTTATTTTCGAGATTTGCAGTATATAGATGATTACTAAGTGATAAGTGATGAAGCTCCTCATGTCGGGGAAGAGATACAGAAGGATTTCAGCCAGATCCCACCGGCTGAGGAGCTGCTTCTTCCCACAGGCAGTGAGAAGAGCTGCTGAACAACGGATGAATTGCTGAATCAACTTCCCATGACTCGATGATTTGTGAAGAATATTTATTTTTAATAAATGTATTTCAGACATGCATTGAGGTGTAACGGGTTTACATCGAATGTAGAAAAAGAGACGTCTCACAGAATTGTTTTCCAGCATTTTGCTAAGTAGGTTCTGTGTCGATGTGTCGTTGTTCTGTATGTGTCTTGTGTCTGATGTGTGTTTGCATGTTTTTACATCAAGAACCAGAGGACACTGTTTCATCAGGTTCTACTTATGAAATCGGATGAGATATTAACTAATTTTCTTCGCTGAGTGTCGTGAATTCATATTGAAAGGCAGTGGATATCCTTTTCTGAGGATATTTCACCTGGTCACCTCATTCTAGGAATGAGGTGGAAGCTATGGAGAGGGTGCAGAGGAGATTCACCAGGATGTGGCCTGATTTGGAAAATAAGTCTTATAAGGCAAGGTGAGCAGAGGTAGGGCTTTTCTATGGACACCAAAGAAGGATGAGAGGTGACTTAATAGAGGTCCATGAGACGATGAGAGGCACAGATAGGGTGGACAGCCAGCACATTTATCCTGGGGTGAGAATACCAGAGGACTTCTAAATAAGGTGAGAGGAGGAAAGATTTGGCATAGAAAGATGAGTGGAGACTTAATAGCAGACTACAAGATTATGAGAGGCATAGATAAGGTGGAGAGCCAGCACCTGTTTCCAAAGGCAGGAATAGCAAGGACCAGAGGACATGTGTACAAAGTGAAGGGGAGGAAGTTTATGGGAGACATCAGGGGTAGGTTATTTTTACACAGAGAGTTGCGGGTGCCTGGAATGCTTTGCCAGGGATAGTGGTGGAGGGTCAAACATTAGGGGCATTAGACAGGCACAGGGATGGAAGAAAAATAGAGGGTTATTGGATAGGGAGAGTTTAGGTTTTTTTAAAAACAAGAATATATGGGTCGGCACGACATTCAGGGCACCCTGTGTTGAACAAGTAGTTTGTAAATGCAGCCGTTTACGTCAATGTTCATGGTGGACTTTGCTTATTGGTGTATGCTACTCTGACCTAGAATGATGGATGCCAGTGTAAGTTTGTTGTCTGTCTCAGTTGCTATTCTATGTGTGTGTCTGCAACTTCCAAAATGTCTATCCCTTGCATGGGGTCCCTTTCTCCCGGAAGAGGGGGTCAGGAAGCTCCAGTGTGATTTGGATAAATTGAGGGACTGGGCAGATACATGGTAAATGCACTACAATGTGGATAAATGTGAGGTTATCCACTTTGGTAATACAAACCGGAGGGCAGATTACTATTTGAATGGCAATAGTTTAAGAGCTGGGGAAGTGCAGAGAGACCTAGGGGTACTTGTACACCAGTCTGTGAAGGCCAGCATGCAGGTACAGCAGGCGGTTAAAAAGGCAAATGGTATGTTGGCCTTCATATCAAGAGGGTTTGAGTATAGGAACAAGGATACCTTACTGCAGCTGTACAGGGCCTTGCTGAGACCACACCTGGAGTATTGTGTGCAGTTTTGGTCACTTTATCTAAGGAAGGATGTTCTTACAATGGAGGGAGTGCAGAGGCGATTCACCAGGCTGATTCCTGGAATGGCAGGAATGACTTATGAGGAAAGATTGCGCAAATTGGGATTGTACTCGCTGGAGTTGAGAAGATTGAGAGGGGATCTCATAGAGACATATAAAATTCTGGCAGGACTGGACAGAATGGATGCAGATGGGATGTTTCCAATGTTGGGAAAATCCCAAACCCGGGGCCATGGTTTGAGGATAATAGGCAAACCATTTAGGACCGAGATGAGGAGGAATTTCTTTACCCAGAGGGTGGTGAATCTGTGGAATTCATGGCCACAGAGGGCAGTAGAGGCAGGTTCATTAAATATATTTAAGAGGGAATTAGATATATTTCTTCAGTATAAGGATATTAAAGGTTACGGAGAGAAGGCGGGGACGGGGTACTGAACTTTAAGATCAGCCATGATCTCGTTGAATGGTGGAGCAGGCTCGAAAGGTCGAATGACCTACTCCTGCTCCTATCTTCTATGTTTCTATGTCCCAAAGTGGTGTTGCCTGAACTCCCCATGTGTCTGCTGCCCTGTCAGTGGAATAAGCTTCTGCATTCAGTTGGGCCATGTTAGTGTCTTGGCAAGATTGACCATGTCCTGCAGGACATTCACCAAAAGCCTTTGTCTGATACTATCAGATTCGAGGCCGGCCACACAGGCGTCGCTGATCAGTTCTCCTGGTAGACAGCTGCCAGAACATCGGTGAGCCACAAGCTCACCTTTGCTTCCACAAGGCTCAAATGTATTCATCAACAGACTCATCAGGTGAATGACGGTGGCTGCCCAGAAGGATCTGGTGTTGATTACATTCTTTGAGGCTAAGGACTGCATTTTCAGGAGCGCCATAGCAGCTGAGTAAATCTTAGTCTCTCATCATCTGGAAGATGCGGTGGCCGACCTGTGCAAACAGCAGGTCTCTCCTATTGACATTTTTCCAAACGTCGTGTCACCTCAGAAAGGTGTTCAGGCAGCCACTGACCAAATTTTATGGAGGCCTCTGGATAATTGAGGTCAGTGTCCAGCTTCTCTGTTCGAATAGCCTTGTCCAGGGCATGCAGACAGAGTGATTAAATTGTAGCACTATCAATTAGACATGACAAACCGAAGTCAAGATTAATAGGCTTTAATCACTATAAAATTACAGGCATATCTTGCATGCTGTTGGCCCGATTCGAAGTACTGAGGGAGTAGATTGGGTGATACTGTCTTTATTAGGAATCCTGAAGGGGGAAGAGTTACAATATCAGGGGTGGGCCAACCAGTACAATGAATGTAATGCAGTGGTCCACCACAGTTTTGTTGGTATCTGTGTTGTGTCCAGTTCTGTGTCTGCGTGTTTTGCACTGAGGTCCAGACTACACTATTTTGTTGGATTGCACTTGTACAATCAGATGACAGTAAACTTGATTTGACCTCACCTGCAGCTATGAAGGAGGCCTGTTCATCATGGGGACACGGAGCTTTCTTCAATGACAATCCTGTTCTTCTCATCCAACTCTGCATAGATGTTCAGTCTGTCTAGAAGGGAGGCATCATTATTTGTAACTTGCAAGGTTGACTTGTGGCCTGTTATTGTCTTGATCCCTTGCCACGTCTTGTGTCTGTGGACGTCAGCAGGTAAGTGCATCATTTTCAGTAAAGGAATGGGAGTGAGATGGGTAGAAGTTGGGGAATATCCTTGATAGGGTTAGACCAAAAGATTTAATGCATGCAGTCGCCAGCTTCTGGAGTTCTGTTTTGATATTCAGACAGATATTGTGACCCTTTAGTCTGTGAAGTTCCTGCTGCATTTCAGTCAATAGAAATCATTTCTAGACTGGACTGGGGCTGTGTCATCAGAGAGGCAGCGTCGACGGGAACTGATCGCCCTGGAATGACAGAGGCTGAGGGGTGACATAAGCGAGGCTTAGAAAAGAGAAAAGACATGTGCCAAGCATAGAGAAATGTAATGTATTAATATGAACGTTACAGTGTGGTGTCTCACGAACCACTCGATTACTCCAATCACACCCAATTAACCTGCCAACGTAGTATGTTTCGGAGGGTGGGAGGAAACCGGAGCACTCAGCAAAAAGCCACACAGGTCATGGGGGGAAAGTACAAACCCTTCATACCCCAACATGGGGACACAACACAAACTCTGCCCATGAACCTCTTCACTCTGTCCTTTCATTTACACTTGTGTCTGCTCTCACTCAATCCCCCTGCTCATTAAACAGTTCTCCTGCCCCATTTCAGATTCAAGATTCCTTTGTTGTAATATGGCACGAGATTTGCTTTAATCTGTCCTAAGTCACAGAGCAGCAGCAATCATCAAGGATCCACACTACCCAGCACACGCTCTGTTCTCGCTGCTACCATCAGGAAAGAGGTATTGGTGTCACAAGCCCTGCACCACCAGGTTCAGGGACAGCTGCTCCCCCTCCACCATCAGACTCCTCAATGACAAACTCAATCAGGGATTCATTTAAGAATTCTCAATTGTGCACTTTATTGAGTTTTTATTTTATTCACTCTGTATTGCAGTTTGTTTACATTTATTTGCTTACAGTTAGAAACATAGAACACTGCAGCACAGAAAACAGGCTGTTCAGCCCTTCTAGTCTGTTCCAAAATATTATTCTGCTAGTCCCATTGACCTGCACCCAGTCCATAACCCTCCAGACCTCTCCCATCTGTGAATCTATTCAATTTATTCAAGAGTGAGCAGGCATTCACCATATCAGTTGGCAGTTTGTTCCACACTCCCACCACTTTCTGAGTTCCCCTTAATGTTCCCCAAATCCTTTCTCCTTTCACCCTAAAGCCATGTTCTCTCCTAATCTGTGGAAAGAGCCGACTCTCATTTACTGTCTATTCCCCAGAATTTTGTAAACCTCGATCAAATCTCTCCTCATTCTTTGACGCTCCAAGGAATAAGGTCCTAACCTGTTTAATCTTTCCCTGTAACTCAACTCCTGAAGAACTGGCAGCGTCCTAGTAAATCTTTTCTGCCCTCTTTCAATCTTACTGATATCCTTCCTGTAGTTAAATGACCCTGAACTGCACACAATACTCCAAATTTGGCCTCACCAACATCTTATACAACTTCATCATAACTTCCCAACTCCTCTATCAATACTTTGATTTATGAAGGCCAAGATGCCAATCCTTTAGTTCTTTACATGAGAACATTGAGTCCAGTTGTGTTTGCATGACCAATAAGTGGTAATTCTGCCTGACCCACAACAAAAATGATCTGAGGGTTGTATGTGATGTCATGTATGTACTCGGACAATAATTCTGAAATCTGGATGTTCCTGAGACTGGGGGCTTTGAATTAAAGGAGAGGTTGGATAGACTGGGACTGTTCTCCTTCGAGTGTAGGAGGCTGAGGGGGACCTCAGAGATCTTGAAATCTTAAAGTAATTCACCTTTTTCCCCAACATGTAAAATCAGAGGACATTGTTTAAATTGAGAGGGGAAAGATTTGAAAAGGACCTGAGGGGCATCATATTCACCCAGAGGGCGGAGGGGCGAGTGGAATGAGCTGCCAGAGGAAGTGGTAAAGCCGGGGACTATTGTAACGTTTTAAGAACATTTACTCAGGTACAGATTCCGAGGGATATGGACCAAATGCAGGTGAATGGGACCAGTTGAAGAGGACAACTTGGGTATCAGGGTCGAGATGGTCTGAAGGGTTAGTCTCTATTGATTACAACTCTACGAGTCTCTGATATCAGTGACTGCACAATCTCTTCCATAGAAAGCTCCAGCAGAAGAACAGGCCTTTCGGCCCTTTTAGTCTGTGCTGACCTATTATTTTATCCAGTTCCACTGACCTGCACATGGAACAGAGCCCTCTCATCCAGATACCTGTCCAAAGTTTTATTAACTTTCAAAATCAAGCCGGCATTCAACACATCAGCTGGCAGTTGGTTCCACTCTCCCACCACTCTCTGTGTGAAGACGTTCCCCCCAAATGTCCCTTTCAACATTTCACCTTTCATACTTGACCCATTCCCTCTGGTTCTTGTCTCACCTTAACTCAGTGGATAAAAAGCCTGCTTGCATTTGTTCCATCTACATCGCTCAGAATTCTGTGTTCATGTAAGCAGAGTGGTGCAGTGGAAGTGTGCTGGGCCCACATCCCAGAGGGGGATGGATCTAGATATTCTTTGGGTGTCATGGTTGGCTTAGCAGTTATCACAACTCTTTTCAGCGCCAGCGATTGGGCCCAGGGTTCAAATCACATGCTGTCTGCAAGGAGTTTATACTGTGACAGTTTATGCTATATTTTATATTGGTTAGAGATATGTTTTAAATGGAGATAAATTGTGGCATGTTTTTTAGTGTAGGTCAAATACAAACACTTTAAAACTGATCTCATTTAAAATTCCAGAGCTCTGCTCAAGGCAGACAGTCCAGGCTCTGGGTGCCTTTGCAAAAACTTTGAAGAATGGCTATAAGGATTTCACAAATAGGTGTTAATTCAACCTGCTGTGGAGTGATGGATTATTGTTTTGGAAAGCAGCAGATGGACAAACTCAGAGGATTAGCTCCGGTGCCGCAGTTTGAGTGCAGTTGGCTGTTCCCAGAGGGTCATGTGGTTTTCTGTGTGTGTGTGTGTGTATGTGTGTGTGTGTGTGTGTGTGTGTGTGTGTGTGTGTGTGTGTGTGTGTGTGCGAGAGAGAGAGAGAGAGAGAGAGAGAGAGAGAGAGAGAGAGAGAGAGAGAGAGAGAAGAGAGACAGAGTTGAGTTCTCCAGTTCTGCAGCAGCTGGGACTGGAACAGGACATGGTGGCAGCTTGTGGAAAACCCCATTTAGAAGATAGGTTGGGAGACCTGACTTCAGCCTGGTCAAAGCCCTTGTGGTCCACACGAGAGGAGATGTCTGGCTGGATAATGCTTCACTTCAAATAAGAGAAACACAAAAGGAACAGTGTGGTGACCTGTGTGATGATATGCTGCAGTACATCACTCGGCAACTAGGTGGCCTAGAGACAAGGCACCCGGCCTAATGACATCCGACCACCAGGTTGACCCAGAGGGCCCATGGTATAAAGCTGAGGTCCTGACCGTGCTCTCTCTCTCTCTCTCTCTCTCTCTCTCTCTCTCTCTCTCTCTCTCTCTCTCTCTCTCTCTCTCGCTCTTTCTCTTTCTCTTCTCTCTCATCAAGTTCTCAGTGGGGAAAAGGTTTAATGGTGATGTACAGTAAACTTTGGCAGATACTGCGACACCAGGTTCACAGTGGGGAGAAGTTTTAATGGTGATGTACAGAAGACTGAGACAAATATTGTGACACCAGGTTCACAGGGGGAGAAGGTTTAACGATGATGTATGGTACACTGAGACATATACTGTGACACTGAGTTCACAGCAGTGAGAATGGTTAACAGTAATGTACGTTAGACTTTGTCAGATACTGTGAAACCATGTTCACCATGGTAGGAAGAAGGTTTATTGATGATGAGAAATGAACTGTGGTAGATAAAGTGACACCAGGTTAACAGGGGGAGAAGGTTTAACAATTATGTATGTGAGACTGAGACAGATACTAAGATTATGGCTTCACAACAGTGAGAGGTTTTAACAGTAATGTACGATAAACTATGATAGATACTGTGACACCAAGTTCACATTGGGGAGAATGTTACACAGTGATGTACGGTAGATTAAGGCAGATAGTGTGAAACCGATTTCAGAGTATGGAGAAGGTATAACAGTGATGTACAATAAACTGCGGCAGATACCGGGTTCACAGTGGGGAGAAGGTTAACGGTGATGGATGGTAGATTGAGATAGATACTGTGGCACCGGGTTCACAATGGAAATAAGGATTAAAGGTGATGTAAAATAAACTGTGGCCGATAAAGTGACAACATGTTCACAGTGAGGAGATGTTTAATGGTGATATATAGATGATTGAGGCAGATACTGTGACACCATGTTCACAATGTGGAGAAGGTTTATCAGTAATGTACAATAAACTGTGGAAGATACTGTGACACCAGGTTCACAGTGGGGATAAGGTTAACGATGAAGTACGGTAGACTGAGACAGATTCTGTGACACTGGGTGCACAGCACTGAGAAGGTTTATCAGTAATGTATGATAAACTGTGTCACATATTGTGACACCAGGGTCACAGTGGCGAGACTATTTAACGGTGATGTATGGAAGACTGAGGCGGATACTGTGACACTGGATTCACAATGGGGAGGAAGTTTATCAGTGGTGTATGCTAAACTGTGGCAGATACTGTTACACCAGGTTCACAGTGGGGGAGAAAGTTTAGCATTGATGTACTATAGACTGAGGCAGAAACTATGAGACAGGATTCACATTTTATGAGAAGGTTTAACAATGATGTACGATTAACTGTGTCAGATACTTTGACATCAGGTTCATTTTGGGGAGAAGGTTTAATGGTGATGTATGGTAGAGGGAGGCAGATACTGTGACACCAGGCTCATTGTATTGTTCATTTATCTTAATTACTACATCTAATTTATATGCTCCATTTTTTTGTGGTAACTTCCAAACATTCCATAAACTTCAATTCTAATCAGAATTTGTTCATTTAAAAGCCCAAATTGTTTGATCTCTTAAGTACACAGCACAAAATTAAATTCTTTACCTGGGTTTGGTTCAACGGCACTTCAGACTGCCTCATTATTTTTTCAGCCCCCTCATTTTGTGCTTTCTGCTTTGCCCAGCTGTTTTGCCAAATGGATATCCAACTCTGTCTTCTCAGCTTGACCCAACGTCTCCTCTGTAAACTTAAACAAACCAAGGAGACATAAGTTAAAATTTTCACATTGGCATTTTCAAACACAAAAATGACGCTGTGACTTGCAGTTTCATATCATAATCCCACTTGCTAAACTTGCAAGCAACTGCAACACATCCGACAGCTGGAAAATTGCAAGCGAACTGTTTGGTTAAAGCAAAGATTCCACCCAGGCACCCCATTAAAGTTCACAACAGATAGCAACCTGAAAGTTAAATACAAAGATCTGTATCAGGAAGATTAATGAACTTTAAAAAATAATAATTTCCACTATTGAAAGAAAACTCCTCTGGGAACACCAGGCTCTTGTTGAACATTTCCTGTTGTATTCCTCAAAATGGTTTGAATCTTAATTTCAAGCAGAGTCATTTGGTGAGATTGTTGGTCCAGAACAAACCCTGCCCACACATTCCCTTAAATACCTGCAAAGTCCTGATTCAGCTCTGCTCCATGCTAAAGCTATCAGAGCTTTTCTGAAGAGATAACAGACTTCAGATGCTGGTACATTGAGTCAAAAAAAACACGAATGCTTCCCTGAACAACACACCTCTCTCTGAAAATCAACAAGAACATTCCTCAACAGTAATTATTTACCTTTCTAGCACCAAACCTGGTGAACTTTATATATGTTCAATTCTGTGCACAGTATAAGAATGACCTGCATCCAGTGAACTTGAAGGAATGAGAAATGAGATTGGACTGTGAACCAAAGAACTTTTCTGAACTTACACACACATTACACACAGGTGCACTTAGAATTAGAAGGGGGGTAAGTTTGGTAAAGTAAGTTAAAATAGTAAAATAGTGATAAGTTAAAGTGTAAATCCGTGTTCATGTTGAAACAAAATCAGCTTTTGTTTAAGTCACCATTTGTCTTGGTGAATATCTATTGCTGCTGTGTTTTGGGATCCTCTGGTCTTGTAACACAGCACCAAGCTTCAGAACAACCCTCATTCTTTAGGTTATGATAATAGTCCATTAATGGGTCCCAGCATCTTTTCAAAATTATTAATTGACTCTTCAATAATTTTTGTAAATATCAACAAGACATAATATCATTTCACTGTTGTATATGTGTCGTTGGAGAATTCCCTTTCCTTTCAATCAGAATTAGAGTTTTGGGTGCTGTATTTGAGAAAATATGTGCTGGTGTTGGAGAAGGTCAGAGATGATTTACTGGAATGTAAGGGTTAGTGTATGAGGAACAATCGTCGACTCTTCAACTGTACTAGTTGGAGTACAGAAGGGTAAGGGGGGCCTCAGAGGCATTTTAAATGCTGGAAGACCTGGACAGAGTACATATGGCAAAGATGTTTCCCATGGTAGGGGATTCTAGGACAGGAGAGCATAATTTCAGGATAAAAGGGTGTCAATTTAAAACAAATGTGAAAATGTTGATTTTGTCAGTGGGTCATTGATCTGTGGAATTGAGGTCATTGGGAGTATTTAAGGTAGAGATTGACAGGTATTTGATTCGTCAAGGAATCAAGGGTAATGGGGAGAAAGCTGGGGAGTAGGGATGAGTGGAAGAATGGTGGAGCAGACTCGACGGGCCAACTTATGCTCCTATATCTTGTGATCTATATCCTGCTGGAGACTTAGACAACCCTCCCCTTGTATTCCATTCTCAGAAAACAGTCTGCATCATGAGTTTATGTCATGTGAACCCATTTCCGATTGAATTCCATGTTAAGTGACCCAATGCAAATTCTGCATTGAGAGGACTGCAGCTTCCAAATTTTAAAAATTGTTATCGAGCAGCTCAAATGAGATTTCTTGCTTCTTTTTTTGAAAGGGTTAAAATAGAATCAAATAAAATAGGAGAGGGAAAAACAGAATAATTTATATCCATGGGAATCGAAATTAATGGTTGGTGATAAAGATATACAATTGTTGAAACATTTGATTAATCTATGAAATAAAATAAATGATGAAATTGGTGTAAGTGGATGTACATCACCCAGAATGGCTTTGATTCAAAATTCTCGTATCTTTTTCAAAGGATCATCAATTTCTGGATTGCTGGTTTCGTAAGGGGATTATAAATGTTGAAGAATGTCATGAAAGGGGTCAATTAATGTCATTTGAGTAACTGAGAAATAAATATCGTATAACTCATCGCAATCTTTTTTGCTACTTCCAACTAAGAGCATATTTGAAGGTTAAGTTGGGACCAACCATGTTGTACTGAAATAGAAATTCCTTATAAAGAGGAATTGTTAAAAAATGTACTTTGATGATGTCCTCTTGATTACAAGTAGGAACTTTTAAATGAAGAGTTCATACATCTGGACAAATGTGGAAAATGGTTCTGAATATTGTAATTGATTGGCAAATATGGGCAGATTCATATAAGGATCTTAATGTAAGATATAAATTGGTTCAGTATAATTGTTTTTACATCAGTCATGTAGCAGATGTCAGGAAGGATTTTATCTGAAAGCTGCACCTGGAGTCAGGTGACTCAGGCAGTTGGATTTGAAAAGCTCCTCAGGAAGCTGATTTCCAATAGAGATCACGTGATCCAGGGGAGTTGTAAAAATTCACTTCAACTCAGCAGTCTGGAATTATTGACCAGAGTTCCACACTCCAGCAGTGAGGAAGGAATTCACAACTGGTTTTTCTTCTACAGTTACTTCTTACACCAGTGAAATAGAATAGAATAAAATCAGAATTATCAGATTAATGTTTTCGGAGTGGTGAAGATGTCACAACTTTCTTGCATTCGACTTAGCTTGAGATCTTCGATCTTAGATCTTAGATGTGATATCTTTTTGGGGAGAATTACAAATCTTTTTGAACATGTTACAGGAGATGTTTTTCTGTAAAATCCGACCTTATTTGTATTAGGAAATATTGAAGGAACAAGGCCCAAATTAAAACTATTAATATATCAATTGAAATTTGTTAAATTAACATTAGCTGTGATGAGGAAATGTATTGAACTTACTTGGAAATCAGATATATTTTTAGGGACGCCAAGATGACATGCAAAAATTCAAAGTTGTATTCCTTTGGAAAAAAATGCATATAGCTTGAGTAATATATACTCTATGCTTTTGTAAATTTGGCACATGAATATTCAAATATTAAGCGTTAATTTGTAAAAATGCCCTTTCCATCCCTCTAGACATGTGAGATTCTCCTCTACATTGAAAATTTGTTATTTAGATTTGTTAGATTTCTTCACCACCGCGAATGCTGGGAAAGCGGAGGACTAGTTCGGGGCAGCAGAAAACAGAAAGACCACACCACACCAATATCTGAGAAGCAGAGAATTCAATCCACAGGTCAGTGACCAAGGAAGCAGATCAGTGAGGGGTTCTGCAGCTGAAGGACCCACATAGGTGGCAGGCTGTTGGTTACTTGAGGAGAGGAACCCACGCAGGCTGTGGGACTCTGTACAAAGCAGTCAAGAAACTAACACCAGGCCGTGGACTGCTAGAGACTGGTTCAAAACTGGCTAAAAGGGTGTCAGGTATCAGATCTGGGTTACGAGTGGGTGCTGAATGGTTCCTTATCATGTCAGAGTTCAAAAACTAGAGCTCGCATTGCCAATGACTTGGATTGGTCTGTGAGCACTGAAAGAGAATCCACAGACCCTCAGGCCCAGGGTTCGGGGTGACAGGGGTGGGGGAGCACTCAGTCTTTCTCTGACCGCAAGAGGCATTTCAGGCAATTTCTTTCAATGGCGAATCTGTCTGCCTTACAGTAGGAAAAAAGCAATTTTGTGTGATGTTTTAGTCTTTTTAATTACATGACAGTAAATTGTCTCCTGAAATAGAGATAGAGGTTCAAGTTTCAAACTATTACAAACTACACTCACCAGAGCTAACTGGATTATACCTCTTCCCACTTTTTGTTTGCAAGGACACTATTGATTTTATCACAACTCCTCTGCTTCATCTGTCCTGTGACAGATTATATATTTTACATGGTATATTGATATAATTTTGAAAGAGATGGATTATCGGAGTCGTGTAGGTCACAAACAAACACAAACATTTCACAAAACAGCTATTATTTAAAATGCTAGAGCTTTGTTAAGAGTGAGTCATGCAGGCACCGAGAACCTTTGCAAATACAGAACAAGGAGACTGTTTTGCTAAATAATTTCAAAAGCAGGTGTAAATGGATTATTATTTTTTAAAGCAAGAGATGATTGGACTCAAAAGTTTGGGTCCAGTGCAGTTATCCGGCTGGTACCAGTTTGCTATTCTAATAAGATCATGTGGTTTTGCAAGCAGAGAGATGAGACCAAATAGGCTTTTTCTAAAAGCGAGAGAGAGAGAGAGAGAGAGAGAGAGAGAGAGAGAGAGAGAGAGAGATGGCAAGCTGGCATCTTGTTGAAACCACATTTTGAAGACGGGTTGTGAAACTTTGTTGTCCATACAAGAGGAAATGGCTGGCTAGAAATGATGTTTCACCTGAAATAAGGGAAACAAAAGGAACTCAATGGTGTCCTGCAGAAGAGATGATCATTTGGAAAACCCTGATGGTGAAAGTTTCTTTGGCAAGTCACCAAAGTGGCTGATCAGAGGGAATCAGTTTTTGTGTGTCCAATGAACAAGAAAACCCACTCTGAAACCAACATGAACCTTCCTGGAGGCTTTTAAGCACCAGAGCTTAGTGAAAATTCATAAATGTTGCATTCTGTGGACAGTATGAGAATTGATAGATATCGCTGAACTTAGAGGAGTGTCAAAGAACTTTATACACATTAAATACACCAGAACTTAGAATTAGAAGGGGGAACTGTAAGGCTATTAAGTTAATAGTGATAAATTAAAGTTTGATCCTGTTTTTTATGTTTATAGAAAATTAAAAACAACATCTGTTTAAGTATCCATTTATCTTGGTGATTTCCTATTGCTGCAAGGTTTTGGGGTCCTCTGGACCTGTAACATTCCCAAGATTAGGTCTTCTACGCCAGGACACCCAAAATGTCTTATTTCATCAATAAATGCAAATTTCACTCATATTGTCTTTGATAAAGTTTGCACCCATAATTTCCAAATCTCTTCTGCCCTTACCCCACCTCCTCTCCAACAGAACAAGGACAAGATCCCTCAGGTTTCTCACTTACCACCCTTCAGCTGCCACATCTGACACGTTATCCTTGAACATTTCCAACTTCAGCATCATCCTCAAACCTGCTACATCTAAACTGCTCCACTCATATTCTTTTTTCACAGGGGCATGTATTTCTGTGACTCTCTC
This sequence comes from Narcine bancroftii, assembly GCF_036971445.1. Classification (NCBI taxonomy): domain Eukaryota; kingdom Metazoa; phylum Chordata; class Chondrichthyes; order Torpediniformes; family Narcinidae; genus Narcine; species Narcine bancroftii. The sequence continues at coordinate 175,534 of NW_027211849.1, forward strand.
GATGGCACTTACCTCTCCACCCACCACCACCTGATACACTCCCCACTGAAACCGGAGAAATTGCCAAACCTGTCTCACCTCCATGCAAGGCCACAATCAGACCTTCCAGGTGAGGCAGTGTTTCATATGCATCCCATCCAACTTAATCTCCTGCATTTGGTCGAGTCAGTTGACCTCAATATCAGCAAGACCAAATACAGACTGGGTGGCCATTTTGCTAAACATCTGCACTATGTGGATCTAAACTTGAGCTTCTAGTGACCTACCATATCAAGTCTCAAACCCTTCCAGCAACATGTCTGTTGGCCCCATCCTTCCCCAGGGTGAAGGCAAACAATCTTAAAGAAAACACATTATATTCCTCCTGGGCAGCCTTAAACTCTATAGCATGAAAACAAATGTTTCTAATTTAAGCAGCCACTCACCTCTGTCTGATTTCACTGTTTCCATCTCTTGATCTACTGCCCATTTGAATATAATTACTCCTTTAAGGTAGAAGAGTTGACAGTGGTGTTTTTCCCATATACTTTGCCATTGAACAACTGGCAAAATTAAGTGGCAATTGTTGCAAAATGAATGGTGTTATTGTTCAAAATCTGCGTATGATCGAAAGTATTTTTGGTCTGAACAGACATCTGGGCCATATGGCTATTTAAAGACAATCTGTACTTGATTGTACATCTGAAAGTCCAATGACTACTTCGATCCATTAAAGATTGTTAAACAGCAAGAATGGACAATACAATCACATGAAATTCCCATAAATACAGCACAAGTATTACTACATAAAACAATCACTCCTCCTTATTGGTCAGAAGCACCTACACTTCCCAAGGAGGCTGATGAGGTCAAGGCCAACGGCTCTCATCCTGAGATTTGCAGTTGAGTCTCCTGTCTGGCTGCATCATTGGATGGTCTAGTAGCTGTAAAGCATCAGATAGGAATGATGCAGAGTTGTGAGGATCACTGGGGTCTCTCTTTCTTCTGCAGATGACATTTACTGGGAGTGTTGTTCAAATAGGGCTCAAGGAATTGTAAAAAGACCGTTTCCACCCAGTGCACAGCATCTTTAATCACGTCCATCATCAAAATCAGGACTGCCAGGCTGGGGAATAGCTTCTTCCCACAGGCTGTGAGATGGATGAAAAGTATCCTGTAAATGGGATAGTTACCTTAAATATTTATATATGTAGAGGCTACTTCGATAGAGCTATGAAAGCAACACACACACACAAGGTTAGTCAACACAAGACTGCTTTATTCAGACTTTGCAGGATTCTTTTATTTACCGTGTGTCCCGGCTCCATGGGAGAAGGTGGGACATCATTATGAGTTTGCTGCCGATCCACAGAACCACAGGTTTAAATTAAGCCCTGTGAGTGTCCTGCGCTTTCCGGCAGGAGAATCCACAGATCAGTGTGCCATTCCTCGGCACGCAGCACCACGCGAGGGTGGTCAACTAAATGGATGAGTATCCAGTTCTCTGTCTTATGATTTCACGCACCCGCCAAAGAACCTTGCCCACTCGGCCCACTAGACAGCTGCTACATCAATACCCCCCCCAGAACTGTCGTCAGAAACTAAAACACCAGCTGCTGTTTTCCCCGCACCCCAATCAGATAGCATTAATCCTAATGGACTTTGCTTAATTATCTGATTGTCCTGTCCTTCCTTAGGACTATTTCCCTTGCTACTCACACCTCCCATACTAAAAGGTAAGTAAAATTCCTCTTACCGGGATCCAGTAGCTATTCCTAGCGCGCTTCCTTAACGTCCTCCCGTCATTTGTTCTCAATGCCTCTTCTCGGATATCACTCACTTCATCCACTGACCAGTCACCCATCGTCCGTGAGTCCAGCTGAATCAGCTGGGGTGCACATACCCTCGTCGTCGGGCACTCTGTCAGTGGAGGGAGTGGGATTCCGGACGATCCCCATTTGTTAGAAACAGAAGTACCTTCACAGAAATTGCTCGAGACAAAAATTGAGAACAAAGAACATTTATTATACAACAATGCAAAGTTGGGTGATTCCCTTTACCCTGGGAATACACACATACACTGGGGCTCACCCAACTTTTATACAGTTTATTTCAGTATAGAAGTACCTTCCCCTTACATTCTTCTGCCTCCTGGATAAGTTTGGCATTAGGCAATCCTGTCTGCCTACGTGCTGTTTCTGCGAACTTGGAGGACCAGGGGGTATCCTGTCAGTGTCTCATCATGTCATTGTACTTATTCACACCTTCCCAACCCTCAGAACTTACTAACTCTTATATGCAGAATTTGCTAATTCTGTCTAAGGCTTACTAATTACATATGCGGAACTTGCTGACTCTCTCTCAGGCTAGAAGACCCTTATCTTATTCAGACTAACTTTACTTCCTACTGTGAGAGATGAGAAAAACTGATATTGCAATATGAACATGAAGAAATGAAGAAAATAAAATTGATACATAAGTAAATGAATGAAGACAGTACAAACAACATGAGACATGGATATTAGAAGGCAGGAAGTTGACACTGTCTGAGTAAGATAAGAATCTCCTAGAGAATCAGCAAGTTCACCAACTGAAGGAGATAAGGACAGACAATTGATGATAGAAGTAGAGTTAGTCTGAACGAGATAAGGGTCTCCAAGCCCCAGATAGAAATAGCAAGGCTTGCATAAATAATTAGAAAACCTTAGACAGTATGAGCCAGTTCTACATATATAATTAGTAAGCCATACACAGATTAATCAAGTTATGCATATTTAATTAGTAAACCCTAGACAGGATTAGCGAACTCTGCATATGAAGGGACTATAGCTCTGAGAGTTGGAAAGGTGTGAATGGGGACAAGGGCAAGGTTATGAATAAGGACAATGGGGATAATGACATGGGAAGACACCGACAGGATACCCCCTGGTCCTCCAAGTGCACAGAAACAGCACGTAGGCAGGATTGCCTAATGCCAAACCTCTCCAGCAGGAGGCAGAAGAATGTAAGGGGGAGTTATTCCTATACTGAGATAAACTGTATAAAAGTTGGGTGAGCCCCAGTGTATGTATGTATTCCCAGGGTAAGGGGAAGCACCCAACTTTGCATTGTTGTATAATAAATGTTCTTTGTTCTCAATTTTTGTCTCGAGCAATTTCTTTAAAGGTACTTCTGTTTCTAACAAATGGGGTCTCGTCCGGGATCACACTCCCTCCACTGACAGAGTGCCCGACGACGAGAGTAGGTGCACCCAGCTGATTCAGCTGGTCTCACGGACGACGGGTGGCTGGTCAGTGGAAGAAGCGAGTGATATCTGAGAAGAGGCATTGAGAACAAACGATGGAAGGAATCGCGCTAGAGCATTGCTACAGGAACCCGGTAAGAGGAATTTTACTTGCCTATCAGTATGGGAAGTGTGGGTAGCAAGGAAGAGAGTCCTGGTAAAGGATGTGATAATCAGATAACTACGTACAGCCCGCTTGGGTTGATGTTATCTGAGTGGGGCATGGGAAGGACCCGTGGAAAGGACAAACTGACCATGGTCAGGTATTGTTGTATAGAATGGGTTAAAAGCCCGGTTAAAGGGAGCTCCTTGTACTGGCCAAAGCTCGGATCCGAGGATGACTGGATGTGTCAAGCATTGAACATCTGGCTCTATCAAAACCAGAGAGATAATCTTGAGAGCAGGGAATATGCAGCCTGCTGGCTCAGGGGATCGTTAAAATCAATTGGTTTTGAATGAAAAAGAATTCAAGGACAAGAGAGAGGAGGAACCTTTTGTCCCTGAACCACAAAGGTGGGATGTGCTTACATTCCCTCCCTCCTATGCCCTACCCTTCTGCACCTTCCCCTCCTCCCCCACAGCTAGAGAAAAGAGAAGAGAATAGGAGTGGTATGATGATTCGCTCACAAAGCACTCGATTACCACCTCTGTTGACAGGAGAGAGAGGTAACTTTAATTCAGAACAGTGTGAGACTCTTCAGGAAGAAAGGGCAGAAACCTTTGATTCATTTCCCAGGGAGCAGGAACCCAGACCTAATAAGCCAGAAACCAACTGGATGAGACCACTGCGGGAAGTTACCGTGGGAGAGGGTCTCGGTTTCGTAAATGTGCCCCTGACCAGTACTGAAGTGCGTAACTTTAAGAAAGAACTGACCTCCCTGATAGAAGATCCCCAGGTATGTACCGAACAGTTAGACCAATTTTTTGGACGAAATATATATACTTGGGATGAGTTAACATCTATCTTTAAGACTCTGTTTACTTTGGATGAGCGTGGAATGATTCGCCAGGCAGGGATTAGAGTCTGGGATAAGGATCAAGGGGGACCAGATGCGGTACCTGGAGAAGCTAAATTCCCCTTGGCTAGACCTAATTGGGATAAAAATACCAATAATGGTCGGGTATTGATGGAAGAATACAGGGTTAATTTGATAAGAGAAATCAAGGAATCTGTCCCAAAGGGACAGAATTTCAAGAAAGCCTTTGAGGTTCCCCAAGGTCCCGAGGAGACCACCTCTGCATTTCTGAATAGATTGCGCACGGCAATACAACAATATGGGGGTCTCGACATAGAATCCCCAGCAGGGGAACAATTGGTACTAACGGGTTTTGTTACCAACTCAGCCCCAGACATTAGAAGAAAATTACAAAAGACGGAAAATTGGCATGAGCAAGGAATTACCCAGCTTCTACAGATTGCACTAAAAGCATTTGTCCAGAGGTCTGAGGATAAGCAGAAAGGAAAGGCGAAAATTTTAATGCAAGCAGTTAAAGGAATAGTAGATGAGTAACATGAAAAAGGCAGGGACTGTGTGCCAGCTCCTGGACGTTGGGAGAAGTGCCGGGAGTGGGAGAGTAGAGACCAGAGATAATTTCATAAATCACGACTTCCCACTTCAGTCACTGACCAATATTGATTAAAATTCATGCTAAAATTTAAATGTCATAAAGGATCGTTTATCAATACTGTAGAATGAGCGAATTTAACTACCAGTTAATTCCAAGTTATGAAATAAATTGTATTCAAATGTGATTTTGCACAGGGAGTACCTGAGAGTTGAGTGATGTTATAACATTTGCAGGGAGAAATGTTTGCACAAATAGGATGAGTTCTATACATCTTAACTTTAAGTGTATGTGAGATAAAGAAAGGATCTGATGTGTAAAGTGGCTGGATCAGCCAGTTGAAGGGGGAGTGTGCATGTCCCTTTAAGTGCACTGTGGCACTTGAAACTGAGGCTCCAGGCTCCTCTCTTGCAGTTAGAGGTATGGAGCCCTATCAATAGATTTAGTACATTTCTTCTACACATTCAGCAGTCAAGGTCCGTGAGTTTAAAGATCACCCGCCTCTGGAGAATAAAGATACCTCTGGGGATTCCCATAAGTTTAATCATTCATTTCTCTGGTGCATTTTCCTCCGGAGTGAAATTAATGCCTCAGCACAATTTCTCTGTATTGCCGCTGTAATTTAGTTCATGATAACTCTCCCCCCCCCCCCCCCCCCCATTCATCAGGTTTATATTTAAATCCGGTAGTGTGGAAGTTACATTGTAAATAATCATGGAGGTAAACCCTGCGCGATGGGATTTAGCTTAATGGAGAAATAAACCTGCGAACTGGTCTATGGTGCTGTGTGAGTACTGCCATAGGTGGAACATGATTTAAATTGGTGGCATAGTTCAGAACAATTGGGTGCATAAGAATAATAATATCATAAATAACTCACAGATCTTGTACCAGATGCTATTCAGTACATTTTAACTTAAGGACTGGAGAAATTGGCATGTTAGAATGAGATTGGCATGGCACCAATATTTCTTGATTCAATAATGACTCCACAAGCTCCAGGATTCATGCAGCAGAACTTTTAAGTGGAATATAATAGAAACTAGCCTGTACTTAAATGATTGTGTGTGCAATCTTCATAAGAACATCTTTTAAATTTTTTTGGTGCCTGTTTTACAAACTGTTTTAAATAAGGCCAGCTCCTGTGAGCTGTGGCACAAGGCATTTTACTTAAGGCAGAACTAAAGGTTAAATATGTTTCAAGTTCTCTCGCAGGGGCTCTTGTGCTGCATGTCTGTTATGTACTCACTCTAACAAATTGCAGGTTGGTTGCCTCATACAGACAAGCAGCTCCAACTGCATTTTAATAAGGTCTAATATATTCATGGCTTGGTTCAGCATCATGCTGAAGAAGATTGAAAAGAGGGTTGGTGCGAGAACACAGCCTTGCTTCACGCCATTGTTAATGGAGAAGGGTTCAGAGAGCTCATTGCTGTAACTGACCCGACCTTGTTGGTTTTCGTGCAGTTGGATAATCATGTTGAGGAACTTTGGGGGACATCCGATGCGCTCTAGTATTTGCCAAAGCCCTTTCCTGCTCACGGTGTCGAAGGCTTTGGTGAGGTCAACAAAGGTGATGTAGAGTCCTTTGTTTTGTTCTCTGCACTTTTCTTGGAGCTGTCTGAGGGCAAAGACCATGTCAGTGGTTCCTCTGTTTGCGCGAAAGCCGCACTGTGATTCTGGGAGAATATTCTCAGCGACGCTAGGTATTATTCTATTTAGTAGAATCCTAGCGAAGATTTTGCCTGCAATGGAGAGCAACGTGATTCCCCTGTAGTTTGAGCAGTCTGATTTCTCGCCTTTGTTTTTGTACAGGGTGATGATGGTGGCATCACGAAGATCCTGAGGCAGTTTACCTTGGTCCCAACAAAGCTTGAAAAACTCATGCAGTTTGGCATGCAGAGTTTTGCCGCCAGCCTTCCAGACTTCTGGGGGGATTCCATCCATACCTGCTGCTTTGCCACTTTTCAGTTGTTCGATTGCCTTATATGTCTCATCCAGGGTGGGAACCTCATCCAGCTCTAGCCTTAGGGGCTGTTGAGGGAGCTGGAGCAGGGCGGAATCTTGGACTGAGCGGTTGGTACTGAAAAGAGATTGGAAGTGTTCTGACCATCGGTTGAGGATGGAGATCTTGTCGCTGAGGAGGACTTTGCCGTCTGAGCTGCGCAGCGGGCTTTGGACTTGGGGTGAGGGGCCGTACACAGCCTTGAAAGACCCCAACAATGAAGACGCTGTTTACATCCGGTACCGCACGGATGGCAGTCTCTTCAATCTGAGGCGCCTGCAAGCTCACACCAAGACACAAGAGAAACTTGTCCGTGAACAACTCTTTGCAGATGATGCCGCTTTAGTTGCCCATTCAGAGCCAGCTCTTCAGCGCTTGACGTCCTGCTTTGCGGAAACTGCCAAAATGTTTGGCCTGGAAGTCAGCCTGAAGAAAACTGAGGTCCTCCATCAGCCAGCTCCCCACCATGACTACCAGCCCCCCCACATCTCCATCGGGCACACAAAACTCAAAACGGTCAACCAGTTTACCTATCTCGGCTGCACCATTTCATCAGATGCAAGGATCGACAATGAGATAGACAACAGACTCGCCAAGGCAAATAGCGCCTTTGGAAGACTACACAAAAGAGTCTGGAAAAACAACCAACTGAAAAACCTCACAAAGATAAGCGTATACAGAGCCATTGTCATACCCACACTCCTGTTCGGCTCCGAATCATGGGTCCTCTACCGGCACCACCTACGGCTCCTAGAACGCTTCCACCAGCGTTGTCTCCGCTCCATCCTCAACATCCATTGGAGCGCTCACACCCCTAACGTCGAGGTACTCGAGATGGCAGAGGTTGACAGCATCGAGTCCACGCTGCTGAAGATCCAGCTGCGCTGGATGGGTCACGTCTCCAGAATGGAGGACCATCGCCTTCCCAAGATCGTATTATATGGCGAGCTCTCCACTGGCCACCGTGACAGAGGTGCACCAAAGAAAAGGTACAAGGACTGCCTAAAGAAATCTCTTGGTGCCTGCCACATTGACCACCGCCAGTGGGCTGATAACGCCTCAAACCGTGCATCTTGGCGCCTCACAGTTTGGCGGGCAGCAGCCTCCTTTGAAGAAGACCGCAGAGCCCACCTCACTGACAAAAGGCAAAGGAGGAAAAACCCAACACCCAACCCCAACCAACCAATTTTCCCTTGCAACCGCTGCAATCGTGTCTGCCTGTCCCGCATCGGACTGGTCAGCCACAAACGAGCCTGCAGCTGACGTGGACTTTTTACCCCCTCCATAAATCTTCGTCCGCGAAGCCAAGCCAAAGAGAAGAATATATTCAAAACCCATGGAAATATGGTTTGTGTTTCATTTTACAATTTTTACACTAACACAAAGAAAAGTCAAATTGTTATTCATTTTATTAAATTGGTGATTGGTTATATGTAAAAGCATGCCAACATCACCAACAGAAACCTGTCTGGGATGGCCCCTATTGTGTACTTTTGATTACAGACACTGCCGTGCGAACGAAAGAAAAAGGCTGGAGCCACATCCAACGAATTAAACCAGCTACTGAACCACAGAATAACAACATTGATAATCTACCCTCCACCTGGCGTGCAGTCCCTCTTCCTTCTGACCTGAAAGTTACACTACGCCGTGAAAAAGTGCCGTAATGTTGTTTTTACCATTTATTGTATTGTTTAATTGTTGCTTCTCCATTTCTGGGACATCACTTAATTACTCACAATGTATTAAGTCCTCCTGGGATAGGGGCAGCAGAGGTGACAATTATTTTCCTTTAGAATGTAGACAGAGCATAGATATAATGTATAGTCATAGTGGGATATGGGTTAACAAGGGATTCCAATACGGACCAGGGGAACTGAACAGCTTTAGTGGAGTACATCTAATTTGTATCTTAGCCTACACAGGTATTAAAGACAGGAGTTTTAAAGCGATAGCACAAAGGACATGGTGGGACAAAGACAGACAGAATGGTAGTCAGGATTGTACATGTCACAGAGAGAGAGAGTTAATGCATATGCTAATGTACACAGACAGGCTTGCACTCACAAGTTGCAACACACAGGTTAAATGATAAGAAACAATCCTCCCCAGCTTGGTCTCTTCTCAAACATCCTTTGGGTCTCTCATACATTCAAAATGACAAACACCACCCCGTGAAGGGGAGCACCAGTTACAAACGACGTGAGCTGCTACAGTACCCTAAAGCTACTTGGCATTTCAATCGTTTAATCAGACTCCAAACAGCCTTCAACATCATCATCAAATGGAGATCGGTGGCCCTGGGGTTCGGAGCTGAAGAGGAACGGCAGATACGAGCCACAATTCAATGGAACCGCCTGACTCTCGACTACTCATTCGCTGCTGAAGGCAGCGTTTCTCAAAGACTTGTTCAGGACAATGCTTACAACAGTCAGGCGGTTAAAGATACTGCTTCAGGACTTCGACGAGAATCTGCCCATGCCCATGTTCAGACTTAGCAACCTTGGACTGATGTGGGATGGACTAGACTCTTTACTAAAAACTGGAGCCTGATACTCACAACCTTTATAGCAGCTGGACTCGCTACTCTCACCTTTATAGTGTTCCCCTGCCTAAAGACTTGGCTGCAGTTTTTAATTCATCGAACCCCTTGTCAGAACACTATACCCCAAAGAAAGTATGTTTCCCTAACTCTATCCAACGACACAGAGACTGCAATTTGGTTATTGACCAGCTGGGAAAAACAACACCTTGCACTTTACGACATCAGTAATACTGATCTAAAAGAAAAGTGAGGATTGTGAGAGATGATAAAACTGATCTAAAATTATGAACATGAAGGAAACTAAAATTCATACATTAATAAATGAATGTAACCAGTACAAACAGGATGAGCTTGGGAATTAGGATGCAGGAAAGCAGAGTCAGCACATTTAAGATAAGAATCTTCTAGTCTTTGTGACAAGATCAATGAGCCCACCATATGAATAAGATAAGGAGCGGTAAGGAACAATAGAGTGTAGGAAGTTGAGGTAGTCTGGATGAGATAAGGGTCTCCTAGCCCTAGACAGAAGTACCAAGTTCTACATATCTAATTAGTTAACCTTACATAGATTTACAAAGTTATACATATTAAATTAGTTAACCCTAGACAGGATTAGCGAACTCTGCATATCAAGAAACTGTGGCTCCGAGAATCAGGAAGGTGTGAATAAGGACAATAACATGAAGGGACACCAACAGGATACCCCCTGGTCCACCAAGTGCACAGAAACAGCATGTAGGCAGGATTGCCTAATGCCAACCCTCTCCAGCAGGAGGCAGAAGAATGTAAGGGGGGGGTTATTCCTATACTGAGATAAACTGTATAAAAGTTGGGTGAGCCCCAGTGTATGTGTGTATTCCCAGGGTGGGGAAGCACCCAACTTTGCATTGTTGTTGTAATAAATGTTCTTTGTTCTCAATTTTTGTCTCGAGCAATTTCTTTAAAGGTAATTCTGTTTCTAACATTGGCGACTGCACAGAGTCCACAGGGACCAACAACTTTTGTCCCAGGGGAAAAACTGCAGAGCAGTAATCAACAAAGATGGGAATACTGACCAATTGGAGGCCGGCACGACTGTGACATCACTCCTGCGACAGCAGCGGGGAGATAATAGAAGTGGAGCTGCCAGTGTAATAAAAGATTCTTTAACTTTGATTTCTTGAGCGTATGTCCTTCTTTCCACCTATAACAGTAGCGCGCACGCTCCAATTTCACATCGAATGGTCTTGCTCATCTTATATCAGGAGTCATGTGTACAGTTTCCTTATCTGAAGCGTGAGAAGAGCACAAAGATTGTCACACTTGTTTCTGGGGTTTTCTTTGCGGGTGATAAGAGGAAAGTTTGAATATGGATCTCTTGGTCGTTGGAAAAATTGGAGATGACCTTACAACATTATGAGAGGACACAGCAGCACAGATCGAGAGAGGATAATGCAAAGAAGCTGAACATCAACTGTCACAATTTCCCAATAACTGATCGGCTGCTTGAACTTTAAGAAATGTCTTCAATGAAAATGTAATATCCTTGGAATTCTCTACCCTGTTGAAGGTTCATTTGAAATTGGGATCCATGGACTTATGATGAGTTTATTGTCATAAACATTCATAGAGGGATCATATGCATTGAACTTAGATGCAGATACTTTGAAAAACGTAGCAGACATTAAATTGGTTGCGGTAATAAATATGAAGGAAAGATTGAGAATAAATAGTCTCCCTTGCAGTTGGCGTACAATGTATTTCTTAAGATCAGAGGAATCCTGGAGCCAGGATAAAATGATCCTGTGTTTCCCAAGGATTTGATTGAGTTGTTGGGGTAGTATGAAATGGAAGGGCAGAAGGGTCTCCTGCTTCTTCGACTGTCTGCTTTCTGTCTTGCAATGCTGATTGGGTGCGCCTGTGTTCGATCGCTCGCTGATTGGCTGCTTCAGTTGCGCGAGCCAAACGTTGATTCGGTGAGTCCGCTATTGGATTAGACGCTGGATTCGGGTTGGATTGATGGGCGGGTTCGCGGGTTAATTGGCTCTTGCTGTGAGGAGGCGGGACGTTGGCGGCGGCGTCATCTGATCGGGGTTCGTCGTGTCGCCGCGGGCGCGAATGGGAAGAAGTTGGCAGAGGAGCCGGGACCTTCCTCAGCCGCGCCGTCCAGGGAAAACGGGCGACCCGCAGCCCGCCGGGCCCCACCCGGGAGCGGCCGGTACCGGCGGGGTGTTTGGGTGGAGCCGAGGCGTCGGTGCGAGGCCTGATGACGCCGACAGGGCGAGGCCGGGGACCGTGGGGTAACTGGCAGCGGGAAGGGGCGGAGGAGGGGCAAGAAGAAATTTTGGGAGTCTGGTTGGCGCATGCGCTGTGGATTTAGGACTTGGAGTTGGATTCGCGCATGTGCAGCTGATACGCACGTGCCGACTGACGGCCACCAAGCAAAGCCTTTGCGGAAGTGACAACTAACAAGTCGCGCATGCGCACTGAAATTAAGATGGCTGCCCCCAGCCTATGGACCCTGAGAAACTGAGTCACAAAGTCAATCGGCACATTTTGGGATTTACGTGTCCTGTGTCTCTGTTCTCGTTTGTCAAATCATTTGATTTAAAAATAGGCTCTTAGACTTCAGAGCTCCTCGCACAGGGGCAAAACTCCGACTTGCGTCCATTGTGGGATGTTTCGGGTTTCATTACGATCGCAAGTCGGGGAGGACCTGTCGGGGTCATTGGGTCGCTTAGGAAGGGATGGAAAACCATCTTGGACTATCCGAGTGTTGCAGAGATTTGACCTCTTTTTGCTCTTTTGGCGTGCTACAATCTCAGCGTTTATAAGGGGGAAATTCTTTCAAAATTTCATTCAACTTTATTACAGAATTCTTCCTAGATTATCTGTGTAACATTGAAGGTTATGGGTTTTCATGAACAGGGATCATGATTTTACTCATAATTTGGTGAGCCAATGGATGGGACATTTTTGCTCATGCCCCATGGGAATCGAAATAAAAATGAAGTGACAAAATTAGGAAGGTTTGTTGACCCATCTTTTTAAGGATGATTTTCATCTTGCTTGCTGAATTAAAATGTGATTTGTCAGTTCTTAATGGCAGCTGCCATATTGGCATTGCAAGGAGAGATGGGAAATGGGTCAGGTCCATGGTGGCCCCAGTAATGCAACGTAGAAAGATGTCACGGGGCTGAATGTGGGTTAGGGAGGGAGAGGTTATTAATTTTTGGGAAACGTATGTGGCCACTCACCTATCAATATTTTTTATCAAATAGAAACTCCTGCTGGTAGAAGCCATTTCCTATTTTGAACAGGCCCAATGTCATTATCCAAACAGATATTGTTAAGAGCCCAAAGGATCCCAAAACCCAGCAGCAAGAGACATTCACCAAGACAAGTGGTTTTTAAAACAGAAGTTATTTTTAATCAAATTTAAACATGAAAATAGAATTAAACTTTAACTTAACTCTATACTTAACAAATCCCAATTAACCCCCTTCTAATTCTAAGCACACATGTTTGTAATGTGTTTAAATTTAAGAAAAGTTCTTTGGTTCACAGTTCAATCTCACTTCTCCTTCTTCCAAGTTCTGTGGATGCAGGCAATTCTTCTGCTGTGCACAGAATTGAACATGTACAAACTTCACCAGGTTTTGGTGCTCGAAAGGTAAATGTTTTCCACTCAGGAAGGTTCTTGTAGGGTTTCCAGACAGTGATTTGTTGTTCCAGGATTTCCACAACTGAGGTACCTTCATTAGTCTCCTCAATGTCTAGCTGATGAAACTAGCCCCATCAGGATCTTCAAGATGGTATCTTCTTTCTGCAAGCTACCTCAGAGTTCCATTCCTCTTATTCCAAACAACAGGAGTTCTTTCTTCTGCTCAAGCTGTTGTTAGATAAACAAAACCCAGGTGTGACTTTCCTCTAAGCACCCTGCAGAAAAGTACTTGTAGCCATCCTGACTCCATTTCCAAACAATGGTCATTCATTTTATGACATCAGTTCGATTAACACCTACTTGTGAATGTGCAGATCATTCTCCAGAGATCTTCAATCTTTCAAATAAGATGTTTTAAAATGTATGTGTGTGTATGTATGTAACCTACTCTAAATCTTACCAAAATCCAAAATACTACCAAATTCTCCAAATATATTTATTTATTACAATGAATAAGTTGCATTTAAGAGACTCTAAGACAGGCATACTTGGGTGAAAGAAAAACAGGGTTGTAGCGGACGTACCGTCACTGTCAGTTCACAGACTTACCTGACACGTCGCATGCTAACAGTTTTGGGCACCAAAGTACAGTGAGTGGATCAGATGAAGCTCCTGCATAAAGGCACGGGGCGCTAATGGCTCGGAGCTTTAACCTGCTGGTCCTGTGGACCGGAAGGTGTTCACTAATGTTCTCATTGACAGTCAGGGAATAAAAGGTCCGTGTATGTCTTCAATGACATGAGTTGACAACCTTTGTATGTATTTGCCTTTATTAAGTAGCATCTACCGCAGTAGCTGCTACAGGGTATTTTTTTTGTTAGAAATATCAAGATCAACACAACATCGTGGGCCAAAGGGCTTGTACCGTGCTGTAATATTCTGTTATTTCTGTTATTGCTTGACTTTGAATATCTGTTGTAAGCTCTGTGAGACTTCAATAATGTAGCAAATTTGCACAGCAACATTGCAGTCAAAAGTTTGTATCTCCTGGTTGACTTGAGCTTTTCTCTTTTTTACACAATGCTTTATAGGTCTGGTCAGTAAGAAAAGAAATATTGTGCATGTTGAATATGTCATTATGTCTGAAAGTAACACTGGAAAAGAGTCATTAACACCAAGGTAAATAGCACCCTGAAGTGGCTGGTGCAGTTTCGTGATGGGCAGAAGTTATCCCTCAGTGGCGACAGTGATGTGAAAATGTAGGTAAATTATTTGTGTATGATTTATACATGGAAAAATTAGCTGTTGTTTGTTCCAATTTCAGGTAGATGAGGTTGCAAAGTGGGTAAGGATAGAAAATAGTGGGGGAACAACAACTGGGGCTTGCATTTGATTGTGTGAAAGTAGAAATGGAAACTCAGAATAAGGCTAATCTGATTAAGCAAGCCACTGGCTCTCATACTTCCACCAGAAGTGAATCTAGAATTGAATTTTGAGTCTTTTATGGTGGGTATCTTCAAAGTCTGTTGATTGCAAGACTAAATTAAGAGCCCTTTTGCCCCTGGCTGTGCTGAAAGATTGTTTTGTTTATTAACTAAATCTTTCTGAGAGGGAGAATAGACTGAAGCTGCTTTCCTACTCGTTGGTGATGAATCTGGTAGTAGGATTTTTCAACTAATTACAGACTCCTAATTCCTCTCCGTCCTTGGGCATTTTCTCCTGCAATTTACATCAGTTACCACCATCGAGGGATTCTCATGCAGGGTAAAGTTTCATATGCACATGCTGCAAACATGTCCGTGCCCTCTGTGGCAGGAAACCCAATCCAGAGTAAATGACAGATTGACTGAGCACCTCCACTTTGATCACAATGGCCATCTTGGCTCATGGTCACAAGCTGTTTTAAGTTCCATTCCATTCCCACAATGACCTTTGTCTTCTGCCTCCTCCATTGTCAGGGTGAGGTCAATTCCAGAGGAACCATCTCTTATTGCATTTGTGACTCGATAGTATGCATATGGAATTTTCCAAAATCATGTAACCTGCCCACCACCTCCCCCCTCCACAGGTTTCACTCTCTTTCCTGCTGATTCACCCAGTTCCCCTCGTATTCTCCCTTCCAAACCAGACGATTGATAAATGTGGGCAGAGAAATGGCATATGGAGTTTAATTGAGACAAGTGTCTTGCTCTTCGAGAGGACTTGTAGTAGTGTTGCAAAGAGGGATCTTGGGGAGCAATCGTGAGCTCCTTGAAAGAGGCAACATAAGTGTAGGGTGTTAAAGAAAGTATTCTTCATTGAGCAGGACATGAAGTATTAATGTGATTAGGCCACATTTTGAGTATTTTCTGCAATTCTATTTGCTGCATGACAAAAGGAGTTCATCAGGGGCTTGCTTGGGGAAGAGCATTGGGTCTGAGGAGAGGTTGGACAAATTTGGATAGTTTTCTCTGGAGCATTGGAGGCTGAGAGATGACCAGGTTGAAATTTATCCAATTATTCTAATCATGGAGAGAGTAGATTTCTTCCACCCCTGCCCCCGTGGGAGATGTAAAAATACTATGATACCTATATTGAACATGAGAGGGGCAAATGAGAGAAGTGAGGCAGGGTTTCGCACAGTGCGGTGGGGGTCTGGCCCACGCTGCCAGGATAGTGGTGAACTCACCACGATTTAAGAGGCATTTGGTTGGGCACATGAACAAGAGGGAATGGGTGATGTGCATGGACCATGTGCTGACAGATGGGATTAATTTAAATGAACATCATGGTCACCACAGACATTGTACACCAAATGGCCTATTCCTGGGCTGCTCTGTTGGGTGACGATTCATCTCTTTTCAAGGATTGTTGCCGATGGGCAGTAAACTTTTCACAGAGGTCTACCTCCAATGAATGTATTTAGAACATTTCCATGAGTTAATTCCCTGGAGAAACAGCAGTTTATCATTCAAGCTCTGTAGCCACAGCAATAATGAAAAGTTTGAAGGCCATCATTACTGAATCCATTTTAATCAGCCTTCACCTTGAGACAACAAAATCAAAATACAACTTTTAACCTCTAGGAAAGATGGGTAATTCTTTGTACCACAGAATTATTGCTGAAAACATATTTGGCAAATTTTGTGAATTCAGCTTCCAAAGAGTTGATGAAGAGGAACCACAATGAGATTTTAAAAAATTAAACCCTGAACCTTTATTAGAAGTTCATCGCAATAAACATGTTCAGGTTCAGTAATGATTGATTCTAGAATGGTATGTGGCAGTAATGAAAGGAATGCAGGATAGATATATTCCAAGAAAAATAAATTAATGATTTGGATTGTGGTTTAAATGGTTTTGTGGCCAAATTTGCGGAGGTCACCAAGATAGGGGACAAAGTAGGAAGTGTAGAATCCGTAAAGTTGCAGAAGGATATAAACAGATTAGGAAACTGGGCAAAATGATGGCAGATGAGATTTAACACCGAGAAATGTACAGTTGTACATTTTGGCAGTGGAAATAAACAGGAAGCATACTATTTGGATGGGAAGAAAATTCAGACCTTGGATGTGCAAATGGACCTGGGTGTCCTTGTGCAAGGAAACCTAAAAGTTAATGACCAGGTGAAATTGGTCATGAAGAAAGTGAATGCTATGTTGGCATTCATTTCAAGAGAAATAGTGTACAAGAGTAAAGAGGTGTTGATGAGGCTCTATGGGGCACTGGTGAGACCTCATTTCGAGTAGTGTGTGTAGTTTTGGGCCCCCTATCTGAGAAAAGATGTGATGTTGAAGAGGGTGCAGAGGAGAATGACTAGGATGATTCCCAAAATGCAAAGGATAATGTACAAGGAGTGTTTGACAGCTCTAGGGTTGTATTCATTGGAGTACAGGAAATTAAAGAAGTAACGTCATGTAGACATTTTGTATATTGAAAGCTTTAGATAGGATGGATGTGGGTAAAATGGTTCCCTTGGTGGGTGAATTGAGGACAAGAAAATTAGAGGTTATCCTATAAAACAGAGATTAGGAGGAACTTGTTTTGCCAGAGGATCGTGGATCTGTGGAACCGCTGCCACATACAGTAGTGGAAGCCAGATCACTGAGTATTAAATCAAGAAATAGTTTTGTGTCAGTTTACGGAGCAGATTCGATGGGCCTGGTGGCCTGGTTCTGTTCCTTTGTCTGTGATCTTGTTCTCATTTTGGAGAGATTATTGAAGTCAACTGAGAAAAATGGAACAATTCTAGACAGTTGTTAGAATAGGTATTTAGTTTGGCATCTCTATGTAAAACTCCAAAACTATCTGTCACTTTGGAGCGGTGCCTGTCCCTCCAACTACTGAGCAACGTAGATTTGCTAATATGTCATGTGTTCATTCAGCTACAAATGATTCTCTTATTCAAATATGCCCAGAGGTCACTCGCATTTCATTTCAGCTTCACATCGTTTTGGGTGGGTTTTCAGTTGTAAATGTGGCCAGTTCCACTTTTGGAGAAAATTTCTTGTCACATTTTTCAGTGATGTATTTGACAAAATGCCGTTGTGTGGACTGCAGCTCTTGAATGCAAGTGAGCTACATTTATTGTCCTTCCAATGCCATCTGCTGCCTGACAAGCCTTCAACCTGGCTCCTGCCCTTTCCAAGCCTTCCTCAAGTCTTTTCTTCGCCTCGTGTCCCCATCATAATGGTGTGCAGACATGCAATAAGCCACCATATAAAGGCAGGGTCTAGGAGACGCAGGCTTGTAATACCCCGGATTATCTTAAAATCTCAAAATTGGAATGGCAAGAATTGTGCCTAGCCCACAGATCTGACAGCTGCTGGGCTTCACGATTGTATGTGGTTCTGAAAAAACTAGAGATTGGCGGCCTTGCAGAGATGATCGACCCCTGACAATTCCACCATGCCTGACTGATACAATATTCCAAATTTACAAGACTTCTCAGCAAACCTCCACGACAAATCTGCATTTGCCAAAATAGATCTAGAACGTGCTTACTATTAGATTCCATTTGAGTCTTTGGATGTCACAGTGATGCCCCCGTTCGGCATGTTTGTGTTTCTGAGAAAACCATTCGGTCTATGGAATGCAGCTCAGACATTCCAGTGGTTCATGGACCATGAACTCACTGTCCTTGGGTTTGTTTGGTGCTTGTGTTGATTGAGGAGATTCTGGTTGTAAGTGTGGATGAAGCGGAGCACAAGAGCCACCTTATCTCATTGTTTCTAAGGCTTGAGTAATGTGGTACCATGATCTATCCCAGGAAAGTGTTTCTGGTGTTTCTGATCTTGTATTTTTGGGAGCTAGAGTTATGCCACATGGTATTTTGCCTGATGAATGGAAAGTGCGTGAAATTTGAGAATTTCCTCCCTCTGTTACGTTTGGCCAGTTGTGATGGTTTTGAGGTATGAGGAATTTTTATTGCTGTTTCCTGGTGAATGCCACTGCACCTCTTGCTGAACGACTCAAAGGATCTGATGTCTGCTTCAAAAAGACATTATCTTTGGGAGACCATCCTGTTTATGCTTTCCATGATGTGAACACTGTTCTGACAAATGTCACTAAGGTTGTACATCAAATGCCCAAGATCTTGCTCTCTTACCACAGATGCATCTGTCAGTGCTGTGGGAGCAGTGTTCGAACAACGAGTCTGTGGGCAATTGGAACCTCCGGTGTTTTTTTTCAGCCAAGCGGTCACTGGCTGAGGCAAGGTATAGTACATTTGGGCAAGAAGTCTTAGCTATCTATCGCGCAGTGAAACATTTCAGTTTTTTTTTAAATTTATAGTTTTGTATACAGTACAATATAATACCAGAATCGTATCCAAATGATACATTGATCAAAATAGAATAACAAATAAATGGTTGTACTGTCCATAAAAGTGAGAAGAGAAGAAAAGTATAATGAAAAAAAAACAGATCTAGGTTCAAAGCTCCTGTGATAACTATTCCCTCCCAAAAGGAAAGGCAGGACATTAAAAAAATATTAAAATTAAACCAACATGATAAGGTTCAACCATTAAGATTAATGAAAAGTGGTGGTGGGTTGGAGAAGTGAATACATTAGATATCCAAACCCATATCTAAATATGGTTTCCATATTTTGAATAATTTATCATACCCAGTTAATATTATACGTCACCTTTGCTAAGGGAATACAATTTTGCATTTCCCCACAATCAATTTTAAGATGGGATTCAGATTTCCATGGAATTGCTATACATCACCTGGCCACTGTCAATGCAACTTATAAAAATAATTAATTGTTCTTTGAGAAATTGAATTAGGCTTCCAAATCATATACATTTCCCAAAAGTAAATGCTCAGGTGTGGATGGTAAACATTATTATAATTTGTTCCAAAAACTTGCCCACATCTTTCCAAAATGATGTCACCTTGAGACATGACCAGAGAGAATGTATAAACGTACCAATTTCTGTGCCACATCTAAGACATAAATTTGAAATAATTCCAATAAATTAATTGATATAGCATTAAATATAATTGATGAATAAATTTGTAATTAACTAATCTATCAAAAACATTAATTACTGTCTCAACAAATGTCAGACAAGCAAAAAGGGTCAATTTCAGTTCCCAAATGCAATTCCCATCTTTCTTTTGATTTATTCAAGTCTGGGTTTGGAGATTCCACTTGAAATAGTAGATACAATTTTGAAACAAATTTATTTGTAATTCTCTCATGAATCCAAATTTCCAATTCAATATTTCAGCTTTTTATTGGAAGGTCATTCTTACACAATTTGTACAGACCACCAGCCTCTTCTGCATACTGAAAGTAGAAGCACGCATCTCTATTTGCGCAGAGAGATTTGGCACTTGG
Organism: Narcine bancroftii; assembly: GCF_036971445.1. NCBI lineage: Eukaryota > Metazoa > Chordata > Chondrichthyes > Torpediniformes > Narcinidae > Narcine > Narcine bancroftii. Next base: position 195,383 of record NW_027211849.1, read on the forward strand.
AGTTCATCCTACAATTTTCATCGGACACACAGCATATCTGAGGAAAAGCGAATGCTGTGGCTGGTGCCCTATCCAGGCGCGACATTACATCCAACAATTGCCATCGATTTCACTGCCGTGGCTCATGCATGGCACACTGATGCCGATTTCATCAGGTGAAACCAGATCAACTCTGGTCTCCATCTTCAAGATGTGACCCTGGATGAATCGAGTGAAAAGTTGGCCTGTGATTTTTTTTCCCCCAACAGGAAAGACTCTGCCGTTTGTGTGGCAGCTATGTGGCAGGAGATTTTCTCTTCACAATCTATCTCTTCCTGGTAGAAGAGCATCAATCAAACTGGTTAAGGAAAATTTTATCTGGTTTCATGTTAAACAGAATGTTGGATTATGGGCAAGGACTCACTTGCTGGTTCAACGCCCTAAAGTCTCCAGGCACATGAAATTCAAGCTGGGGGATTTTGTTGTTTTGTATTCCCATTTCCAGCACGTGCAACTTGTGGCTTGGAAGGTCCACTTCCGCCATCTCAGCAATGTACTTATCTGCTCACGGGTGAGGATAGGACTACCAGATGGCAGGATGTAATTCCTATCATCGGCATCTCTGCAGAGACAATTGCTTGGACTTTTGTGGATCATTGGATTCCATCTTTTGATGTTCTGGACAAACTATTACAACAGATCAAGAGTCTCAGTTCGAGTCAGCATTGGTCCGAGCTCTCACTGATCCTCTGGGCACGACCTGAATTATCGCTAAGCATTTCAGGGACAACAGCTTCTCTGAGCATTGTCATTGACAATCGAAAGCAGGTGGTGATGCATCTACATGGAGCGAATGTTTGCCCATGGTTCTCCTTTGCGTGCCTACTGCTGTTAGGGCAGATCATGGATGTTTAGTGGTAGAGCTTGTCTATGGCTGTATGCTGACCTTGCCAGGTGAGTTTGTGAATCTGAGTCCAGACACAGTGCTCCATGAACAGGTCAGTTATCTTGATTGTCTTCAAGAAAATGATTTGGCAGAGAATGATTCCAACTGAAACGGTATCTTCTTATGAACCAAAGTAGCAACACCTCGAGCTTTCGAATTAAATGGAGATGAAAAACATGTCCCACCCAATCTCTTTTCAATTTCATATGTTCTTTCTCAGCCATATGAGTTTCTTGCAAAAAAGCAAGATCAACCTTCATCTTCTTTATAAATGCCAATATTCACTTTCTTTCAATCGGATTATTTTCCTTTAACATTAAAGATCACAAAATTGAAATGAGCCAAAACTTAATTTCCTCCTGAGATTGACACTTAACACAGCAATTACAATTATATTTATATAAAAAAACCCAAACCCCTCTTTTCAAAGAAGAAAATCCTGTAAAAAAACCTACGAGTATAAGAGTCGGATCCGCCTCTGTGGACCAGGTGCAGTCAATACCGCAAGTGGCAGATGGCTTTAGAAGTAGTAGAGTCAACCACCACCCCCCAATCGAACATTAAAACCCATCAGTCATCCCAGTGATAACACCCACATTGAGCTTGAGCTTCATCTTCAACATCACTCACCAATTCTGATTCCAACTTCTTTTCCCCATACCCATCCCAATCTTATCCTCGGACATTTTCCCCATTGATTCCTTCAAATCTGGGAAGGAATTCACAAAAGTTAATGCACCATAAGGACTCTCAAAACATTGAGACTGATCTGGCCCATAAAGTAAAGTAAACTTATACCCTTTCATCCACAGAACTGCTTTGGCCAGATTAATCTCTTTCCGTCACTTAATAATCTCCTGACTTAAATCAGCATAAAATAAAACCCTATTGCCTTGAACCATCGTAGGGCTTTGATCAAGGCGAGCTTTCTGAACCGCAAGCCGCAAAATCATTTCTCTATCCTGATATCGCAAACATCTTAAAAGAACCGCTCTTTGCATTTGACCCGGAAAAGATTTTGTCCTTAACGCCCTCTGAGCCCGATCTAAAAAAACTCAACTCCCAACATCTCTGGAATCCATTTCCAAAAATAATTTTACAGGATCTGAATCTTCAATATCTTCCAGCAGACCAACTATCTTAATATTATTACGACAACTTTGATTTTCCAACGAATCAATGTTTTGTAACAAATCTCTCTTCTGGACATCCCAGCCTGTAAATAAATCCTCAATATGATCCATTCTCTCTGCATAATGGTCCACACGGTCCTTACAGTCAATAAAAACTTCTTCTATCCTCTTAAATTGATCTTGTCCAGTGTCTACTGCTGTTAAACTCTTATTAATATCAACTTCAATAGATGTAATTTCTTCACACATACCAGCCATTTATTTCCTTCATACCAGCAAATTGATAATTTAAAGTTTCAAAACCTTAGTTCACAGAAGACATCATATTTTCATTTTGATGGATCAGTTCTGTAGAGGGGCCTTGAAGTCTGGGGAAGGTATCTGGTGAAACAACAGCTTTCATTGGAGAAGGAGATGTTCTTCAAGCCTTAGGCCTCCCTTCATTGAGTCCAACTGCAGCAAGTAGTCATTCTTGCTCTTCTTCTTGAACCTCTGAGTTGTCCTCCTCCACCTCTTCTCTTCCACATCATACCTGGCAGCCGGACTGTAGATCGGATCCAGAATTTCCTGCAAGTGAGAACATCTCCAGATGCTCCGCTGCATACAGGCAGTCCCCTTCCCGGTATCTAGAGCTCACATTCGGGCATTCACCCCCCACTCTCCTTAGTCAAGCCCGGCTCGTGTCGAATTCCTTACTTGCACTCCTCCTGGCCCGGCCAAAAATCTTGGCGCCATCTTTCATCTCCGGATGTGCAGAGGTTGCAGACATTTCTTCCAGCTGCTCCCGACTTGCACGTTGAGGATTCAGATCCATGTCTAACTTGTCCTGAAATTCCTTCTGGAAGGTCGTCCTTGCTTCTTCTGCACTTTTCACAGGTTGACAACCTAGGTTTTTTCGAAGTTGCTTGTAATGAAATGGTATTGTATGTACTGACCAGTACAGGCACGGGCTGGCACCCCCCACCCCCGCCTCCTGATGACATCCTCTCCTGGACTCCTCCCTGGACTCCTCCCCTGTGATCCAGGCCTTCACTTCCCTCACTTGAACCCGGGCCTGCAGTCTTGTGTGTAATAAAGCCTATCGTTCCCCTCAGTCTTTGTCTCTGTGATAATTTGGGGCAACTGATCGTGCCCAACACTGTTTTTTTTCCTTTCTTCATTTCCAGAATTCTACAGTAGAAAATTATTGTTCAAAACATTGATAAAGTCAAACAAGACATTACAGTTCGAGTATTGAACAGTTCAGTCAGGGAGAGGTGCCTTCGAACTTCTTTTTCCTACGCCATCTTGCCACACCACCCCCCCCCCCCCTCAGCTGACTCTTTGAACACCATCCAATCCATGGACTCAAGGCAGACCTGCAGCTGTCTTCCCTCCCGTGACCACCTTCTGGTTGTCCTGATCTCGTAAGGGTTGTGAGCAATTTTAGGCCCCATTTCTAAGAGAGGATGTGATGGCCCAGAGGTGGTTTACAAGAATGATCCTGGGGATGAGAGGAATAATGTTTGAGGAGCATTTGATGGTTCTGGGCCTGGACTCGCCCGAGTTTAGAAGGATGAGGCAGGACCTCACTGAAATCTGATGAATAGTGAAAGGGCTGGATAGCGAGGATTTTGCCAGTAGTGGGAGAGTTTAGGATCAGTGGGCACAAACTCATAATAAAAGGATGTCTGCTTAAAACGGAGATGGAGAAATCTTTTCATCTAGAGCAGTGATTTTCAAACTCCTCCTCCACACCCCCACCCCCTGTATCATATTCCACTAAATCCCTTTGCCAGAAGTGCTCTGTTAGTAAGGAATTAATGAGCTATGTGATTGGGGAAAAAATTTTGAAAACCACTGTTTTAATCGTATGACATTGACTTGTTCTGTGCGTGGTTTCATAACTCCAGAGGAAATGGGCCAATGACAATTTTTCTCAAGCAAAATATTTCCTTCACAATTGGTCCACTGCAGTCTTTCTCAGCCTCTTTTCTCATTCATATAACACTTTAAGCAATCTCTTACTCATTTTTCGACTCTCCAATTAATAAAGTCCCAACCTGTTCAACCTTTCCCTGGAGCTCAACTCAGGAAGACCTGGCAGCGTCCGAGTAAATCTTCTCTGCACTCTTTCAATCTTACTAATACCCTTCCTATAGCTAGGTGACCAGAACTGCACACAATACTCCAAATTTGGCCTCACCAACATCTTATACAACCTCACCATAACTTCCCAACTCCTATTTTTAACATTTTAATTAATGAAGGCCAAGATGACAAAAGCTGTCTTTAGAACCCTGTCTTCCTGTGACACCACTTTCATGGAATTATGTAACTGTGTTTTATCTCTTGCTACCAATTTCTATAACTTGCTGTTCAATTTCATATCGTTGGCTTTTGGATTATTTTATTGTGTCCCTTGACCTAGAGAGTTCTGGCAGAGCAAAGGAATTTTGTTTTCTTTTGTCAGGTCAAATTTTGTCACATTGATCCAAAAACAAGTATTTTCACCATTCCTTCATTTCAGATTCTCTGCAGCTGTCGTATTGTACCTCACAGTGACGGCATTGTGTTTGTCTTGTTTATCCTTTACCCCTCCATCCAGACAGATGTGTTGATCAATGAGTGGACTCCACTCATCCAGCACCACTGCCATTTCTGCTGCTCAGGCTTTTCATCCCACGTAATCAATTTGTTATTTCCCTCTCTTCTTTTTCTCAGCAAAGAGAATCAGGTTTATTTGATCATCTTTCTGAATCTCAGTGAAAGGTTATCGACCTGAAGGTTTTAACTCCGATTATTTTTCAAGTAGATAACCTGCTGAGTATTTCCAGCATTGAGTTTTTATTTTACTGCATTGGTGTATTACTGAGTGCTTTGAATGGGAGAAGAAATGTGGTTTGTGTTAAGTAAAGATGTCTAGATTATGGGGTGGATTTAGAAAAATAGACGTAAATGTGGAGGGTTCATGGAAATAGTTGATACATCTTTTCGATATTTGGAGTCTCCTGCCAGAAAGCGTGGGATACTCACGGGCTTAATTCAAACCCGCTGGCAGCAAACTCTTAATGATGTCCCACCTTGTCCCGTGGAGCCCAGCACATATAACCATATGACAGTTTACAGCACAGAAACAGGTCATATTGGCACTTCGAGTCTGTGCCAGTTCACATGAACAACTCCACTAGTTTTCCCCTCCAACACTCTGCCCTTATCCCTCCAACCCCCTCATATCCATGTACACATCCAACCTTCTCTTAAATGACAGAAAGGACCCTGCCGCAATTATCTCTTCTGGAAGATCATTCCATTCTGCCACCACTCTCTGAGTGAAGAAACATCCTCTAACATTCCTCCTAAAGTTTTGCACCCTTACCTTGAACTCATGCCCTCTTGTTCCAACCTCCCCTGCCCTCAGGGGAAAGAGTCTACTCACGTCCAGTCTATCTATTCCTTTCATAATTTGAATACCTCTATCATAACCCCCTTCATCCGTCTACGTTTGAATGAATAAAGTCGCTGTCTCCTTAATCTTTCTCTGTACTCTAGATGTTGTAAGCCACGTAACATTTTTGTAAATCTTTTCTACACCCTCTCCATGTTACCTATTTTATTCCTATATTTGGAGACCAGAACTGAAAACAATTCTCCAAACCTGGCCTCACCAATGCGTTAAACAGTTGCTGCATCTCTTCCAGCTATACTCTTGTCTATGATATGATTTCTGAATGCCAGCAGATCATATCTCAGGATAAGATATTGGACCAATGTTTCCTGCATCTTGGAAGAAACACCTTATTGACCAGAGACACAGCTTATCTCATCCATCAATCAGAACATCTGTCAAGCTCATGTCAAATAAATATGTATAGCATGGACTGAGAAAAGGTGTCGAGCAATGGATTTGCATATGTACCTCCTGCCAGACTGCCAAGATTCAGTGCCACACTAAGGTACCTCTTCAACATTTCCCGACGGTATGCAGGCAGTTAGAACACGTGCATGTGGACCTGCTTGGACCATTGCCAGAATCTCATAACATGAGATACATTCTAACAGTTGTAGAACATTTCACGTGCTGGCCAGAGGCTGTCCCGTTGCCATCCAGTGACACTGAGACAAGGGCCAGAGCATGCATCGTCAACTGGATTTGGTTTTCCCACATCAATTCAGTCCGCAGAACACAATTCACCCTCATTCCCACTGGCAACTGAAGTCCACTTTTAAGGCCCGACTCACTGGTCCCAGTTAGGTTGATGAGTTGCCATGCATTCTTTTGGGAGTGCACACAGCTCCAAAGTAAGATATGTCTGTATTTTCCGCAGAGATGCTTTATGGTCTGGTCCTTACAGTTTCATGGGACATTGATTTCACAACCAATTCTGATCTGAACATCCTTCAGCAGCTTCGACATGGTATCACGATCAGCAAAGCTTTTCCTACCCACTGGCTTGGATCCCCTTAACAGAATGTGCCCCACCACTCCTGGACGCTGATTTTGTTTTTGTGCGCAGACAGGACCCAGGAATGCTGTTACAACGACCGTATGAGGACCTTTTCTTCATGGTGAAGAAGGATGGGTTTGAGTATACTTTGGACGTTGGGGCACATTCGCAGCTGTTTAGTTTGGACAGACACAAGCCTCCCCATGTGGATCCCGCTTCACCCATTCAGTGCCCCCAGCCCAGACGATGAGGGTGTCCACCTAAGGTGCATGAAGCTGGTGTTTTACTTTCTGGCGACCGTTCTGGGGGGTGTAGCAGCTGTGTAGCGGGCCGAGTAGGCAAGTTTCTTTGGCAGGCACATGAAATCGTAAGGCAGACAGCTGGGAACTCATCCATTTAATTGACCACATGCACGTGGTGCTGCTGCCAAGGAACAGCAAGTTGGTCTGTGATTTCTCCTGCCGGAAGGTGCAGGACACTCACAGGGCCCGTGGATCTGCAGCAAACACATAATGATGTTCCACCTTGACCCATGGAGCACAGGACATGCTGTAAATAGAAGAAGCCTGTAAAGATTGAATAAAGCAGTCTTGTATTGATTAAACTGTGTGTGTGTGTGTGTGTGTGTGTGTGTGTTGCTTTAATAGCTCTGTCGAAGTAGCCGCTACATATATAAATATTTGGAGGATTATTGCACTTTGAGGATACTTTTCATCCATCTCACAGCCTGTGGGAAGAAGCTATTCCCCAGCCTGTAAGTCCTGATTTTGATGATGGACGTGGTGAAAGATGCTGTTCACTAGATCAAAATGGTCTTTGTACTATTCCTTGAGCCCGATTTGAACAACACTCCCAGTAAATGTCATCTACAGAAAAAGGGAGACCCCAGTGATCCTCACTACTCTGCATCATTCCTGTCTGATGCTTTACAGCAACTAGATCATCCAATGGTGCAACCAGACAGGAGACTCAACTGCGCTCCTGTAAAATCTCAGAATGAGAGCCGTTGGCCTTGACCTCCCCAGCCTCCTTGGGAAATGTAGGCCCTTCCTGACCAATAAAGAGATGTGATTGTTTTGTGTATTAATACGTGTGCTGTATGGATGGGAATTTTATGTGATTGTATTGTCTATTCTTGCTCTTCAACAATCTTTAGTGGATAGAAAAAGCGCAAATCTAAATAGGTCATATGCATTAAATGGTAGACTATTGAGATGTGCAGACAACAAAGGGATGTAGGAGTGATGCTAAATAGTACCCTCAAGGCTGATACTCAGGTAGATGGTGTGGTGAAGAAGGCATTTGGAATGTTGGCCTTCATAAATCGGAGTATTGAATTCAAGAGCAGGGAGGTTATGATGAAATTGTACAAGGCATTGGTGAGGCCAAATTTGGAGTTCTGTGTACAGTTTTGGTCACCAAATTATAGGAAAGATATAAACAAAATAGAGAGAGTGCAAAGAAGGTTCACAAGAATGTTGACAGGATTTCAAGGTTTGAGTTACAGGGAAAGGTTATGCAGACTGGGGCTTTTTTCTCTGGAGCGTAGAAGATTGACAGGGGACTTGATAGAGGTGTTTTAAGATTTTAAAAGGGACAGACAGAGTAGATGTGGATAGGCTTTTTCAATTAAGAGTGGGGGAGATTCAAACTGGAGGGCATGGTTTAAGATCGAAGGGGTAAAATTATAAAGGGAACATGAGGGGAAATTTCTTTACGCAAAGGGTGGTAGGGATGTGGAATGAGCTTCCGGCAGACAGTTGAGGCAGGATCATTGGTTACATTTAAGTATAGACTGGATAGTTACATGGAGAGGAGAGGACTGGAGGGGTATGGACTGGGTGTTGGTCAGTGGGACTAGGAGGGTGGGAATTTGTTATGGCACTAGTTGGGCCGAACTGGCCTGTTCTGTGCTCTAAGTGGTTATATTGTACCTTAGGATGTACAATCATGTACAGATTGTCTTTAAATAGTCATTTGGCCCAGATGTCTGTTCAGTCCAAGAATACTTTCAGTTCCAGGCTGATTTTGAACAATAACGCCATTGATTCTTAAACAAACATCGTTTTTAATTTTCTTTAAACAAAAAAAAAACAGGATCAAACTTTAACTTATCACTATTAACAGTCTTCCATTACCACCATCTAATTTTAAGTGCAGGTCTATTTAATGTGCATAAAGTTCTTTGACACAATTCCAAGTTCACCGGTGTCTATCAATTCTTATATTGTGCACAGAATTCAACATTTATGAATTTTCACCAAGCTCTGGTGCTTAAAAGTAAATGTGTACCCTCCAGGAAGGCTCTTATTGGTTTCAGAGAGGGATTGCTTGCTCATTGGACACACATAAACTGATTCCCTCTGATCAGCCATTTTGGTGTCTTGCCAAAGAAACTTGACCCATCAGGGTTTTCCAAATGATAACCTCTTCTGCAGGTCACCATAGAGTTCCTTTTGTTTCCCTTTTTTCAAGTGAAACATCATTTCTATCCAGCTATTTCCTCTTATATGGACAACAAAGTTTTTCAACACGCTGAATTGAGAACTAACACCCCGTCTTCAAAACAAGATGCCAGCTTGCCATCTCTCTCTCTCTCTCTCTCTCTCTCTCTTTCTCTCTCCCTCTCTCTCTCTCTCTCTCTCTCTCTCTCTCTCTTTTAGAAAAAAGCCTACTTGGTCTCTCCTCTCTGCTTGCAAAACCACATGAACTTCTTAGAACAGCAAACTGGAACCAGCCAGATTACTGCACCGGACCCAAACTTCTGAGTCCATTCATCTGTTCCTTTAAAAGCAATAATCAATTTACACCTGCTTTTGAAATTCTTTAGTAAAACAGTCTCCTTGTTTTGTCTTTGCAAAGGCTCTTGGTGCCTGAATGACTCACTCTCAGCCAAGCTCTTGCATTTTAAATAAGAGCTGTATTGTGAAGTGTATGTGTTTGTTTGTGACCTAAACGACTCCTCCAATTCATCTCTTTCAAAAACATCTCTATATACAATATAAAATATATAATCTGTCACAGGACAGACGCAGCAGAGGAGTTGTGATAAAATCAACGGTGTCCTTGCAAAAATAAAAAGTGGGAAGAGGTATAATCTGGTGAGTAGAATTTGTAATAGTTTGAAACTTGAACCTCTCTCTGTATTTCAGGAGACAATTTACTGTCATGTAATTAAAAAGTGTCATATCACACAAAATTGCTTTTTTCCTACTGTAAGACAGACAGACTCACCTCTGGCAGAAATTGCCTGAAATGCCTCTTCCACCCACCATCCCCTGCCACCCTGAACCCTGGGCTAAGTCACTGAGGGTCTGTGGATTCTCTTTCAATGCTCACAGACCATCCAAGTCATTGGCAATGTGAGCTCCAGTTTTGAACCTCTGACATAATTAGGAACCATTTAGCACTCACTCATCCAAGGTCTGATACCTGACATCCTTTTAGCCAATTCTGACCCACTTTAGCAATCCACAGCCTGGTGTGAGTTCCTTGATTGCTTTGTCCAGAAGCCCGCAGTCTGTGTGGGTTCCTCTCCTCAAGTCACCAACAGCCTGCCACCTATGTGGGTCTTTCAGTTGCAGAACCCCTCACTGGTCTGCTTCCTTGGTCACTGACCCATGGATTGAATCCTCTGCTTCTGAGATGTTGGTGGGGTGTGGTCTTTCTGTTTTATGGTGCCCTGCACTAGTCCTCCACTTCCACAGAGTTCGCGGTGGTGAGGAAATCTAACAAATCTAAATAAAAGATTTTGAACTTAGAGGAGAATCTCACATGTCTAGAGGGATGGAAAGGGCATTATTACAAATTGAAGCCTAATATTTGAATATTCAGTTGCCAAATTTGCAAAAGCATAGAGTATATATTTCTCAAGCTATATGTAATTCTTTCCAAAGGAATACAACTTTGAATATTTGCATGTCATCTTGGCATCCCTAAAAAAATATATCTATATATATCTGATTTCCAAGTAAATGCAATACATGTCCTCATCACCGCTAACGTTAATTTAACTAATTTAAATTGATATATTAATAGATTTAATTTGGGCCTTGTTCCTTCAATATTTCCTAATAAAATTAAGGTCAGATTCTGCGGAAAAACATATCCTATAACTTGTTCCATTAATATTGTAATTCTCCCCAAAAAGATCTTGCATTAGGACAAAGATAAGTTGAATGCAAGAAAGTTGCAACATCTTCAACACACCTAAAACATTGATCTGATAATTCTGATTTTATTCTATTCAATTTCACTGGTGTAAGAAGTAACTGTAGAAGAAAAACTAGTTGTGAATTCCTTCCTCACTGCTGCAGTGTGGAACTCTGGTCAATAGTTCCAGACTGCTGAGTTGAAGTGAATTAATACATCTCCCCTGGATCACGTGATCTCTATTGCCAAATCATCTTCCTGTAGAGCTTTTCAAATCCAACAGCCTGAGTCACCTGACTCCAGGTGCAGCTTTCAGATAAAATCCTTTCTGACATCTGCTACATGACTGATGTCAAAACAATTATACTGAACTAATTTGTATATTACATTGAGATCCTTATATGGATCTGCCCATATTTGCCAATCAATTACAATATTCAGATCCATTTCCCACCTTTGTCTCAACTTATGAACTCCTCATTTAAAAGTTCCTACTTGTAATAAAGAGGACATCATCAAATAATTGTTTTTAACAATTCCTCTAAGTTGGAAATAGCAAAAAGATTGTGATGAGTTATACGATATTTATTTCTCAGTTGCTCAAATGACATTAATTGACCCCTTTCATAACAATCTTCAACATTTATAATCCCCTTATGAAACCAGCTATCCAGAAATTGATGATCCTTTAAAAAAGATACGAGGATTTTGAATCAAAGCCATTCTGGGTGATGGACATCTACTTACACCAATTTCATCATTTATTTTATTCCATATATTAATCAAATGTTTCAACAATTGTGTATCTTTATCACCAACCATTAATTTTGATTCCCACTTGTACATAAATTCTTCTGCTTTTCCCTCTCCTATTTTATTTGATTCTATTTTAACCCTTTCAAAAAAAGAAGCAAGAAATCTCATTTGAGCTGCTCCATAACAATTTTTAAAATTAGGAAGCTGCAGTCCTCTCAATGCAGAATTTGCATTGGGTTACTTGTAACATGGGATTCAATTGGAAATGGGTTCACGTGACATAAAACCACGATGCAGAATGTTTTCTAAGAATGGAATTCAAGAGGAGGGTTGACTAGATCTCCAGCAGGATATAGATCACAAGATATAGGAGCAGAAGTAGGCCCGTCGAGTCTGTTCCAACATTCTTCCACTCACTCCCACTCCTCAACTTTCTCCCAATAACCCTTGATTCCTTGTCAATCTCTGCCTTTAATACACCCAATGACGTCACGTGGGTTTCATGACCCACTGACACAATCAATTTTTCCACATTTGTTTTAAATTGACACCCTTTTATCCTGAAATTATGCTCTCCTGTCCTAGAATCCCCTACCATGGGAAACATCTTTGCCATATGTACTCTGTCCAAGCCTTCCAGCATTTGAAATGCCTCTGAGGTCCCCCTTATCCTTCTGTACTCCAACTAGTACAGTCGAAGAGTCGACAATTGTTCCTCATACACTAACCCTTTCATTCCTGATATTATTCCAGTAAATCATCTCTGGCCTTCTCCAACACCAGCACAGCTTTTCTCAAATATGGCACCCAAAACTCTAATTCTGATTGAATGGAAAGGCAATTCTCCAACGACACAAACACAACAGTTACATGATATTATGTCTTGTTGATATTTACCACTCGGGAAGGTTCTTGTTGGTTTTCAGATAGAGGTGTGTTGTTCAGGGAAGCATTAGGGTGTTTTTGTGACTCAACGTACCAGCATCTGAAGTCCATTTTCTCTTCAGAAAAGCTCGATAGGTTAAGCATGGAGCAGAGCTGAGCCACGACTTTGCAGATATTTAAGGGAGTGTGTCGGCAGGGTTTGTTCTGGACCAACAATCTCACCAAATGACTCTGCTTGAAATCAAGATTCAAACCATTTTGAGGAATACAACAGGAATTGTTCAACAAGAGCCTGGTATTCCCTGAGGAGTTTTCTTTCAATAGTGGAAATGATTTTTTTTTAAAGCCAGTTAATCTTCCTGATACAGATCTTTGTATTTAACTTTCAGGTTGATATCTGTTGTTAACTTGGAGGCCTTTAATGGGGTGACTGGGTGGAATCTTTGCTTTAACCAAGCAGTTCTCTTGCAATTTTCCAGCTGTAGGATGCGGTGCAGTTGCTTGCCAGTTGCGCAAGTGGGATGATGATGTGAAACTGCAAGTCACAGCGTCATTTTTGTTTTTGAAAATGCCAAGGTGAAAATTTTGACTTTAGTCTTTTTGGTTTGCTTAAGTTTACAGAGGAGATGTTGGGTCAAGCTGAGAAGACAGAGTTGGATGCCCATTTGGCGAATGGGCTGAGCAAAGCAGAAAGCACAAAACGAGGGGCTGAAAAATTAATGAAGCAAACTGAAGTGCCGTTGAACCCAAACCCAGGTAAAGAATTTAATTTGAGCAGCAATACTTAAGAGATCAAACGATTTGGGCTTTTAGTGGTGACCTATTTAAATGAACAAAATCTGATTAGAATAGAAGTTTATCTAATGTTTGGAAGTTGCCACAAAAAAATGGAGCATATAAATTAGATGTTGTAATTAAGATAAATGAACAATACAATGAGCCTGGTGTCACAGCATCTGCTTTAGTCTACAGTACATCACCATTAAACCTGATCCCCACTTTACTCCTGGTGTCAAATTATCTACCTCAACATACCGTAAATCACTGTTAAACGTTCTCCCACTGTGAACCTGGTGTCACAGTATCTGACACAGTTCATAGTATATCACTGTTAAACCTCACAAATGTGAATCCTACGATAAAATAATGCACCCCTTCTAAGTCTCACAGTATTCTAATCCCCACCTATTTAAAAAATTCCAAAAAAGAGAGAAAAATCAATCCCAAAACAAGCTACTCAAAAGTAGTAGCCCCCTAAAAATTTGGGTGCGGTAAAGTCCACAAGTGGCAGGTGACTAAAGGACTCAGTGTCACCCACCCCCAGTCAGACTTTCACAAAGTACTGAAACAAAAACATTCAGCCCAGTGATTCCAGTCCCACTGATTGTTCCGGATCTTCAATATCGAGAAGACTTTGCGTCAATTCAACTTTTTTCCCATTCTTTCCATATTTTCCAATCTTCCCATTTCCATTCCCATTGACCCTTCCCTTCGGTGACAATGGTGACGATTGCCCATTTCCTCGTACATCTGGCAATGAATTAGCAAGTATTAAAGCATCATGGTCATTCTCAAAAAACTGAGATTGAAAATTCCCATAAAAATCTTTCAATACTGCTGCATGACGAAAAGCAAATTTATATCCTTTTTGCCACAATACTTCTAAGGCTGAATTAAATTCTCGGTCTCTTCTGATAATTTCTTGACTCAGAACTGCATTAAAAAAAACCCTATTATTTTGAACCATCAGTGGATCCTGATTTTGCCGTGTTTTCTGCACCACCAATCGGAGGATCATCTCTCTGTCTTGTTATTTAAAACAAGGAATCAAAACTGCTCGTGGTAATTGGCCTGGAAACGGTTTATTCCTTAACGCTCTGTTCACTCGATCTAATTCCAGTCCATCTGGAACAAATTACCTGCCCTTCACTTCTGGGATCCATTTCTTCAAAACCTTCACGGGATCCGAACCTTCCATATCTTCCGGAAGACCTACTATCTTAAGATTATTTCTACGACATTGGTTTTCTAATGAGTCAAACTTCTTCAATAATTCCTTCTTCTGAATCCCCCAATCTACAAAAGGATCTTCCACTATTTCCATTTTTTCTCTATTACGCTCCACTTGACACTTGCATTCAAGAAAACCTCCTCAATCTTTTTAAAATGTTCTTGCAGTGTCCACTAATCGTGTCCATCTCGTAACATCACTCTTAACTACATTAATATCTTGCTTCATAAAAGTTATTTCTTCACACACAGTGTTCATTTGAGTTTTCATTTCCAAAAATCCTTGAGTCATCTGATGAGTCATCTGCATTGATATATTTGCCATATCTTCCATGAGCTGAGCAATCCCTCCCAGAATTGCAAACACAGAATCCAGTCCAGGATCCATCACCTCCCTTTGAGGCCGACCGACTTTTGCCTCAGTTCCCAGTTCTTCAAACTCTAATGAAGTTGAGCTCTCTTCTTCCTCCAAAGCAGTAGGTCCTCTTCCAGTGCAGCTGCAGGTCTGGACACCCGACAACAGCATGCCTACCTCGTCAACTGGCCATCGCTCGGGCTCCCCCATAGCCCACACCGTCTCCAAAGGTTCATGGACCCCCGACGCACTGTGCATGCCCGGTAGGGCCACCGACTGCGCATGTGCGTCTTCTGATGCTACACTGTAGCTCTCCTGACCACCAGGCAATGCTGCAGGCTCATGGGCCTGTCCTCGCTCAGCTGGCCCACCCTCACGCCTGTGTTCATGAGTGCACGAGTCGAAACCGCTGAACTCATCGCTGAGCTGGTGCCATCTTGCGATAGCGCAAGTGGTGCCGACGGAATACTTCGCCGGGCAGGAATCCTCTGAGGCTTGGAGACGCCAGTCGACAACTCCGTTGCTTCAAGTTGAACTCGGCCATAATTCTTCAACACTTTTGTAAGGTAATTTCTTCTGGAACTGAGTTTTCGATTTTTTCACATTTGTAGCTATTTTGATCCTTCACAATTCCAAAGTCTATAAACAGTATTTTTAATCACTTTTACAACTTTTAAAATCGAGCATTTAATAGTCTAACTGGGGAAGGGTGGAACCACATGTCTACCCTCTGCACCATCTTGTCACAGTATCTAACACAGTTTATAGTAAATCACTGTTAAACCTTCACATTACTGTGAATGCTGACTCTCAGTTTCTGCCTCAATCTACCGTTCATCAACGTTAAACATTCTCCCCCTGTTAACTTCGTGTTAAAGTATCAGCCTAAGTTTACCATACATCACCATTAAACCTTCTCCCCATTGGGAGACCGGTTTTACTGTATCTGCCACAGTTTATCGTACATCACTATTATACCTTCTCACTACTGTGAACTCGGTGTTACAGAGCCTGCCACTCTACCGTACATCACCAGTAAACCTTCTCCTCAATGTGAGCCTGGTGTTACTGTATCTGCCACAGTTTAGTGTACATCATCATTAAAAATTCTCCCCAATATGAAGCTGGTGTCACCATATTCGCCAAAGGTTATCGTACAACTTTGTTCAACATTTTCCCCACTATGAACCCGGTGTCACAGTAACTGCCTCAGTTTCCCATACAACACCAATAAAGCTTTTTTTGCCCACTCTGAGCCCAGTATCAATGTATCTACATAGTCTCCTGTCCATCACCATTAACCTCCACCCACAGTGAACCAGATTTCACAGTATCTGCCTCAGTTTATTATACATCATTTTAAAACCTTCTTACTACTGTAAACCTGGAGTCACAGATTCTGCCTTATTCTACCATACTTCTCTGTTAAACCTTCTCAGTACTGTGAACACAGTGTCTCAGTATCTGCCAAGGTCGTCGACTGTACATCTCCGTTAAATATTCTCCCAACTGTGAACCTGGGGTCACAGTGTCTGATACAATTTATCGTACATTACTGTTAAACCCGCCAGATAAGCTCCAGATAACGAAAGAGGAGTTCTCGCATCTGAAGGAACTGGGGATCATTCGTCGCTCTGACAGCCCTGGGGCTCACCGCTCCACCTGGTCCCAAAAGCCTCCGATGGCTGGCACCCCTGCGGAGATTATCGACGGCTTAATGACATGACAGTATCTGACCGTTACCCCATCCCTCACATTCAGGACTTTATGGCCAATCTGCATGATATGAGAGTATTCTCCAAGGTCAATCTGGTGTGCGTGTATCATCAAATCCCATTGCACCCCGAGGACATCCCCAAAACGGCCATCATCACCCCCTTCGGTTTGTTCGAATTTTTATGCATGCCTTTCAGGCTCAAGAACACCGCCCAGACCTTCCAGCACCTCATGGATACAGTGCGCAGGGATTTGAATTTTGTGTTCATTTATCTGGATGACATTCTTGTCGCCAGCAGAGACTGGGCACAACACAAGTCTCACCTGCACACCCTCTTCTCCCGACTGGTTGAATTCAGCCTAATGATCAGCCCGGCCAAATACCAGTTTTGTGCAGAAGAAAATTTGGATGGGATGAAACTAATCCAGAATCCATTGGATTGGAAAAATTAGATTGAGCGTCTTCAAATACTTGGAAGTTTTGACGTCAACAGACTTTGGAGTGGCCATATTTGCTCAGTTACACCATTTTTCTGATGTAAGTGAAGGTGGTTTTGATCCTGTCAGTTACTGAGTCCTGTGAAATAACCAAGTGCGAGTCGATGGTGGATTTGTAATGGGAAAAGCCAGAGTGGCTCGATTAAAGTCAGTCACCAGACCTTGAATGGAATTGACTGCTGCTATTATGGCGAGCAAAATGGACGCTATGTTAAGAAGAGAATTACAGATGGAGTTAGCAGATCCTGTGTTTTGGACTGATAGAACATCAGTGCTTAAATATATTAATAATGAAATCATGAGGTTTCATCTCTTTGTGACTAACAGAGAGAATGAAAACCTGCACAACAACAAATGGCAGATTTACCACAGGACAGAGTTTCACCTGATGAATTCCCAGTTACATCCGTGGAAGTTGATTATTTTGGTCCTTTGCAAGTAAAGTGAGGACGAAGTGTTGAAAAACGATATGGAGTTATTTTCACTTGTTTGACTATGAGAGCAATTCATATTGAAGTAGCGTCATTGCTTGATACAGACTCTTTTATTAATGTTCTTTGGCGTTTTATTCCTAGACGTGGTCAAGTAAAAGAATTATGTTCTGATAATGGATCTAACTTTAAAGGAGCTGAACGAGAATTATGAAAAGTTATTCAAAATTGGAATCAACATAAATTCATGATGCATTACTTCAGAAAGAAGTTAATTGGATATTTAATCCACCCATAGTTATGGGTGTGGTATGGGTAAGGGTTAGTTGGTTGTGGAGAACGTTTACAAAGGTCTGTACTGGGCAGTACTGGGCAGCAATGCTTAATGTTGTAATGGATGCGGAAGCTCTGTGAAGGGGTAAGGGAGGGACTGGCCAGGAAGTCTGCAGATGCTGGGTCCGAGGGCAATGCACAAACATGCTGGGGAAACTCATGGATAGTTTTGTGAGGAGCAGGTCCTGCATCATGAGTCAAATTGAGTATTTCGAGGAGGTGTCAAAGGAAATAGATGAAGGTCAAGGTCTGTATGTGCTGCACGTGGATTTTAGTAAGGTGCTTGACAAGGTCGTCACGGTGGCCTCATTCAGAACATCGGGAGTCATGGGATCCATGGAGCCTTGGCTGTGTGGATTCAGAATTGGCTTGTCTGCAGTAAACAGAGGGTAGTAGTAGATGAAACAATGACTAGTGGCTCTCCAAAGGGATCTGCTCTGGGACCCCTGCTCTTTGTGATTTTTATGAATGATGATGGGAGTGGGAGGGTGGGTACGTCAGGGGATGACACAGAGGTAGAGATGTTGTAGACAGTGTAGAAGGTTGTCATAGGTCATCCAGTTTGCAGAGAACTGACAGATGGAGTTGAATCCTGTAAATACAGATGTACTTAAACAAGCAACTGGTACAGGTTTTTTTCCAGAGTCATTTTCAAGGGCACGAATAACAGTTATTCCAAAGAAGGTTGGAGACCCATTAAAATTAGCTTCATATAGACCAATATCTTTATTAAATGCGAATTACAAGAACGTGAGGGCAGAGCACTTGGTTAATGGCAGGATTATGAACAGTGTGCAGGACTGAGATATATTTAGATCATGCGCCATAAATCGCTCAAAGTTGCTGTGCAAATTGAGAGGGAGTTTAAGATGGTGTATTGTGTCCTGGCCTTCAGGAGTCAGGGGATTGAGTTCAAGAACTGAGAGGTAACGCTGCAGATGTACAAAATTCTCGTCAGACCACACTTGGAATATTGTGTGCATTCCTGGGGCGAGAATACCAGTGGACGTCTAAATAAGGTGAGATGAGGGAACTTTAGACAAGATGTGAGGGGGATATTTTATTCACACAGAATGTAGTGGGTGGCTGGAATATATTGCCAGGGGTGGTACTGGAGGCTCATCCAAAAAAGGCATGAAAAAGATTTTAATATAGGGACAGGAATAAAAGAAAAACAGAAGGTACTGGTGAGAGGGAGGGAAGAGTAATATTGTTGTGGGGTAGGTTCAGATGGGTCAGCTGAAGGGACTCGACTGATCCATCCATGATTTGTCCAGCATCTTGCTGCCATGTCATGGTGAACCAGGGTGTTGCCTGATGGAGTCACGTTGCTCTGAGCTCTGCAGAGATAGATCGTGCTTTTCTCCAAAACACACTTCCTCAGGTAAAGCAGAGGAATGGGAAGGGTCCTAGTGTGCAGGGGTAGGGAGGGGGGTGAGGGGGAAAGAGTTGGGGCCCTCCAAAGTCATCATGATCAGGCCTCGGAGATGGCATCTCTATCACTCGTATTTCTCTTCCCAGGAGAAGGAGCGATCTCAGAGACAAGACACGAGTCCAGAAGAACATTGCATCCCAGCTGAACAGAGGACGGACAACATCATGATGGCCTGAACCCCTCCCCTTCTCCCTCTGGCCCTGCCATCTCCATTCCCCACCTCTTCCATATCCCTTCACCCACTTCCCCTCCCATTTCTCCCCTACCTCTCCTCCATTCCAATCCCCTCCCACTCACCTTCCCCTTCACCTACCCTCACACCTATGCTCTAAACTTAGCCCTCCTCCCTTCACCTCCCCTTCCCCTCTCCTTTCCCCCTCCCCTTCGCCTCCTACCCTTCCCCTCCTCCCCTTCCCCTCCCCTTCCCTTCCTACCCCTAACTTAAGGGAAGGAGGGATAGGGGAAGGGGGTAGGAGAAAGTGGGGTAGTGAGAGGGTAGGGGTAGGTAATGGGGTAGTGGTAGGGGGTGCGGGTATGGGGTAGGGTTAGGGGAAGGGGGTAGGTGTAGAGGATAGGGGTAGGGTTTAGCTTCGGGTTGGGGAAGGTGGGTAGAATTAAGATAAGGGTCAGGGACGGGTAGAGGTACAGTTAGGTTTAGGGTTAGGAGATGTGGGCTCGGGTTAGGTCGAGGTTTAGGGTTAGGTTTAGAGTTCGGGGAAGTGGGCTTTTGTTAAGTTTAGGGGAAGGGGGTAGGAGTAGGAGGTAGAGGTGGGGTGTGAGTTGGGGTTAGGGGAAGGTGGGTAAGATTAGGGTTGAGTTTAGGGGACAGCGTAGGGATAGGGTTAGAGGACAGGGTGGAAATAAGAGTTAGGGTTGGGGACGTGGTGTAGTGTTTAAGGGTATCGGTAGTGTTAACGTTAAGGTTAGGGTTTGTTAGGGGTTAGGGTTAGGTTGGGGAGGGGAGCGTGGGCGGCGAGCGGAGCACAGGAAATGGGGAGGTGATGAGGGAGGGGAATGGGCAGGGAAATGAAGAGGGGTACGGTGTAGAGGAAATGGGAGGTGAATGTAGGAAGGCACCCCTTCCCCCACATTATCCCTGCCTCCTCTTCTCCTTCCAGAGGAAGCCGGACCTCATTCCGGCCAGAACCACCCTGTAGTTTCAGAGACTCTGTTTCAGAAAGTGCCTTCGACGCTTGCCGCTGGACAGACATCTTGTCTCTTGATTCATTCTATACCGTTGATATTAAATTTAAAAATGGTTTGGTCTTTTAAAGCTTGAACTCAAAAGGCTGGTCCAGATAGACAACACAGAAACAGGCCCTTCGGCCCCACTCTCCTGCTGGCTGTGCTGTTGTAATCAGTCCATATTCCTCTCCACCTTTTCATTCTTATCTCCCATCAAGCTCATGTTGCCTTGTCAATCTCACGGCCTGTGGGAAGAAGCTATTTCCCTCCCTGGCTTCTCTGCTTTTATTCCTCCATATCTCCTTCCTGATGGCAGGGGGACAAAGATGCTCTTTGCTGGATATCTGTGAGTCTATTTACCGAGCCCATCCCTGCAAAAAATTCAGGGGTCCCTTGCCTTGAGGTTCCACCCATGTTGCCTCTCCCTCAGCACTCTCTCGTTAGAACACAATTGCAACCTCCTTCCCCTCCTCTCCCAGGTCTCAGTATCCCCCTGACAATTCCAGTCAGCTGCCATGTCTACACCCTGCCCCACCTGCTATCGAATGCCCTGCATCCTCCTTCCCCATTGGTTTCCTCCTGTTATCAGGCATCAGGATGGACCCCACCCTGTTAAAACTACCCGTATTCTCACTGTTTTCTCTGCGCCTCTGCCCTCCATCCAGGGGTCTTGGTTGTCTTGTGGTGATGGTGGAGAACAAAGTACCAACTCAAGGAGATGGGGAGCTGTAAGGAGACCCCCAGTTCCAGGTGACAGGGAGAACCACAGAGATGCCCAACTCTGTCAATCCGGTAGAACCTGGTCATCAGGTGCAAGGAGCTCTTGGTACTGCTGCATGTGAGGCAGGTGTGGCCCAGCCCCACACCTCCACCCTGTCAATTCCCAAAACACATTTCCTATTCATGTGGGGGTCCAAAATGGATAGAGTCTGGTGGACCATGTACATCGTCAATCAATGGGGGAATAACCCTAACCAGCATGGCTATTGTGTATGGCTGTGCTTGGAAACAAAGTGCAAGGGCACCAAAAGCCGCTATGTGCTGAGGTTCTACCTGGCTCAGGTGTTGCGAAAGATTGGTCTGGCCCTGATGCCACACAATGTCCTTGTCAGCTGGACTTTGCCCCATCACCTTCATGGGAATGGTTGCATAGACAAACACTATTGACCACAGGGCCATCAGGCAGTGGTCAGCATGGAATTCCTGCTGACACAGAGACTAGGACTTGATGAGATACTGCTGGGTGGTCCCCTGCACAGAGCATCCAGAGACAGACATCCAGAACTGCTGGAAGACCAGAATCTCAGTGAAAGATGCCCTTTGGTCTGCCTGAAACCCAGATAAGAGAAGCAAACACTAGAAGCCCAAAGCAAAGGGAGGAAGGTTTAGGGGAAATATAAGGGGTACTTGTTTTTACACAGAGTTGTGGATGCCAGGAATGCCTTGCCAGGAGTGGTGATGAAGGCTGAAATATTAGCGGCATTTAAGGGCTTCTTGGACACATGAATGAAGGAAACATAGAAGATAGGAGCAGGAGTAGGTCATTCGACCCTTTGAGCCTGCTCCGCCATTCAACGAGATCATGGTTGATCTTAAATTTCAGTACCCCATCCCCACCTTCTCTCCGTAACCTTTAATACCCTTATACTGAAGAAATATATCTAATTCCCTCTTAAACATATTTAATGAACCTGCCTCTACTGCCCTCTGTGGCAATGAATTCTACAGATTCACCACTCTCTGGGTAAAGAAATTCCTCCTCATCTCGGTACTAAATGGTTTGCCTATTATCCTCAAACCATGGCCCCGGGTTCTGCATTTTCCCATCCTTGGAAACATCCCATCTGCATCCATTCTGTCCAGTACTGCCAGAATTTTACATGTCTCTATGAGATCCCCTCTCAATCTTCTAAACTCCAGCAAGTACAATCCCAATTTGCGCAATCTTTCGTCATGTCATTCCTGCCATTCCAGGTATCAGCCTGGTGAATCCCCTCTGCACTCCCTCCATTGCAAGAATGGAGGGTTATGAAGGAGGAAGGGTCTAGTTTTTATTTTGCTTGGAATTGATAGGTCAGCGCAACATTGAGGTCTGAAGGGCATAACTGTTCGATGTTAACCTGCTGGTCTTTTAGCACATGGAGATGTGGGTGAGGGAATGCTGCCCACCGGCCTATTCCAGGTTGCTGAGAGATGCACTGAGGCTTGGCGCAGCCAACACGAGGGTGCTGTGGGGAAGGACTCTAATCCTCCGGGTCTTGAGGGGCGGAGACTAAGGGGAACCCCTTCAACCACAGAGTGCAGGGAGTAACCACAAGGTGTCAAAGTGGTGGAATGATGCTAAACAGAGAACATTTGCAGTGAAGGGAATATAGGCATGCAACACGAGGATGAGAAAAGACATGGAACAGTTGTCCTCTTGGTGTATAATTTTAGAATAAAGTTAATTTTGGGGTGAAAAAGAGAAAAGCCCGAACTCAGTCACCTTTGTTTCATGAGATACATTCTCCAATCCAGGAAAGCTCCTCTGTACCCGTTCAAATTTAACCCGAGGAAACTGTGTTCATGGTGGAAATCTCTGCAAACACACAACCGGACCTATGCACAGAGAGACAAATGATACACGTGCAGTCCCTCCCAAAAAAGAAATAAATTCTGTTGAATCAATAGCAGAGTCATGGAGTCTTTGTCTGAGCCGGTCATCCATCATTCTCCATTCTCACTGCTCGCAGGAAGAATCTGTTTCTGGGCCTGGTGCTACTGGCTCCGATATTCCTCGACCTCTTTCCTGATGAGAAGAGCTGCCAAATGCTGTGGGCAGGTGGAAGGGATCCTCGACGACATTGACAATGAACCCGGTTTATCCCATTGATATTTGGGGTGGGTGGGTTGGGGGGAGAGAGTCCCCATCATCCTATCTGCCACTCGTGGTCCTGCCGATCATTTTTTAAAAATATTTATAAACTTAAAACCACAACAAATTCACACAATTAATAATAATGCTCATCTAATGTGTGGCATCTATAAAAGAAAGAATAAAGAAACCACCCCCCACCCCCATCCGCAATATCCTACCCCCTCCCACTTCTCTCTTCAATGGAAGTATCTGCTACAGTGGTGACCTCAGCAGGACCCAGCCCTTCAGTTGGACGTGAAGATCACGGTCCAGGCGGCTCTTCAGATGGTTTGGTTGAAGCTGTCAATGTTCTGGATGTCGCAGCCACACGTGGGGTTCAAACAGGCCAAGGATCAGTTCCACCTCCAAGAGATCACCGCTGATGACATCCATTACTCCTCCATGATGTTCTTGCTCATCAGGACATGGCAGCAAGGCTCATCAACTTCTGACATCAGCCTCCCGAGCAAGGCAAATAGGATGCCCTCAAGGAGCTCTTAACCCGCACCTTCAGGCCACGCCTTCATCCTCTACCTCATTCTGTTCCTGCTCTCACTGTCGCATGGCCCAGACAGTCATCCCAACATGACTCCCCTCATGCTATTTCTTTTCAGCTCTCACCAGACGCCCTGGACCCACTTTTCAGGAACTCTTCCCTCTTCCTCCCTATGTCATTGGTATCTCCATGTACCACAACCTCTGTCCCATTTTAGGATGTCTTGGACACCAGCAGCAACACCCCAGACACTGGCACCAGGGAGGCACCACCTGGAAAAGGTCCAGGGTCCTAGTCCAACAGTCATTTTCCTGAGCATCCAGGCAGCAGAGAAATATCAATGGTTGCTCAAAGCAAAATCCTCATGCGGTGCCCACCAACAATTTGAGGCACAAAGTTTTGTGGGTCTTTTGGGTTACTGGTGCCAACATATTCCCCATCTCACCCTGTCCCTCCATCTACTGTACAATGTTGCCCAGAAAAAAAAACTCTCCGCTTCATTGATGACCTGAACAACAAATGGCTTCTTAAATGGTAAAACACGCTGTTGAACACCACTGCCACTGACCACAAGCACCCCCCAACCCCTCAAAACTGGAAGACCCTTTGAATGACTTGTCTCTGGAATGAAGACAATGGTCTAGTGGAGCCTCGAGCAAAAGAGGCAAGGTCGCCGAGTCCCACACAGCTTCTGGTTCAATTCCCTCCTGGAAGCTGCCTCCCGCGACTCCCCATCTGAGTGTCAGATGCTCGCCTGCTCACCACAGAGAACCAGATGGCAGCAGAGACAGTCACACTCCAGCCACACCTCCCCAACATGTGATGGGTTAAATCTGCGGATGCCACTCACAGCGGACCGAAGAAGTGGTACATGGCAGACCGCACAGCGGCCGGGCCCGAAGGGCTGAGCCACTTGCAAGAACAGATCATGTCCTGTCCGAAAGTGACAGCCTCCCACTTGAATGACCCCGAGAAGAGCTTGGCACCATGGCCTGGGGCAAACCGTTCAACACCCTCGATGCTGGACAGCAGGAAAAAGCTTGGTTTACTGACGGCTCCAGCTGGTGGATGTGCGAAAAACAACGGTGTAAAGTGGGAGCGCTCCAGCCCACCACAGATAAAGTACTGACATAAGAGGGTGTGGTGGAGGGGAGAGCCAACTGTCCAAGCTGGCAGCTGTGGCACTGATCCGAAAAGGGACAACCAGGCGGGCCCAGGAGCCTCTTTTCCGATCAGTGCAACAGGATTTCTGGGCTGTGCCAAACAGCACGTCAGTGTGGATGGGTCGGCGTCAGGAGACAGGGAGGCAGATCCATGGCTGCCTGCTCTGAGGACAACAGCACTGGCAGATCTTCTGAGAGGTGGAACAACAAAAGAATAGTCAGGGTCCACCACGTGGATGGACACACCTCCAGGAAAACCGCTGAAGCTGATGCAATGCCACTGTGGACTGAGCTGTTCAAATATGCTCTGCCACTATTTTCCCCAAGCAGAGTGACCCCGGAGCCTTGGCAGCATTGGTGCATCATAAATGTGGGCATATGGGGGCACTATGATGGCCAGAGGATCTGGGGGTCTCATGATGTTGCAAGAACTGTGATGGCCAAATGCCCTATTTGTCAGCAATTAAAACCAAGGGCCACATTCGCTGGGGTTCGGGAGCTGGCCAAGTCTGATAAATTGACCATATCAGGCCTCACCCCTGCCAAAATAAAAAGTGATATGTTCTCACGATGGTCAGCACATACTCGGATGTCCTGCCAGCGGGTCGACCAAGTGCCATTTAAGCATGCTCCATATGTGGAATACCCTATCGGGTAACGTCTGACCAGCAATGGGTGGTGATGCCAAGTATTTGGGGCCACCTGCATATCCCCTACCACCCACAGGCATCCAAGATCAATGAGTGAATGAATGACCTGTTCAAGGTATCGTATGTGACAAGTTGATTGTCAAGTCTTCTATCCATGAGTGGTTGCAAGTGTATCGATTAATCCGGCGAGTTTGTGTCTGTGTGTGTCTTTTACTCCTCGTGCGACTTAACTACATGTGTCAATAAAAGACAACTGTGTTCAAATTCGCCACCCTTGGGAACCCTCGAATCAGTTTCACACACATAATAATTGGTGCAGTGAGCAGGGTCCTTCGAGTTCCGACTGAACATAGCTGCAATGGAGTTGCTTTGGAATCGGGACTGGAAATCTAGTGCAGGCAGGGAGAACAAGATCTGCGGGTGGACTGACGAGAGTGCAGGATTGGGGTGCTTGGCAAGCATGCTGGCGGACCACGGCAAACTGGTAGACTGGTCCAAGCTCCTGGATCCATATCTTGAGAAAATAGGTCACCACGTGTTGTCCCACTTCAAGAAGTCAGGGTTCCCAAAATCTAAGGGGAATCAGAGGGTGCCTTTTGGCTGCCAGTGTTTCTCCTGAGAAACCAATGTGAGATCATAGAAAGGAAAGATTTGGAGAGGGCCCATGAAAATAAGGAGATAAAGGTGGTCCAGCAGCGCTGCTGTGCACTGCAGGAGGCAGCACAGACTCTCCCAACCTGAGCCACTGATGTCGAGATGAGAGGGACAGAGGTAGCCAACAGGCATGCCAATCAAGGTCTGACTCCCCCCCACTCCCCCAGTGAGTGAGTTTGTACTGGCCATGGAGCGATTAGCTGAGGCCATTTGCCAGGATTCAGGCATTAAAGGTTTCAGAACAGGCCAGGAAGAGCATGAAATCAATTTATTTGCAGAAGTTGTTCTGATATATCTGACAGACCCGACACACTCATTGCCAAAGTTGTGCTCCACCCTGGAGGACTATGGGGAGATCTCTGGGTATAAGTTCTTTTGGGATATGTGCAAAATCATGTCACTTAGGAAGAGGGATTAGAGCCAATGTCGAGAAAATAGTCAACAAATGTGGCGGCAAAATGGGATCAAATATCTAGGAGTTAGAATAGATAACAACGAGTAATTTAGACCAGCTGAATTATTCTCCCCTTGCTTGGGGAAATTGAGGAGGATTTAAATGGTTGGATGTCCCTGCCCATTACACTAGTGGTGTCACAGAGAGGGGAGGTGTCACAGAAGGGGGAGATGATGACACAGAGGGGGTGATGATGTCACTGCATGGGGCAGCCATAGCTGAGTCGTGCCATGGCACAGCAACACGAGAAAGATGCCTCTCTTGGAAGGGGATTCTGGCCCGCGTGTCGGAGTAGGACGCTGTCTCATCCCAGGGACCCTCTGATCAACAGGGTTGTGTTTGGAAGCACCCTGCGCCCATGGGTGAGATAAAGAGCCTGCTACAGGCTCCCCTACTGGGACAGAACCTCCTCTGGCACCATCCTTTACCCAGTGTGAGCGGAGAGAATGGAGGCTGCATTGAATCCCCTCTCCCCATCCTAAGTGCAGGGCACTTTATGGGGCAGCTGGAGGGGACTGGGGAGGGGAGAACAATGGCATGTGAGGGGATACAGGGATGGGGTCTGTAGGAGTGGAGGGGAGAACAAAGGAACGGGGTAGCACCACAGGCTAATGTCAAGGGAGATTGGATCTGAGATAGGGGACATAGGGTTGAGCTGGGGGGAATGGGGTGCGAGGGGACGGAAAGCACTGGGGAAACCATGGGGGTGGTGTTGGGTGGGGGATGAGAGTGTGGTAGAGGAATCGGGGCAGGGGAGAGTGTGAGGTGTCTGAGGGAGAAGAGAAGTTGAGAGGGGGATGGAAGGCAGACCTTTCAGCAGAAATGGGACAGAGCTCCCCCTCCACCTGGAATGGGATCTGTCCACTGAGAGACAGGACCGCTCCTCCACCCGCCACTCCCCCCCCATGGTTACAAGATCACTTCCACCCTTGCATACACCCCACACCCCCCCAACTGGGATAGGATTCTTTCCCCCAGTGGACCTGGATCAAGGTGTTAGAAAGTGTTTCTTATGCGGCGGACCCAACAGAGTTGAGCGGTGAAGAGTGGGGCTCTCTCTGCACCACCTGCTCCCTCTGGCGACGAGGTCACACTTGCATCATGGAAGATCACGGTGTTGCTGAGCTTCTGCGAATGTGGAGGGCTTCTGCTAAACCCGTGGTAGGGTTCAGAGTGGTTCATCTCCCCGGGACGTGCTGAAGGTCAAGGATGACCAGATCCTCCCATGGAGGGAGGGTTGTAGACAAAGTGAACGGCTGCGGAACTGGCCTCAGTCTGAGGAGAGTGATCAAAGAGGGACCTCGGGTGGCAATATTTCTACTGAGAGGCTGGAACAAACCACCAGAGGATAAATTCTGACATTTAGGTGACCCTTGGAAGGGAGTTAGAGGGAGGGGTAGAGACTAACTTGGACAGCAAGGCTGGGTTGGGATAAATGACCTGTTGTGTACCCTCTGGGTGTGTAAATGCTGCTGCTTCTGCCCCAGAGGACATGGCAATAAAGTCACAACAGAGGTGGCCACACCGTGTCATGGACCCAACGTCCCCAAGGTGGTGTCCTGCACAGATGATAAAATCATCGACAATAGATCTTTCGGTGTGGTGTACCAGACAAGGCTGGTGGACTCCGGAGAGCTGATTGCCATCAAGAAGATCTTGCAGGACAAGAGATTCAAGGTGAGGGGGAGGAGCAGTTGTGTGGAAATGGAAAACCCTGATATTTAACTTTAGGGCCTACAGCACGTTCACAGGCCCTTGCGACACATGAGCACGTTTCACACAATTACACCCAATTGACAAACACCCCAAACACATTTTTGAAGCGTGGGTGGAAAGAGGAGCATCTGACAGAGACCAAAGCAGCCATGGGGTTTGGAAACAGAGTAAGTCACACAAACCCACAACAGCAGCCCCCCTCCCCACACACAACCCCCCACCCCACACACACACACACACACACACACACACACACACACCTGGCAAATATCAAAGATTTTCTGCAAATTCATTGTTTAGTAGAAGCTGGGAAAACAATCATAAAAACGGAAGTGATACTTCATTGAACCCCCTGACGAGTCCCCGCTCCAGCAACACAATAGGTCCCCCCCACCGACTTTCGACGAGTCCCCCATTTCGGCATCCCTTGGAGTTCACCACCTCTGACCTCTTGACGAATCTCCTCCCCGCCTCCCCCCTCAACTTGGACAAGTCGCCCCTCAGGGCTCCGAACCATCGCCCAGCCTTGCTGATGTTCCTCTCTCGCCATAGAACCGCAAACTGCAGATCGTGCGAAAGTTGGATCACACCGTCATCGTCCCTCTTCTCAACTTCTACTCCTCTGTAGTCAAGGTAAGATCCACCTGCACCCACCCCACCCCCACTCTGATGCATATCATTTGCTGCTACCTTCCCCATTCCTTCAATCGATCTGTCTCGCTGCAGCCTCTCTGTTGCCTCCATCCTGCCCCTCTGACCAGTGCCGACTCTTTGACACTGCCTGCCCTGCTCCTCACCCATTAACTCATGACCTCTTGCCATTTCAACTCCAGACAGCAGCAAGACCACAAGACAAGGTCGCCAAATTCGGCCACTCAGCCCCTCCAGTCTGTTTCCCCAATTCATTTCACGAATGTATTTTCCCCCATAACTCACTTCCCCAGAACCTTTTGGTGCCCTTCCAAATCAACGCCTGCTCTGAATCGTCCCAACAACTCAGCCTCCACATGTTCGACCCCAGCCAACATCCGGCTGCAAACATTTCTCATCTCGAAACGTCAATGGTTTTTCTCTCCAGGTGATTCCTTGCCTCACGAGGGAGGGCGGTCAGAGCTGCACATTTTGTGCAGTCTCACCAGAAGCCGAATGATGGGGCAGCGGACAGGTCCACTACGGCCTGTTGACGCTCTGCTCGCTGAGCCCTTGGATTCATGCAATGTTGTGTTGAGCACTGGGGGCATCAGGCCTACAGAGAGCAGGAGGGGCTGGCACTCCAGTTGGGAGAGGCACTGGGTGTTGGAGGGTAAATCCAGCTGACATGTTTGTATTGTGTCCAAGAGAAAGAGGAGGTTTATTTGAATCTGGGTCTGGTCTATGTTCCCGAGACGGTTCACTGCATGGTCCAGCACTTCAACAAGGCCAAGCAGCCCATTCCCATGATCTACATCAAGGTGGTTGTGGGTCTGGGTGGTCAAGTTGTCCACTGGGGCAAGCTTGGATGGTGGGGTTGGAGGATATGAAGGAGTTTACTGGCTGAGTCTCGCTGGGGACAGGATATCGATGAAGGGTGCATGAGGGTCTCAATGGGTATTGGTGAGGAGAGAAAGTGTAGTGAGGGGAGAGGGGCGGAGAGGATGATGAGGATGGATGTTGATTGGCAGGGAGGAGCCCTTCACCCACCTCCCCTTACCCTCAGGATATAGACCCGGCCAGTGTGGAGGCAGAGCGGGTCATGTTATATCGTTGTGTTGCCAGATGTTCATGTACCAGCTGTGGCAGAGCATGGCCTACTTCCATCCTCAGGGGGTTTTCCATTGAGACATCAAGCCCCAGAAGATGCTGGTAGATCCCGAGATGGCCTTCTTATTGCTCCTTTATTTCGGCAGGTAGATCCACCCGTGTCTGTCCGTTCACCACCTCAAAGCGGTCCTGATCCCTCTCCCCAACACGGCCTTGACCCCTCCCCATCAGCTCTCACCCCTCCCCCACCAGCTCTCTCCCCTCCTCCCTCTCCCAACTTGCCCCTTCCACAGCTTAATAACTTATTCTAAATAAGATTGTGGGGGGCTTAGATGGAATGAACAGCCAGAAACCTTTCCTAAAGTGTCAGGTGCAAATCTCAGAGAGCATCCGCTTCAGGTGAGGGGAGATTTTTTTTATGCAGAGAGTTGTGAGAGCTTTGAATGCGTCACCGGAGAAAGTGGTAGCGGTTGGTAGAATAGGTACATATAAAAGTCTCTGAGACGAGCATGTGGATGTAAGGGAACAGAATTTTTACATGATAAGGGAATTTGGGGATATGGCGAGAAGGCAGGGGAGGTCGAGTATGGTCATAAATTAGATCAGCCATGATCATATTGAATGGCGGAGCAGGCTCGATAGGCCATTTTTGTCCAACTCCTGTTCCCACTTCCTATGTTCCTATGGGTGTGGTACAGGTAAAGGTTGTGGAGAACATTTACAAAGGTCAGTACAGCCTTTATGGGCCAAAGGGCCTGTACTGGGCAGCAATGCTTGATGGTCTAATGGATGCGGAAGCTCTGGGAAGGGGTAAGGGAGGGATTGGCCAGGAAGTCTGCAGATGCTGGGGCCGAGGGCAATGCCCAAACATGCTGGGGAAACTCATGGATAGTTTTGTGAGGAGCAGGTCCTGCTTCACGAGTCAAATTGAGTTTTTCGAGGAGGTGTCAACGGAAATAGATGAAGGTCAAAGTCTGTATGTGCTGCACGAGGATTTTAGTAAGGTGCTTGACAAGGTCCCCACGGAGGCCTCATTCAGAATGTCCGGAGGCATGGGATCCATGGAGCCTTGGCTGTGTGGATTCAGAATTGGCTTGTCTGCAGAAAACAGAGGGTAGTAGTAGATGGAACAATGACTAGTGGCGCTCCAAAGGGATCTGCTCTGGGACCCCTGCTCTTTGTGATTTTTATGAATGATGATGGGAGTGGAAGGGTGGGTACGTCAGGGGATGACACAGAGGTAGAGATGTTGTAGACAGTGTAGAAGGTTGTCATAGGTCATCCAGTTTGCAGAGAAGTGACAGATGGAGTTCAATCCTGTAAATCAGATGTACTTAAATAAGCAACTGGTCCAGGTTTATTTCCAGAGTAATTTTCAAGGGCACGAATAACAGTTATTCCAAAGAAGGTTGGAGACCCATTAAAAGTAGCTTCATATACACCAATATCTTCATTGAATGCGGATTACAAGAATGTGTGGGCAGAGCACTTGGTTAATGGCAGGATTATGAACAGTGTGCAGGACTGAGATATATTTAGATCCTGCGCCATAAATCGCTCAAAGTTGCTGTGCAAATTGAGAGGGAGTTTAAGATGGTGTATTGTGTGCTGGCCTTCAGGAGTCAGTGGATTGAGTTCAAAAACCAAGAGGTATCGTTGCAGATGTATAAAATTCTCGTCAGACCACACTTGGAATATTGTGTGCATTCCTGGGGCGAGAATACCAGAGGACGTCTAAATAAGGTGAGCTGAGGGAAATTTAGGCAAGACGTGAAGGGTACATTTTATTCACACAGAATGTAGTGGGTGGCTGGAATGCATTGTTGGGGTAGTAGCGGAGGCTGGTCCAAAAAAGGCATGAAAAGGATTTTAATATGGACAGGAATTCAAGAAAAATGGAGAGTACTGGTGTGAGGGAGGGGAGGGTAACATTGTTGTGGGGTAGGTTCAGATGGATCAGCTGAATGGTCTCGACTGATCCATCCATGATTGTCTAACATCTTGCTGCCATATCGTGGAGAACCAGGGTGTTGCCTGATGGACACACGTTGCTCTGAGCTCTGCAGAGAGAGATCGTGGTTTTCGCCAAAACAGACTTCCTCAGGTAAAGCAGAGGAAGGGGAAAGGCTCCAGTGTTCAGGGGTAGGGGGGATGATGGGGAAAGAGTTGGGACCCTCCAAAGTCATTGTGATCAGGCCTCAGAGGCAGTATCTCTATCACTCGTATTTCTCTTCCCAGGAGAAGGAGCGATCTCAGAGACAAGACACGAGTCCAGAGAACCTCGCATCCCAGCTGAACAGAGGACGGACAACATCATGATGGCCTGAACCCCTCCCCGTCGTATCCCTCTGGCCCTGCCAACCCCATTCCCTGCCTCTTCCATGTCCCTTCACCCACTTCCCCTCTTCTCCTCTACCCCTCCTCCATCCCAACCCCCTCCCGCTCACCTTCCCCTTCTCCTGCCCTCACACCTATGCCCTAACCCCAGCCCTCCACTCTTCACCTCCCCCTTCCCCTCCGCCCTTCCCTTCCCCTTTCCCCCTCCCCTTCCCCTCCCCCATCCCCTCCCCTAACCCTCCCCCTTCCCCTCCCTTTCTCCTCCTCCCCTTCCCCTCCCCCTTCCCTTTCCCCTTCCTACCCCTAACCTAGGGGAAGGAGGGGGAGGGGAAGGGGGTAGGAGAAAGGGGGTAGTGGAAGGGGGTAAGGGTAGGGGTTGTGGTAAGGGGTAGGGTAGGGGGTAGTGGTAGTGGGTGCGGGGATGGGGAAGGGGTAGGAGGTAGGGTTAGGGGAAGTGGGTAGGTTGTAAGGGATAGGGTAGGGATAGTGGTAGGGGGTGCAGGTATGGGGAAGGGGTAGGGTTAGGGGAAGGGGGTAGGTTGTAAGGGATAGGGTAGGGGGTAGTTGTAGGGGGTGTGGGTTTGGGGAAGGTGTAGGAGGTATGGTTAGGGGAAGGGGATAGTTGTAGGGGGTGCGGGTATGGGAAGGGGTAGGAGGTAGGGTTAGGGGAAGGAGGTAGGTTGTAAGGGATAGGGATAGGGTTTAGTTTAGGGTTGGGGAAGTTGGGTAGAGTTAGGGTTAGTGTTAGGAGACATGGGGTAGGGCTATATCTTGGTTTATGGTTAGGTCTATAGTTCAGGGAAGTGGGCTTGTGTTAGGAGCAGTGGGGTAGAGGAGGAGTGAGGTTTGGGGTTAGGGGATGGTGGGTAGCATTAGGGTTGGGGTTAGGGGGTGGCATAGGCGTAGGAATAAAGTTAGGGTTAGTGGATGGGGTGGGGGTAGAGTTAGGGGACGTGGAGTGGTGGTAGGGGGTATCGGTAGTGTTAAGGTTAGGTTTAGGATTTTGTTAGGGGTTAGGGTTAGGAGTAGGAGGAAGGGAAGGGGGAGGGGAATGGGGGAGGCGAGCGGGGGACGGGAACTGGGGACTGGAAGGGGGAGGCGATGTGGGAGGGGAACGGGCAGTGGAAAGGGGAGGGGAACGGGGTAGAGGAAAGGGGAGGTGAACGGTGGACGGCATCCCTAGCCCCTCCCCTCCCCTTCCCTTCCCCCGCATTTCCCCTGCCTCTCCTCTCCTCCTTCCAGAAGAAGCTGGGCCTCTTTCCGTCCAGAACCTCCCTGTGGTTTCAGAGCCTCCGTTTCAGGAAGTGCCTTCGACGCTTGCTGCTGGACAGACATCTTGTCTCTTGATTCATTCTGTACCGTTGATATTAAATTTAAAAATGATTGGGTTTTTTAAAGCTTGAACTCAAAAGGCTGGTCCAGATAGACAAAACAGAAACAGG
Organism: Narcine bancroftii; assembly: GCF_036971445.1. Lineage (NCBI taxonomy): Eukaryota > Metazoa > Chordata > Chondrichthyes > Torpediniformes > Narcinidae > Narcine > Narcine bancroftii. The sequence continues at coordinate 229,172 of NW_027211849.1, forward strand.
CCCTTCAGCCCCTCTCTCCTGCTAGCTGAGCTGTTGTAATCAGTCCATATTCCTCTCACCCTTTTCATTCTTAGCTCCCATCCAGCTCATGTTGCCTTGTCAATCGCACGGCCTGTGGGAAGAAGCTATTTCCCTCCCTGGCTGCTCTGCTTTTATTCCTCCATATCTCCTTCCTGATGGCAGGGCGACAAAGATGCTCTGTGCTGGATATCTATGAGTCTATTTACAGAGCCCATCCCTGCAATCAATCAGGGGACCATTGCCTTGAGGTGGCACCCATGTTGCCTCTCCCTCAGCACTCTCAGAACACTACTGCACCCTCCTTCCCCTCCTTTCCCAGGTCTCAGTAACCCGCTGACAATTCCAGTCAGCTGCCATGTCTATACCCTGCCCCACCTAAACCGCTGGATCGACCAGCGCCTTCTCCCCTCAAGAGTTCGAGGAATCCACTCTCTCGCAATGTCCTGCTATCGAATGCCCTGCATCCTCCTTCCCACTTGGTTCCTCCTGTTATCAGGCGCCTGGATGGACCCCACCCTGTTGAAACTACCCGTGTTCTCACTGATCTCTCTGCGCCTCTGCCCTCCATCCAGGGGTCTTGGATTTCTTGTGGGGGTGGTGGAGAACAAAGCACCAACTTAAGGAGATGGGGAGCAGTACAAAGACCCCCAGGTCCAGGAGACAGGGAGAACCACAGAGATACCCATCTCGGTCATTCGGGTAAAACCTGATTATCAGGTGCAATGTGCAAGGAACTTTCGGTCCTGCTGCATGTGAGCCAGGTTTGGCCCATCCCCACACCACCACCCTGTCAATTCCCAAAACAAATTTCCTATTCATGTGAGGGTCCAAAATGGATAGAGTCTGGAGAAGGACCGTGTACATCGTCAATCAATGGGGACAAGGGTGTAACCAGCATGGCCATAATTGTGTGTGGCTGTGCTTGCAACCAAAGTGCAAGGGCACCAAATGCTGCTATGTGCTGAGGTTCTACCTGACTTAGGTGTTGCGAAAGATTGGCCTGTCCCTGGTGCTGCACAATGTTCCAGTCAGCAAGACTTTGCCCCTTTACCTTCCTGGGAACGGTTTCATAGACAAACACATTTGACCACAAAGCCATCAGGCAGTGGTCAGCAGAGAATGTCTGACACAGAGACTCTAGGACTAGATGGGATACTGCGGGGTGGTCCACGGAGCAGAGCATCCAGAGACAGACATCCAGAACTGCTGGAAAACCAGAAACTCAGTGAAAGATGCCCTTCAGTTTGCCTGAAACCCAGATCGGAGTAGCAAACACTAGAAGACATCTGTCTAAAGCAAAGGGAGGAAGATTTAGGGGAGATATCAGGGGTATTTTCTTTTACCCAGAGTTGTGGGTGTCAAGAATGCCTTGCCAGGAGTAGTGATGAAGGCCAAAACATTAGGGGCATTTTAGGGGTTCTTAGTTACATTGACGGGCTGAGACCAAGGAGGATATTCTCCAACAGCAGAGGGTGGCAGTAACCACAATATGTCAAAGTGGTGGCAATGAAGCTAAACAGAGACCATCTAATGTGACTGTGCGCCTGGCTGCGGGAATTTGGACTTACTATATAAACCTTGCTAAGTGCTAGTTCAGGTTGGAAACGTTCGACTTCCTTGGGGGTCAAATCAACAGGCACGGAACTAAACCCTGCTTGAAAAGATAGAGTTTGTTAAGTGCTTCCTCAAACCCCACATAATGAAGGGGTTGCAAGAATTCACTGGTACGATTAATTTTTATCACCGATTCATACCGGTAGTGGCCAACATCATTTTTTTTGTTTTTAAACTTTATTTAAGATTTTATAACATGAATAACATATAGAATTACATTTAAAAATTAAGAACAAAATAATAAAATTACAATACAGTATCAGTAATCTAAATAAAGTATACCCTCCCCAATAATTATTACACATTAATAACCCAACTCAAATTAGTGCAACCCCCCCTTCCCCCCAATATAAAGAGTGAAGAATTAATAAAGTTAATAATATATGTGAGAAAAAAACCCACTTACAAAAAAAACCAAAAACATAACCGATTAAAATACTAACAAAAAGAAAAGTAATTAATACTAAGATATCAGACTTAAAAAACATATTTAAATCAAACTTAAATGCATATATTTAACAGAGTTAAGATGAAACATATAATTAACAAACTTAAAATAAAAAATTAGTAAAATTAGTAACATTGTCTATCAAAAATTCTTAAACAATAATCAATTCTTTAAAAAAAATTGTAGCATGAGAAAAAAAAAGATGAACAATAAAACTTTCTCTATAGAGATAAACCTTCACCAAATATCAACTAACTTCACATCTAACATCATATTAGTCACATAAACTGCCATCTTAAAACAAAATTCCAACCTCATTAAACATTGTAGAATTCAAATTTGGTACTCTTCCACCATTTTTCCCTTTTAACCTTGAATAATTACCCAATAAAAGCTCCAATACCACATTTAAATATCCCCAATCATTACGTTAAAATTCAGATATCCAAATAATAAAAATACATCTACAACGAAATCTATATCTTCAACAAATAGAGCATAAGCCACAAACAAAATTCAAGCCTCATTAAGAATTGTACAATTCAATTTATAACTTTCACCATTATTCCCTTCGTTCTATAACTAAAATAGCAAAATAATATGCACCTGAATTACCACTCCTTTCACCTTAAAGTTAAAGAAAAAATATTTTAAAAAAACTTATCCATCCCATTCACATTTAAATTTCAAATATTCCTGATCTACTGAATAAACTTTACAAAAAAAACCACATGAATTTTTAGTTTTTTAAACAATCAAATACTTTCTTATGCTTTTTTTTATAAACACAAAAGAAAACCCTTAACTCTTTAATCTAATAATACAAAAAAAGGAAAAATAACAGGTAGGAGGTTAAAAATAACCCCTCCCGTCTAAACCACGCAATGCGGTAACTCCCAAAAAAAATGGGTGTGAGATAACTCACACGTAGCAGATGACTTTCAGGAAATAGTGCCCATCCAGTTCTCTCCCCCAACTCTCACTTCATCTTAAACTAACATCATCATTATTTAATATTCCTTTTTTAAAAAAAAATTAAAAAAAAAGAACAACTCTTCTTTTAATCAGCTCCAACTGCCGAGTCACCATTACAACCATTCCTTCTTGGAGCACGGCTCTTTTCTTCCATCTCTTGTCTCCTTAGAGATCGCGGCGACTACGTCTCTGTTGAAACCGAGTAATTGGCAGCTCTTGAGCAAATGCTATAGCTTCCTTTGGAGAATCAAAGAAATTTGGTTGGCAACCATCTTGAAAAACCTTCAAAACAGCTGGATATCTAAAGGTTGCCTTATAACCTTTCTTCCACAACAACTCTTTAGCAGAATTGAATTCCCGTCATTGGAACATAACTTCTTGACTCAAATCTGCATAGAAGAAAACTCGATTATTTTGAATCATCAAGGGTGATTTTCTCTGTTGTGCATTTCTAATAGCCACTCGTAAAATTATTTCTCTGTCATAATAATTCAACCAACAAACCAAAACAGGTCTTGGACTTTGACCTGAAATAGGTCTTCTACGCAAGGCTCTGTGAGCACGTTCCAGTATTATATCTTCCGGGAAATGTTCTTGACCCAGCACCTGCGGAATCCATTCAGTAAAACATTTTCTTGGGTCTGGTCCCTCCATTCCTTCCGGCAAACCAATAATCTTTATATTGTTCCGTCTGGATTGGTTTTCCAAATAATCAATCTTTTTCACCAAATCTTTATTTTGAGTTTGTAAGTCTTTGACCATTTTGGTCACATCTGAAACATGATCTCGTATTTCGTATATATCTTCTTCACACGAATTAAATTTATCTCTCACTTCAAGCTTAAAAGCTCCAAACTCAGCCATCTGTTGAGAATGTATTTTCACCACAGAGTATTAAACCTAGTACCAAGTTCAGTCATAATCTTGGATAATCCCTGCATTGTATAAGATAATTTAGATTCAAGATTCACAAGAATCTTTTCAATTGGAAGAGATTCTGGCTCAACAGATTCCTGCTTCTTCTGCATCACCAAAGGGTCTTCTTTTGCTTCCTTCATTCTGGTTGCCTTCCTTGTAGTATAGCTGCGTGTGGAAACCCCTGCCACAGCCTCTCCAGCAATGACTGGAGGACGCTGGCCGGGGTTTTCCCCATCCATCAAGTTGTATAGGTTCTTTTATCTCAAAAGGTGCAGTTTGCAGTGCCACCGCTACAGTTGACAAATGCCTTTCCCCAGCCGGTACTTCAACTGATGTTACTACAAGTGGTTCATTCATAACATTGTCGTCAGATGTTACTGCACATGTGCGAACCTGAGTAACTCTTTTTACTAAAGGCTGTTTGGCGCCCTCTTTAGTGGGCTCTACCGATGTAATATTGAGCTCTACATCCGAAAGCTGTACCTTTCTCCTGGGATCCATTTCAGGCTGAGTCTCGATGTTTTTCCTGTAGGTAGGCTCCAAAACTTGAACTTTTGGAAAATGTAGTTTTTTGATAATCTGTTGTCGTTTTTTTTTGCTCTTTTCCACCAATTTTACCATTATAAGTTAAATTAACAGCACTGAAGTTATCTAAACTTTTAAAGAATTTTAACGGGCATTTCTAGACAAAACATTAAGATAGAGTCAGGAGCGGACTGGAAGGCACGTCTGATCCTTACGCCATCTTGCCACGCCCCCCCGTGGCCCTCATCATGCGGAGAAAGGTAAAGACATTACCTGGGACAATAGGATTTGGAGGCGTCCAGAAGGCCAAGGACGCACTGGCCAACACAACCCTTGTGGTACACGCCAGGCCAGAGACACCCACCACTCTCACAGTAGATGCTTCCTGCACAGCAGTAGGGGGTGCACTGGAGCAATTCATCAAAGGGGAATGGCAGCCCCTGTCCTTTTTTAGCAGACACCTCTGGCCACCTGAACTCAAATACAGCGTCTTTGACTGAGAACAATTGGTGCTGTACCTGGCAGTCAGGCACTTAAGGTATTTTTGGAAGGTAGACAATTCAGTGTCTTCATGGACCAGAAGCCATTAATATTTGCCTTCCATAAAGTGTTAGACCTGTGGTCGGCCAAGCAGCAGCGACTCCTCTCATATGAGTCTGAGTTCACTACAGACATTCAACACATCGTGGGTGACACACTGCCCCATCCCCGCAATCAAGTCTATCCAGGCCCTGTCCCAGTGAATAGACTACTTAGCCCTCGGCAGGGGACAGCAGGATGACCCTGAGATCCTTGCAAGCAAGACAGCAATGTCCAGGCTCAGGCTGGAGGATGTTACATCGATCCTGGTAAGTAGACGCTCCTCTGCGACATTCCAATGGCAAACCCCACCTCATCGTGCGATAGCATTGAGATGGCAGTTTTATGATGAGGTGCACAATCTGACGCACCCGGCCATCAGTACTGTCAAAATGGTGGTCAATCGGTTGGTCTTGCTGAGCCTCCAGAAACAGGTTGTCAGTGGGCCAAGGCCTGAACACTCTGCCAGATGACCAAAATGCAGACATACGTGAAGGCGCCACCCCAGGACATTCGAGCCAGCACCACATAGGTTCAGCCATATCTACAATGACATGTAGGGTTCACTACCGGCCTCCCACGGGATGAGTTACCGTCTCACCATGATTGCCTGCTCCATGAGGTTCCCGAGGCGGTCCAGCTGGCTGACACTACCACTTGTGTCCTCCATTAAATTGGAAGTGGTAATAAATATGAAGGAAAGTTTGATAATAAATAGTCTCCCTTGCAGTTGGGGTACAATGTATTTCTTGAGATCAGAGGAATCTGGAGCCAAGACAAAGTGATCTGTGTTTCCCAAGGATTTGATTGAGTTGTTGGGGTAGTTGTAAGTGGAAGGGCCGAAAGGTCTCCTGCTCCTTCCACTGCCTTTGTTTTCTGTCTTGCGATGCTGATTGGGTTCTCCTGTGTGTTCGCTCGCTCGCTGATTGGTTGCTTCAGTTGCGCGAGCCAATGGGTTGATTCGGTGAGGCCGCTATTGGATTGGACGCTGAAGTCAGGTTGGATTGATGGGGCGGGTTCGCGGGCTGATTGGCTCTTGCTGTGAGGAGGTGGGACGTTGGCGGCGGCGTCGTCTGCTCAGGGTCCGTCGCGTCCCCGCGGGCGCGAATGGGATGAAGTTGGCGGCGGCGCCGGGACCTTCCTCAGCCGCGCGGTCCAGGGAAAGCGGGCGACCCGCAGCCCGCCGGGACCCACCCGGGAGTGGCCGGTACCGGCGGGGTGTTTGGGTGGATCCGAGGCGTCGGTGCAGGAGGCGGGGAGGGGAGGGGGATGAGGGAGAGGGAGGGGGATGGGAAGGGGCGGGAGCCCGGAGGGGGCGGGGCAGGTCATGAGGGGAGGGGGCGGGGAAGAAGGGGCAGGGGGAGAAGGAAGGGCAGGGGAGAAGGAAGGGCAGGGGAGAAGGAAGGGCAGGGGGAGAAGGGAAGGGCAGGGGGAGAAGGAAGGGCAGGGGGAGAAGGAAGGGCAGGGGGAGAAGGAAGGGCAGGGGGAGGAGGAAGGGCAGGGGGAGGAGGAAGGGCAGGGGGAGGAGGAAGGGCAGGGGGAGGAGGAAGGGCAGGGGGAGGAGGAAGGGGCAGGGGGTGAAGGGAGGAAGGGCAGGGGAGGAGGAAGGGCAGGGGAGGAGGAAGGGCAGGGGGTGGAGGAAGGGCAGGGGGAGGAGGAAGGGGCAGGGGGAGGAGGAAGGGCAGGGGGAGGAGGGGGCAGGGGGAGGAGGAAGGGCAGGGGGAGGAGGAAGGGCAGGGGGAGGAGGAAGGGCAGGGGGAGGAGGAAGGGCAGGGGGAGGAGGAAGGGCAGGGGGAGGAGGAAGGGCAGGGGGAGAGGAAGGGCAGGGGGAGGAGGAAGGGCAGGGGAGGAGGAAGGGCAGGGGGAGGAGGAAGGGCAGGGGGAGGAGGAAGGGCAGGGGGAGGAGGAAGGGCAGGGGGAGGAGGAAGGGCAGGGGGAGGAGGAAGGGCAGGGGGAGGAGGAAGGGCAGGGGGAGGAGGAAGGGCAGGGGGAGGAGGAAGGGCAGGGGGAGGAGGAAGGGCAGGGGGAGAGGAAGGGCAGGGGGAGGAGGAAGGGCAGGGGGAGGAGGAAGGGCAGGGGGAGGAGGAAGGGCAGGGGAGGAGGAAGGGCAGGGGAGGAGGAAGGGCAGGGGGAGGAGAAGGGCAGGGGGAGGAGGAAGGGCAGGGGGAGGAGGAAGGGCAGGGGGAGGAGGAAGGGCAAGGGGGGAGGAGGAAGGGCAGGGGGAGGAGGAAGGGCAGGAGGAGGCAGGAGGAAGGGCAGGGGGAGGAGGAAGGGCAGGGGGAGGAGGAAGGGCAGGGGGAGGAGGAAGGGCAGGGGGAGGAGGAAGGGCAGGGGGAGGAGGAAGGGCAGGGGGAGGAGGAAGGGCAGGGGGAGGAGGAAGGGCAGGGGGAGGAGGAAGGGCAGGGGGAGGAGGAAGGGCAGGGGGGAGGAGGAAGGGCAGGGGGAGGAGGAAGGGCAGGGGGAGGAGGAAGGGCAGGGGGAGGAGGAAGGGCAGGGGGAGGAGGAAGGGCAGGGGGAGGAGGAAGGGCAGGGGGAGGAGGAAGGGCAGGGGAGGAGGAAGGGCAGGGGGAGGAGGAAGGGCAGGGGGAGGAGGAAGGGCAGGGGGAGGAGGAAGGGCAGGGGGAGGAGGAAGGGCAGGGGGAGGAGGAAGGGCAGGGGGAGGAGGAAGGGCAGGGGAGGAGGAAGGGCAGGGGGAGGAGGAAGGGCAGGGGGAGGAGGAAGGGCAGGGGGAGGAGGAAGGGCAGGGGGAGGAGGAAGGGCAGGGGGGAGGAGAAGGGCAGGGGGAGGAGGAAGGGCAGGGGGAGGAGGAAGGGCAGGGGGAGGAGGAAGGGCAGGGGGAGGAGGAAGGGCAGGGGGAGGAGGAAGGGCAGGGGGAGGAGGAAGGGCAGGGGGCGAGGAAGGGCAGGGAGGAGGAAGGCAGGGGAGGAGGAAGGGCAGGGGAGGAGGAAGGGCAGGGGGAGGAGGAAGGGCAGGGGAGGAGGAAGGGCAGGGGGAGGAGGAAGGGCAGGGGGAGGAGGAAGGGCAGGGGGAGGAGGAAGGGCAGGGGGAGGAGGAAGGGCAGGGGAGGAGGAAGGGCAGGGGGAGAGGAGGGGCAGGGGGAGGAGGAAGGGCAGGGGGAGGAGGAAGGGCAGGGGGAGGAGGAAGGGCAGGGGGAGGAGGAAGGGCAGGGGGAGGAGGAAGGGCAGGGGGGAGGAAGGGCAGGGAGGAGGAAGGGCAGGGGGAGGAGGAAGGGCAGGGGGAGGAGGAAGGGCAGGGGGAGGAGGAAGGGCAGGGGGAGGAGGAAGGGCAGGGGGAGGAGGAAGGGCAGGGGGAGGAGGAAGGGCAGGGGGAGGAGGAAGGGCAGGGGGAGGAGGAAGGGCAGGGGGAGGAGGAAGGGCAGGGGGAGGAGGAAGGGCAGGGGGAGGAGGAAGGGCAGGGGGAGGAGGAAGGGCAGGGGGAGGAGGAAGGGCAGGGGAGGAGGAAGGGCAGGGGAGGAGGAAGGGCAGGGGGAGGAGGAAGGGGCAGGGGGAGGAGGAAGGGCAGGGGGAGGAGGAAGGGCAGGGGGAGGAGGAAGGGCAGGGGGAGGAGGAAGGGCAGGGGGAGGAGGAAGGGCAGGGGGAGGAGGAAGGGCAGGGGGAGGAGGAAGGGCAGGGGAGGAGGAAGGGCAGGGGGAGGAGGAAGGGCAGGGGGAGGAGGAAGGGCAGGGGGAGGAGGAAGGGCAGGGGGAGGAGGAAGGGCAGGGGGAGGAGAGAGGGCAGGGGGAGGAGGAAGGGCAGGGGAGGAGGAAGGGCAGGGGGAGGAGGAAGGGCAGGGGGAGGAGGAAGGGCAGGGGAGGAGGAAGGGCAGGGGGAGGAGGAAGGGCAGGGGGAGGAGGAAGGGCAGGGGGAGGAGAAGGGCAGGGGGAGGAGGAAGGGCAGGGGGAGGAGGAAGGGCAGGGGGAGGAGAAGGGCAGGGGAGGAGGAAGGGCAGGGGGAGGAGGAAGGGCAGGGGGAGGAGGAAGGGCAGGGAGGAGGAAGGGCAGGGGGAGGAGGAAGGGCAGGGGGAGGAGGAAGGGCAGGGGGAGGAGGAAGGGCAGGGGGAGGAGGAAGGGCAGGGGGAGGGAGGAAGGGCAGGGGGAGGAGGAAGGGCAGGGGGAGGAGGAAGGGCAGGGGGAGGAGAAGGGCAGGGGGAGGAGGAAGGGCAGGGGGAGGAGGAAGGGCAGGGGGAGGAGGAAGGGCAGGGGGAGGAGGAAGGGCAGGGGAGGAGGAAGGGCAGGGGGAGGAGGAAGGGCAGGGGGAGGAGGAAGGGCAGGGGAGGAGGAGAAGGGCAGGGGGGAGGAGGAAGGGCAGGGGAGGAGGAAGGGCAGGGGGAGGAGGAAGGGCAGGGGGAGGAGGAAGGGCAGGGGGAGGAGGAAGGGCAGGGGGAGGAGGAAGGGCAGGGGGAGGAGGAAGGGCAGGGGGAGGAGGAAGGGCAGGGGAGGAGGGAAGGGCAGGGGGAGGAGGAAGGGCAGGGGGAGGAGGAAGGGCAGGGGGAGGAGGAAGGGCAGGGGAGGAGGAAGGGCAGGGGAGGAGGAAGGGCAGGGGGAGGAGGAAGGGCAGGGGGATGAGGAAGGGCAGGGGGAGGAGGAAGGGCAGGGGGAGGAGGAAGGGCAGGGGGAGGAGGAAGGGCAGGGGGAGGAGGAAGGGCAGGGGGAGGAGGAAGGGCAGGGGGAGGAGGAAGGGCAGGGGGAGGAGGAAGGGCAGGGGGAGGAGGAAGGGCAGGGGGAGGAGGAAGGGCAGGGGGAGGAGGAAGGGCAGGGGGAGGAGGAAGGGCAGGGGAGGAGGAAGGGCAGGGGGAGGAGGAAGGGCAGGGGGAGGAGAAGGGCAGGGGGAGGAGGAAGGGCAGGGGGAGGAGGAAGGGCAGGGGGAGGAGGAAGGGCAGGGGGAGGAGGAAGGGCAGGGGGAGGAGGAAGGGCAGGGGGAGGAGGAAGGGCAGGGGGAGGAGGAAGGGCAGGGGGAGGAGGAAGGGCAGGGGGAGGAGGAAGGGCAGGGGGAGGAGGAAGGGCAGGGGGAGGAGGAAGGGCAGGGGGAGGAGGAAGGGCAGGGGGAGGAGGAAGGGCAGGGGGAGGAGGAAGGGCAGGGGAGGAGGAAGGGCAGGGGGAGGAGGAAGGCAGGGGGAGGAGGAAGGGCAGGGGAGGAGGAAGGGCAGGGGGAGGAGGAAGGGCAGGGGGAGGAGGAAGGGCAGGGGAGGAGGAAGGGCAGGGGGAGGAGGAAGGGCAGGGGGAGGGAGGAAGGGCAGGGGGAGGAGGAAGGGCAGGGGGAGGAGGAAGGGCAGGGGGAGGAGGAAGGGCAGGGGGAGGAGGAAGGGCAGGGGGAGGAGGAAGGGCAGGGGGAGGAGGAAGGGCAGGGGGAGGAGGAAGGGCAGGGGGAGGAGGAAGGGCAGGGGGAGGAGGAAGGGCAGGGGGAGGAGGAAGGGCAGGGGGAGGAGGAAGGGCAGGGGGAGGAGGAAGGGCAGGGGGAGGAGGAAGGGCAGGGGGAGGAGGAAGGGCAGGGGGAGGAGGAAGGGCAGGGGGAGGAGGAAGGGCAGGGGGAGGAGGAAGGGCAGGGGGAGGAGGAAGGGCAGGGGGAGGAGGAAGGGCAGGGGGAGGAGGAAGGGCAGGGGGAGGAGGAAGGGCAGGGGGAGGAGAAGGGCAGGGGGAGGAGGAAGGGCAGGGGGAGGAGGAAGGGCAGGGGGAGGAGGAAGGGCAGGGGGAGGAGGAAGGGCAGGGGGAGGAGGAAGGGCAGGGGGAGGAGGAAGGGCAGGGGGAGGAGGAAGGGCAGGGGGAGGAGGAAGGGCAGGGGGAGGAGGAAGGGCAGGGGGGAGGAGGAAGGGCAGGGGGAGGAGGAAGGGCAGGGGGAGGAGGAAGGGCAGGGGAGGAGGAAGGGCAGGGGAGGAGGAAGGGCAGGGGGAGGAGGAAGGGCAGGGGGAGGAGGAAGGGCAGGGGGAGGAGGAAGGGCAGGGGGAGGAGGAAGGGCAGGGGGAGGAGGAAGGGCAGGGGGAGGAGGAAGGGCAGGGGGAGGAGGAAGGGCAGGGGGAGGAGAAGGGCAGGGGGAGGAGGAAGGGCAGGGGGAGGAGAGGGCAGGGGTGAGGAGGAAGGGCAGGGGGAGGAGGAAGGGCAGGGGGAGGAGGAAGGGCAGGGGAGGAGGAAGGGCAGGGGGAGGAGGAAGGGCAGGGGGGAGGAGGAAGGGCAGGGGGAGGAGGAAGGGCAGGGGGAGGAGGAAGGGCAGGGGAGGAGAAGGGCAGGGGAGGAGGAAGGGCAGGGGAGGAGGAAGGGCAGGGGGAGGAGGAAGGGCAGGGGAGAGGAAGGGCAGGGGGAGGAGGAAGGGCAGGGGGAGGAGGAAGGGCAGGGGGAGGAGGAAGGGCAGGGGGAGGAGGAAGGGCAGGGGGAGAGGAAGGCAGGGGGAGGAGGAAGGGCAGGGGGAGGAGGAAGGGCAGGGGGAGGAGGAAGGGCAGGGGGAGGAGGAAGGGCAGGGGGAGGAGGAAGGGCAGGGGGAGGAGGAAGGGCAGGGGGAGGAGGAAGGGCAGGGGGAGGAGGAAGGGCAGGGGGAGGAGGAAGGGCAGGGGGAGGAGGAAGGGCAGGGGGAGGAGGAAGGGCAGGGGGAGGAGGAAGGGCAGGGGGAGGAGGAAGGGCAGGGGGAGGAGGAAGGGCAGGGGGAGGAGGAAGGGCAGGGGGAGGAGGAAGGGCAGGGGGAGGAGGAAGGGCAGGGGGAGGAGGAAGGGCAGGGGGAGGAGGAAGGGCAGGGGGAGGAGGAAGGGCAGGGGGAGGAGGAAGGGCAGGGGGAGGAGGAAGGGCAGGGGGAGGAGGAAGGGCAGGGGGAGGAGGAAGGGCAGGGGGAGGAGGAAGGGCAGGGGGAGGAGGAAGGGCAGGGGGAGGAGGAAGGGCAGGGGGAGGAGGAAGGGCAGGGGGAGGAGGAAGGGCAGGGGGAGGAGGAAGGGCAGGGGGAGGAGGAAGGGCAGGGGGAGGAGGAAGGGCAGGGGGAGGAGGAAGGGCAGGGGGAGGAGAAGGGCAGGGGGAGGAGGAAGGGCAGGGGGAGGAGGAAGGGCAGGGGGAGGAGGAAGGGCAGGGGGAGGAGGAAGGGCAGGGGGAGGAGGAAGGGCAGGGGGAGGAGGAAGGGCAGGGGGAGGAGGAAGGGCAGGGGGAGGAGGAAGGGCAGGGGGAGGAGGAAGGGCAGGGGGAGGAGGAAGGGCAGGGGGAGGAGGAAGGGCAGGGGGAGGAGGAAGGGCAGGGGGAGGAGGAAGGGCAGGGGGAGGAGGAAGGGCAGGGGAGGAGGAAGGGCAGGGGGAGGAGGAAGGGCAGGGGAGGAGGAAGGGCAGGGGGAGGAGGAAGGGCAGGGGGAGGAGGAAGGGCAGGGGGAGGAGGAAGGGCAGGGGGAGGAGGAAGGGCAGGGGGAGGAGGAAGGGCAGGGGGAGGAGGAAGGGCAGGGGGAGGAGGAAGGGCAGGGGGAGGAGGAAGGGCAGGGGGAGGAGGAAGGGCAGGGGGAGGAGGAAGGGCAGGGGGAGGAGGAAGGGCAGGGGGAGGAGGAAGGGCAGGGGGAGGAGGAAGGGCAGGGGGAGGAGGAAGGGCAGGGGGAGGAGGAAGGGCAGGGGGAGGAGGAAGGGCAGGGGGAGGAGGAAGGGCAGGGGGAGGAGGAAGGGCAGGGGGAGGAGGAAGGGCAGGGGGAGGAGGAAGGGCAGGGGGAGGAGGAAGGGCAGGGGGAGGAGGAAGGGCAGGGGGAGGAGGAAGGGCAGGGGGAGGAGGAAGGGCAGGGGGAGGAGGAAGGGCAGGGGGAGGAGGAAGGGCAGGGGGAGGAGGAAGGGCAGGGGGAGGAGGAAGGGCAGGGGGAGGAGGAAGGGCAGGGGGAGGAGGAAGGGCAGGGGGAGGAGGAAGGGCAGGGGGAGGAGGAAGGGCAGGGGGAGGAGGAAGGGCAGGGGGAGGAGGAAGGGCAGGGGGAGGAGGAAGGGCAGGGGGAGGAGGAAGGGCAGGGGGAGGAGGAAGGGCAGGGGGAGGAGGAAGGGCAGGGGGAGGAGGAAGGGCAGGGGGAGGAGGAAGGGCAGGGGGAGGAGGAAGGGCAGGGGGAGGAGGAAGGGCAGGGGGAGGAGGAAGGGCAGGGGGAGGAGGAAGGGCAGGGGGAGGAGGAAGGGCAGGGGGAGGAGGAAGGGCAGGGGGAGGAGGAAGGGCAGGGGGAGGAGGAAGGGCAGGGGGAGGAGGAAGGGCAGGGGGAGGAGGAAGGGCAGGGGGAGGAGGAAGGGCAGGGGGAGGAGGAAGGGCAGGGGGAGGAGGAAGGGCAGGGGGAGGAGGAAGGGCAGGGGGAGGAGGAAGGGCAGGGGGAGGAGGAAGGGCAGGGGGAGGAGGAAGGGCAGGGGGAGGAGGAAGGGCAGGGGGAGGAGGAAGGGCAGGGGGAGGAGGAAGGGCAGGGGGAGGAGGAAGGGCAGGGGGAGGAGGAAGGGCAGGGGGAGGAGGAAGGGCAGGGGGAGGAGGAAGGGCAGGGGGAGGAGGAAGGGCAGGGGGAGGAGGAAGGGCAGGGGGAGGAGGAAGGGCAGGGGGAGGAGGAAGGGCAGGGGGAGGAGGAAGGGCAGGGGGAGGAGGAAGGGCAGGGGGAGGAGGAAGGGCAGGGGGAGGAGGAAGGGCAGGGGGAGGAGGAAGGGCAGGGGGAGGAGGAAGGGCAGGGGGAGGAGGAAGGGCAGGGGGAGGAGGAAGGGCAGGGGGAGGAGGAAGGGCAGGGGGAGGAGGAAGGGCAGGGGGAGGAGGAAGGGCAGGGGGAGGAGGAAGGGCAGGGGGAGGAGGAAGGGCAGGGGGAGGAGGAAGGGCAGGGGGAGGAGGAAGGGCAGGGGGAGGAGGAAGGGCAGGGGGAGGAGGAAGGGCAGGGGGAGGAGGAAGGGCAGGGGGAGGAGGAAGGGCAGGGGGAGGAGGAAGGGCAGGGGGAGGAGGAAGGGCAGGGGGAGGAGGAAGGGCAGGGGGAGGAGGAAGGGCAGGGGGAGGAGGAAGGGCAGGGGGAGGAGGAAGGGCAGGGGGAGGAGGAAGGGCAGGGGGAGGAGGAAGGGCAGGGGGAGGAGGAAGGGCAGGGGGAGGAGGAAGGGCAGGGGGAGGAGGAAGGGCAGGGGGAGGAGGAAGGGCAGGGGGAGGAGGAAGGGCAGGGGGAGGAGGAAGGGCAGGGGGAGGAGGAAGGGCAGGGGGAGGAGGAAGGGCAGGGGGAGGAGGAAGGGCAGGGGGAGGAGGAAGGGCAGGGGGAGGAGGAAGGGCAGGGGGAGGAGGAAGGGCAGGGGGAGGAGGAAGGGCAGGGGGAGGAGGAAGGGCAGGGGGAGGAGGAAGGGCAGGGGGAGGAGGAAGGGCAGGGGGAGAAGGAAGGGCAGGGGGAGAAGGAAGGGCAGGGGGAGAAGGAAGGGCAGGGGGAGAAGGAAGGGCAGGGGGAGAAGGAAGGGCAGGGGGAGAAGGAAGGGCAGGGGGAGAAGGAAGGGCAGGGGGAGAAGGAAGGGCAGGGGGAGAAGGAAGGGCAGGGGGAGAAGGAAGGGCAGGGGGAGAAGGAAGGGCAGGGGGAGAAGGAAGGGCAGGGGGAGAAGGAAGGGCAGGGGGAGAAGGAAGGGCAGGGGGAGAAGGAAGGGCAGGGGGAGAAGGAAGGGCAGGGGGAGAAGGAAGGGCAGGGGGAGAAGGAAGGGCAGGGGGAGAAGGAAGGGCAGGGGGAGAAGGAAGGGCAGGGGGAGAAGGAAGGGCAGGGGGAGAAGGAAGGGCAGGGGGAGAAGGAAGGGCAGGGGGAGAAGGAAGGGCAGGGGGAGAAGGAAGGGCAGGGGGAGAAGGAAGGGCAGGGGGAGAAGGAAGGGCAGGGGGAGAAGGAAGGGCAGGGGGAGAAGGAAGGGCAGGGGGAGAAGGAAGGGCAGGGGGAGAAGGAAGGGCAGGGGGAGAAGGAAGGGCAGGGGGAGAAGGAAGGGCAGGGGGAGAAGGAAGGGCAGGGGGAGAAGGAAGGGCAGGGGGAGAAGGAAGGGCAGGGGGAGAAGGAAGGGCAGGGGGAGAAGGAAGGGCAGGGGGAGAAGGAAGGGCAGGGGGAGAAGGAAGGGCAGGGGGAGAAGGAAGGGCAGGGGGAGAAGGAAGGGCAGGGGGAGAAGGAAGGGCAGGGGGAGAAGGAAGGGCAGGGGGAGAAGGAAGGGCAGGGGGAGAAGGAAGGGCAGGGGGAGAAGGAAGGGCAGGGGGAGAAGGAAGGGCAGGGGGAGAAGGAAGGGCAGGGGGAGAAGGAAGGGCAGGGGGAGAAGGAAGGGCAGGGGGAGAAGGAAGGGCAGGGGGAGAAGGAAGGGCAGGGGGAGAAGGAAGGGCAGGGGGAGAAGGAAGGGCAGGGGGAGAAGGAAGGGCAGGGGGAGAAGGAAGGGCAGGGGGAGAAGGAAGGGCAGGGGGAGAAGGAAGGGCAGGGGGAGAAGGAAGGGCAGGGGGAGAAGGAAGGGCAGGGGGAGAAGGAAGGGCAGGGGGAGAAGGAAGGGCAGGGGGAGAAGGAAGGGCAGGGGGAGAAGGAAGGGCAGGGGGAGAAGGAAGGGCAGGGGGAGAAGGAAGGGCAGGGGGAGAAGGAAGGGCAGGGGGAGAAGGAAGGGCAGGGGGAGAAGGAAGGGCAGGGGGAGAAGGAAGGGCAGGGGGAGAAGGAAGGGCAGGGGGAGAAGGAAGGGCAGGGGGAGAAGGAAGGGCAGGGGGAGAAGGAAGGGCAGGGGGAGAAGGAAGGGCAGGGGGAGAAGG
Source organism: Narcine bancroftii (assembly GCF_036971445.1). NCBI lineage: Eukaryota > Metazoa > Chordata > Chondrichthyes > Torpediniformes > Narcinidae > Narcine > Narcine bancroftii. The sequence continues at coordinate 244,918 of NW_027211849.1, forward strand.
AAGGGCAGGGGGAGAAGGAAGGGCAGGGGGAGAAGGAAGGGCAGGGGGAGAAGGAAGGGCAGGGGGAGAAGGAAGGGCAGGGGGAGAAGGAAGGGCAGGGGGAGAAGGAAGGGCAGGGGGAGAAGGAAGGGCAGGGGGAGAAGGAAGGGCAGGGGGAGAAGGAAGGGCAGGGGGAGAAGGAAGGGCAGGGGAGAAGGAAGGGCAGGGGGAGAAGGAAGGGCAGGGGGAGAAGGAAGGGCAGGGGGAGAAGGAAGGGCAGGGGGAGAAGGAAGGGCAGGGGGAGAAGGAAGGGCAGGGGGAGAAGGAAGGGCAGGGGGAGAAGGAAGGGCAGGGGGAGAAGGAAGGGCAGGGGGAGAAGGAAGGGCAGGGGGAGAAGGAAGGGCAGGGGGAGAAGGAAGGGCAGGGGGAGAAGGAAGGGCAGGGGGAGAAGGAAGGGCAGGGGGAGAAGGAAGGGCAGGGGGAGGGAACCGCCTGTTTGCCCCAGGTACCCAAGTCCCCTCTCTGTGTGTGTTGGCTTCCTCCTGCCCTCCATCCCCACAATTTAATGGTCCCATTTCTGACCTTCTCTTCCTCATCTTTCTTTGATGAAGGGACAAACCCACAATGTGTTTGATGTCTCTTTCTCTTTGCTCTATGTCTGTTTGACCTGCTGACTCTCTCTAACGCGGTGGCTTTACCCCCTCATCTTTCGCTGGTTGAACCCAATGGAGCTGGAAGAGCTCAATTTGTGAAGGGTTGTATCTGGATTTGAGTCGTTTGACACCATGTCGATTTCTTTAAATTGTGGCAAAAGCAACTGAAGGATTTCAAAACCTCGTCATCGGTCCTCTTTCAAACTCGTCTGAATTTCTTGGAAGAAAAATCATTGTTCTGAAACTTACTCTGCGAGAGTTTATTTTCCTCTCTTGCAGGGAGATTTCAGAATCTGTTCCACATGATGAATCTGTTGTCTTTTCAAGAGTGGAGTGGCTATTTTCTTCCACCAAGATTTCATCAACTCAGTCAAGGGCTGAACTAAGTCTCCATTTAAAAATGGTTATGTTGCAAATGCAAGATTACTTTGGCTTTATTCATCAAAAGTGGCCATTTCCACGGTCTCAACGAGGCTGCTCTCTTGATCTCAAAGAGACGGTTAGAAATGGTCTTCCTCCTTCAAAATCCACTTGTTACTCCTGGTCAAAGGAGAAGACGATGTAACTGTACCTTCTCTGACGACTGTATCTTCAATCCTCTCTTCCCCACAGCATGGACAACATCTTCTGCCTCTCATTTGTAATGTTTCTCCAGAATGGCTCATCCCATGACACGTGCCGTCATTTCTGCCTTTGAAGTCCATTCAGCCTCTTCAAAAGTATGAATCATGAGCCAATGGACTCCAGCCTTGAATCAAGAACTCGCTTATTCAAACAGCTGCCATCTCTCAGCACTCTATTGACTTAGTTTCAATTTTAAGAACACAGATAATCAACAGATGGTCTCTCGATTTGATCAGCAGTCTTCCCTGACGACACAAATTCTTCCGTTTTTAATAAAGCAAACACTCCAGTATCTCAAGGACCATCATGAAGGTTTTCCTCTTTCGGTTTCAGAAGCAGAATGAGCAGACGTTTCATCTCCGTACATGACTTGCCTTCTGGCATCTCAAAGGATTGTGTGTGTGACCCTGAATCCAACCCACAAAATAACTTGATAATATATATAAACTATTGTAACTTTAAAGATTAATATTCGCACAAAACGGTCCATGATAATTCACAGGACAATGGCATCTTCAAACAATAATTTTAATTGGTAAAGATTAATAACAACACTTTTTACTTCACTCTAACTCCACTCTGCACAAATATATGTGTGTGTGTGTGTGTGTGTGTGTGTGTATCAAAACCAAAACCATTCCAATTCAGGCAGTGTCCATCTTTTTTTCTTCCTACAGTCGACAATCATCTCCTTGGTTTTGGTGGCATTGAGTGCGAGGTTGTTGTTGGTCCATGATTGAACCCTGCTTTCAATCTCCCTCCTGAATGCTGAATCGTTGCCCTCCTCATGCAGCTCATGACTGTGCTATCGTCAGTGAATTTGTAGATGGTGTCGTCATACCAAGCCATGCAGCTGTAGATGTAAAGCGAGTCGAGCAGGGGTGAAATATGCAACCCTCTGGTGTTTGGGAGCTAATGGAGATTTTGGAAGAGTTGTTCTTGCCAATCCACACTAACCAGACTCTAGTCAATAAAGAGCATTCTGATGGATGCACCTTTGTCGTCTGGGTGTTTCAGGGTTTTGGCAGAGCCAGTGAAGATGGCATCTGCCATAGGTCTGGTACTGCATTAACCAAATTGGAATCGATCCATGTCGCCCCTTGGACAGGAGCTGATGTACTTCAACACCAGCCCCTCAATCCACCTCATCACTGGATGTGAGTGTCACTTGTCAATCATCATTTAGGCAGGTTACCCCACTCTTTGGAACTGGTATGTTTGATGCCTATTTGAAACAGGTGGGTGCCACACCCTGTCAGAGTGAGATGTTGAAGATATCCATGGCCAGTTGGTCAACACAGGTTATCAGTCCTCTGCTGGGTTCTCCATCCAGGCTTGATCCTTTCCTTTGATTCACTCTCCTGAAGGCAGCCCATGTTGTCATCTTTGGTTACTGATAGCAGCGGATCATCAAGAGATGTAGCGGGGGGGGGGGGGGTGTGCAGTGGTTCTTCCCTGTACTAGTGGTCATATCAGGTGTAGAAGGCATTGAGTTCATGTGGAGTGAGGCTTTGCCGCCTCCCACTGCACCAGATTTGTTTATGCAGCACTTTATGTCATTTAGGCCCCTGTCACAGCTGACGGGTATCCTTTGTTGTTTCCATTCTCGTGTGAATCTCCACCATCTGCGAGATGGGTTTCCATGGTTCGTATTGGCTCCTTGTGTATCTGTATCTCCAAACTGTGATTTGGCTCTCAGCAATTTCTGGATATTGTTGTTCATCCAGGATTTCTGGTTGAGAAAATCCCCTGAACAATTTGGTGGGGACACCCTCGTCCACAGCTGTTTTGATAAATTTCGCTATGGTCCTGGTACAGTGATTCAGTTTCTCAGGTATGTTCTTGAACACGATCCAATCCAGGGACTCTAGGCAGTCCTGCAGCTAGCTTCCCCTCCCGTGACCACCTTCTGGTTGTCCTGATCTTGTAAGTGTTGTTAGCAATTTTAGGCCCCATTTCTAAGAGAGGATGTGATGGCCCAGAGGTGGTTTACAAGAAGGATCCTGTGGATTAGAGGAATAATGTTTGAGGAGCATTTGATGGCTCTGGGCCTAGACTCGCCTGAGTTTAGAAGGATTAGGCAGGACCTCATTGAAATCTTATGAATAGTGAAAGGGCTGGATAGAGAGGATTTTGCCAGGAGTGGGAGAGTTTAGGACCAGTGGGCACAACCTCATAATAAAAGGATGTCTGCTTAATACGGAGATGGAGAAACCTTTTCATCGAGAGAAGTGATTTTCAAACTCCCCCCCCCCTCCCCAGCTCATATTTTACTTAATCCCTATGCCAGAAGTGCTCTGTTAGTAGAGGATTACTTAAAGTGGGATGTGAGTGGAAAGAAAGTTTGAAAACCACTTTTTTAATCGTACCTCATTGACTTGTTCTGTGCATGGTTTCATAACTCCCGAGGAAATGGGCCAATGACAATTTTTCTCAAGCAAAATATTTCCTTCACAATTGTGTCCACTGCAGTCTTTCTCAGCCTTTTTCCCAATCATATTCCACTTTAAGCAATTTCTTACTCATTTTTCGACACTCCAAGGAATAAAGTCCCAACCTGTTCAACCTTTCCCTGTAGCTCAACTCCTGAAGATCTGGCAGCGTCTTAGTAAATCTTCTCTGCACTCTTTCAATCTTACTAATACCCTTCCTGTAGCTAGGCGACCAGAACCGCACACAATACTCCAAATGTGGCCTCACCAACATCTTATACAACCTCACCATAACTTCCCAACTCCTATTTTCAGTATGTTAATTAATAAAGGCCAAGATGCCAAAAGATGTCTTTAGAACCCTGTCTTCCTTCCGATCAGACGACGCCGCCGCCAACATCCCGCCTCCTCACAGCAAGAGCCAATCAGCCCATGAATCCGCCCATCAATGGATTTCAGCGTCCAATCCAATAGCGGACACACCGAATCAACCCATTGGCTTGCGCAACTGAAGCAACCAATCAGCGAGCGAGCAAACACACAGGCGCACCCAATCAGCATCGCAATACAGAAAACAGAGGCAGTGGAAGGAGCAGGAGACCCTTCAGCCCTTCCACATCCAACTAGCCCAACAACTCAATCAAATCCTTGGGTTTCATAAGATCTCTTGGTCCTGGCTCCAGGATTCCTCTGATCTCAAGAAACACATTGTACCCCAACTGCAAGGGAGACTATTTATTATCAAACTTTCCTTCATATTTATTACCATTTTCAGGGAATTATGTAACTCTGCTTTATCCCTTGCTGCCGATTTCTTTAACTTCACTGTTCAATTTCGTAATGTTGGCTTCTGAACTATTTTATTGTGCCCCTTGATCTAGAGAATTCTGGCAGAGCAAAACAATTTTGTTTTCTTTTGTCAGGTCAAATTTTGTCACATTGATCCAAAAACAAGTATTTTCACCATTCCTTCATTTCAGATTCTCTGCAGCTGTCGTATTGTACCTCCCAGTGACGACATCATGTTCGTCTTGTTTATCCTTTACCCCTCCATCCAGACAGATGTGTTGATCAGCGAGTCGAATCCACTCATCCAGCACCACTGCTATTTCTGCTGCTCGGGCTTTTGATCCCACGTATTCATTTTGTTATTTCCCCTCTTCTTTTTCTCAGCAAAGAGAATCAGGTTTATTTGATCATCTTTCTGAATCCCAGTGAAAGGTTATCGACCTGAAGGTTTTAACTCCAATTATTTTTACAGTAGATGACCTGCTGAGTATTTCCAGCATTGAGTTTTTATTTTACTGCCTTGGTGTATTACTGAGTTCTTTGAATAGGAGAAGAAATGTGGGTTGGGTTAGGTGGAGATGTCTCGATCATGGAGTGGGTTGAGAAAAATAGACATAAAAGGGAAGGGTGCATGGAAATAGTTAATTCATCTTTTGAAATTGTTTTTTGAGCTATGATTGTTATCTGATGTACGCGCAGTGTTCAGAATTAAAAATTTATTGTGATGAATATGTCACAATATTTGTCGTTTTGTGGCAGCAATATAGGGGCAAATATTGTTCTAAATTAAATTTTAAAAAAAGAAATCCATTTGTGCAAAATGAAGAGTAAGTGAGGGAGTATCTGTGGTTCCTTGTCCATTCAGAAATCTGATGGCAGAAGTGGAGAAGCTGCGTACCATTGGGTGTTCATCTTGAGGCTCCTGGACCTGTTTCCCTAGTGATAGCAGGGTGAAGAATGCCTGGCCTGGGTGGTGAGGGTCCTTGAGGATAGAGGTTGTTTTCTTGAGACTCCACCTCTTGGAGAAGTCCTTAATACATGGGCAAAGGATGAATGGGGAAAAGTTTAGGGGAAACAGGAGTGGGAACTTCTCTACGCAAGGTGGTGGGAGAGTGGAACAAGCTGCCAGCTGCATGAGGAAATGTGAGCTCAATGTTAGCATTGAAGAATTTGGGATACAAGGGGGATGGAGGGCTATGGACTGGATGCTTGTCAGTGGGACGAGGCAGAATAAGAGTTTGGCACAGACTAGAAAAGCTTAAGGGCCAGTATCGGTGCTGTAATGTTCTGTGAATCTGTAGAGTGATGCACTTGGTCGTACATCTGCAACCCGACAAAACTACCATGGTGCCTGCACAAAAACACACAATATACAGCATGTAATGACCACATGAATAATCTAAATAAATATATGTAGTGGGCCAAGAGGGCGCACAGCCCACATTGTGAACCGTCGCTGACACGGTTCTCCGACATCGCGCAAAACCATAAAACAGACAGCTGGGTACTCACCCATTTAATGGATCACATGCACATGGTGCTGCATGCCGAGGAATGGCATGTTGATCTGTGGAGTTTCCTGCAGGTAGGTACAGGACATTCACAGGGCTTAATTTAAACCTGCTGGTCCCATGGATCGATATCAAACTCTTAATGATGTCTCACCATGTCTCATGGAGCCAGGCACATTTAACCATTTAACAGTTTACAGCATGGAAACAGGCTATATCGGCCTTTTGAGTTCACGCCGGTTCACTTGAACAACTCACTAGTTCCCCCCACCACTCTCCGTCCATATCCCTCCAACCCTCTCGTATCCATGTACACATGGATGAAGGCCAGTTTGCCATATGCCTTCTTAACCACCCTGTCTACCTGGGAATCCACCTTCAATGAACTCTGTACCATAACTCCAAGATCCCTCTGTTCCTCTGCATTCCTCAACGCCCTCCCCTAAACTGCATATGTCTTATTTTGGTTATTTTTTTCCGGAATGCAGCACCTCACACTTGTCTACATTAAATTCCATCTGCCATCTTTCAGTCCACTTTTCCAAACAAACCAAATCCTGTAATCCAAGAAAACCTTCCTCACTAACCATCTCTCCCCCTATTTTTGTATCATCTGCATATTTGCTTACCCAATTAACCATCCCCTCATCCAAATCATGAATATAAATGATAAACAACGAGACCCAGCACCGATCCCTGAGGCACACCTCTCATCACAGGCTTCCATCCTGACTCTCTGCTCTCTATCTTACAGCCACCTCTCAACCCATCTCACTATCTCTGTATTAATCCCTAGTGACTGAACCTTTCTAACTAACCTTGCGTGCGGAACTTTATCAAAAACCTAACTAAGATCCAAAGAGATCACGTCAACCGCCCTACCTTCATCCATTTTTCTTGTCACCTCTTCAAAAAACTCAAGGTTTGTCAAACGTGAATTTCCTTTCACAAACCCATGCTGGGTGCTATCCAGATATTTGTACATACTATCTCGAAGAAAACCCTTGAACTTTTGGTCTTGCCTTTCGGCCAGACTGGAACATAATGATCCTGTACTCTCAAAATCTCACCTTTTAATACCCTCCAATTTTCCTCTACATCCTTTCCGGCAAAAAGATCAGCCCACACAACTCTCTGCAAATCTCATCTCATTTCTTCAAATACAGCCTTCCCCCACTCGAAGACCTTTGACTTTAAACCTGACCTATCCCCTTCTATAATTAAACTAAAGCTAATGGACCCATGATCTCTAAGCCATCCTGCCCTCCCACTGACTGTGTTTCCCAATTGATGTTATGAAAATTGAAATCCCCAACCAACACCACCCTATTCCTACTGCACATGTCAGCTAATTCCGTGCACATTTGCTCTTCTAGTTCTCCCTTCCCATTTGCCAGACTATAATGTACCCCTATAATAGTCACCTCACCCTTCTTATTTTTTAGTTTTACCCACACTGCCTCCCTCAATGAGACCTCCAGTCTCTTGCCTCAGCACCGCTGTAATATCTTCCCTGACAAGTAATGCGGAATATAAAAGAAGTCTGTAAAGTTTGAATAAAGCAGTCTTGTGTTGACTTACGTGGGTATGTATATGACTTTAGTAGGTGTACTGAAGTTGCCGCCAGAAATGGTGAGCCCCGAATGCAAGATTCAGCCGAAGCTTGAATCTCCAGTGATCGTGGACACAACGACTGCAGCAGCTGCCTCCACGGCTGCAGTTAAACCAGGTTCTGCCTATTTCTCCTGGAATTGATTAGACATGAGCTTTTAAATATGGAGGGCCTGAGTGACAGGGATCCATCTGATCTAATGAATGAGATGCTCGTATTAGCAGATGGCCATTCTTATTGTTTACTTTTTGAGACTCTATTCCTGTCCAAACTCCCAGGTCGTGTCGCAATACCAATCGTTAACATGGATTTCTGCCATCCCCATGATGTAGCGTGGGAGGCTGACAGGCCCGATCATTCTCCAACGCAAGTGTCTGCTCACAAACAGCCGATTTGATCAGTAGATCCATCTACCGTGTCCTACAAGTCTCCTATATCTGCAATTCCGTCAAAGAAGGATCAACCTACTGATGGGCACCAAGAATGGTGTTTTTACCATCTCCAATGGGGAAAAAAGCCCATAAAAAGCCATTTACCTATTAGAGAAAAAAGGCAGGAAATGAAAAGGCCGGCTGCCAGTCGGGGCCTCAGCAGCTGGCACAAGTACTGACCGGCCTATTGTATCTTCAAGACGACACTAGTAAGTGCAAATATCCAACCAACCTATTTTGAAAAAAAAACATAAATAACAACACCTGGCTCTTCAAGCAGCAAGTGGGGCGACAATTCCCTGATTTAGCAAAGGACGGGTCATAATTTGGAAAGGAGGTGTGACATTCCGTTGGAATTGCGTATTGTCTTCCGTTGCACAGGTCATTTTGGGTGCAAATTTTTGAAGGTCCCATGATTTGCCAGTAGACGTGAAGTGGAGGAAATTGGTTGTTCCACCACTTTGAAAACATACCCACTGGTATGCAGCAAAGGGAGAATTTCCTACCTCGGGATGCATACCCCGCACAAAGATGCGTATGCTATCCTGCTCAATGAATTTCCCATCATTATCTCCTAATTTCAACACCTCCAAAACAGACCAGGGTGTGTCCCATTACCCTCTCCCTCATATGCAAGATTTCACTGCCCATATGCACATTTTCCATGTTTTCTCCAAAGTTGATCTTGTCAAGGGATACCATCAGATCCTGGTCTATAAGGATGGCATTGTTACCCCTTTCGGGCTTTTTGAATTTCTTAAAGATACCATTTGGGCTGAAGAATGCCGCTCAAACTTTCCAACATCTTATAAATGCTTTGTGCAGAGTTCACTTCCATCTACTTGGATGACGTCCTCAAATCTAGTCAAACTGAACAGGATATAACCAACTGCATTTAGGCTGTCTGTTCCAATGGCTGCAGGAATTCCAATCAACCATAGAAAATGTCAATTTGGCAAGTCCACCATCGACTTCCTGGGACACAAGATCATGGTCAATGGTGTCTTTCCCTTAACCATCAAGGTAGAGGCAGTCTGTGCTTTTCCAACACCTACCACGGTTCAGGGCCTGCAGAAATTCTTGGGCATGAAAAACTTCTGTCACCGATTCATTCCAGCAGCTGCTGACATTCTTCGACCATGGTTTCCAATCCTCACCACAAAGCACAGGGATGATCCCTGGACAACAGAGGCAGAGGTTGAGTTTGCAATGCCAAAGATGCTTTAGTCAATGCAGCAATGCTTCCCCCATCCTAACCCCAACACTTCCTTGACATTTAGTCCTGATGCCTTGAGTACGGCCCTGGGTGTGGGTCTTGAGTAGTACGTCGATGGCCATTGCCAACTCCTCGTGTTCTTTTCCTGACATCTTTGGCCATTGGAGATGAAATATCGTGCATTATATCAAGCCACATGGCACTTCTGATTAGTTTTGGAGGGTCGGCATTTCACTCTGTTCACAGACCACCAGACGCTCGTTTTTGCCTTCAGCAAAATAATGGATCCATGGTCGGCAAAACAGCAGGGTCACTATCATATATTTCAGAATTTACCACGGACGTGCGCTATATTTCTGGTAAAAACAATGGGATCCCGAATATTCTGTCCAGATTGACTGTATATCATATTCAGGGTGACATTGATATTCCGGAATTAGCCAGTGTCCAGGCAATGGACCCCGATGTTCAGGAATACAGTACGGCCATTACTAACCTGGACATACAGCAGGGGGCAACACAGCTGGGTGGCCAACCTTACTTTGTGACATGTCTTTGGGCTACACTCGACCAGTGATTCCACCATCTTTGAGTCAACGTCTTTTTGACCAGATACACAGCTTGTCTCATCCATGCATCAGAACATCTTTCAAGCTCATGTCAAATAAATATGTATGGCACGGTCTGAAAAAAGGTGTCACACAATGGGTCTGCACATGTACCTCCTGCCAGACTGCCAAAATTCAGCGGCACACTAAGGCACCTCTTCAACCTTTCCTGGCGGTACGCAGGCGGTTGGAACACGTGCATGTGGACCTGCTTGGACCATTGCCAGTATCTCACAACATGAGAAAAATTCTAACAGTCGTAGAATGTTTCACACGCTGGCCAGTGGCCATCCCTTTGACATCCAGTGACACTGAGACAAAGGCCAGAGCATTCATCGTCAAATGGATGGCTAGATTTGGTTTCCCGACCCACATTTCTTCAGACCGCGGAACACAATTCACCCACGGTCCAACGGCTTTGTGGAATGTTTCCACCTGCAACTGAAGTCCGCACTTAAGGCCCAACTCACCGGTCTCAATTAGGTTGATGAGTTGCCCTGCGTTCTATTGGGAGTGCGCACGGCTCCAAAAGGAAGATAGGTCTGCAATGTCCGAAGAGATGGTTTATGGTACAGTCCTTACAGTTTCATTGGACTTTCACAACCAACTCTGATCTGAACATCCTTCAGCAGATCCGACATGGTTTCGCGATCAGCAAACCTTTTCCTAACCACTGGCTTGGATCCCCTAAACAGAATGTTCCCCCACCAATCCTGGATACTGATTTTGTTTTTATCCCAGGAGTCCCGTTACAATGACCGTATGAGGGCCCTTTCCACGTGGTGAGGATAGATGGGTTCTTTATACTTTGGACATTGGTGGGCATTCACAGCTGTTTAGTGTGGACAGACTCAAGCCTGCTTCACCTCTTCAGTTCCCCCCAGCCCAGACGGCGAGGGGGTCCACCTAAGGTGCATGCAGCTGGTGGTTTAGTTTCTGGCGACAGTTCTGGGTGGGGGTGGGGGTTTGGTGTAGCAGCTGTCTACTAGTGGGCCGAGTGGGCAAGGTTCTTTGGCGGGTGCGTGAAATCATAAGGCAGAGAGCTGGGTACACATCCATTTAATTGACAAACCTCGCGTGGTGCTGCGTGCCAAAGAATGGAATGCCGATCTGTGGATTCTCCTGCCGGAAGGCGCAGAACATTCACAGGGTCCCGTGGATCGGCAGCAAACTCATAATGATGTCCCACCTTGACCCATGGAGCCCGGGACAAGCTATAAATAAAAGAAGCCTGTAAAGTCTGTATAAAGCAGTCTTGTGTTGACTAATCTGGTGTATGTGTGTTCCTTTAGTAGCTCTATCAAAGTAGCCGCTACATATATAAATATTTTGGATGATTATCCCACTTACAAGATACTTTTCATCCATCTCACACCCTGTGGGAAGAAGCTATTCCCCAGCCTGGCAGTCCTGATTTTGATGATGGACATGATTAAAGATGCTGTGCACTGCATGGTAATGGTCTTTGTACAATTCCTTGCGCCCTATTTGAACAACACTCCCAGTAATGTCATCGTCAGAAGAAAAGGATACCCCAGTAATCCTCAGAACCCTTTGCATCATTCCTGTCTGATGCTTTACAGCTACTGGACCATCCAATGATGCAGCCAGACAGGAGACTCAACTGCGCTCCTGTAAAATCTCAAGATGAGAGCTGTTGGCCTAGACTTCCTCAGTCTCCTTGGGAAGTGTAGGCACTTCCTGACAAATAAGGAGGTGTGATTGTTTTGTGCATTAATACGTGTGCTGTATGGATGGGAATTTTACGTGATTGTATTGTCTATTCTTGCTCTTTAACAATATTTAGTGGATAGAAGTAGTCATTGTACTTTAGGATGTACAATCATGTACAGATTATCCTTAAATAGCCATTTGGCCCAGATGTCTATTCAGTCCAAGAATACTTTCCATCACAGGCAGATTTTAATCAATAACCCCATTCATTCTGCAATAACTGCCGCTTAATTTTGCCAGTTGTTCAATGGCAAGCTATATGGGGAAAACACCATGTCGACTCTTCTACCTTAAAGGAGTGATTATATTCAAATGGGCAGTGGATCAAGAGATGGAAACAATGAAATCAGTCAGAGGTGAGTCGCTGCTTAAAATTAGAAACATTCGTGTTCATGCTATAGAGTTTAAGGCTGCCCAGGAGGAATATAATGTGTTTTCTTTAAGATTTTTTACCCTCACCCTGGCGAAGGATGGGGCCAACAGACATGTTACTGGAAGGGTTCGAGAATTGATATGGTAGGTCACAGGAAGCTCAAGTTTAGATCCACAGAGCGCATGTGTTCAGCAAAATGGCCACCCAGTCTGTATTTGGTCTTGCTGATATCGAGGTCAACTGAGTCAACCAAATGTAGGAGATTAAGTTGGATGGGGTGCATGTGAAACACTGCCTCAACTGGAAGGTCTGATAGTGGCCTTGGATGGAGGTGAGAGGATAGGAAGGGACAAGTTTGGCAATTTCTGCGGTTTCAATGGGAAGTGCATCAGGTGGTGGTGGGTGGAGAGGAAAGTGCCGTCGAGGGAGTCACAGAAAGATGTGCCCCTGTGAAAAGAGGATCTGAGTGGAGCAGGTTAGAGGATGGTGCTGAAGTTGGAAGTGTTCAAGGTTAACGTGTCAGATGTGGCAGCTGATGGGTGGTAAGTGAGAAACCTGAGGGATTCTGTCCTTGTTCGGCTGGAGAGGAGGTGGGGTAAGGGCAGAAAGAGAATTGGAGATACGGGTGCAGATTTTATCAAAGATAGTATGGGGGAAACTGCATTTATTGAAGAAATAAGACATTTTGGGTGTCCTGGAGTAGAAGACCTCATCTTGGGACTGTTACAGGCCCAGAGGACCCCAAAACCTAGCAGCAATAGGAAATCACCAAGACAAAGCGATACTTTAACAAATGTTGTTTTTAATTGTCCAGGCCTTCCAGCATTTGAAATGCCTCTGAGGTCCCCCTTATCCTTCTGTACTCCAACTAGTACAGTCAAAGAGTCGACAATTGTTCCTCATACACTCACCCTTTCATTCCTGATATCATTCCAATAAATCATCTCTGACCTTCTCCAACACCAGCACATCTTTTCTCAAATACGGCAGCCAAAATTCTAATTCTGATTGAACGGAAAGGGAATTCTCCAATGACACAAACACAACAGTTAAATGATATTATGTTTTGTTGATATTTACAAAAAATTATTGAAGAGTCAATTAATAATTTGCAAAAGATGCCGGGTCCCTTTTTTGGACTATTATCATAACCGGAAGCTTGCTGCTGTGTTATGAGACCAGAGGATCCCAAAACTAACCAGCAATAGATATTCACCAAGACAAATGGTTACTGAAACAAAAATTGATTTTAATTATCTTTAAACGTGAACACGGATTTACATTTTAACTTATCATTGTTTTACTACTTTAACTTAATTTACTTAACTTACCCCACTTCTAATTCTAAGTGCACGTGTGTTTAAGTTCAGAAAAGTTTTTTGGTTCATAGTCCAATCTCACTTCTCATTCCTCCAAGTCCACTTGTTGCAGGCCATTCATATACTGTGCACAGAATTGAACATATATAAAGTTTACCAGGCTGTGGTGCTCGAAAGGTAAATGATTACTACTCAGGAAGGTTCTTGTTGGTTTTCGGAGAGAGGTGTGTTGTTCAGGGAAGTATTACGGTGTTTTTGACTCAACGTACCTGCATCTGAATTCCATTATCTCTTCAAAAAAGTTCTGATAGCTTTAGCATGGAGCAGACCTGAACCAGGACTTTGCAGGTAGTTAAGGGAGTGTGTTGGCAGAGTTTGTTCTGGACCAACAATCTCACCAAATGACGCTGCTTGAAATCAAGATTCAAACCATTTTGAGGAATACAACAAGAATTGTTCAACAAGAGCCTGGTGTTCCCTGAGGTGTTTTCTTTCAATAGTTGAAATGATTTTTTTTTAAAAAACCCCGATAATATTCCTGATACAGATCTTTGTGTTTAACTTGCAGGTTGCTATCTGTTGTTAACTTGGAGGCCTTTGATGGGATGACTAGGTGGAATCTTTGCTTTAACCAAGCAGTTCTCTTGCAATTTTCCAGCTGTAGGATGCGGTGCAGTTGCTTGCAAGTTTAGCAAGTGGGATTATGATGTGAAACTGCAAGTCACAGCGTCATTTTTGTTTTTGAAAATGCAAATGTGAAAATTTTAACTTTGAGCTCCTTGGTTTGCTTAAGTTTACAGAAGAGAAGTTGGGTCAAGCTGAGAAGACAGAGTGGGATGCCCATTTGGGGAATCGGCTGGGCAAAGCAGAAAGCACAAAACGAGGGGCTGAAAAAATAATGAAGCAGACTGAAATGACGTTCAACCAAACCCAGGTAAAAAATTTAATTTTGTGCAGTGTACTTAAGAGACCAAACGATTTGGGCTTTTAGTGGTGACCTATTTAAATGAACAAAATCTGATTAGAATTGAAGTTTATGGAATGTTTGGAAGTTGCCACAAAAAAATGGAGATATAAATTAGATGTTGTAATTAAGATAAATGAACAATACAATGAGCCTGGTGTCACAGTATCTGCCTCCCTCTACCGTACATCACCGTTAAACCTTCTCCCCAATATGAACCTGATGTCAAAGTATCTGACACAGTTAATCGTACATCACTGTTAAACCTTCTCACTACAGTGAATCCGGTGTCAGCAGTATCTGTCAAAGTTAACTGTACATCACCTTCAGCATTCTTCCCACTCTGAACCCGGTGTCACAGTTTCTGTCCCAGTCTACTGTACATCACCATTAAACATTCTCCGCACTGTGAACTTGTTGTCACATTATCTGACGCAGTTTTTCATACATTACTCTTAAACATTCTCCTCAATGTGAACCTGGTGTCACAGTATCTGCTACAGTTTATTGTACATCATGTTAAACATTCTCCCCACTGTGAACCTGGTGTCACAGTATCTGACACAGTTTATCGTACATTACTGTTAAACATTCTCCTCAATGTGAACCTGGTGTCACAGTATCTGCTATAGTTTATCGTACATCTCGTTAAACATTCTCCCAACTGTGAACCTGGTGTCACAATATCTGACACAGTTTATCGTACATTACTGTTAAACCTTCTCACTGCTGTGAAGCCAATGTCACAGTAACGATCTCAGTCGTCCATACATCAGCATTAAACCTCTCTCCACTCTGAATCTGGTGTCACTTTGCCTGCCACTTTTTATTTTACATCACCGTTAAACCTTATTCCCATTGTGAACCTGGTGTCACAGTATCTGCTACAGTTTATTGCACATTACTGTTAAGCAATCTCCCCAATGTGAACCTGGTATCACAGTATCTGCTACAGTTTATTGTACATCATGTTAAACATTCTCCCCACTGTGAACCTGGTGTCACAGTATCTGACAGAGTTTTTTTTTGAATTTTTTATTTTTCACACTATAAACCACATTGATCAAGATACATACATTTTCCTTTTCAAATATATACAGTGTCGTTTTCTCCCCCTCCTCCCTCTTTCCATCCCACCCTCCCTACCTCCCCTCCCATTCATTTAAAGTTCAGAATCTAAGATACATTAAACCCGTCAAACAATGTTGTCACTCAATAAAAATAAACAAGAAATTCCACTGAGTCAATTCTTTTCATTCTCTTCTCCTTCTGTCATTTTAGGTGGTAGATGTCTCCTGTATGTTTTCTCTATTATGTTTCATGTATGGCTCCCATATTACTTCAAATATTGTAATATTATTTCTTAAATTATATGTTATTTTTTCTAATGGAATACATTTATTCATTTCTATATACCATTGTTGTATTCTCAAGTTATCTTCTAATTTCCAGGCTGACATAATACATTTTTTTGCTACAGCTAGGGCTATCCTAACAAATCTTTTTTGTGCACCATCCAAATCAAGTCCAAATTCTTTGTTTTTTATGTTACTTAGGAGGAAAATCTCTGGGTTTTTTGGTATATTGCTTTTTGTGATTTTATTTAATATCTGGTTTAGATCTTCCCAAAATTTTTTCACTTTCTCACATGTCCAGATTGCATGAATTGTTCCTATTTCCTTTTTACAGCGAAAACATCTGTCAGATACTGTTGGGTCCCCTTTATTTAACTTTTGAGGTGTAATGTATAGCCTGTGTATCCAATTATATTGTATCATACGTAACCTCATATTTATTGTATTTCTCATAGTTCCTAAGCATAACTTCTCCCATGTTTCCTTCTTTATCTTTACGTTTAGATTTTTTTCCCATTTTTGTTTAGTTTTACCATTTGTTTCCTCATTCTCCTTTTCTTGCAGTTTAATATACATGTTTGTTATAATTTTTTTGATTATCATTGTGTCTGTAATCACATATTCAAAATTACTTCCCTCTGGTAACCTCAGACTGCTTCCCAATTTGTCCTTCAAGTAGGATTTCAGTTGGTAGTATGCCAACACTGTATCGTGAGTTATATTATATTTATCCTTCATTTGTTCAAAGGATAATAATTTATTTCCTGAAAAGCAATTTTCTATTCTTTTGATCCCTTTTTTCTCCCATTCCCTAAAGGAAAGGTTATCTATTGTAAAAGGGATTAGCTGATTTTGCGTCAGTATTAGTTTTGGTAGTTGGTAATTTGTTTTATTCCTTTCTACATGAATCTTCTTCCAAATATTGAGTAGATGATGTAATACTGGAGAATTCCTAAGTTGTACCAATTTTTATTCCCATTTATATAATATATGTTTGGGTATCTTCTCCCCTATTTTATCTAGTTCTAATCTAGTCCAATCTGGCTTTTACCTTGTTTGATAAAAATCTGATAGGTATCTTAATTGTGTGGCTCTATAATAATTTTTAAAGTTTGGCAGTTGTAAGCCTCCTTGTTTATACCATTCTGATAATTTATCTAGTGCTATCCTCGGTTTCCCCCCTTTCCATAAAAAATTCCTTATTATTTTCTTTAACTCCTTGAAGAATTTCTCCATCAAGTGTATTGGCAATGCCTGAAATAGGTATTGTACCCTTGGGAAAATGTTCATTTTAATACAGTTTATCCTTCCAATTAGTGTTAGTGGCAAGTCTTTCCAATGCTCTGAGTTGTCCTGTAATTTTTTCATTAGTGGATAATAATTGAGTTTATATAGATGGCCGAGGTTGTTATTTATTTGTATACCTAGGTATCGTATTGCTTGCTTTTGCCATCTGAATGGTGATTCTTTCTTAAATTTTGGGAAATCCACATTATTCATTGGCATTGCTTCACTTTTATTTGTGTTAATCTTGTATCCCGACACTTCTCCATATTCCTTCAATTTCTTCTGTAATTCTTTTATTGATATTTCTGGTTCTGTTATGTATACTATAACGTCATCTGCAAATAAACTGATTTTATATTCCTTGTCTTTTATTTTTATCCCTTTTATTTTATTTTCTGTTCTTATCAATTCTGCTAGTGGTTCTATAGCTAACGCGAACAATAAGGGTGATAATGGGCATCCCTGCCTTGTTGATCTGCTTAAGTTAAATTGCTTTGATATATATATCCATTTACTGTCACTTTCGCCAATGGCCCCTTATATAATGGTTTAATCCAATCAATATATTTCTCTGGTAAACTGAATTTTTGTAATATTTTGAATAAATAATTCCATTCTACTCTGTCAAAGGCCTTCTCTGCGTCTAAAGCAACCGCTACTGTTGGAGTTTTATTTCTTTCTACTGCATGAATTAAGTTAATAAATTTACAAATATTGTCTGTTGTTCGTCTTTTTTTAATAGATCCAGTTTGGTCTAGATTTACTATTTTTGGTACACAGTCAGCTAATATGTTTGCTAATAGTTTAGCTATTATCTTATAATCTGTGTTAAGTAAAGATATTGGTCTATATGACGCTGGTGCGAGTGGATCTTTCCCTGTCTTTGGTATTACTGTAATTATAGCGGTTTTGCATGAATCTGGTAAGCTTTGTTTTTTATCAATTTGGTTGATTACTTCCAGGAGGGGAGGAATTAATAAATCTTTAAATGTTTTTTAGAATTCTATTGGGAATCCATCCTCTCCTGATGTTTTATTATTTGGTAGTTTTTTTATTATCTCTTGTATTTCTACTATTTCAAATGGTTCTATTTGTAATTTCGGTAGTTCAATTTTACTTAAAAATTCATCTATTTTATCTTCTTTCCCTTCGTTTTCAGTTTGGTATAATTGTTCATAGAATTCTCTGAAGTTTTCATTAATCTCTGTTGGGTTATATGTGATTTGTTTGTCTTTTTTCCTTGATGCCAATACCATTCTCTTAGTTTGTTCTGTCTTAAGCTGCCATGCTAGAATTTTGTGCGTTTTTTCTCCTAGTTCATAATATTTCTGTTTTGTCTTCATTATGTTCTTCTCACCCTTATATGTTTGTAGTGTTTCATGTTTTATTTTTTTATCTGCCAATTCTTTTCTTTTAGTTGTGTCTTCCTTCATTGCTAATTCTTTTTCTATATTTACTATTTCCCTTTCCAACTGCTCTGTTTCCTGATTGTAGTCCTTCTTCATCTTAGTTACATAACTTATTATTTGCCCTCTAATGAACGCTTTCATTGCATCCCAGAGTATAAACTTTTCTTTCACTGATTCTGTATTTATTCCAAAGTACATTTTAATTTGTCTTTCAATGAATTCTCTAAAATCCTGCCTCTCCCCACTATGAACCTGGTATCACAGCATCTGACACAGTTTATTGTACATTACTGTTAAACCTTCTCATGACTGTGAATCTTGTCTCACAGTTTCTGCCTCAGTCGAGTGTACATCACGTTAAACATTCTCCCCAACATTCTCCTTTTTTTCTAACTCTGTCTTGCATGTGAACTGATAACAGGAATAGGTCTATTCTTGAGTATGTTTTATGTCTACCCGAATAATATGAATATTCCTTTTCCTTTGGGTGTTGTTTCCTCCATATGTCCAAAAATTGCATTTCTTGCATCGATTTAATTATAAATTTGGTTACTTTGTTCTTTCTGTTAATTTTTTTCCCAGTTTTATCCATGTTTGAATCCAAATTAAGGTTGAAATCCCCTTCTATTAGTATGTTCCCTTGCGTGTCTGCTATCTTCAAAAAAATATCTTGCATAAATTTTTGATCTTCTTCGTTAGGTGAATATAGATTGAGTAAATTCCAAAACTCCGAATATATCCGACATTTTATCAGTACATATCTCCCTGCTGGATTTATTATTTCCTTTTCTATTTTAATTGGTACATTTTTACTGATTAATATAGCTACTCCTCTAGCTTTTGAATTATATGACATTGCTGTTACATGTCCTACCCAATCTCTCTTTAATTTCTTGTGCTCCATTTCAGTTAAGTGTGTTTCTTGCACGAATGCTATATCAATTTTTTTCTTTTTTCAGTAAATTTAGTAGTTTCTTCCTTTTGATTTGGTTATGTTTTCCGTTAATATTTAAAGTCATATAGTTCAACATAGCCATTTCATACTTTGTTTATCTTCCCTTTCCGTTTCCTCATAATCACCTTTCCTTCTTATCCATTTCTGCTTTCTTTTTTTGAACACTTTATAAGACAACATTTCTAAAACATCAAACATTTCCCTTATTCTCCTATCTAAAATTTCTTTAACCCCACTATCCCCTCCCCTTCTTGAGTTGCCCTTTATCCCTTGTCGGGCAACCACATCTCCCCTCTCCATTTGGATTTGCGAATTCAATCGCAAGCGTCAACTGATTTCGCAGTGACCGTATCTCCTCCCCACCCAGCCCCCCCCAGAAAAGATTTCAATTTTCATATATAACCTTACTTCCTCTCTTCCCTTTCATTCCATTATTAATTCTTATCTATACTCTATATATTTTCCTTTAAATATGGATACACTCATGTACACACGTATATACATACACACACATATATGTATGTTTATCGTACATTACTGTTAAACATTCTCCCCACTATGAACCTGGTGTCACAGCATCTGACACAGTTTATTGTACATTACTGTTAAACCTTCTCACGACTGTGAATCTTGTCTCACAGTTTTTGCCTCAGTCGAGTGTACATCACGTTAAACATTCCCCTCAATGTGAACCATTTGTTTCTGTTTCTGCCACAGTTTATCGTACATCACAGTTAAACCTTCTCCCGACTGTGAACTCGGTTTTACTTTATCTCCAACAGTTTACCGTATACCACCGTTAAACCTTCTCCCAATGTGAAAGTGGTTTTCACAGTATCTGACACAGTTTATAGAACATCACTGTTAAACCTTCTCATGACTGTGAATCCTGTCTCACAGTTTCTGCCTCAGTCAAGTGTACATCAACATTAAACTTTCTCCTCCCTGTGAACCTGGTGTTACTTTCTTTCTTTGGCTTGGCTTCGCAGATGAAGATTTATGGAGGGGTAAATTCCACGTCAGCTGCAAGCTCGTTGGTGATTGACAAGTCCGATGCAGGACAGGCAGGCACGGTTGCAGCGGTTGCAAGGGAAAATTGGTTGGTTGGGGTTTGGTATTTCCTCCTTTGTTTTTTGTCAGTGAGGTGGGCTCTGCGGTCTTATTCAAAGGTGGTTGCTGCCCGCTGAACTGTGAGGCACCAAGATGCACGGTTGGAGGCAATATCAGCCCACTGGTGGTGGTCAATGTGGCGGGAACCAAGAGATTTATTTAAGCAGTCCTTGTACCTCTTTGGTGCACCTCTGTCTCAGTGCCCAGTGGAGAGCTCGCCATATAACACAAGCTTGGGAAGGCGATGGTCCTCCATTCTGGAGACATGACCCACCCAGTGCAGTTGGGTCTTCAGCAGCGTGGATTCGATGCTTGCAGACTCTGCCAGCTCGAGTAATTCGATATTGGTGATGAAGTCACTCCAATGAATGTTGAGGATGGAGCGGAGACAGCGCTGATGGAAGCGTTCTAGGAGCCATGGGTGATGCCGGTAGAGTACCCATGAATTGGAGCCGAACAGGAGCATGTGTATGACAACGGCTCTGTACACGCTGATCTTTGTGTGTTTCTTCAGATGGTTGTTTTTCCAGACTCTTTTGTGTAGTCTTCCAAAGGTGCTATTTGCCTTGGCAAGTCTGTTGTCTATCTCGTTGTCGATCCTTGCATCAGATGAAATGGTGCAGCCGAGGTAGGTAAACTGGTTGAACGTTTTGAGTTCTGTGTGCCCGATGGAGATGTGGGGGGGTGGGGGGCTGGTAGCCATGGTGGAGATCTGGCTGATGGAGGACCTCAGTTTTCTTCAGGCTGACTTCCAGGCCAAACATTTTGGCAGTTTCCGTAAAACAGGACGTCAAGCGCTGAAGAGCTGGCTCTGAATGGGCAACTAAAGCGGCATTATCTGCAAAGAGTAGTTCATGGACAAGTTGCTTTTGTGTCTTGGTGTGAGCTTTCAGGCGCCTCAGATTGAAGAGACAGCCATCCGTGCGGTACCGGATGTAAACAGCGTCTTCATTGTTGAAGTCTTTCATGGCTTCTTTCAGCATCATGCTGAAGAAGATAGTAAAGATGATTTAACGATGATGTACGGTAAATTGAGATAGATACTGTGACACCTGGTGCACATTGAGGAATAAGGTTTAATAGTGATGTACGGTAGACTGAGGCAGATAATGTGACACTGCGACACTGGTGTTACAGTACCTACCTAAGTCAACTGTTCATCACCATTAAACATTCTCCCCACTGTAAACCTGGTGTCACAGTATTTGACACAGTTTATCGTACATTACTGTTAAACATTCTCACCAATGTGAACCTGGTGTCATAGTATCTGACACAGTTTATCGTACATTAGGTTAAACCTTCTCCCCCATGTGAACCTGGTGTTACAGTACCTACCATAGTTCATTGAACCTCACTATTAAACTGTCTCACTAATGTGTATCCGGTTTCACAGTATCCATCACAGTCCACTGTACATCTCCGTTAAACCTTCTCACTACTGTGAACTCATTGTCACAATATCTGCCATATCTACCGTACATTAAGTTAAACGTTCTCCCCAATGTGAACCATTTGTCACTGCTTCTGCCATAGTTTATCGTACATCACAGTTAAACCTTTTCACTGCTGTTAACCCAGTGTCACAGTGTTTGTGACAGTTTTTCGTACATCTCTGTGAAACATTCTCCCCACTGTGAAGCTGGGGTCAGGTTACCTGCCTCAGACTGCCAGATACAGCACCGATTGCTCTCAGCCAAATGTGCTGTAGTTGAGTCCGTGTGGCCAGAGGTGTCTGCTCAAGAAGGCCAGGGGCTGCCATTGCCCTTCAATGAATTGCTCCATTGCGCCCCCTACTGCTGTGCTGGAAGCACCTACTGTGAGAGTGGTGGGTGTCTCTGGCCTGGTGTCTACCAGAAGGATTGTGTTGGCCAGTGCGTCCTTGGCCCTCTGGAACACCTCCAAGGTTGTCCAAGGTAATGTCTTTACCTTTCTCCGCATGATGTGGGCCACTACTGGTATGAATTGGTTATAAAAATTAATTGTACCGGTGAATTTATGGCGTGTTTGGGTAAGCACTGAACAGCCTCTACCTTTTCAAGCAGGGGCTTAGTTCCGTGCCGGTTGATTTGATGCCCCAGGAAGTCAAACATTTCCAGCCTGAACTGGCACTAAGTAAGGTTTATAGTAGGTCCAAATTCCTGCAGCCGGGCGCACAGTTGCCTTAGGTGGTCTCTGTTTAGCTTCATTGCCACCAGCTTGATATCTTGTGGTTACTGCCACCCTCTGCTGTTGGAGAATATATTTCTTGGTCTCAGCCCCTCAATGTGACTAAGAGCCCCTTAAATGCCCCTAATGTTTTGGCCTTCACTCCTGGCAAGGCATTCCTGGCACCCACAACTCTGTGTAAATACAAGTACCTCTCATATTGCCCTAATCCTTCCTCCCTTTGCTTTTGTCAGATGCCTTCTAGTGTTTGCAACTCCCATTTGGGTTTCAGGCAAACTGAAGGACATCTTTCACCGAGTTTCTGGTCTTCCAGCAGTTCTGGATGTCTGTCTCTGGATGCTCTGCTCCGTGGACCACCCCGCAGTATCCCATCTAGTCCTAGAGTCTCTGTGTCAGCAATGCTCTGCTGACCACTGCCTGACAGCCTTGTGGTCAAAAGTGTTTGTCTATGAAACCATTCCCAGGAAGGTAATGGGGCAAAGTCCTGCTGACTGGGTCATTGAGGGGCACCACAGCCAGACCAATCTTTTGCAACACCTGAGCCAGGTAGAATCTCAGCACATAGCGCCATTTGGTGCCCTTGCACTTTGGTTTCACGCACAGCCACACACAATGATGGCCATGCTGGTTACACCCTTGCCCCCAGTGATTGACCACGTACGTGGTCCTTCTCCAGACTCTATCCATTTTGGAACCCGCATGAATAGGGAAACTGTTTTGGGAATTGCCAGGGTGGAGGTGTGGGGATGGGCCACACCTGCCCCACGTGCAGCAGTACCGAGAGTTCCTTGCACCTTTCAACAGATGATCAGGTTTTATCCGATTGACCCCTGATTGCATCTCTGTTTTTCTCCCTGTCTCCTGGAGTTGGGGGATTCGTTACTGCTCCCCATCTCCTTGAGTTGGTGCTTTGTTCTCCACCAGCCCCACAAGACAACCAAGACCTTTGGATGGAGGGCAGAGGTGCAGAGAGATCAGTGAGAACACGGGTAGGGGTCCATCCAGGTGCCTGATAACAGGAGGAAACCAAGGGGGAAGGAGGATGCAGGACATTCATTAGCAGGACATTGCGAGAGAGTGGATTCCTCGAACTCTTGAGGGGAGAAGGTGCTGATCGATCCATCGGTTTAGGTGGGGCAGGGTATAGATATGGCAGCTGACTGGAATTGTCAGCGGGATACTGAGACTTGGGAGAGGAGGGGAAGGAGGGTGCAGGAGTGTTCTGACGAGAGAGTGCTGAGGGAGAGGAAACATGGGTGGAACCTCAAACCCCTGATTGTTTGCAGGGATGGGATTTGTAAATAGACTCATAGATATCCAGCACAGAGCATCTTTGTCCCCCTGCCATCAGGAAGGAGATATGGAGGTATAAAAGCCAGACAGCTCCTTCCCACAGGCCATGAGATTGACAAGGCAACATGAGCTGGCTGGGAGCAAAGAATGAAAAGGGGGAGAGGAATATGGACTGATTACAACAGCTCAGCCAGCAGGAGAGAGGGGCCAAATGGCCTGATTCTGTGTTGTCTATCTGGACCAGCCTTTTGAGTTCAAGCTTAAAAAAACCCAACCATTTTTAAATTTAATAATAACGGTACAGAATGAATCAAGAGACAAGATGTCTGTCCAGCAGCGAGCATCGAAGGCACTTCCTGAAACGGAGGCTCTGAAACCACAGGGAGGTTCTGGCCGGAATGAGGCCCAACTTCTGCTAGAAGGAGGAGAGGAGAAGCAGGGATAATGTAGGGGAATGGGTGGGGAAGGGAGGGGGTAACGATACCTTCCTCCATTCACCTCCCCTTTTCTCCACCCCGTTCTCTGTCCTGGGTAAACTTGTACCTCTCTTTGTTCATTTTAGATTGGTCACAGTGTTCGAGCTACCAAAAGAAAATAGACACCCACACCGAGAGCAGTTCAGTTTAAACTAATTTTTATTACAAATTCAAAAGCTGATTTCAAACTACAATATGCAAGCCCTTCCCAATTATACTTATCAACGCCTGCACTGGCCCCAAGTGCCAAAGCAAGGCAATGACTGCACACTTGTAATAGGTTGTCGGGGCGCCGGTAGCAGCTTCTCCACCTCCCTCGACCGGGATGTTAGCTGGACTCTAGAAGTTCTTCTTGCTGAAAGATGTTGCCACCTCTCGGAGAGTCTCAAACTTCAGCAGCGCGACCATGGCTTATATTACCAAAAAACTGCTTAACCAAGCATCTATTCCCAGCACAGTAAGAAAGATAAGCAAGAAAGCTAGCATGTTAGGCTTCTAACATAATTTTCAGCTTATCACTTTGAATACAATGGTTATTTTGCATCAAGGCTAGGCCTCTGACAGTCTGTGACCAAAACAAGCAGGAAGATTAAATGTTCTTGGTACACAGATGTCCTTTTGTCAGATAACTGCATCTCTGGCCCCTCGGTGGAATTTAGCTTAAGTCTGCAGATACTAAAAAAAACAAGCAGGTTCTCAGCCTTGCAGAAGCAAAGGTTGCAAAAGTTAAAAAAAAACACGGTTTAAATCTTCCATTACATTCCCCTCCCCATTTCCTTCCCCCGCTCGCCTCCCGGTTCCCCTCCCCCTTCCCATTCCCCTACTCCTAACTCTAACCCCTAACAAACCCTAACCTTAACACTACCAATACCCCCATCAATACTCCACGTCCCCTAACTCTACCCCTATCCCATCCCCTAACTCTATCTCTACCCCTACGCCGTCCCCTAAACCCAACCCAAATACTACCCATCTTCCTCTAACCCAAACACTCACCCCACCTCTATCTCCTACTCCTACCCCCTTCCACTAAACCTAATACAAACCCACTTCCCCAAACTCTAAACCTAACCCTAAACCTAGACCTAATTCTAGCCCATGTCTCTTAACCCTAACCTTGATGTTATCTCTATCCCGGACCTAACCCTTACTCTCACCCAACCCAAGCCTAAACCCTACCCCTATCCCCTACACCTATCCCCTTCCCCAAACCATACCCCTTACCCCTATCCCATACCCATACCCCCAAGCCTACCCCTTACTCACCCCACTTCCATTACCCCCTTTCTCCTATCCCCCTTCCCCTACCACTCCTTCCCCTAGGTTAGGGTAGGAAGGGGAAAGGGGGAGGGGGAAGGGGAGGTGAAGGGAGGAGGGCTGGGGTTAGGGCATAGGTGTGAGGGAAGGGGGTTTGGATGGAGGAGGTGTAGGGGAGAAAGGGGGCGTGGAAGATGCAGGGAATTGGGTTGGCAGGGCCAGAGGGAGAAGAAGGGGAGAGATTCAGCCCATCATAATGTTGTCCGTCCTCTGTTCAGCTGAAATGCGATGTTCTTCTGGACTCGTGTCTTGTCTCTAAGATCGCTCCTTCTCCTGGGAAGAGAAATACGAGTGATAGAGATGCTGTCTCCGAGGCCTGATCATAATGATTTTGGAGGGTCCCAACTCTTCCCCCATCACCCCCATCCCTACCCCTTCACACTAGGGCCTTTCCACTTCCTCTGCTTTACCTGAGGAAGTGTGTTTTTGAGAAAAGCACAATCTATCTGTGCAGAGCTCAGAGCACCGTGTCCCCATCAGGCAACATCCTGGTTCACCACTACATGGCAGCAAGATGCTGGACAAATCATGGATGGATCAGTCGAGTCCCTTCAGCTGACCCATCTGAACCAACCCCACAACAATATTACCCTTCCCTCCCTCACACCAGTACCCTCTGTTTTTCTTTTATTCCTGTCCCCATATTAAAATGTTTTATATGCCTTTTTTGGACCAGCCTCCTTTAAATCAAATATTATAACAATTAATATCAAATCACAATGTTACAGTGTTTACAAATATATGTTGATAACATATAAAAAAGAAAAGAAAGGAAAAGAAACTAAGATACGACTATCGTGGTGGCTACTCTGTTTCTGAATGACCTCACAACCAGACGGGTTGAGTTCAGTGAGCAAAAACTCCTTTATTCAGGTCTGCCTGGCTGGTCTTATGCTCCCATCCCGGACCTGGCTGAGAAGCACACCGGGGGCCCTGACGTCGTTGGGGGGGTCACGTGGGCCGCAGGTTGCGGGCTTCTGAGTCTGGTGCCGAGGTCGGGGAGAATCCCCTGACAGTGCCATTTTGGCTGGCTGCCCCGCCATGTGCGTGACATGAGGGGCTAGATCGCCTGCCTCATGGCTTGCCGCCACACAGCCCCCCCAGAACCAGCGCCAATGGCCTTTTTTGCTGGGCGGCCTCGCTTCTTGGGTTGAGCCGTGACCACTGGCTCGTTAGGTCGAGGTGTGCTGTCTTTAATCTGTTCACAGTAAACAGTTCCCTCTTACCACGGATGTCTGGTGTGAAGGTGGATCCCAAATGCTGGATGACTCTGTACGGCCCTTCATATGGTCTTTGAAGGAGTGCTGTGGAAGGGCCTCATCGGATAAATACATCCTCTGCAGAATACAGCTCACTGAGGATGTAAGAGGCCTGTGTGCCATGTCTGGGCGGTGATGGGGGTGTGAAGGAGTCCAACTGGGCCCGGAGGCGGAGAAGTAAACTGTGCGGTGACTGTTGCAGGTTGTGAGGTTCATTGATAAACTCACCAGGCAGGGCTAGTGGTTTACCATAGACCAGATCAGCAGATGACATCTGCAGGTCTTCTTTGGGTGTCGAGCAGATTCCCAGGAGTACACAAGGCAGCTCATCCACCGAGTTGGGGCCGGTGAGGCAGGCCATAAGTGCCGACTTAAGGTGGCAATGCAATCGTTCGACCAGTCCATTGGCAAGTGGGTGATAGGCCGTTGTGTGATGCAGCCCAATTCCCAGTTTGTTGGTGAGCTGTGCCCAGAGTGCAGAGGTGAACTGCGTGCCACATTCGCTGGTGAGGTGGGCCAGGACGCCGAACCAGGTAACCCAACCGGCCAAAAGTGCTTGGGAGTAGGAGTCCGTAGAGGCATCTGGCTTCAAGATCACCTCAGGCCAACGAGTGGTGCAGTCTACCACTGTGAAAAGGTAACAGTTACTTTAGGAAACGGGTAAGGGGCTGGCAATGTCCACATATATGTGGCTGAAACGTTCTCGGACGTGTTCAAAATCCTGCACGGGCATTCTGGTGTGGCTGTGTGCCTTGGAAAGCTGGCAATGGGTGCAGGTTCTGGCCCAGTCCACAATCTCCTTTCGAAGCCCGTGCCAGACGAAGTATTCTGCCACCATATGAACCTTGGTCCTGATGGAAGGGTGGAAAAGGTCGTGGATATGGTGAAGATTTGCCTGCGCCACTGCTGGGGAACCACTGGATGCAGGGTACTCATAACTGAGAGGATTCGGGAGGATCTAGAACCGCAGGCCCAAGATGGCAGTCCTGAAGGCCTGCATCTCCTCGTCGGACTTCTGATCCGGGCCAAGCTGGTCGTAGTCTAGACTGGGTATCAGCGAGCAAATGGCCGGTTGGGAGAGCGCTTCAGTGACCACATTGTCTTTCGCTGCCTTGTGCTGAATGTGGGTGGTGAACTCCGATACAAAGGACAGGTGACGGTGTAAGTGGGCCGACCAGGGATCTCTAGATATAGCGAGAGCTTGAGTGAGGGGTTTGTGGTCGGTATAAATGGTGAAAGGCTTTCTGGGAGGGGAAATGAGGCACAGCAAGGTACATGCCCAGCCACTCACGGTTGAAAGCACTATACTTGCGGTCTGGCGGATGAAGAAGTTGGCTAAAGAATTCCAGTGGTTTCCACTGTCCATTAACCTGCTGCTCCAAGACAGCACCAATGGGAGTGGCAGAGGCATCGATGGAGAGCACCATAGGAAGGTTGGTACGTGGGTGGAGGAGCAGGGTAGCCTTCACCAGGGCAACCTTCGTGGCTTTGAATGCCCTGGAGTCCAGTCGAGTATCTTGTCCATGGCGAAGAGTGGCTGCGTGATGTGTGCAGCTCCTGGAATGAATCGGTTATAGAAGTTGACCATACCTGCGAACTCTTGTAGCCCCTTGAGGTTGTCCGGGCAAGGACAATCACTGATTGCAGTGACCTTCATAGCAGCTGGTGTAGCTCCTTCGGCCATGATGATGTGGGCCAGAAACTGCATGGACTCTTTCCGGAACTGGCATTTGGCCAGGTTGATTGTTAGGCCAGATTCGGCCAGTCGGGAGAAGAGGGTGTGCAGGTGAGACTTGATTTGTGCCCAGTCTCTGCGGTCGACAAGAATGTCATCCAGATAAATGAACATGAAATTCAAATCCCTGCGCACCGTATTCATGACGTGCTGGAAGGTCTGGGTGATGTTCTTGAGCTCGAAAGGCATGCGTAGAAATTTGAACTAGCTGAAGGGGGATGTCCTCAGGCTACGATGGGATTTGATGAGACCTTGGAGAATAAGCTCGCGCCATGCAGATTGGCCGTAAAATCCTGAATGAGAAGGATGGGGTAATGGTCAGGTACTGTCGTGTCATTAAGCCATCGATAATCTCTGTAAGGGCGCCAGCCACCGGAGGCTCTGGACCAGGTGGAGTGGCGAGGCCCCAGTTCCTGTAGATGCGAGAACTCCTCTTTAGCTATCTGGAGCTTATCCGGCAGGTTTAACAGTAATGTACAATAAGCTGTATCAGATACTATGACACGAGGTTCACAATGGGGAGAATATTTAACAGTGATATACGTTAGACTTTGGCAGATACTGTGACATCAAGTTCACAGTAGTAAGAAGGTGAAACTGTAATGCATGATAAGCTCTGGTAGATACCGTGATACCAGGTACACAGTTAGAAGAAGGTTTTAAGGTGATGAAATATTAACTGTGGCAGATAAAGTGACACCAAGTTCACATTGGGGAGAAGTTTATGGTGATGTATGGAAGACTGACGCAGATACGGTGACACCACATTCACAATGAGGAGAAGGTATATCAGTGATGTACAATAAACTGTGGAATATACTGTGACTCCAAGTTTACAGTGGGGAGAAGGTTGAACTCTGATGTACGATAAACAATGGGAAAAACTGTGAAAAATGGGTCAACATGGGGAGAATGTTTAATGGTGATGTACAGTCGACATTGGCAGATACTGTGACACTGTGTTCACAGTATTGAGAAGGGTTAACAGAGATGTGCGGAAGAATAAGTCAGATTATATGACTCCTGGTTTACAGTGGTGAGAAGGTTTTAAAATGAAGTACATTAAACCGTGGCAGATACTATGAAATGGGGGAGGGGGTTAATGGTGATGTACGGGAGACTACATAGATACGTTATTACTGGGCTCAGAGTGGGAAAAGAAGGTTTATTGGTGATGTATGGGAAACTGAGACAGTTACTGTGACACTGGGTTCATAGTGGGGAAAATGTTTAACAGAGCTGTACGATAACCTTTGGCGAACACAGTGACACCAGGTTCACATGGGGGAAAATGCTTAACGGTGATGTACAATAAATTGTGGCAGATACAATAACACCAGGCTCACATTGGGAAGAAGGTTTACTGATGATGTACGGTAGACTTTGGCAGACTCTGTAACACCAAGTTCACAGTAGTGAGAAGGTATAATAGTGATTTACGATAAACTATGGCAGATACAGTAAAAACGGTCTCACACTGGGGAGAAGGTTTAATGGTGATGTGTCGTAAACTTAGGCTGATACTTTAACACCAAGTTAACGGGGGAGAATGTTTAATGTTGATTAAAGGTAGACTGAGGCAGAAACTGAGAGACAGCATTCACAGTAATGTGAAGATTTAACAGTGATTTACTATAAACTGTGTCAGATACTGTGACAAGATGGCGCAGAGGGTAGACGTGTGGTTCCACCCTTCCCTAGTTAGACTATTAAATGCTCAATTTTAAAAGTTGTAAAAGTGATTAAAAATACTGTTTATAGACTTTTGAATAGTGGAGGATTGAAATAGCTGCAAATGTGAAAAAAAGTGAAAACTCAGTTACAGAAGAAATTACCTTACAAAAGTGTTGAAGAATCGAGGCCAAGTTCAAGTTGAAGCAATGGAGTCGTTGACTGGAGTCCCCAAACCACAGAAGACTCCTGCCTGGCTTAGTATTACAGCACCGCCATCTTGTGAAATCGCAAGATGGTGCAGGCTCAGCGATGACTTTGGCCGGTTTCAACTCATACACTCGTTAACTCGGGCACGAGGGCAGGCCAGCTGAGTGAAGACAGGCCTGCGTGCCTGCAGCATTACCTGGTGGTCCGGGGGTGCGCAGTGTAGCGTCGGAAGATGCACCTGCGCGGTGGGTGGCCCGACCAGGCATGCGCCATGCGTCGAGGGTCCACGAACCTTTGGAGAAGGTGTGGGCTATGGGGGAGCCCGAGCGATGGCCAGGTGACGAGGTAGGCATGCTGTTGTCGGGTGTCCAGACCCGCAGCCGCACTGGAAGAGGACCTACGGCTTTGGAGGAAGAAGAGAGCTCAACTTCATTAGAGTTTGAAGAACTGGGGACTGAGGCAAAAGTCGGTCGGCCTCAAAGTGAGGTGATGGATCCTGGACTGGATTCTGTGTTTCCAATTCTGGAAGGGATTGCTCTGCTCATGGAAGATATGGCAAATATATCAATGCAGATGATTCATCAGATGAGTTAAGGATTTTCAGAAATGAAAACTAAAATGAACACTGTGTGTGAAGAAATAACTTTTCTGAAGCAAGATATTAATGTAGTTAAGAGTGAAGTTACGAGATGGACACGATCAGTGGATACTGTGCAAAATCATTTTAAAAAGATTGAGGAGGCTTTCTTGAATGCAAGAGTCAAGTGGAGCGTAATAGAGAAAAAATGGAAATAGTGGAAGATCCTTTTGTAGATTGGGGGATTCAGAAGAAGGAATTATTGAAGAAGTTTGACTCATTAGAAAACCAAAGTCGTAGAAATAATGTTAAGATAGTAGGTCTTCCGGAAGATATGGAAGGTTCGGATCCGGTGAAGGTTTTGAAGAAATGATTCCCAGAAGTGTTGGGCAGGTAATTCATTCCAGATGGACTGGAATTAGATCGAGCGAACAGAGCGTTAAGGAAGAAACCGTTTCCAGGCCAATTACCACGAGCAGTTTTTATTCGCTGTTTTAAATATCAAGTCAGAGAGATGATCCTCCGATTGGTGGTGCAGAAAACACGGCAAAATCAGGTTCTACTGATGGTTCAAAATAATAGGGTTTTTTTTAATGCATATCTGAGTCAAGAAATTATCAGAAGAGACTGAGAATTTAATTCAGCCTAAGAAGTATTGTGGTAAAAGGGATATAAATTTGCTTTTCGTTATGCGGCAGTATTGAAAGATTTTTATGGGAATTTTTAATCTCAGTTTTTTGAAAATGACCATGATGCTTTAATATTTGCTAATGCCAGATGTACGAGGAAATGGGCGATCGTCACCATTGTCACCGAAGAGAAGGGTCAATGGGAATGGGATTGGAAAATATAGAAAGAATGAAAAAAAGTTGAATTGATGCAAAGTCTTCTTGATATTGAAGATCCAGAACAATCATTGGGACTGGAATCATTGCGTTGAATGTTTTTGTTTCAGTACTTTATGAAAGTCTGACTGGGTGTGGGTGACACTGAGTCCTTTAGTCACCTGCCACTTGTGGACTTTACCACACCCAGATTTTTAGGGGACTACTACTTTTGAGTAGATTGTTTTGGGATTGATTTTTCTCTTTTTTTTTTGGAATTTTTAAAATAGGTGGGGATTCGAATGCAGCGAGACTTAGAAGGGGAGCATTATTTTATAGTAGGATTCACATTTGTGAGAAGGTTTAACAGTGATATACTATGAACTGTGTCAGGTACTGTGACACCAGGGTCACAGAGGGATCAGATTTAACGGCGAATTACAGTATGTTGAGGGAAATAATTTGACACCAGATGCATAGTGGGGATAAGTTTTAATGGTGATGTACTGTAGACTGAGGCAGATACATTGACACCACGTTCAGAGTTGTAGAGGGTTTAACGATGATGTACGGTAGACTGAGACAGATACTGTGACACTGGGTTCACAGCAGTGAGAATGTTGAATGGTAATGTCCGATAAACTGTGTCAGATACAGAAGTTTAACAGTCATGTACGGTAGACTGAGGTAGATATTGTGACACCAGGTTCACATGGGAATAAGGTTTAACGATGATGTATGGTATGTTGAGATAGATAATGTGACACCAGGTGCACAGTGGGGATAAGGTTTAATGGTGATGTACTGTAGACTGAGGCAGATACAGTGACAGCAGGTTCACAGCGGGGAGGAGGTTTTATGGTGATGTAAGGTAGACTTTGGCAGATACTGTGACACCGAGTTTACAGAAGTAAGAAGGTTTAACTGTGATGTACAATAAACTGTGTCAGTTAATGAGACACCAGATTCACAGTGGAAATCAGGTTTAACAGTTATGTATGGAAGGCTGTGGCAGAAACTTCGACACATGGTTCACAATGGGGAGAGGTTGATCACTGATGTACGATAAACCGTGGAAGATACTGTGACACCAGGTTCACAGTGGGGAAAATGTTTTACGGTGATGTACGGTAGACTGAGGCAGAAACTGTGAGACAGGATTCACATTTGTGAGAAGTTTAACAGTGATGTACTATAAACTCTGTCAGATACTGTGATGCCAGGTGCACAGTGGGTATAAGGTTTAACGATGATGTACGGTAGACTGAGTCAGATACTGTTACTCCGGGTTTTCAGTAGTGAGAAGGTTTAAAAGTTATGTACAATAAACTGTGGCAGATACTGTGAAAGCAGGTTTACTATGGGAATAAGGTTTAACGTTGATAAAAAAAAATAAAATGTGGCAGATAAAGTGACACCAGGTTCACATTGGGGAGAGGTTTAATGGTGATATACGGAAAACTGAGGCAGACACTGTGACACCGAATTCACAATGGGGATAAGGTTTATCAGTGATGTACGCTAAACTGTAGAAGATACTGTAACCTCAGGTTCACAGTGGGGAGCAGGTTTAGCGGTGATGTATGATAAACTGTGGAAGATACTGTGACCCCAGGTTCACAGGGGGAATAAGGTTTATCATTGTTGTACGATAAACTCTGTTAGATACTGTGACCCCAGGTTCAGAGTGGGAAGAATATTGAAGATGATGTACGGTTAACTTTGACAGATATGCTTATGCTGGATTCACTGTAGTGAGAAGGTTTAACAGTGATGTACAATAAATTCTGGCATATACTTTGACATTGTGATGGTACAGATCTATCACCAATGTATATAGTGTATATAGTTACAGCGATTGGGTGTAACTATATTGGGGAGAAGGTTTAATGGTGATGTATGGTAGTGAGGCAGATACTGTGACACCAGGCTCATTGTATTGTTCATTTATCTTAATTACAACATCTAATTTATCTCTCCATTTTTTTGTGGCAACTTCTAAACATTCCATAAACTTCAATTCTAATCAGATTTTGTTCATTTAAATAGGTCACCACTAAAAGCCCAAATCGTTTGGTCTCTTAAGTACACTGCACAAAATTAAATTTTTACTTGGGTTTGGTTTCAACGGCACTTCAGTCTGCTTCATTATTTTTTCAGCCCCTCGTTTTGTACTTTCTGCTTTGCCCAGCCGATTCGCCAAATGAGCATCCAACTCTGTCTTCTCAGCTTGACCCAACGTCTCCTCTGTAAACTTAAGCATACCAAGGAGACCAAAGTTAACATTTTCACATCTGCATTTTCAAAAACAAAAATGACGCTGTGCCTTGCAGTTTCAACAGATAGCAACCTGAAAGTTAAATACAATAATCTGCATCAGGAAGATTAACGGGCTTTTTAAAAAAAATAATTTCCACTATTGAAAGAAAACTCCTCAGGGAACACCAGGCTCTTGTTGAACAATTCCTGTTGTATTCCTCAAAATGGTTTGAATCTTGATTTCAAGCAGTATCATTTGGTGAGATTGTTGGTCCAGAACAAACCCTGCCCACACACTCCCTTAAATACCTGCAAAGTCCTGGCTCAGCTCTGCTCGATGCTAAAGCTATCAGAGATTTTCTGATGTTATAACGGTTTTCAGATGCTGATTCGTTGAGCACAAATAAACACTAATACTTCCCTGAACAACGCACCTCTCTCTGAAAACCAACTAGAACCTTCCCGAGTGGTAATCATTCACCTTTTGAGCACCAAAGTCTGGTGAACTTTTGATATGTTCAATTCTGTGCACAGTATAAGAATGGCCTGCAAACATTGGACTTGGAGGAATGAGAAGTGAGATTGGACTGTGAATCAAGGAACTTTTCTGAACTTACACACACGTGCACTTAGAATTAGAAGGGGGGGTGAGTTAGGTTAAGTAAGTTAGTAAAATGGTGATAAGTTAAAGTGTATTTCCGTTTTCATGTTTAAAGATAATTAAAATCAACTTTTATTTAAGCAACCATTTGTCTTGGTGAATATCTATTGCTGCTGGGTTTTGGGATCCTCTGGTCTCGTAACAAAGCACCAAGCTTCAGAACAACCCAAATTCTTTAGGTTGTGATAATAGTCCATAATTGGGCCCCGGCATCTTTTGCAAGTTATTATTTGACTCTTTAATAATTTTTGGTAAATATCAACAAGACATAATATCATTTCACTGTTGTTTATGTGTCGTTGGAGAATTCCCTTTCCATTCAAACAGAATTAGAGTTTTGGGTGCCGTATTTCAGAAAAGATGTGTTGGTGTTGGAGAAGGTCAGAGATGATTTACTGGAATGATATCAGGAATGAAAGGGTTAGTGTATGAGGAGCAATTGTCGACTCTTTGACTGTACTAGTTGGAGTACAGAAGGGTAAGGGGGACCTCAGAGGCATTTTAAATGCTGGATGCCCTAGGCAGAGTACATATGGCAAAGTTGTTTCCCATGGTAGAGGATTCTAGTACAGGAGAGCATAATTTCAGGATAAAAGGGTGTCAATTTAAAACTGATGTGGAAAAAATTATTTTGTCAGTGGGTCATGAATCCGTGGAACTGAGGTAAGTGGGTTTATTTAAAACAGAGATTGACAGGTATTTGATTAGTTAAGAAATCAAGGGTAATGGGGAGAAACCTGGGCAGTGGGGCTGAGTGGAAGAATAGTGGAACAGACTCGAAGGTCCTACTTCTGCTCCTATATCTTGTGACCTATATCCTGCTGGAGACCTAGACAACCTTCCTCTTGTATTCCATTCTTATAAAACAGTCTGCGTCATGAGTTTATGTCATGTGAAACTATTTCCGATTGAATCCCATGTTACAAGTGGTCCACATTCCTCCGGGACGTTTGTTCTCATGCTATGCCATTTTAGCCAATTCAATAAGATAGCTAAAGACAGCTGCGTTTGTCTGAATGCAAATTCTACATTGACAGGACTACAGCTTCATTATTTTGAAAATTAGTATCGAGCAGCTCAAATGAGATTTCTTGCTTCTTTTTTTGAAAGGGAAAAATTGCAATGGGTTAAAATTGAATCAAATAAAATAGGAGAGAGGAAAAGCAGAAGAATTTATATCCAAATGGGAATCGAAATTAATGGTTGGTGATAAAGATAAACCATTGTTGAAACATTTGATTAATATATGGAATAAAATAAATGATGAAATTGGTGTAAGTGGATATACAAATCCTCATCTCTTTTTCGAAGGATCATCAATTTCTGAATAACTGGTTTCGTAAGGGGATTATAAATGTTGAAGATTGTGATGAAAGGGGTCAAATAATGTCATTTGAGCAACTGAGAAATAAATATCGTATAACTCATCGCAATCGTTTTTGCTCTTTCCAACTAAGGACATATTTGAAGAGGACCAACCATGTTGTACTGAAATAGAAATTCCTTATAAAGAGGAATTGTTAAAATGTTTACTTCGATAATGTATTCTTTATTACAAGTAGGAACTTTTAAATGAGGAGTTCATAAGTCTAGACAAACGTGGGAAATGGTTTTGAATGTTGTAGTAATGTATGATATAAATTAGTTCAGTATAATTCTTTTTACATCAGTGATGTAGCAGATGTCAGCAAGGATTTTATCTGAAAGCTACACCTGGAATCAGGTGACTCACGCAGTTGGATATGAAAAGCACTGCAGGAAGCTGATTTGGCAACAGAGATCACTTGATCCAGGGGAGATGTATTAATTCACTTCAACTCAGCAGTCTGGAACTATTGACCAGAGTTCCACACTGCAGCAGTGAGGAAGGAATTCACAACTCGTTTTTCTTCTACAGTTACTTCTTACACTAGAGAAATTGATTAGAATAAAATCAGAATTATCAGATCAATGTTTTACGTGTGGTGAAGATGTAGCAACTTTCTTGAATTCAACTTATCTTTGTCCTAATGTAAGATCTTTTTAGGCAGAATTATAAATTTTTTGGACAAGCTACAGGAGATGTTTTTCCGCAAAATCGAACTTTATTTTTATTAGGAAATATTGAACGAACAAGGCCCAAATT
Source organism: Narcine bancroftii (assembly GCF_036971445.1). Lineage (NCBI taxonomy): Eukaryota > Metazoa > Chordata > Chondrichthyes > Torpediniformes > Narcinidae > Narcine > Narcine bancroftii. The sequence goes on from NW_027211849.1 coordinate 281,855, forward strand.
CAAACTATTAATATATCAATTGAAATTTGTTAAATTAGCCTTAGTGGTGATGAGGAAATGTATTGCATTACTTGGAAATCAGATATATTTTTAGGGATGCCAAGATGACATGCAAACATTCAAAGTTGTATTCTTTTGGAAAAAATTACATATAGCTTGAGAAATATATACTCTATGCTTTTGCAAATTTGGCACATGAATATTCAAATATTTGGCTTCAATTTGTAATAATGCCCTTTCCATCCCTCTAGACATGGGAGATTCTCCTCTAAGTTGTAAAATTTTAATTTAGATGTGTTAAATTTCCTCGGCACCGCGAACTCTAGGGAAGCGCAGGACTAGTGCAGGGCACCAGAAAAAAAGAAGACCAAACCCCATCAACATCTTAGAAGCAGAGGATTCAATCCACAGGTCAGTGACAATGGAAGCAGACCAGTGAGGGGTTCTGAAGCTGAAGGACCCACACAGGTGACAGGCTGTTGGTGACTTGAGGAGAGGAACCCACGCAGGCTGTGGGCTTCTGGATAAAGAAGCAGTCAAGGAACTCACACCAGGCCGTGGATTCCTAGAGACTGGTTCAAGACTGGCTAAAAGGGTGTCAGACTTGGGATATGAATGGGTGCTGAAGGGTACCTAATCGTGTCAGAGGTTCAAAACTGGAGCTCGCATTACCAATGGCTTGGATTGGTCGGTGAGCATTGAAAGAGAATCCACAGACCCTCAGTGACTTGGCCCAAGATCGGGATGGTGGGGGTGGGGGAGAGTGACTCTCTTTTCCTTCCTTCTCTGACTGCAAGAGGCATTTCAGGCAATTTCTGCCAATGGCGAATCTTTCTGTCTTTCAGCAAGAAAAAAGCAATTTTGTGTGATATGACACATTTTAAACACATGACAGTAAATTGTCTCCTGAAATAGAGAGAGAGGTTCAAGTTTCAAACTATTATAAACTCCACTCACCAGAGCTACCTGAATTATACCTCTTCCCACTTATTTTTTTGCAAGGACACCATTTATTTTATCACAACTCCTCTGCTGCATCTGTCCTGTGACAGATTATCTATATTTTATATTGTATGTAGATATGTTTTTGAAGGATAGATTGTAGGAGTCGTGTAGGTCACAAACAAATACAAACACTTTGCAAAACAGCTCTTACTTAAAATGCAAGAGCTTTGCCGAGAGAGAGTCATGCAGGCGCTCAGATCCGCCGAGAGCCTTTGCAAAGACTGTTTAGCTAAATAATTTCAAAAGCAGGTGCAAAATGGAATATTGTTTTTAAAACAACATATTATTGGACTCAGAAGTTAACTGTTCTAAGAAGGTCATGTGCTTTTGCAAGCAGAGAGGAGACACCAAATAGGCTTTTTGCTAAAAGAGAGAGAGATGGCAAGCTGGCATCTTGTTGAAACCCCATTTTGAAGACGGGTTGTGAGTTCTCAGTTCAGCCTATTGAAAAACCTTGTTCTACATATAAGAGGAAATGGCTGCCGAGAAATGGTGTTTCACTTGAAATAAGGGAAACAAAAGGAACTCAATGGTGACCTGCAGAAGAGGTTATCATTTGGAAAACTCTGATGGTGAAAGTTTCTTTGGCAAGACACCAAAGTGGCTGATCAGAGGGAATCAGTTTTTTTTTGTCCAATGAGCAAGAAATCCCTCTCTGAAACCAAAAGAGCCTTCCTGGAGGGTAAACATTTACTTTTAAGCACCATAGCTTGGTGGAAAGTCATAAATGTTGAATGCTGTGCACCGTATAAGAATTGATAGATACCGGTGAACTTGTAGGAGTGTCAAAGAACTTTATACACATTAAATACACCTGTGCTTAGAATTAGAAAGGGTTAATGTTAGGCAGTTACATTAATAGTGATAGTTTAAAGTTTGATCCTGTTGTTTTTGTTTCAAGGAAATTAAAAAGACATTTGTTGAAGTATCCATTTGTCTTGGTGATTTTCTATTGCTGCTAGGTTTTGGGGTCCTCTGGGCCTGTAACAATCCCAAGTTTAGGTCTTCATACCAGGATACCCAAAATGTCTTATTTCTTCAATAATTGCCGATTCCCCCATACAGTCATTGATAAAGCCTGCACCCATATCTCCAATTATCTTTTTGCCTTTACCCCACCTCCTTTCCGGCAGAACACGGACAGAATCCCGCAGATTTCTCACTTACCACCCATCAGCTGCCACATCTGACACGTTATCCTTGGACACTTCCAACTTCAGCACCATCCTCTAACCTGCTACATCTAACCCGCTCCACTCATATCCTTTTTTCATAGGTGCACGTCTTTCTGTGACTCCCTCGACGGCACTTCCCTCTCCACCCACCACCACCTGATGCACTCCCCATTGGAACTGCAGAAATTGCCAAACTTGTCCCTACATCTCCTCTCACCTCCATCCAAAGCCACTATCAGGCCTTCCAGGTGAGGCAGAGCTTCACGTGCACTCCATCCAACCTATTCTAATACATTTGGTCGACTCAGTTGACCTCAATATCAGCAAGACCAAATACAGACTGGGTGGCCATTTTGCTAAACACATGCGCTCTTGAGCTTCCTGTGACCTACCATATCAATTCTAGAACCCTTCCAGCAACATATCTGTTGGCCCCATCCTTTGCCAGGGTGAGGGCAAACAATCTTAAAGAAAACACATTATATTCCTCCTGGGTAGCCTTAAACTCTATAGCATGAACACGAATGTTTCTAATTTAAGCAGCCACTCACCTCTGTCTGATTTCACTGTTTCCATCTCTTGATCTACAGCCCATTTGAATATAATTACTCCTTTAAGGCAGAATAGTTGACAGTGGTGTTTTCCCCATATAGCTTACATAGATACATAGAAGATAGGAGAAGGAGGAGGTCATTTGGCCCTTCGAGCCTGCTCCGCCATTCAATGAGATCATGGCTGATCTTAAAGTGCAGTACCCCGTCCCCGCCTTCTCTCCGTAACCCCTAATTCCCTTATACTGAAGAAATATATCTAATTTCCTCTTAAATATATTCAATGAACCTGCCTCTACTGCCCTCTGTGGCAATGAATTCCACAGATTCACCACCCTCTTGGTAAATAAATTCCTCCTCATCTCGCTCCTAAATGGTTTGCCTATTATCCTCAAACTATGGCATCGGGTTCTGGACTCCCCCACCATTTGAAACATCCCTTCCGCATCCATTCTATCCAGTCCTGCCAGAATTTTATATGTCTCTATGAGATCCCCTCTCAATCTTCTAAACTCCAGCGAGTACAATCCCAATTTGCGCAATCTTTCCTCATAAGTCATTCCTGCCATTCCAGGTATCACCCTGGTGAATCGCCTCTGCACTCCCTCCATTGCAAGAACATCCTTCCTTAGATAAGGTGACCAAAACTGCACACAATACTCCAGGTGGGGTCTCACCAAGGCCCTGTACAGCTGCAGTAAGGTATCCTTGTTCCTATACTCAAACCCTCTTGATATGAAGGCCAACATACCATTTGCCATTTTAACCGCCTGCTGTACCTGCATGCTCACCTTCAGTGACTGGTGCTCAAGAACCCCCTAGGTCTCTCTGCACTTCCCCATCTCCCAATCTATTGCCATTCAAATAGTAATCTGCCCTCCGTTTGTATTACCAAAGTGGATAACCTCACATTTATCCACATTGTAGTGCATTTGCCATGTATCTGCCCAGTCCCTCAATTTATCCAAATCACCCTGGAGCTTCCTGACTCCCACTTCCGTGCACACAACCCCTCCTTGCTTAGTGTCATCTGCAAATTTGGAGATATTACATCAAATCCCCTCATCTAGATCATTAATGTATATTGTGAACAGTTGGGGTCCCAGTACAGATCCCTGTGGCACCCCACTGGTCACCGCCTGCCACTCAGAAAATGAGCCATTTATCCCAACTCTCTGTCTTCTATCTGCCAGCCAGTTCTCAATCCACATCAATATCTTGCCCTTAATCCCATGAGCCTTGATTTTGCATGCCAGACATTTATGTGGGACCTTATCGAAGGCCTTTTGGAAGTCCAGGTACACCACATCCACTGGCTCTCCCCCATCTATATTACCTGTCACCATCTCAAAGAATTCCAATACATTTGTCAAGCACGATTTTCCTTTTGTAAATCCATGTTGACTCTGTCCGATCCCTTCTCTGCTAGTCATATGCTCCGCTATTACATCGTTAATAATGGATTCCATCATTTTGCCCACTACTGATGTTAGCCTCACCGGCCTAACTTTTCTTTTTCTCTACCCCCCTTTTTAAATAGTTGGGTAACATTAGCTACCCTCCAATCCATGGGCACTGATCCTGAGTCTATTGAGTTCTGGAAAATAATGCAGAATGTCCACTTCCTTAAGTACACTAGGATGTAGATTATCAGGCCCTTGGGATTTATCGGCCTTCAATCCCTTCAATTTCCCCAAGACCATGTCCTTAGAGATACTGATTTCTTTCAACTACTCCCTTACATTAGTCTCTATGTTTCCCAACATCCTCGGGAGGTTATTTGTATCCTCTCTTTTGAAAACAGAACAAAAGTAAGAATTTAATTGGTCTGCCATTTCCTTATTCCCCATTATGTATTCCCCTGATTCTGACTGCAAGGGACTGTGAGAGATGAGAAAAACTGACATTGCAATATGAACATGAAGAAATGAAGAAAATAAAATTGATACATAAGTAAATGAATGAAGCCAGTGCAAACAACATGAGGCATGGATATTAGAAGGCAGGAAGCTGACACTGTCTGAGTAAGATAAGAATCTCCTACACCAGCAAGTTCACTGAATGAAGGAGAGAAGGACAGACAATTGAGAATAGAAGTAGAGTTAGTCTGAACGAGATAAGGGTCGCCAAGCCCCGGATAGAATTAGCAAGGCTTGCATAAATAATTAGAAGACCTTAGACAGTATTAGCAAGTTATACATATATAATTAGTAAGCCATACAACAGATTTTTCAAGTATGCATATTTAACTAGTAAACCCTAGACAAGATTAACGAACCCTGCAGATGAAGGGACTGTAGCCCTGAGAGTCGGGAAGGTGTGAATGAGGACAAGGGCTAGGATGTGAATAAGGACAATGAGAATAATGGCATAAGAAGACACCGACAGGATACCCCCTGGTCCTCCAAGTGTACTGAAACTGCACGGAGGCAGGAAGGATTGCCTCTGCCAAACCCATCCAGGGGGCAGAAGAATGTAAGGGGGAGGGTATTCTGATACTGAAATTTACTGTATAAAAGTTGGGTGAGCCCCAGTGTATGTGTGTATTCCCAGGGTAAGGGGAAGCACCCAACTTTGCATTGTTGTTGTAATAAATGTTCTTTGTTCTCAATATTTGTCTCAAGCAATTTCTTTAAAGGTACTTCTAATTCTAACAGGACCTACTCTGGATTTCACCAATCTTTTCCTCTTGACATATCTATAAAAGCTTTTGCAGTTGGTTTTTATGTTTGCCGCAAGCTTACTCTCGTAATTTATTTTTACCCTCTTGATTAATCCCTTTGTCCTCCTTTGCTGCATCTTGAACTGTTCCCAGTCTTCGGATTTGGTACTTTTTTGGCCAATTGCTATGCTCTCTCTTTGGACCTAATGCTGTCTCTAATTTCCCTTGTTATACACGGTTGAGTCACCTTTTTTGGTTTATTTTTATGCCAAACTGGTATAAACGATTTCTGCAATTCTTCCATTAGATCTGTGAATGCTTTCCATTGTCTATCCACCGTCAATCCCCCCCCCCCATAAACACCACCCAATCAATCTTACTCAACTCCCATCACATACCATCATAATCCCCTTTATTTAAATTCAGGACCTTAGTCTCGGTTTTAATTTCTTCACTCTCCATGTCGAGTGTGAATTCGATCATATTGTGATCGCTCCTACCCAAAGGACCTCGTACAACAAGATTGCTGATTAGCCCCTTTTCATTGCGTAATACCCAGTCTAAAATGGCCTGCTCCCGAGTTGGTTCCTCAACATATTGGTCTAGATAACCGTCCCGTAAACATTCAAGGAATTCCTCCTTCTCAGTATTTTTACAAATTTGGCTAGTCCAATCAATATGTAAATTAAAGATTCTGACAGCTGTTCCCTTATTGCACACTTCTCTAATTTCTCTTTTTATGCCTTCCCTCACCTCTACATTACTATTTGGAGGCCTATATACCACCCCCACTAACGTTTTCCACCCCTTGCTATTCCTTAGTTCTACCCATATAGATTCGATATCTTCCGAGTTAATATCCTTTCTGTCAATCCTGTCGGTCCCTTCTCTCACCATCAATGCTACCCCACCCCCTTTTCTTTCTTGCCGATCCCTCCTAAATATTGTATACCCCGGGATGTTAAGTTCCCAGGCTTGCCCACCTTGCAGCCATGTTTCTGTAATCCCAATCAAATCGTATTTGTTTGTCTCAATTTCCACAGCCAATTCATCTACCTTGTTCCGAATGCTTCTTGCATTAAGATATAAAGCCTTCAAATTTGCTTTTTTTACCTTCCCTGCTCTTTCTGATTTTTTTTTTACTTTCGCTGCCCAACCTAACTTTTCCTATTTTATCTTTCCTGTCCTTTGCCCTATCATACAGGTTCCCATCCCCCTGCCTAATTAGTTTAAACTGCATCCGACGGCTGTACCAAACATAGCTGCCAATATATTGACCCCTTTTGGGTTTAGGTGTAACCCATCCTTCTTGTAAATGTTATGCCTTCCCCAAAAGAGACCCTAATGATCCAAGAAGCCAAAACCCTGTCTTTTACACCAGCCCCTCAGCCACACATTCATTTATCTTAACCTTCCATTTTTGTCCTCAGTTGCACTTGGCACAGGTAGCAATCCAGAGATCACCACCCTGACGGTCCTTTTTCTTAGCTTCTGTCCCATCTCGCTGTAATCTTTTTTTAGTACCTCTTCCCTCTTTTTATCTATGTCATTAGTACCCAATGAGGCATGTACCAAGACATCAGGCTGCTCACCCTTTCCTTTCACAATACTCTGGACCCAATTTGAGATATCCCGTACCCATGCACCAGGGAGGCAGCACGCCATGCAGAATCTCTTGTCTGTACCTCTGACAATGGAGTCCCCAATGACCACTGCATTCCTCCTCACCTTTTATCACCTTGATCCTGAATGTTGAATGTGTATGTTCATGTAATTTCCCCATCTCTGTCGGTTTCTCCCTCCTAATGAGAAGTGTAGAGGCTTGCCTAACATATCAACCCTGTTGTCCTGTTTCCATCTCCAAAATAATCGTGTGCTTTGTACCTCTGCTTTGGTCTGGTTCTTAACCTGTGGGACCCACATGAATCTGACAACAATGGAGGAGGGGAAGCAAAGTATGTCAAAATGTGTTATTGCCTATGATCAGAGGCCATAGAATATTAAATTTATGTTATGACAGAGTATAAGATATTTTGAAGATGCTACATGGAAGAAATTCTTCAAACAATTAAACACAAATAAGGAGTGGCCAGTGGGACCTTCTTCTGTTTTCTCCCACTTAGATCGTTCTTAAGAGAAAGATGGGGACCAACATTGACCCCACCTAAAATTAGTGAAATGGAACAAAGAGTTGGATGGGGAATACACCCAAATTTATCAATGAAATATATGATGCTCTCCAGAGAGAAAATCCAAAACCAGGATAGCAGAGTTCAGGATAAAGATGGGAGTCGGGCTTGGATGTGACGATTTCAGAAAGAAGCTGTTCAGTGTGGTGTGAAGATTGAAATGTACAAATTCAAGAAGAAATAGGGTCAAGATTGTGTCAAGAGTGTTACAAATATGATTAATGCCAGATATAAAATACAATTCTCCACATCAATTCTGCTATACTCCATATAAATGAAATGGACTTATCTCCAGTTATTCCGAGAAATGTTTTCAACGTAATCAGGTGATCGGAACTTTCTTTCCATTTGGTTTGGACCTGTGTAAAAGTGGAAGGATTTCAGTCTATTATTAGGACAAATTATGAAGATTAAAATACAAAAGGATGTGAGAATATTTGTGCTTGGTCAGAGATATGAAGCAGATACAAAACTGAAGTTGGATAAATATCAAAGATACTTTCTGAGTCCAGCCATAACAGCAGTGAAGAAAAGTGCAGCATGAACGTGGAGATCAGAGAGTTGTGTAACGAGAGATGGGACATTGAAATGAAAACTGTGTCACCATGTAACCATATAACCATTTACAGAGCGGAAACTGGCCATGTCGGCCTTTTGAGACTGCACCGGTTCACTAGAACAACTCTACTAGCTCAATCCTCCCGATCTCCGCCAATATCCCTCCAACCCCCTCACCTCCATGTACACATCCAACCTTCTCTTAAATGACAGAAGGAACCCGGCCGCAACTATCTCATTCGGAAGATCATTTCATTCTGCCTCCACTCTCTGAGTGAAGAAGCATCCTCTAAAATTTCTCCAGAAGTTTTGCCTCCTTACCATTAACTCATGGCCTCTTGTTCCAACCTTCCCTTCCCTCACAGGAAAGTGTCTGTCTATGTCTCGTCTATATATTCCTTTCATAATTTTAAATACCTATATTGTCCCCTCTCATTCGTCTACGTCCCAATGAATAAAGTCCCAGTCTCTTTAAACTCTCCCTGTAATCCAGATGCTGTAAGCCAGGCAACATTCTTATAAATCTTCTCTGCACCTTCTCCACCTTATCTATATTCTTCCTATAATTTGGAGACCAGAACGGAACACAATTCTCCAAACATGGCCTCACCAATGCCTTAAACAGCTGCACTCTAGCCTATGCTATGACTTATGAAGTCCAGCATGTCATATGCCTTCTTAACTACCCTGTCTATCTGGGAACCCACCTTCAGTCAACTCTGTACCATAACTCCAAGATCGCTCTGTTCCTCTTCATTCCTCGACCCCCTCCCCTTAATGCATATGTTCTATTTATATTATTTTTTCCGGAATGCAGCACCTCACACTTGTCAACATTAAATTCCATCTGCCATCTTTTCCAAACAAACCAAATTCTTCATCCCAAGAAAATCTACCTCACTATCCACCACTCCCCCTATTTTTGTATCGTCTGCATATTTGATTACCCAGTTAACCACCCACTCATCCAAATCAAGAAAATAAATGATAAACATCAGGGGACCTAGCACCAATCCCTGAGGCACACCGCTCGTCACAGGCTTCTCTCCTCACAGACAGTTGTCCACCATGACTCTCTACTGTCTGTTTTACAGCCACCTCTGAACCCATCTCACTCTCTATTAATCCCTAATGACTGAACCTTCCTAAATAACCTTACATGCAGAACCTTATCAAAAGCCTTACTAAAATTCAAATAGATCTCATCAACCACCCTACCTTCATCCACTTTTCTTGTCAACTCTTCAAAAAAATCAACAAGATTCGTCAAACATGACTTTCCCTTCACAAACCCATGCTGGGTGCCCCTGACCTATCCCTGCCTATCCAGATATTTGTACATACTATCTTGAAGTATACCATCCATAACCATCCCCATTCGGAAGTCAAACTTACTGGCCGATAATTACTTGGCCTTCACCTACTGCCTTTTTTGATCAACAGAACTAGATTTGCAACCCTCCAATCCCGCAGCACCACACCCTCCTCCAGTGATCTTTGAAAAATCGCTGTCAGTGCCCCCGCTATTTGTTCCCTGACCTCCCTTAAAGTCCTGGGAAAAAGCACATAGGACCAGGAGACTTATCCACTTTAATTGACCCAAGAAGCTCCAAACCTCTCACTTTACTAATCCCTATCCTTTCCATAACTAAGCCCTTTGCCTCTCTCATTTCGTATAGCCCAATGTCTGTTTCCCTCGTGAATACAGACGAGAAAAAAATTGTTCAATATTTCTCCATCTCATACGGTTCCTGACATAGTTCACTAGTCCCATCATCCAGTGGAAATCACATATCAGTAAAAACCCTAAGGATTCACCTTTGCCTTATTAGCTATGGACTCCTCATCCCTTCTTTTTGCCTTTCTAATTTCCCTTTTAAGGTTTTTAAGAGTATGTCAAAATGATCACTGGATCCGAAGTTCTCCCTAACGCTCACCTCCGTCACCTGCCCCATTGCATTCCCAAACAACAGATCAAACACTGCTCCCACTCTAGTTGGCGTCTCAACATATCGCTGCAAAAAGCAATCCTGAACACAATGCATAAATACTAAGCCATCCTGCCCTTTTACTGACTGCATTTCCCAATCAATATTTGGAAAATTGAAATCCCCAACCAACACCACCCTATTTTACCTGCATATCTCACCTATTTCCTTGCACATTTGCTCTCCTAGTTCCCTCTCCCCATTTGGAGGCCTTTAATAATCCCCAAAATAGTAACCTCACCCTTCTTATTTTTCAGCTCTACCCACACTGCCTCTCTTGACGAGCCCTCCAATCTATCTTGCCTCAGCACTGCTGTAATATCCTCCTTGACATGTAATGCCACACCTCCCCCTCTTAATCCACCAACTCTGTCACATCTGAAGCAGCAAAATCCTGGAACATTCAACTGCCAGTCACAACCTTCTTTCAACCATGTCTCGCTAATGGCCACACATCAAAATGCCACATGTCAATCCACACCTTTAGCTCATCCAGCTTCCTTACTACGCTCCTGGCATTAAAATAAATACAACTCAGGGATCTCCAACATCCTACCTTCTGCATATCCTCCTCTCTACCATTCTCACAATTTTCACTGCAGCATCTGTTTGCTACTTCCTGCTTTTCCTCCCTCAAATTATTTAAACTTGTCTCTTTCCTTATCCTACTAACCCTCACCCTACCGTCCTGCCTAACTTGAAACCCTGTCCCCAACCATAATAGTTTAAACCCCTCCTGACAGCCCTAGAAAATGTCCCCACCAGGAGACTGGTCCCTCTGGGATTAAGATGCCACGCATCATTATGGTATAGGTCCCAGCTTCCCCGAAAAAGGTCCCAGTTGTTCAAGAACTTGAAACCCAGTCTCTGACTCCACCCCTTGAGCCACATGTTTAACCTCCACCTAATCCTAGGTGCTCGCTGGAAGTGCTAGCTGTCTTAAGTTACTCACGGAATAAGTGAAACATGATGGACCACTGTGCTAGCCTGAAAGAAAGATGTTATCATCTGGAGAACCCTGATGGGCCAAGTTTTATCAGCGACACATTGAGCTGACTAATGGTGTTAGATCAGTTGTCAAAATCCTGTAACAACAAATCTCTCTCTGCAAACCCTACAGAACTTTCCTGAGTGGCAAAGCCTGATGAACTTTATACATGTTCAATTCCATGCACAGTATCAGAATTGCCTACAACCAATGAACTTGGAAGAATGAGAAGTTCGATTGAACTGTGAACCAAATAACTTTTCTTAAATTTACACACACATCATACACGTGCACTTAGACTTAGAAGGGGATTAAGGTTAGTTAAGTTAATAGAGATAAGTTAAAGTTTGATTCTGTTTTCATGTTTAAAGATAATTAAAAACAACTTATCTTTATATAACTACTCGTCCTGGTGAATGTCTATTGCTGCTGGGTTTTGGGGTCCTTTGGGCTCATAACACCATAGTCTGGTGACGTACATGGACCTCCTTCCCACTCCATCCATTTTGGATCCCCACATGAAGAGGGAAACTGCTCTGGTAATAGCCAGGGCAGAGGTGTGTGGGATGGGCCACGCCTGCATCACACGCAGCAGTACCGAGAGCACCTTGCACCTGATGACCAGGTTCTTCCCCATTACTGAGAGGGAATGTCATTCCCACAGACACAGTTTCTGGTGGACTTTTACAATCGGCTCTGACCATTTTTTTGTTGCATGCCTCGGCCTCTCCAAGCCAGATCCCCGACACCTTCAGGTAGTCAGATCTGACTGTGAAGAGGACAGCGGACTGATTTACCAAAGTGCATTCCTCGCTTTTGTTCCAGTTTACCCTGGAACATAGATTTGTATACTTCCTGGTCCAGCCACTTCCAGACTTGTGTATAACTCAGCCGGTCTCCCAGAACTGGGGGGTCTCTGTGCTGCTCCCTGTCTCCTGGAGCTGGGGGTCTCTGCACTGTCCCCATCTCACAGATCTGGGTGTCTCTCCAATGCTCCATGTATCCTGATATTGGTGCTTTGTTCTCCACCAGTCCCACAGCACAACGCTGACCCCTGGACGAAATGTAGAGGTACAGAGGAATCAGTGAAAATATGGGTAGTTTTGCCAGGGTGGGGTCCATCCAGGAGCCTGATAACAGCAGGGAACCCGTGGATGGGGATGGAGGGCATTCGATGGTGCACCTGCAGGACACTGCTGAGGGTGCAGATTCCCTCGGGCTCTCGAGGGTAGTAGGCGCTGGTTATTCCAATGGTTTAGGTGAGGCAGGGTCCAAATTAGAGCTGGCGCAGGTCATCAAGGGTCGACATATCAGGTGCCTGGAACTGTCATGAGGATACTAAGGGCTGGTAGAGGTAGGTAAGGAGGGGGTAGTTGTGTTCCGACGAGGGATTGCTGAGTGAGAGGCCACATGGATGGGACTTTGAGACAAGGGGCCTCTGATTGTCCAGGGATGGGGCCTGTAAATAGACCCACAGACATCCAGCGCACAGCATCTTTGACCCAGTACCATCAGGAAGGAGATATGGAGGAACAAAATCAGGCTGCCAGACAGGGAAATAACTTCTTCCCACAAGCCGTGAGATTGACAATGTAATGTGAGTTGAATGGGTCCGTGGAATGAAAAGGTTGAGAGGGATATGGACTATTTGCAAGCAGCATGGCCAGCAGAAAAGAAGGGCCGAAAGGACTGTTTTGGAGTTTTCTATCTGTTCCACTCTTTTGAGTTGAATCCTTAAAAAAATTCATGACAGGCTGGACTATTATTTTAGATGGAGATTTTAGATTGACACATGCAGCCCGGGAACAGGCCCTTTCAGCCTATGAGCCACAACCACTCAATTACACCAATGACCTACAACCCCCGGTACGTTTTAAATGGTGGAAGGACCAGGAGCACCTGTTTTAAGCGGATGATAGAAGGAAAGTTTGAATGTGGATCTCTTGATCGTTGGTAAAAAGGGAGATGACCTTCCAACATTATGAGAGGACACAGCAGCACGGATCGAGAGAGGATAATGCAAAGGAGCCGAACACCAAGTGTCACAATTTCCCAATAACCGATCAGCTGCTTGGACTTTAAGAAATGTCTTCACTGAAAATGCAATATCCTTGGAATTCTCTCCCCTGTGGAAGGTTCATTTGAAATTGGGATCCATGGACTTGTGATGAGTTTATTGCCATACACATTTGTAGAGGGATCATATGCATTGAACTTAGATGTAGATACTTTGAAAAAAGTAGCAGACATTAAATTGGAAGCGGTAATAAATATGAAGGAAAGATTGAGAATAAATAATCTCCCTTGCAGTTGGGGTACAATGTATTGCTTGAGATCAGAGGAATCCTGGAGCCAGGCAAAAGTGATCCTGTGCTTCCCAAGGATTTGATTGTTGTTGGATTAGTAAAAAGTGGAAGGGCCGAAGGGTCTTCTGATCCTTCGACTGCTTGATTTCTCTTCTGATGCTGATTGGGTTCACCTGTGTATTCGCTCGCTCGCTGATTTGTTGCTTCAGTTGCGCGAGGCAATGGGTTGATTCGGTGAGGCCGCTATTGGATTGGACGCTGAAGTCGGGTTGGATTGATGGGCGGGTTCGCGGGCTGATTGGCTCTTGCTGTGAGGAGGAGGGATATTTGTGGTGGCGTCGTCTGCTTGGGGTCCATCGTGTAGCCGCGGGCGCGAATGGGAGGAAGTTGGCGGAGGCGCCGGAACATTCCACAGCCGCGCGGTCCAGGGAAAGCGGGCAACCCGCAGCCCACCGGGCCCCACCCGGGAGCGGCTGGTACCGGCGGGGTGTTTTGGTGGAGCCGAGGCGTCGGTGCGAGGCCTGATGCCGCCGACAGGGCGAGGCTGGAGGCCTCGGGGTTTCTTGCAGCGGGAAGGGGCGAGGGCAGGTGATTGGCAAGTCTGGTTTGCGCATGCGTGGTGAGTTCGCGCATATGTTGCAGATACGCATGTGCCGATTGAGGGCGACGAAGCGAACCCTTTGCGCAAGCGGCAACTGACCATTGGCGCATGCGCACAGAAATTAAGATGGCTGCCCCCAGCTAATGGACCCTGAGTCACAAATTCAATCCTGTGACTGTTCTCGTTTGTCAAATCATTTGATTTTAAAAATAGGCTCTAAGACTTCAGGGCTCCTCGCATGGGGGCAAAACGCCGACTTGCGACCATTGTGGGGTCTGATTGATCCTTTGGACTACACTATGGTCGCAGGTCGGGGAGGACCTGTCGGGGTCATTGGGTCGCTGAGGAAGGGATGGAAAACCAATCCATTTTTTGCTTCCCAATGCTCATAGAATGTGCCTAATTCCATCCGTTTTTCCTGTTGTAATATCACATTCTTCATAAAGTTAGATGTTATTTTTTAAAGTTGAACAATAATGCTCCAATCCTTCTGATCCTGAAGTACCATGTGTTAAAAATGTAATGTTTCTCTGTTACTTGTCCGAATGCCTTGAAAAATATAGGGACTTTAGTGTTAACAAAACAGAGTAAAGATTTCACCAATCCTTTTGAATTTATGATCTCAGGGATTTCTGGTCATGTTTTTTATTTAGGTTGGTGTATCTTGCAGACCTGTTTGGTTGCAGCAAATAAGAAGTTATCCATTTGTAGCATCCGCTGCAGCAGTGCTACCAAATAAAGAGACGTCCCCACAAGGTGAGTGTAAAACAAAGACTGGCTTTACTGGTTTAAATTCCCCACGTGTGCTCACTGTCCCGCTCACTTCTGGTGACGTACCCCTGACTTCCAGCATCACTCTCCAGCTGGCTGGCCGCTACGCAGAAGTGAAGGGCATCTCAGCCCGCACATGGTGCTAGGCCCAGGCTCCTTCTCAGTGGTAAAGGGGACTCTGTGCCATCTTGGACTGTCTAAGTGTTGCAGTGATTTGGCCTTTTTTGCTTGCCCAGTTGCATGATGCGTTACAATCTCAGCGTTGATAAGGGGGAAATTCTTTCAATCTTTTATTCACTTTTATTACAGAATTCTTCCTAGATTATCTGTGTAACGTTGAATGTTATGGGTTTTCATGAACAGGGATCATGATTTTACTCATCATTTGGTGAGCAAATGGATGGGACATTTTTGCTAATGCCCCATGGGAAGCAAAATAAAAATGAAGTGACAAAATTTGGAAGGTTTGTTGACCCTTCCTTTTAAGCAGGATGTCAGGATAACCTTCATGTTACTTGCTGAATTAAAATGTGATTTGACAGTTCTTAATGGCAGCTGCCATATTGGCATTGCAAGGAGAGATGGGAAATGGGTCAGGTTCTTGGTGGATCCAGTAATGCAATGAAGAAAGATGTCACGGGGCTGAATGTGGTTTAGGGAGGGAGAGGGTATTAATTTTTAGGAAACGTATGTGGCCAGCCACCTATCAATATTTTTTTATCAAATAGAAACTCCTGCTGGTAGAAGCCATTTCCTACTTTGAACAGGCCCAATATCATTATCCAAACAGATATTGTTAAGAGCGCAAAGGATCCCAAAACCCAGCAGCAAGAGACGTTCACCAAGACAAGTGGTCTTTAAAACAGAAGTTATTTTTAATCAAATTTAATCATGAAAATAGAATCAAACTTTAACTTAACTCTATACTTAACAAACCCAAATTAATTCTAAATGCACATGTTTGTAATGTGTTTAAATTTAAGAAAAGTTATTTGGTTCACAGTTCAATCTCACTTCTCCTTCTTCCAAGTTCACTGGATGCAGGCAATTCTGCTGTGCACAAAATGGAATGAGTATAAATTTCACCAGGATTTGGTGCTCAAAAGGTAAATGTTTACAGCTCAGGATAGTTCTTGTAGGGTTTTTAGAGATAGATTTGTTCCAGGATTTCCACAATTGAGGTACCACCATTAGTCACCTCAGTGTCTCCCTGATGAACCTTGCCCCGTTAGGGTTTTCCAGATGGTAACTTCTTTCTACAAGCTACTACAGAGTTCCATTCCTCTTATTCCAAACAACAGGAGTTCTTTCTTCTGCTTAACCTAGTGTTAGATAAACAAAACCGAGAAGTGACTTTCCTGGAAGCACCCTGCAGAAAGGTACTTGTAGCCATCCTGGCTCCATTTCCAAACAATGGTCATTCATTTTATGACATCAGTTCGATTAACACCTACTTGTGAATGTGCATAACATTCTCCAGAGATCTTCAATATTTCTTCAGTCTTTCAAATAAGATGTTTTAAAATGTATGTGTGTGTATGTATGTAACCTACTCTAAACCTTACCAAAATACCAAATATTACCAAATTCTCCAAATATATTTATCCATTACAATATCACGTAAGGAGCATTTAAGAGACTCTTAGACAGGCATACATGGGTGAAAGAAAAACAGGGTTGTAGCGGACGCACAGCGCGATATTACAAAATACCATCATCAGTTCACAGAGTTACCAGACATGTCGCGGGCTAAGAGTGCTGGACACCAAAGTACAGTGAAGACCCTGCCTAAAGGCATGGGGCACTAATGGCTCGTAGCTTTAACCTGCTGGTCCTGTGGACCAGAAGGTGTTCACTAATATTCTCAATGACAGGCAGGGAATAAAAGGTCTGTGTATATCTGCAATAAACCAGTCTTGAGTTGACGACCTTTGTGTGTGTTTGCCTTTATTTAGTAGCATCTACCGCAGTAGCCGCTACAGGGTATTATTTTTTTGTTAGAAATATCAAGATCAACACATCGTGGGTCAAAGGGCTTGTACCGTGCCGTAATATTCTGTTATTTCTGTTATTGCTTGACTTTGAATATCTGTTGTAAGCTCTGTGAGACTTCAATAATGTAGCAAATGTGCACAGCAACATTGCAGTCAGGAGTTTGTATCTCCTGGTTGACGAGATTTTCTCTTTTTTACACAATGCTTTATAGTTCTGGTCAGTAAGAAAAGAAATATTGTGTATGTTGAATATGTCTTTATGTCTGAAAGTAACACTGGAAAAGAGTCAGTAACACCAAGGTAAATATCACCCTTTAGCGGCAGGTGAAGTTTCCTGATGGGCACAAGTTATCACTCAGTGGCTACAGTGATGTGAAAATGTGGGTAAATTATTTTGTATATGATTTATACATGTTAAAATTAGCTGTTTTCTGTTCCAATTTCAGGTAGGTGTGGTTGCAAAGTGGGTAAGGATAGAAAATACTTGGGGATCAAAAACTGCGGCTTGCATTTGATGGTGTGAAAGTCAAAATGGAAACTCAGAATAAGGCTAATCTGATTAAGCAAGTCAATGGCTCTCATACTTCCACCAGAAGTTAATCTAGAATTGAATTTTGAGTCTTTTACGGTGGGTATCTTCAAAGTCTGTTGATTTCAAGACTAAATTAAGAGCCCTTTTGCCCTTGGCTGTGCTGAAAGATTGTTTTGTTTATTAACTAAATCTTTCTGAGAGGGAGAATAGAGTGAAGCTGCTTTCCTACTCATTGGTGATACATCTTGCAGTAACATCTTTCAAATAATTACAGATTTCTAATTCCTCCCTGTCCTCGGGCATTTTTTCCTGCAATCTAGATCAGTTACCAACATCCAGGGATTCTCATGCAGGGTGATGTTTCACGATCACCTCCTCCAACCATGTCCTTGCACTCTGTGGCAGGAAACCCAATGCAGAGTAAATGACAGATAGGCTGAGCGCCTCCACTTGGATCACAATGGCCATCGTGGATCATGGTCACAAGATGTTTTAAGTTCCATTCCATTCCCACACTGACCTTTGTCTTCTGCCTCCTCCATTGTCAGGGTGAGGTCAAATCCAGAGGAACCATCTCTTATTGCATTTGTGAATCGATGGTATGAATATGGAATTTTCCAAGTTCATGTAACCTGCCTACACCCCCACCCCCAAATGTTTCTCTCTCTCCTGTTGATTCACCCAGTTCCCCCTCGTATTTTCCTTTCCAAACCAGATGACTTATAAATGTGGGCAGAGGAATGGCAGATGGAGTTTAATCTGGACAAGTGTCTTGCACTTTGAGAGGACTTTTAGTCGTGTTGGAATGAGGGATCTTGGGGTGCAAGCGCGAGCTCCTTGAAAGTGGCAACACAAGTGTAGGGTGTTAAAGAAATTATTCTTCATTGAGCAGGACATGATGTATAAATGTGATTAGGCCACATTTTGAGTGTTTTCTGCAATTCTAGTTGCTGCATGACAAAAGGAGTTTATCAGGGGGTTGCTTGGGATAGAGCATTGGCTCTGAGGAGAGATTGGACAAATTTGGATAGTTTTCTCTGGAGGATTGGAAGCTGAGTGATGGCCTGGTTGAAATTTATCCAATTATTGTAGTCCTGGAGAAGATAGATTTCTTCTTCCCCCGACCCCGTGGGAGATGTAAAAATACTACGATGCCTATATTGAACATGAGAGGGGAAAAAGGAGAGAAGTGAGGCAGGTTTTTGCACAGTGCAGTGGGGGTCTGGCCCACGCTGCCAGGATAGTGGTGAAATCGCCACGATTTAAGAAGCATTTGGTTGGGCACATGAACAAGAGGGAATGGGTGATGTGTATGGACCATGTGCTGACAGATGGGATTAATTTAAATGAGCATCATGGTCACCACAGACATTGTTCACCAAATGGCCTATTCCTGGGCTGCTCTGTTGGGTGATGATTCATCTCTCTTCAAGGATTGTTGCCAATGGGCAGTAAACTTTTCACAGAGGTCTATCTCCAATGAATATATTTAGAATATTTCCGTGAGTTAATTCCCTGCAGAAACACCAGTTTATCATTCAAGCTGTGTAGCCACAGCAATAATGCAAAGTTTGAAGGCCATCATTACTGAATCCATTTTAATCAGCCTTCACCTTGTACAATGTTCAGTTGAGAAAACAAAATCAAAATGCAACTTTTAACCTCTAAGAAAGATGAGTAATCCTCTGTACCACAAAATTATTGCTGAAAAAATATTTGGAAACTTTTGAGAATTCAGCTTCAAAAGAGGTGATGAAAAGGAACCACAACAAGATTTAAAAAAATTAAACCCAGAACATTTATTAGAAGATGTTCATCACAATAAACATTTTCAGGTTCAGTGATGATAGATTCTGGAATGGCATGTGGCAGTAATAAAAGGAATGCAGGATAGATATATTCCAAGGAAAAATAAAGATTTGGATAGTGGTTTAAATGATTTTGTGGCCAAATTTGCAGAGGTCACCAAGATAGGGGACAGAGCAGGAAATGTAGAAACCGTAAAGTTGCAGAAGGATATAAACAGATTAGGAAACTGGGCAAACTGATGGCAGATGAGATTTAACACAGAGAAATGTACAGTTGTACATTTTGGCAGTGGAAATAAACAGGAAACATACTATTTGGATGGGATGAAAATTCAGACCTTGGATGTGCAAAGGGACCTGGGTGTCCTTGTGCAAGGAAACCTAAAAGTTAATGACCGGGTGAAATTGGTTATGAAGAAAGCGAATGCTATGTTGGCATTCATTTCATGAGAAATGGTGTACAAGCGTAAAGAGATGTTAATGAGGCTCTATGGGGCACTGGTGAGACCTCCTTTTGAGTACTGGGTGCAGTTTTGGGCCCCCTATCTGAGAAAGGATGTGATGTTGTTGGAGAGGGTGCAGAGGAGAATGATGAGGATGATTTCCAGAATACAAAATATAATGTACGAGGAGTGTTTGACAGCTCTTGGGTTGTATTCATTGGGGTATCGGAAATTAAAGAAGAAAGCTCATGGAGACATTTTGTATTTTGAAAGATTTAGATAGGGTGGATGCGGGTAAGATGTTTCCCTTGGTGGGTGAATTGAGGACAAGAAAATTAGAGGTTATCCATCCAAAATAGAGATTGGGAAGAAATTCTTTCACCAGAGTGTCATGGAGCTGTGGAACTTACTGCCTCATACAGCAGTGGAAGGCAGATCACTGGGAGTATTTAAACAAGAAATAGACAAGTATCTCGTTAGTGAGGGCATGAAGGGATATGGGGAAAAGGCTGGAAATTGGAAGTAGTGAAGAGTAGCTCAGTGTGTATTTACGGAGCAGACTTAATGGGCCTGGTGGCCTGGTTCTGTTCTTTTGTCTTGGGATGTTGTTCTCATTTGAGAGAGATTATCGAAGGCAACTGAGAAAAATGGAAACATTCGAGGCAATTGTTGGAGTAGGTTATTTGTTTGCCATCTCTATGTAAAACTCCAAAATTATCTGTCACTTTGGTTCAGTGCCGTTTCCTCCAATCCCTGAGGAACATAGTCTTTCTAATATGTCATGTGTTCTTTCAGCCACAAATGATTCTCTTTTTCAAACATGGCCACAGGTTACTCATGCTTCATTTCAGTCTTGCAATCTTTTTGGGTGGTTTTTCAGTTGTAAATGTGGCAAATTCCATTTTGGGAGTGGATTTCTTGTCACATTTTTCTATGATGTATTTGAAAAAAACATTGTGTGGACTGCAGCTCTTGAATGCAAGTGAGCTGCATTTGTTGTCCTTCCAATGCCATCTGCTGCCTGACAAGCCTTCAACCTGATTCCTGCCCTTTCCAAGCCTTGCTCGTGTTTTCCTCTCCTTGTGACCCCATCGTAATGGTGTACAGACATGCAATAAGCCACCTTGTAAAGGCAGGGTCTGAGACGCAGGCTCGTAATACCCCCAGATTATCTTAAAATCGCAAGATTGGATTGTCAAGGGTTGGGCGTAGTCCACAGATCTGACAGCTGCTGGGCTTCACGGTTGCATATGGTTTTGAAAAAAACTAGGGATTTGCGGCCTTGCAGAGATGATCTTCCCCTGAACAATTCCACCGTGCTTGACTGATACAATATTCCAAATTTACAAGACCTCTCAGCAAACCTCCACGGCAAATATGCATTTGCTAAAATAGATCTAGAACGTGCTTACTATTAGATTCCATTTGAGTCTCCGGATGTCACAAAGACAGCAGTGATGCTCCCGTTCGGCATGTTTGAGTTTCTGAGAATACCATTCGGTTTATGGAAAGCAGATCAGATATTCCAGTGGTTCATGGACCACAAACTCACTGTCCTTGGGTTTGTTTGGTGCTTGTGTTGATCAAGGAGATTCTGGTTGTAAGTGTGGATGAAGAGGAGCACAAGAGCCACCTTATCTCATTGTTTCCGAGGCTTGAGGAATGTGGCATCGTGATCAATCCCAGGAAAGTGTTTCTAGAGCTTCTGATCTTGTATTTTTGGAACCTAGATTTATGCAACATGGTATTTTGCCTAATGAATGGAAAGTGCATGAAATTTGAGAATTTCCTCCCTCCGTTACGTTTGGCCAGTTGTGATGGTTTTTAGGTATGAGGAATTTTTATTGCTGTTCCCTGGTGAATGCCACAGCATCTCTATTACCTCTTACTGAACGACTCAAAGGATCTGATGTCTGTTTTCAAAAAGACCTTAACTTTGAAAGACGATGCCGTGTATGCTTTCCATGATGTGAACACTTTTCTTACAAATGCCACTAAGCTTGTACATCAAATGCCCAAGGCCTTGCTCTCTTACCACAAATGCATCTGTCAGTGCTGTGGGACCAGTGTTCGAACAATGAGTCTGTGGGCAATTGTAAACTTTGGCATTTTTTGTTCCAGCCAAGCGGTCACCGGCTCAGGCAAAGTATAGTACATTTGGGCAAGAACTCTTAGCTATCTATCTCGCAGTGAAACATTTCAGTTTTTAAAAAAAATATATTTATAGTTTTGTATACAGTTCAATATAATAATAGAATCGTATCCAAATGATACTTTCA
Organism: Narcine bancroftii; assembly: GCF_036971445.1. Lineage (NCBI taxonomy): Eukaryota > Metazoa > Chordata > Chondrichthyes > Torpediniformes > Narcinidae > Narcine > Narcine bancroftii. The sequence continues at coordinate 303,705 of NW_027211849.1, forward strand.
GTGATCAAAATAGAATAAAAAAATAAATGTTGTACTGTACATAAAAGTGAGAAGAGATAAAAAGTCTTTTAAAAAAATACAGATCTTGGTGCAAAGCAACTGTGATAACTATTCCCTCCCAAAAGGAAAGGCAGAATATTAATAAAATAGTAGAATTAAACCAACATGATAAGGTTCAACCATTAAGATGAAAGAAAAGTGGTGGTGGGGTGGAGAAGTGAATACATTAGATATCCAAACCCATATCTAAATATGGTTTCCATATTTTGAAGTAGGTATCATACCCAGTTCTAATATTATAAGTCACCTTTGCTAAGGAAATACAATTTTGCATTTCCCCACAATCAATTTTAAGATGGGATTCAGATCTAAAACATGAATTTGAAAAATTAGGAATAAATTAATTGATGTGGCATTAAATATAATTGATGAATAAGTTATAATTAACTAATCTATCAAAAACATTAATTACTGTCCCAAAAAATGTCAGACCAGCAAAAAGGGTCAATTTCAGTTCCCAAATCAATTCCCATCTTTCTTTTGATTTATTCAAGTCTGGGTTTGGACATTCCTCTTGAAGTAGATGATACAATTTGGAAATGTTTCTTTGTAATTCCCTCATGAATCCCAATTTCCAATCCAAGATTTCAGCTTTTTTATTGGAAGGTCATCCTTTGACCATTTGTACAGACCACCAGCCTCTTATGCATACTCTATCTCTACTTGCCAAGGGAGATTCGGCACTTGCACTTCATCCTTCAATTTTCATCGGACACACATGACATCTGAGAGAAAGCAAATGCTGTGGTTGGTGCACTATCCAGGTGTGACATTACATACAACTACTGACATCAATTTCAAAGCCATGGCTCATGCACGGTGCACTGATCCCGATTTCATCAGGTGTAACCAGATCAACTTTGGACTCCATCTTCAAGATGTGACCCTGGATGAATCGGCTGAAAAGTTGGTCTGTGATTTTTTTCCCCCAACAGGAAGGACTAGGCTGTTTGTGTGGGCAGCTATGAGGCAGGAGATTTTCTCTTCACAATCTATCTCTTCCTGGTAGAAGAGCATCAATCAAACTGGTTAAGGAACATCTTACCTGGCTTCATGTTAAACAGAATGTTGGATTATGGGCAAGGACTTGCTTGCTGGGTCAACTCCCTAAAGTCTCCAGGCACATGAAATTCAAGCTAGGGGATTTTGTTGTTTTGGATTCCTATTTCCAGCACGTGCACCTTGTGGCTTGGAAGGTCCACTTCCGCCATCTCGGCAATGTACTTCTCTGCTCACAGGTGAGGACAGGACTACCAGGTGGCAGGATGAAATTCCTATCATCGGCATCTCTGCAGAGACAATTGCTTGGACTTTTTTGGATCATTGGATTCCATCTTTTGGTGTTCTGGGCACGATTACAACAGATCGAGGGTCTCAGTTCGAGTCAGCATTGATCTGAGCTCTCACTGATCCTCTGGGCACTACCTGAATTATGGTGAAGCATTTCAGGGCCAACAGCGTCTTTGAGCATTTTCATTGACGATTGAAAGCACCATTGACAGCAGGTGGCAAATCATCGACATGGAGCGAACGTTTGCCCATGGTTCTCCTTTGCATGACTACAGCTCTTAGGGCAGATCATGGATGTTTAGTGGTAGAGCTAGTCTATGACTGTATGTTGACCTTGCCATTTGAGTTTGTGAATCTGAGTCCAGACACAGTGCTCGTGAACAGGTCAGTTATCTTGACCATCTTCGAGAAAATGAGATTACTCTGATGTTCTCCTATGTGGCAGCATCATCTCCAGTGGATGTGCCAAATGATTGACAACACTGTACTCGTGTGTTTCTTTGACATGATGTTGTTTGTAAACCACTTTAGCCCATTTACGATGGTCCTTTGCGGGTCTTATGGCACCATCCATAGTGTTTTGTGATTGACAGGAATGGAAAAGGTAACACTGTTTCCATCAACAGGTTAAAGCCAGTTTATTTCAAATGTCCACATTCTGCATCAGGGCCAGAGCGAAAGGACCAGTCGTTCCCCTGCATTGCCTGTCTTGCAGTATCATACGAGATCAGGCTGATCTGTCAATCCTCCAGACTGTTACACTGGGGACAGTTCCATTCATTCGCCTCCTTGCATGGATCGGAGGCTGGAGGTGGGGGGGGGAAGGGGGCTGTCACGGTGATGCATCTGCCTGCTTTGGGAACGGTGCCAGTTGCCGCTGATGATGTAATTGAAGCATCACGCTGGAGGAATAGCCCATGTGCGTGGGTGTGTTAAACATCAGTATATGGGTGATGGATCTCGGATGCAGGAGGAGTAGAGAGAGAGTGTCAGGATTACAATGTGGCACTGAGCCAATGATAAAGTCAAAAGGGTTTGGCTGGGTGGTCTTTGGGGAGTTGAAGAATGAAAAGTGTCTGAGGAGGATAAAGACTGCATTGTCTTCTGGAAGAAACGAGTGAGGGTATTCTTTAATTGTTTGTAAACTATGGTATATCAGTGCCGTTACAAATCTAACCCTTCCCTACCTCACACTCATTACCCTCTATTATTTTTCCATCCATGTATCTTAGAGTGTTTTGAATGTCCTTATTGTACCAGCTCCCACCTCCACCCCAGCAATGCATCCCAGACCCTCACTGCTCTGTAATTTTTTTTAAAGCTTGTTTAGACGATCAAATCAAAAGATGAATGAAATTCTACTGCTACATCTCGTGATCTCATCATCATTTCTTTGCAGATTATGGGCAAATTGAGAGAAAAATGTTTGTCTTAAATAGACACTATGCAGGAGAGGGAGAAGGGTGGATCCCTTATTGTATCTGCTGTGCAAATACGAGCTGCATTGTTACACCTCATAGCAACACATGTAACACCTCATCATCAGATGTTGAAGAATACTGGGGAATATTAATGATCTAAAATGCCCAAACTGGAGAAATAAGTTGAGATGAATGCCTCGTATTCCCAAATCGGAATGCACTTTGAAAGGTATCATTGGGTTTTAGTGACTTGCTCATGAACCAGAATTTCTCTCACGTGGGTTCTTGCTCCTGAGACCATTCTCTTGCCTCCATTTCAATAAAGTGGCTACTTTCCCTTCCTGGCTCCCATGCAAGCTTGCTGTGGCTTCTTTTGTACTGACTGTCATTATGTTGTTGCAAAGTACTGTCCATCCATCTTTTCTCAAAATCTGAAATAATCCGTACCAATTCACGAAATATTGATGCTCTCCATTTATTGACTTTCTTGATTTGAGTTTCTTCCCATCCAACGTGGTTTGACAGTGGATGGCACAATCGCAACTCTGTTGCGCTGCTAGTGATAGGGATGGGGTTCAAATCCTACTCTCTCTGTGAGGAGTTATGTTCTCCATGTGTGTGTGCAGGTTTTCCCTGGGGTGGGGGAGGGGAGTCCAGATTTTTCCCACTGTTCAAAAAGTATGAGCGTGTTGAAGGTGAATTGGGAGGCACAGGTTTGTGGGCCTAAAGTGTCTGTTACTGTGCTGTAACGAATCTTAAAGTATCGCATTGACTCTGATATGTCACTAATGTAAATCTTGGTAGTAATGGTGTGTATGATTCTGCTTTGTCTTGATCTCTGCGGCTATTGGCCTCGTCTCTCATGTGGAACCCTATAACTTGGGTGTTTTGGAATTACCTAGTTGTGAGCAGTATATCTGAATGAATAGCTTCACTAATTGCTCACCATGTTAATGTTTAATGTCCATCTATCCTTGTCTGCCCAGTCTGCACTGGAAAATTGAAAATGTTACTCCACTCTTTAAGAAGGAAGAGAGGCAAAAGACTGTAAATTTTAGACCACATCTTCACATAAAAAAATTATCACGTAAATTATGTTATCTTTTCCAAACAAATACAAGCTTTCATTTTGCCAATGATTCATATTTAAATCCACATTATTTTTCCACGTAATAACAATACGTTCCCCAACCAATGCTAATGTGAACCGAATAAACTCAATTTGAGATTTATCCATTCTTAAACCCATTGTTAAAGTTGTAATATACCCCATTTAAAAAAAACAGTGGATCTAACATTAAAGTCGTCTCCAATAATTCTGCCTTAAACTCTTTAATTTTTATCCAAAAAGACTTACATTATCACACAACCAGACAGAATTGAAAAAAAAAGTACCAATTTGAGACCCACAATGAATACATAAATCTGAATGACTAAATCCATATCTTTTTAACTTTTCTGGTGTTTAATTCAATTGATGTAGAAAATTGTAGTTCACCAAATTTAGTCACACTATCTTCACACATAGTAGTCCATCCTTCTTGGGATAATTCTAAGGATAAATCTTTCTCCCATTTAAGCTTTGATTTATCTCAATCCAGTTTGGCCATTTTCTCTTGCAACAAAGAATACATTTCTGAAATAAATCCCTTTCTGCCCAATTTACAATTAAATTTTTAAATTTAGTTAACTTAGGCATGTTCGATTCCCGCCCAAAACTCTTCACTACTGGAGCATGTACTTGAAAATATGCAAGCAAAGAATTTAACGGTACCTCAATTTTTTCCTGAAGCCTAACATAGGAAAAAAAATATCCCATCTTCAAAACAATCTGCTAACACTTGAATACCTTTCATCTGGCAAATCTTTAAACACAGATTATTCATTGAGAAGGATATGTATTTATCCTGATATGATGGAATTTGTAATGAAACCTTATCTCCAGTTCCTATTGACAGATTTCTTTTATACCAAGTATCACATACATGTCATAATACTGGCACATTATAATAATGCAAAAGACGAGGAGTCCATCTAAATATACACTGATGTATAATAAAATGTGAAATCTGTGATAATAACATTTTAGCCCAGTGTGGAGGTTGATTAACATTGAACATCCTATTAATAAATTTTAACTGATAATTAACTAATAATTTAATGAATAATTCTGAAAATGAAGCCATTGTCGTCCCTAATGCATATAGCCATGTTAAATTTTGCAATAATACTCTAGCCAATGAACCTTTCTTTAAAAATATTCTGATTGCTGCATAACTCTTTAAAAAATATGTTTGGACACGAACATGGAATTCATTGAAAAAGATATTGAATATAAGGAAAATTATTCTTTTTAATACAATTCACATGTGCCATTCATGTCAAAGGAAGGTTTTTCCATTTGATTAAATCAGCTTTAATTTTATCAATAGAGAAACATAGTTCAACTTACACAAATGTTGATAATCCACATCAACAATTACCTCTAAATATTTAATTTTCATTTTTCATCTAAGCTGTGTAATCTGTTTACAAGCAGGATAATCTTCCTCTGTAATTGGTAATATCTTCCTCTTATCCCGATTAACCTTATAACCAGACATTTCTCCATTATATGGCGAGCTCTCCACTGGCCACCGTGACAGAGGTGCACCAAAGAAAAGGTACAAGGACTGCCTAAAGAAATCTCTTGGTGCCTGCCACATTGACCACCGCCAGTGGGCTGATAACGCCTCAAACCGTGCATCTTGGCACCTCACAGTTTGGCGGGCAGCAGCCTCCTTTGAAGAAGACCGCAGAGCCCACCTCACTGACAAAAGGCAAAGGAGGAAAAACCCAACACCCAACCCCAACCAACCAATTTTCCCTTGCAACCGCTGCAATCGTGTCTGCCTGTCCCGCATCGGACTGGTCAGCCACAAACGAGCCTGCAGCTGACGTGGACTTTTTACCCCCTCCATAAATCTTCGTCCGCGAAGCCAAGCCAAAGAAAAGAACCAAACAGGTTTGCAGATGTCATAACGATTACTGAGGATTTGTTAAATTTGGATTTGTTATATTCTCTTCCTTTATTTTAATCCCACTAATTTTATCATTTTGTCTTATAGCTTGGGCTAGCGGTTCTATCACCAATGGTGACAAAGGACAACCTTGCCTAGTGGAGCGTGTTAAATTAAACGTATCTGAAATTTGTCCATTTGTCACCATCCTCACCAAGGGATTTTTATACAAGTCTTTAACCCAACCAGGTAAAAAAGGTCCAAACTTAAATCTTTCAAGTATTTAAATAAAAAGTACCTTTCAACTCGATCAAAGGCTTTTTCTGCATCTAATGCCACTATCATTGATTGATTCAAACAATGTCTTGACACATGAATCAACGTCAACAGTCTAACAATATTTTCAGAATAAAATCTATTCTTAATAAAACCTGCTTGATCAACATGTATTAAACGTGATAAATACTTCACAAGTCTATTAGCCAATACCTTAGCTACTATCTTATAAACTACATTTAATAACGATATTGGTCAATATGAGGCAACTTTCAATGGGGCTCTTCCTTTTTTGCATTAACTAAGTCTAGCTCTAGAAAAGTATTCTGGAAATGCTTTTGCTCTTCTGTAGCTTGTTTAAGAACATCCATCAAAACAGGAGACAAGACTTCATAAAATTCTTTATAAAATCCTCCTGTAAACCCATCTTCTCCAGGTGATATTCAATATCGCTTCTTCAATTTCTAAATCACTGAAAGGAACTTCCAATTCTGTCCTATCTTTATCGTCCAAAACCAATAACTCCAAACTACCTTAAAAAAAACTCAACACGTTCCTCATCCTGACTTACATCAAAAGGATATAAATTCTGGTAAAATGAGTGAAATTCATCATTCATTTCCTGAGGTTTAAAAGTAACTCTTATATTATTTCTTATCGCATTTATTGTCCTTGATGCCTGTTCAGTCTTTAATTGCCAAGCAAAACTTTATGCGCTCTTTCTCCTTACTCATAGTAATTCTATTTAGATCATTGTATTAATTTTTCATATTTATATGTTTGCATTATATTATAACAGTTTCAACTGAATCAAAAAAGTCTTTTTATCCACAGTCGAATTTCGTTGGAATTCCTTCTCTCAAATTGTTATTTCCTTCTCCAAATTTTGCCTCTCTGCCAAATGCTGCGTCTTAATTCTTGCAGAATAATTGATTATCAGACCTCTTAAATAAGCTTTTGAAGCATCCCACAGAACAAATTTACTTTGTACTGAATATGTATTAATTGGCAAATAAGATTGAATATGGTCTTTGATTTAACTTAGAAACTTTGGTTGCTTCAATAACATCCCATTAAACCTTCACCGATAAGGGGTCGCTACATTATGCAAACCAGAACATGTGCAGGTGCACAATACTTTATCCAGATCCCTTTGGGGGGGGTAGGGTCACTGTGTTCTGAATTTCAGATTTTTTTGGATTTTGGAAAGCCAGATTTAAGACCACCCAAATTATGCTGCTGTATCCACCCCCACTCCCTTCCAGTCACACTGATATTTTGGCTCCACTCCTCACCTGCCTGACTCGCGCTGCCATCTCTCTCCCACTTGCTGATGTTTGGAGCTTTCCGGATTTTAGATGTCTGGAAAAAGGATTGTGTACTTCTACTTAACAATGAGGAATGATCCGATAAAATCCTACTCATATACTCTGCATGTATAAATCTACCCTGTAATTGTGCTGATGTTAAGCAAAAGTCGATTCTCAAAAAAGGATCATGTCTGGGTGAATAAAAAGAAAAGTCTTTTTCTGTCAGAATTAACTTCCTCCACATTTCCACCAAATTCAAATCTTTCATTGAGTCTAACATCCATTTAGCCATTTTGGTTCTTTGTACAGTTTTTGGAAATTTATCCAACACACAATTAAATTCCACACCAACCAAAATATTTTCATTAGCTTGACCCAGATTCAAAAAATTTCAGAAATAATGTCTTCATTATTTTCATTGGGTGGATAAACATTCATCAAAGTCCATGCTTCAGCAAAAATTTTACAATTCACCAACAGCTCTCGACCCAATGTGGCAGAGAATGATTCCAACTGAAACGGTATCTTCTTAGAAACCAAAGTAGCAACTCACCTCTTGCTTTCGAATTAAATGAAGATGCAAAAACGTGTCCTACCCAATCTCTCATCAATTTCATATGTTCTTTCTCAGACAAATGAGTTTCTTGCAAAAAGGCAACATCAACCTTCATTTTCTTTATATATGCCAATATTCCCTTCATTTTCATCGGATTATTAAGTCATTTAACATTGAAGGTCACAAAATTGAAATGAGCCATAACTTAATTTCTTCTTGAGATTGCCACTTCACAGAGCAATTAAATATTTTAAAAAACCCAAACCCCCCTTTCAAACAATAAGAAACCCCTGTAAAAAATGTAAAAATCTACAAGTACAAAAGTCGGACCCCCCTCTGTGGACCAGCTGCAGTTAATACCACAATTGACAGATGGCTTTAGAAGTAGCAGAGTCAATCACCACCCCCCAACCGAACGTTAAAACATACCAATGTTAACACCCACATTGAGCTTGAGCTTCATCTTCAACATCACTCACCAATTCTGATTCTAATTCTTTTCCCTGTTCCCTTCCCAATTTTAACCTCGGGCATTTTCCCCATCAATTCCTTCAAATCTGGGAAGGAATTTGCAAAAGATAATGCACCATAAGGACTCTCAAAACATTGAGACTGATCTGGCCCATAATTCACCTTAAATATCGTCGGACACCGAAAAGTAAACTTATACCCTTTCTTCCACAGCACTGCTTTGACCAGATTAAAATCTTTCCATCACTTAATAATCTCCTGACTTAAATCAGGATAAAATAAAACCCTATTGCCTTAAACCATCATTGGGCTTTGATCAAGGCAAGCTTTCTGAACTGCAAGCCGCAATATAATTTCTCTATCCTGATATCACAAACATCTTAAAAGAACTGCTCTTGACATTTGACCCAGAAAAGGTTTTCTCCTTCACACCCTATGAGCCCTATCTAAAAAGTCTCGACTCCCAACATCTCTGGAATCCATTTCCAGAAATAATTTTACAGGATCTGAACCATCAATATCTTCCGGCAGACCAACTATCTTAATATTAATTCGACAACTTTGATTTTCTAACGAATCAATGTTTTTTAACAAATCTCTCTTCTGGACATCCTAGCCTGTATACAACTCCTCAATATGATCCATTCTCTCCGCATAATGGTCCCCACTGTCCTTACAGTCAATAAAAATGTCTTCGATCTTCTTAAATTGATCTTGTCCAGTGTCCACTGCTGTTAAACTCTTATTAATATCAACTAGAATAAATGTAATTTATTCACACATACCAGCCATTATTTCCTTTATACCAGCAAATTGATCATTTAAAGTTTCAAAATATTAGGTCATAGAAGACATCATCTTTTCATTTGGTTGGATCAGTTCTGTAGACATGAAGTTGACTTCCATCCCTGTTGCATGGGCCATAAAGACTGGGGAAGGTGTCTGTGGTTAAACAACAGCTTTCATTGGAGATGGAGATGTTCTTAAAGCCTAAGGCCTTCCTTCTGTTAGTCCAACTGCAGCAAATAGTCATTCTTGCTCTTCTTCTTCTGTAATTTCTGAGTTGTCCTCCTCCACTTCATACCTGGCTGCCCAACTGCGGATTTCTTGCATGTGAGAACATCCATCCATGCTGAGAAGCTCAGTAGCACCAGAGGAGCATCTACAGATGGGCCGCTGCATACAGTCAGTCGCCTTCCCGCGAACTCGCGCTCACATTCGGGCACCCACCCCCCTGCTCTCCTTAGTCAAGCCAGGCTTGGGTCAGATTCCACGCTCACTCTCCTGGCCCACCCCCAGGCCAAAGATCTTGGCGATATCTTGCGTCTCTGGAGGCGCAGAGGATGCAGACGTTTCTTCCAGCTTCTCTTGGGTTCCACATTGAGGATTTGGATCTATCTCTAACTGCTCCTGAGGTTCCTTCTGGAAGGTCGGCCTTGCTTCTTCTGCACTTTTCACAGGTTGAAAACCTAGGTTTTTTTCTAAGTTGCTGGTAATGAAATGGTTGTGTATGAACTGACCAGTATAGGCATGGGCTGGCCCACCCTCCTGATGACATCCTCTCCGAGACTCCTCCCTGGACTCCTCCCCAGTGACCCAGGCCATAAAGGTCGAGCAACCTCTTCCATCCCTTCACTTACCTAGCTTGCACGCGGGCCTGCAGTCTTGTGTGTAATAAAGCCTATCGCTCCCCTTAGTCTTTGTCTTTTTGATTATTAGGGCAACTGTCAGTGCCCAACACTGCTGTTTTCCTTTCTTCATTTCCAGAATCCTACAGTAGTAAATTAATGTTCCAAACATTGATAAAGTCAAAAAATTCACTACAGTTCGAGTATTGAATAGTTCAGTCAGGGAGAGGTGTCTTCTCACGTCATTTTCCGATGCCATCTTTCCACGACCCCCCCCACCCCAACCTCCCCTCAGCTGACTCCTTGAACACCATCCAATCCATGAACTCTAGGCAGCCCTGCAGCTGTCTTCCCTCACGTGACCACCTTTTGGTTGTCCTGATCTCGTAAGTGTTGTGAGCAATTTTAGGCCCCATTTCTAAGAGAGGATGTGATGGTGGTTTACAAGAATGACCCTGGGGATGAGAGGAATAATTTGATGGTTCTGGGCCTGTACTCGCCCAAGTTTAGAAGGATGAGTCAGGACCTCATTGAAATCTGATGAATAGTGAAAGTGCTGGATAGAGAGAATTTTGCCAGTACTGGGAGAGTGAAGGACCAGTGGGCACAACCTCAGAATAAAAGGATGTCTGCTTAAAACGGAGATGGAGAATCATTATCATCTCGAGCAGTGATTTTCAAACTCCTCCTCCACACCCCCACCCCCTGGATCATATTCCACTGAATCCTTGTGCCAGAAGTGCTCTGTTAGTAAGGAATTACTTAAGGTGAAATGTGATTGGAAAGAAAAAGTTTGAAAACCACTGTTTTAATTGTACGTCATTGACTTATTCTGTGTGTGGTTTCATAACTCTAGAGGAAATGGACCAATGACAATTTTTCTCAAGCAAAATATTTCCTTCACAATTGGGTCCACTGCAGACTTTCTCAGCCTTTTTTCCCATTCAGCTGCCACTTGAAGAAATCTCTTACTCATTTTTCGACACTACAAGGAATAAAGTCCCAACCTGTTCAAGCTTTCCCTGTAGCTCAACTCCTGAAGATCTGGCAGCTTCCTAGTAAATCTTCTCTGCACTCTTTCAATCTTACTAATACCCATCCTGTAGCTAGGTGACCATAACTGCACACAATACTCTAATTTTTCCCTCACCAACATCTTTTACAACCTCACCATAACTTCCCAACTCCTAATTTCAATATGTTAATTAATGAAGGCCAAGATGACAAAAGCTGTCTTTAGAACCCTGTCGTCCTGTGACACCACTTTCATGGAATTATGTAACTGTGTTTTATCTCTTGCCAATTTCTATCACTTCTTTGTTCAATTTCATAATGTTGATTTCTGGACTATTTTATTGTGCCCCTTGATCTAGAGAGTTCTGGCAGAGCAAAGCAATTTTGTTTTCTTTTGTCAGGTCAAATTTTGTCACATTGATCCAAAAACAAGTATTTTCACCATTCCTTCATTTCAGATTCTCTGCAGCTGTCGTATTGAACCTCACAGTGACGGCATCATGTTCGTCTTGTTTATCCTTTACCCCTCCATCCAGACAGATGTGTTGATCAACGAGTCGACTCCACTCATCCAGCACCACTGCCATTTCTGCTGCTCGGGCTTTTGATCCCACATATTGAATTTGTTATTTCCCCTCTTCTTTTTTCTCAGCAAAGAGTATCAGGTTAATTTGATTTTCTTTCTGAATCCCAGTGAAAGGTTATCGACCTGAAGGTTTTAACTCCAATTATTTTTCCTGTAGATGACCCGCTGAGTATTTCCAGCATTGAGTTTTTATTTTACTGCCTTGGTATATTGCTGAGTGCTTTGAATGGGAGAAGAAATATGGGTTGGGTTAAGTAAAGATTTCTAGATTATGGAGTAGATTTAGAAAAATAGACGTAAAAGTGGAGCGTTCATGGAAATAGTTAATTAATCTTTTCGAATTTTTGAGTCTCCTGCCGGAAAGCTTGGGATACTCACTGGGCTTAATTCAAACCTGCCGGCAGCAAACTCTTAATGAGGTCCCACCTTGTCCTGTGGAGCCCAGCGCATATAACCATATGACTGTTTACAGCACGGAAACAGGTCATATTGGCCCTTCTAGTCTGTGCCAGTTCACATGAACAACTCCACTAGTTTTCCCCTCCAACACTCTGGCCATATCCCTCCAACCCCCTCATATCCATCGACACATCCAACCTTCTCTTAAATGACAGAAAGGACTCTGCCGCAATGATCTCTTCTGGAAGATCATTCCATTCTGCCACCACTCTCTGAGTGAAGAAGCATCCTCTAACATTCCTCCTGAAGTTTTGCACCTTTACCTTGAACTCATGCCCTCTTGTTCCAACCTCCCCTGCCCTCAGGGGAAAGAGTCTACTCATGTCTAGTCTATCTATTCCTTTCATAATTTTGAATACCTCTATCATAACCCCCTTCATCCATCTACGTTCCAATGAATAAAGTCACTGTCTCCTTAATCTTTCTCTGTACTCGAGATGTTGTAAGCCATGTAACATTTTTGTAAATCTTTTCTGCACCCTCTCCTCGTTATCTATTTCCTTCCTCTATTTGGAGACCAGAACTGAAAACAATTCTCCAAACCTGGCCTCACCAATGCCTTAAACAGTTGCAGCATCACTTTCCAGCTATACTCTAGTCTATGCTATGATTTATGAAGCCCAGCAGACCATATCTCAGGATAAGACCCACTGTCTTAACGTCCCTCATATGCAAGATTTTGCCTCCCATCTGCACAATTTCTGTGCTTTCTCCAAGGTTGATCTTGTCATAAGATACCATCAGATCCCATCCATAAGGTAGACATTCCTAAAACGGTGATTATTACCCCTTCTGGGCTTTTTAAATGTCTTAGGATGCCACTTGAGTTGAAGAATGGTGTTCAAACCTGCCAGCGGGTTATAGACACCTTGGGCAGAGATTTAGAGTTCCCTTAGATCTACTTGGATAACATCTGGTAAAAACAATGGCATCTCGAATATGCTGTCCAGACCGACTATATATCATATTCAGGGTGACATTGATATTTCTGAATTAGCCAGTATCCAGGCAATGGACCCCGATGTTCAGGCATACAGTACGGCCATTACTAACCTGGACATACAGCAGAGGGCAGCACAACTGGGTGGCCAACCTAACTTTGTGACATGTCTTTGGGCTACATTAGACCAATGTTTCCTGCATCTTGGAGGAAACACCTTATTGAACAGATACACAGCTTATCTCATCCGTCCATCAGAACATCTGTCAAGCTCATGTCAAATAAATATGTATAGCATGGACTGAGAATGTGTCATGCAATGTGTTTGCACATGTACCTCCTGCCAGACTGCCAAAATTCAGTGCCACACTAAGGCACCTCTTCAACATTTCCCGACGGTATGCAGACAGTTGGAACACGTGCATGTAGACCTGCTTGGATCATTGCCAGAATCTCAAAACATGAGATACATTCTAACAATTGTAGAACATTTCACGTGCTGGCCAGAGGCCGTCCCGTTGCCATCCAGTGACACTGAGACAATGGCCAGAGCATTCATCGTAAACTGGATGGCTAGATTTGGTTTTCCCACATTAATTCAATCCGCGGAACACAATTCACCCACGTTCCCAGCAGCAAGTGAAGTCCACTTTTAAGGCCCGAGTCACTGGTCCCAATTAGGTTGATGAGTTGCCATGCATTCTTTTGGGAGTGCGCACAGCTCCAAAGTAAGATATGACTGCATTGTCCGCAGAGATGGTTTATGGTACGGTCCTTACAGTTTCATGGGACATTCATTTCACAACCAACTCTGATCTGAACTTCCTTCCACAGCTTCGACATGGTATCGCGATCAGCAAAGCTTTTCCTACCCACTGGCTTGGATCCCCTTAACAGAATGTACCCCACCACTCCTGGACACTGATTTTGTTTTTGTGCGCAGACAGGACCTAGGAGTGCTGTTACAACAACCGTATGAGGGTGTTTTCCAGGTGGTAAAGAAGAATGGGTTTGCGTATACTTTAGACATTGGGGGACATTCACAGCTGTTTAGTTGGTATAGACAAAACCTCTGCCCATTTGGATCCCGCTTCACCCTTTCATTGCCCCCAGCCGAGACGATGAGGGTGTCCACCTAAGGTGCATGCAACTGGTGTTTTACTTTCTGGCGACGGTTCTGGTGGGGGGTGGGGTGTGTATCAGCTATGTAGCGGGCCGAGAGAGCCAGGTTCTATGGCGGGCACATGAAATCATAACGCAGACAGCTGGGAAATCATCCATTTAATTGACCGCATGCACGTGGTCCTGCGTGTCGAGGAATGGCACGTTGATCTGTGATTTCCCCTGCCGGAAGGTGCAGGACACTCACAGGGCTTCATTTAAACCTGTGGTCCCGTGGATCTGCAGCAAACTCACAAATGATGTCCCACCTTGACCCATGGAGCCCGGGACACGCTGTAAATAGAAGAAGCCTGTAAAGACTGAATAAAGCAGTTTTGTGTTGACTAACCTGGTATGTGTGTGTGTGTGTGTGTGTGTGTGTGTTGCTTTAGTAGCTCTATCGAAGTATAAATATTTGGGAGGATGATCACACTTACAGGATACTTTTCATCCATCTCACAGCCTGCGGGAAGATGCTATTCCCCAGCCTTTTAGTCCTGATCTTGATGATGGACGTGGTTAAAGATGCTGTTCACTAGATCAAAATGGTCTTTGTACTATTCCTTGAGCCCAATTTGAACAACACTCCCAGTAAATGTCATCTACAGAAAAAGGGAGACCCCAGTGATCCTCACTACTCTGCATCATTGCTGTCTGATGCTATACAGCAACTAGACCATCCAAAGGTCGAGACTCAACTGCGCTCCTGTAAAATCTCAGGATGAGAGCCATTAGCCTTGACTTTCTCGGGCTCCTTGGGAAGTGTAGGCCCTTCCTGACCGATAAGGAGGTGTGATTGTTTTGTGTATTAATACGTGTGCTGTATGGATGGGAATTTTATGTGATTGTATTGTCTATTCTTGCTCTTTAACAATCTTTAGTGGATAGAAGTAGTCATTGTACTTTAGGATGTACAATCATGTACAGATTGTCCTTCAATAGCCATTTGGCCCAGATGTCTATTCAGTCCAAGAATACTTTCCATCACAGGCAGATTTTAAGCATTAACACCATTCATACTTAAACAAACATTGTTTTTAATTTTCTTTTTAAAAAAAACAGGATCAAACTTTAACTTATCACTATTAACAGCCTTCCATTACCCCCTTCTAATTCGAAGTGCAGGTGTATTTAATGTGCATAAAGTTCTTTGACACAACTCCAAGTTCACCGGTGTCTATCAATTCTTATACTGTGCATAGAATTCACCATTTATGAATTTGAATATGAATGATAAGCTCTGGTGCTTAAAAGTAAATGTTTACCCTCCAGGAAAGCTCTTGTTGGTTTCAGAGAGGGATTTCCTGCTCATTGGACACACATAAACTGATTCCCTCTGATCAGCCACTTTGGTGTCTTGCCAAAGAACCTTGACCCATAAGGGTTTTCCAAATGATAACCTCTTCTGCAGGTCACCATTGATTTCCTTTTGTTTCCCTTATTTCAGGTAAAACATCATTTCGAGCCAGCCATTTCCTGTTTTTCAACAGGCTGAACTGAGAACTCACGACCCGTCTTAAAAACAAGATGCTGGCTTGCCATCTCTCTCTCTCTCTCTCTTTTAGAAAAAGCCTATTTGGTCTCTCTTCTCTGCTTGCAAAACCACATGACCTTCTTAGAATAGCAAACTGGTATCAGCCAGATGACTGCACTGGACTCAAACTTCTGAGTCCATTAATCTGTTGCTTTAAAACAATAATCCATTTACACCTGCTTTTGAAATTCTTTAGCAAAACAGTCTCCTTGTTTTGTCTTTGTAAAGACTCTCGGCGCCTGAATGACTCACTCTCAACAAAGCTCTTGTATTTTAAATAAGAGCTGTTTTGTGCAGTGTATGTGTTTGTTTGTGACCAAAACGACTGCTCCAATCCATCTCTTTCAAAAACATCTCTAGATACAATGTAAAATATATAATCTGTCACAGGACAGATGCAGCAGAGGAGTTGTGATCAAATCAATGGTGTCCTTGCAAAAACAAAAGTGGGAAGAGGTATAATCTGTTGAGTAGAGTTTGTAATAGTTTGAAACTTGAACCTCTCTCTATTTCAGGAGACAATTTACTGTCATGTAATTAAAAAGTGTCATGTCACACAAAATTGCTTTTTTCTTGCTATAAGGCAGACAGACTTACCTCTGGCAGAAATTTCCTGAAATGCTTCTTGCAGTCAGAGAAAGACTGAGTGCTCCCCCCCCCCCCCACCACCCCAAACCCTGGGCCAAGTCGCTGAGGGTCTGTGGATTCTCTTTTAATGCTCACAGATGTATGCTCCAGTTTTGAACCTCTGACATAATTAGGAACCATTTTACTCGTATCTTAGGTCTGATACCTGACACCCTTTTAGCCAGTTTTGACCCAGTCTCTAGCAATCCACAGCCTGGTGTGAGTTCCTTGACTGCTTTGTCCAGAAGCCCACAGCCTGCGTGGGTTCCTCTCCTCAAGTCACCAACAGCCTGCCACCTATGTGGGTCTTTCAGCTGCAGAACCCCCCACTGGTCTGCTGCCTTGGTCACTGACCCGTGGATTGAATCCTCTGCTTCTGAGATGTTGGTGGGGTGTGGTCTTTCAGTTTTCTGGTGCCCTGCACTAGTCGTCCGCTTCCCCAGAGTTCACGGTGGCGAAGAAATCTAACAAATCTAAATTTAAAAAAATTAACTAAGAGGAGAATCTCACATGTCTAGAGGGATGGAAAGGGCATTATTACAAATTGAAGCCTGATATTTGAATATTCAGGTGCCAAATTTGCAAAAGCATAGAGTTTCTATTTAATTTTTTCCAAAGAAATACAACTTTGAATTTTTGCATGTCATCTTGGCATCCCTAAAAATATATGGGATTTCCAAGTAAGTTCAATACATGTCCTCATCACCGCTAACGTTAATTTAACAAATTTCAATTGATATATTAATAGATTTAATTTGGTCCTTGTTCCTTCCATATTTCTTAATAAAAATAAGGTCAGATTCTGTGGAAAAACATCTCCTATAACTTGTTCCATAAATATTGTAATTCTCCCCAAAATGATCTTGCATTAGGACAAAGATAAGTTGAATGCAAGAAAGTTGCGATATCTTCACCACACCTAAAACATTGATGTGATAATTCTGATTTTATTCTATTCAATTTTACTGGTGTAAGAAGTAACTGTAGAAGAAAAACTAGTTGTGAATTCCTTCCTCACTGCTGCAGTGTGGAACTTTGGTCAATAGATCCAAAATGCTGCATTGAAGTGAATTAATACAACTCCCCTGGATCACGCGATCAAGAGAGCAAAAATAAATTATGAAAGTAAGCTTGCGGGAAATATAAAAACCGACTGCAAAAGCTTTTATAAATATGTCAAGAGGAAAAGATTGGTGAAATCCAGAGTAGGTCCCTTGCAGTCAGAATCAGGGGAATATATAATGGGGTGTAAGGAAATGGCAGACCAATTAAATTCTTACTTTCATTCTGTTTTCACAAGAAAGGATACAAATAACATCCCAAGTATGTTGGGAAACATAGAGACTAATGCAAGGGAGGAACTGAAAGAAATCAGTATCTCTAAGGACATGGTCTTGGGGAAATTGATGGGATTGAAGGCAGATAAATCCCAAGGACCTAATAATCTACATCGTAGGGTACTCAAGGAAGTGGCCATTCAGATAGCAGATGCTTTAAGAATTATTTTCCAGAAATCGATAGATTCAGGATCAGTACCCATGGAGTGGAGGGTAGCTAATGTTACCCCACTATTTAAAAAGGGGGGTAGAGAAAAAGCAGGGAATTATAGGCCGGTGAGCCTTACATCAGTAGTGGGCAAAATGATGGAATCCATTATTAAGGATGTAATAGCGGAGCATATGACTAGCAGAGAAGGGATCGGACAGAGTCAACAGGGATTTACAAAAGGTAAATCGTGCTTGACAAATCTATTGGAATTCTTTGAGATGGTGACAGGTAAAATAGATGGGGGAGAGCCAGTGGATGTGGTGTACCTGGACTTCCAAAAGGCCTTCGATAAGGTCCCGCATAAACGACTGGCTTACAAAATCAAGGCTCATGAGATTGGGGGCAAAGTATTGATGTGGATTGAGAACTGGCTGGCAGGTAGAAGACAGAGAGTTGGGATAAATGGCTCATTTTCTGAGTGGCAGGCTGTGACCAGTGGGGTGCCACAGGGATCTGTACTGGGACCCCAACTGTTCACAATTTACATTAATGATCTGGATGAGGGGATTTGATGTAATATCTCCAAATTTGCAGATGACACTAAACTAGGAGGGGTTGTGTGCACGGAAGTGGGAGTCCGGAAGCTCCAGTGTGATTTGGATAAATTGAGGGACTGGGCAGATAGATGGCAAATGCACTACAATGTGGATAAATGTGAGGTTATCCATTTTGGTAAAACAAACCGGAGGGCAGATTACTATTTGAATGGCAATAGATTAAGAGATGGTGAAGTGCAGAGAGACCTAGGGGTACTTGTACACCAGTCTCTGAAGGCGAGCATGCAAGTACAGCAGGCGGTTAAAAAGGCAAATGGTATGTGGCCTTCATATCAAGAGGGTTTGTGTATAGGAACAAGGATACCTTACTGCAGCTGTACAGGGCCTTGGTGAGACCGCACCTGGAGTATTGTGTGCAGTTTTGGTCACCTTATCTAAGGAAGGATGTTCTTGCAATGGAGGGAGTGCAGAGGCAATTCACCAGGCTGATACCTGGAATGGCAGGAATGACTTATGAGGAAAGATTGCGCAAATTGGGATTGTACTCGCTGGAGTTTAGAAGATTGAGAGGGGATCTCATAGAGACATATAAAATTCTGGCAGGACTGGACAGAATGAATGCAGATGGGATGTTTCCAAGGATGGGAAAATCCAGAACCCGGGGCCATGGTTTGAGGATAATAGGCAAACCATTTAGGACCGAGATGAGGAGGAATTTCTTTACCCAGAGGGTGGTGAATCTGTGGAATTCATTGCCACAGAGGGCAGTCGAGGCAGGTTCATTAAATATATGTAAGAGGCCAATTAGATATATTTCTTCAGTATAAGGGTATTAAAGGTTACAGAGAGAAGGCAGGGACGGGGTATTGAACTTTAAGATCAGCCATGATCTCGTTGAATGGCGGAGCAGGCTCAAAGGGTCGAATGACCTACTCTTGCTCCTATCTTCTATGTTTCTATGTTTCTATTGCCAAATCAGTCTCCTGAGGAGGTTTTCAAATCCAATAGCCTGAGTCACCTGACTCCAGGTGCAGCTTTCAGATAAAATCCTTGCTGACATCTGCTACATGACTGATGTAAAAACAATTATACTGAACTAATTTATGTCTTGCATTGAGATCCTGATATGGATCTCCCCATATTTGCCAATCAATTACAATATTCAGATCCATTTCTCACCTTTGTCTCAACTTATGAACTTCTCATTTAAAAGTTCCTACTTGTAATAAAGAGGACATTATCAAATAATTTTTTTTAACAATTCCTCTTTATAAGGAATTTCTATTTCAGTACAACATGGTTGGTCCCAACTTATCCTTCAAATATGCTCTTAGTATAAAACGCAAAGCTTACCAGATTCATGTAAAACAGCAATAATTACAGTAATACTAAAGCAAGGGAAAGATCCACTCACACCAGCGTCATATAGACCAATATCTTTACTTAACACAGATTATAAGTTAATAGCTAAATTATTTGCAAATAGATTAGCAGAGTATGTACCGAAAATGGTAAATCTAGACTAAACTGGATTTATCAAAAAAAGACGCACAACAGACAATATTTGTAAATTTATTAACTTAATTAATGCAGTAGAAGGGAATAAAGCACCAACAGTAGCAGTTGCTTTAGACGCAGAGAAGGCCTTTGACAGAGTAGAATGGAATTATTTGTTCAAATTATTGCAAAAATTCAGTTTACCGGAGAAGTATATGAATTGGATTAAAGCATTATATAAGGGACCATTAGCGAAAGTGACAGTAAATGGACTTAAGCAGGTCAACACGACAGGGATGCCCACTATCACCTTTATTGTTTGCGTTAGCTATAGAACCACTAGCAGAATTGATAAGAACAGAAAATAATATAAAAGGGATAAAAATAAAAGACAAGGAATATAAAATCAGTTTATTTGCGGATGATGTTATAGTATACTTAACAGAACCAGAACTATCAATAAAAGAATTATATAATCAATTGAAGGAATATGGAGAAGTGTCGGGTTACAAGATCAACGTAAATAAAGGTGAAGCAATGCCTATGAATGATGTGGATTTCTCAAAATTTAAGAAAGAATCACCATTTAGGTGGCAAATGCAAGCAATAAGATACCTAGGTGTACAAATAAACAAAAATCTCGGCCAACTATATAAACTCAATTATTATCCACTAATGAAAAAATTACAGGATGATTTAGAGCATTGGAAAGATTTACCATTAACACTAATAGGAAGGATAAACTGTATTAAAATGAACATTTTTCCAAGGATATTATACCTATTTCAGGCATTGCCAATACAACTGACAGAGAAATTCTTCAAGGAGTTAAAGAAAATAATAAGGAAATTTTTATGGAAAGGGGGGAAACCGAGGATAGCACTAGATAAATTAATAGAATGGTAATAACAAGGAGGCTTACAACTGCCAAACTTAAAAAAATTATTATAGAGCCGCACAATTAAGATACCTATCAGATTTTTATCTAACAAGGGAAAAGCCAGATTGGACGAGATTAGAATTAGATAAAATAGGGGAAAAGACACCTGAACACATATTATATAAATGGGATGAAAAATTGGTACAACATAGAAGTTCTCCAGTATTACATCATCTACTCAATATTTGGAAGAAGATTCATGTAGAAAGAAATAAAACAAATTATCAATTACCAAAACTAATATTGACGCAAAACAAGTTACTCTCTTTTACAATAGATAACCTTTCCTTTAGAGAATGGGAGAAAAAAGGGATTAAAAGAACAGAAAATTGTTTTTCAGGAAATAGATTATTATCCTTTGAACAAATGAAAGATAAATACAATATAACTCAAGATACAGCACTGGCATATTACCAATTGAGATCCTATTTGAAGCATAAATTAGGAAGCAGTTTGAGTTTGCCAGAGGGAAGTAACTTTGAATATGTGATTACAGATACAATGATAATCAAAAGATTTATAACAAATATGTATATTAAACTGCAAGAAAAGGAGAATGAGGAAACAAATGGTAAAACTAAACAAAAATGGGAACAGGATTTAAATATAAAGATAAAAAAGGAAACATGGGAGAAGTTATGCTCTGGAACGATGAGAAATACAATAAATACGAGGTTATGTATGATACAATATAACTGGATACACAGGCTATACATTACACCTCAAAAGTTAAATAAATGGGACCCAACAGTATCTGATAGATGTTTTCGATGTAAAAAAGAAATAGGAACAACAATTCATGCAATCTGGGCATGTGAAAAAGTAGAACAATTTTGGGAAGATCTCAATCAGATATTAAATAAAATAACAGAAAACAATATACCAAAGAATCCAGAGATCTTTCTCCTAAGTAACATAAAAAACAAAGAATTTGGAATTGATTTGGAGGATGCACAAAAAAGATTTGTTAAGATAGCTCTAGCCGTAGCAAAAAAATGTATTATGTCAACCTGGAAATTGGAAGATAATTTCAAAATACAACAATGGTATATAGAAATGAATAAATGTATTACATTAGAAAAAAATAACATATATTTAAGAAATAATATTGAAATATTCGAACAAATATGGGAGCCTTATATTAAACACAATAGCGAAAACCTACCGGGGACAATCACTACCTAAGTTAACGGAAGGAAAAGGAAATGAAAAGAATGGACTCAGTGGAATTTCTGGTGTATTTTTATTGAATGACAACATTGTCTGACTGGTTTAATGTATCCTAGATTTTATACCTTAAATGGACGGGAGGGGGGAGGTGGGGAGGGTGGGAGGGGAGGAGGGAGGGGGGGAGAAAATGACATTGTATATGTGTGAAAAGGAAAAAATGTGTATCATGGTTAATGTGATTTATGGTGTGAAATAAAAAAATATATATAAAAAAAAATATGCTCTTAGTTGGAAATAGCAAAAAAGATTGCGATGAGTTATACGATATTTATTTCTCAGTTGCTCAAATGACATTAATTGACCCCTTTCATAACAATCTTCAACATTTATAAACCCTTTACGAAACCAGCTATCCAGCAATTGATGATCCTGAAGATACGAGGATACGAGGATTTTGAATCAAAGCCATTCTGGGTGATGTACATCCACTTACACCGTTTACATCATTTATTTTATTCCATATATTAATCAAATGTTTCAACAATTGTGTATCTTTATCACCAACCATTAATTTTGATTCCCACTTGTACATAAATTCTTCTGCTTTTCCCTCTCCTATTTTATTTGATTCTATTTTAACCCTTTCACCAAAAGAAGCAAGAAATCTCATTTGAGCTGCTCCATAACAATTTTTAAAAAGAGGAAGCTACAGTCCTCTCAATGCAGAATTTGCATTGGGTTATTTGTAACATGGGATTCAATCGGAAATGGGTTCACATGACATAAAACCACGATGCAGAATGTTTTCTAAGAATGGAATACAAGAGGAGGGTTCACTAGGTCTCCAGCAGGATATAGATCACAAGATATAGGAGCAGAAGTTGGCCCGTCGAGTCTGTTCCACCATTCTTCCACTCAGCCCCACTGCCCAGCTCTCTCCCCATTACCCTTAATTCCTTGACGTATCAAATACCTGTTAATCTCTGCCTTAAATACACCCAATGACCTCACGTGGGTTTCACGACCCATTGACAAAATCAATTTTTCCACATTTGTTTTAAATTGACACCCTTTTATCCTGAAATTATGCTCTCCTGTCCTAGAATCCCCTACCATGGGAAACATCTATGCCATATGTACTCTGCCCAAGCCTTCCAGCATTTGAAATGCCTCTGAGGTCCCCCTTATCCTTCTGTACTCCAACTAATACAGTCGAAGAGTCGACAATTGTTCCTCATACACTAACCCTTTCATTCCTGATATCATTCCAGTAAATCATCTCTGACCTTCTCCAACACCAGCACATCTTTTCTCAAATACAGCACCCAAAACTCTAATTCTGATTGAATGGAAAGGGAATTCTCCAACGACACAAACACAACAGTGAAATGATATTATGTCTTGTTGATATTTACCACTCGGGAAGGTTCTTGTTGTGTTGTTCAGGGAAGCATTAGTGTTTTTGTGACTCAATGTACCAGCATCTGAAGTTTGTTATCTCTTCAGAAAAGCTTGAAAGCTTTAGCATAGAGCAGAGCTGAACCAGGTCTTTGCAGGTATTTAAGGGAGTGTGTGGGCAGGGTTTGTTCTGGACCAACAATCTCACCAAATGACTCTGCTTGAAATCAAGATTCAAACCATTTTGAGCAATACAACAGGAATTGTTCCCTGAGGAGTTTTCTTTCAATAGTGGAAGTGATTTTTTTTTTAAAGCCTGTTAATATTCCTGATGCAGATGTTTGTATTTAACTTTCAGGTTGCTATCTGTTGTTAACTTGGAGGCCTTTAATGGGGTGACTGGGTGGAGTCTTTGCTTTAACCAAGCAGTTCTCTTGCAATTTTCCAGCTGTTGGATGCGATTCAGTTGCTTGCAAGTTTAGCAAGTGGGATTTTGATGTGAAATTGCAACTCACAGCATCATTTTTGTGTTTGAAAATGCCAATGTGAAAATTTTAACTTTAGTCTTCTTGGTTTGCTCAAGTTTACAGAGGAAACGTTGGGTGAAGCTGAGAAGACAGAGTTGGATGCCCATTTGGGGAATCGGCTGGGCAAAGCAGAAAGGACAAAATGAGGGGCTGAAAAAATAATGAAGCAGACTGAAGTGCCGTTGAACCAAACCCAGGTAAAGAATTTAATTTTGTGCAGCGTACTTAAGAGACCAAACGATTTAGGCTTTTAGTGGTGACCTATTTAAATGAACAAAATCTGATTAGAATAGAACTTTATGGAATGTTTGGAAGTTGCCACAAAAAAATGGAGCATATAAATTAGATAAATGAACAATACAATGAGCCTGGTGTCACAGTATCTGCCTCCCTCTACCGTACATCACTGTTAAACCTTCTCCCCAATATGAACCTGATGTCACAGTATAGGTCAGAGTTTATTGTACATCACTGTTAAACCTTCTCACTACAGTGAATCCAGCATCAGTATATCTGTCCCAGTCTACTGTACATCACCATTAAACGTTCTCCGCACTGTGAACTTGTTGTCACAGAATCTGCCACAGTTTATCATACATCTCATTAAACATTCTCCCCACTGTGAACCTGGTGTCACAGTACCTGACACAGTTTATCGTACATTACTGTTAAACCTTCTCACTGCTGTGAAGCCAATGTCACAGTAACGATCTCAATCATCCATACATCAGCATTAAACCTCTCTCCACTGTGAATCTGGTGTCACTTTGCCTGCCACCCCAATATGAACCTGATGTCAAAGTATCTGACACTGTTAATCGTAGATCAATGTTAAACCTTCTCACGAATGTAAATCCTGTCTCAAAGTTTCTGCCTCAGTCTATCGTACATCAACGTTTAACTTTGTCCCCCCTGTGAATCTGGTGTAATAGAATCTTCCTCAGTCTACCGTCCATAACCATTAAACCTTCTCCCCACTGTGAACCTGGTGTCACGGTGTATATCCCAATTTACAGTTTATCACTGTTAAACCTTCTCCCCCCCCTGTGAACCTGGTGTAATGGAATCTGCCTTAGTCTACCGTCCATCACCGTTAAACCTTCTCCCCACTGTGAACCTGCAGTCACGGTATATATCTCAATTTACAGTATATCACCGTTAAACCTTCCCCCCAACGTGAACCTGGTGTCACAGTATCTGCCTCAGTCTACTGTACATCACCGTTAAACCTTCTCACTACTGTGAACTTGTTGTCACAGGATTGATCTCAGTCTATAGTACATCACTGATAAACCTCTTCCCCACTGTTCACACGGTGTCACGGTATCCATCTCAATTTACCATACATCACTGTTAAACGTTCTCCCCAATATGAACATGATGTCACAGTATCTGACACAGTTTAAAGTAAATCACTGTTAAACCTTCTTAGTACTGTGGAATCCATCTCACATTTTCTGCCTCAGTCTACCGTTCATAAACATTATGAACCTGTGAACCTGGTGTTAAAGTATCTGCCTCAGTTTAACACACATCACCATTAAGCCTTCTTACTGCCCTGAACTCAGCGTCACAGTATATGCCAACGTCTACTGTACTTTACCGTTAAAACATCTCCCCACTCTGAACCTGGTGTCGCAGTATCTCACACAGTTTATTGTACATGACTGTTAAACTGTGTTAATGTTGTGTTAATGTACATCACCATTAAACATTCTCCCCATGTTGACCCATTTTTCACAGTTTTTCCCATTGTTTATCGTACATCAGAGTTCAACCTTCTCCCCACTGTAAACTTGGAGTCACAGTATATTCCACAGTTTATTGCACATCACTGATATTCTTTCCCCTCGTTGTGAATGCGGTGTCACCATATCTGTGTCAGTCTTCCGTACATCACCATAAACTTCGCCCCAATGTGAACCTGGTGTCACTTTATCTGCCACAGTTAATATTACATCACCGTAAAACCTTCTTCCAACTGTGAACCTGATATCACAGTATCTACCACAGCTTATCATGCATTACTGTTAAACCTTCTCACTACTGAAAACTTGGTGTCACAGTATCTGCCAAAGTCTACTGTATATCACTGTTAAATATTCTCCCAACTGTGAACCTGATGTCACAGTGTCTGATACAGTTTATCGTACATTACTGTTAAACCCACCAGATAAGCTCCAGATAGCGAAAGAGGAGTTCTCGCATCTGCAGGAACTGGGGATCATTCGTCCCTCCGACAGTCCTTGGGCCTCGCCGCTTCACCTGGTCCCAAAAGCCTCCGATGGCTGGTGCCCCTGCGAGATTATCGACGGCTTAATGACACGACAGTACCTGACCGTTGCCCCATCCCTCACATTCAGGACTTTATAGCCAATCTGCATGGTGTGAGAGTATTCTCCAAGGTCGATCTGGTGTGCGTGTACCATCAAATCCCATTGCACCCAGAGGACATCCCCAAAACGGCCATCATCACCCCCTTCGGCTTGTTCGAATTTTTATGCATGCCTTTCAGGCTCAAGAACACCGCCCAGACATAAGGCACCTCATGGATACGGTGCGCAGGGATTTGAATTTCGTGTTCATTTATCTGGATGACATTCTTGTCGCCAGCAGAGACTGGGCACAACACAAGTCTCACCTGCACACCCTCTTCTCCCGACTGGCCGAATTCAGCCTAATGATCAGCCCGGCCAAATACCAGTTTTGTGCAGAAGAACATTTGGATGGGATGAAACTAATCCAGAATCCATTGCACAAGATTGGAAAAATTAGATTGAGCGTCTTCAAATACTTGGAAGTTTTGACGTCAACAGACTTTGGAGTAGCCACATTTGCTCAGTTACACCATTTTTCTGATCTAAGTGAAGGTAGTTTTGATCCTGTCAGTTACTGAGTCCTGTGAAATAACCAAGTGCGAGTAGATGGTGGATTTGTAATGGGAAAAGCCAGAGTGGCTCCATTAAAGTCAGTCACAAGACCTTGAATGGAATTGACTGCTGCTATTATGGCGAGCAAAATGGACGCTATGTTAAGAAGAGAATTACAGATGGAGTTAGCAGATCCTGTGTTTTGGACTGATAGAACATCAGTGCTTAAATATATTAATAATGAAATCATGAGGTTTCATCTCTTTGTGACTGACAGAGAGAATGAAAACCTGGACAACAACAAATGGCAGATTTACCACAGGACAGAGTTTCACCTGATGAATTCTCATTTACATCCGTGGAAGTTGATTATTTTGGTCCTTTGCAAGTAAAGTGAGGACGAAGTGTTGAAAAACGATATGGAGTTATTTTCACTTGTTTGACTATGAGAGCAATTCATATTGAAGCAGCGTCATTGCTTGAAACAGACTCTTTTATTAATATTCTTTGGCGTTTTATTCCTAGACGTGGTCAAGTAAAAGAATTATGTTCTGATAATGGATCTAACTTTAAAGGAACTGAACGAGAATTATGAAAAGTCATTCAAAATTGGAATCAACATCAAATTCCTGATGCATTATTTTAGAAAGAAATTAATTGGATATTTAATCCACCCATAGTTATGGGTGTGGTACGGGTAAGGGTTAGTTGGTTGTGGAGAACGTTTACAAAGGTCTGTACTGGGCAGTACTGGGCAGCAATGCTTAATGTTGTAATGGATGCGGAAGCTCTGGGAAGGGGTAAGGGAGGGACTGGCCAGGAAGTCTGCAGATGCTGGGGCCGAGGGCAATGCACAAACATGCTGGGGAAACTCATGGATAGTTTTGTGAGGAGCAGGTCCTGCATCACGAGTCAAATTGAGTATTTCGAGGAGGTGTCAAAGGAAATAGATGAAGGTCAAGGTCTGTATGTGCTGCACGTGGATTTTAGTAAGGTGCTTGACAAGGTCATCACGGTGGCTTCATTCAGAATGTCGGGAGGCATGGGATCCATGGAGCCTTGGCTGTGTGGATTCAGAATTGGCTTGTCTGCAGTAAACAGAGGGTCGTAGTAGATGGAACAATGACTAGTGGCGCACCAAAGGGATCTGCTCTGGGACACCTGCTCTTTGTGATTTTTATGAATGATGATTGGAGTGGAAGGGTGGGTATGTCAGGGGATGACACAGAGGTAGAAATATTGTAGACGGTGTAGAAGGTTGTCATGGGGCATCCAGTTTGCAGAGAACTGACAGATGGAGTTGAATCCTGTAAATACAGATGTACTTAAACAAGCTACTGGTACAGGTTTATTTCCAGAGTCATTTTCAAGGGCACGAATAAAAGTTATTCCAAAGAAGGTTGGAGACCCATTAGAATTAGCTTCATATAGACCAATATCTTTATTGAATGCGGATTACAAGAACGTGAGAGCAGAGCACTTGGTTAGTGACAGGATTATGAACAGTGTGCAGGACAGAGAAATATTTAGATCCTGCTCCATAAATCACTCAAGGTTGCTGTGCAAATTGAGAAGGAGTTTAAGATGGTGTATTGTGTGCTGGCCTTCAGGAGTCAGGGGATTGAGTTCAAGAACCGAGAGGTAACGTTGCAGATATATAAAATTCTAGTCAGACCACACTTGGAATATTGTGTGCATTCCTGGGGCGAGAATACCAGTGGACGTCTAAATAAGCTGAGATGAGGGAACTTTAGACAAGATGTGAGGGGTACATTTTATTCACACAGAATGTAGTGGGTGGCTGGAATGCATTGCCAGGGGTAGTAGTGGAGGCTGGTCCAAACAAGGCATGAAAAAGATTTTAATATAGGGACAGGAATAAAAGAAAAACAGAAGGTACTGGTGAGAGGGAGGGAAGAATAATATTGTTGTGGGGTAGGTTCAGATGGGTCAGCTGATGGGACTCGACTGATCCATCCATGATTTGTCCAGCATCTTGCTGCCATGTCATGGTGAACCAGGGAGTTGACTGATGGAGACACAGTACTCTGAGGTCTGAAGATATAGATTGTGGTTTTCTCCATAACACACTTCCTCAGGTAAAGTAGAGGAAGGGAAAGGCCCTAGTGTGCAGGGGTAGGGAGAGGGGTGATGGGGGAAGAGTTGGGGCCCTCCAAAGGCATCGTGATCAGGCCACGGAGACAGTATCTCTATCACTCGTATTTCTCTTCCCAGGAGAAGGAGTGATCTCAGAGACAAGACACGAGTCCAGAAGAACATTGCATCCCAGCTGAACAGAGGACGGACAACATCATGATGGCCTGAACCCCTCCCCTTCTCCCTCTGGCCCTGCCAACTACATTCCCCACCTCTTCCATATTCCTTCACGCACGTCCCCCTCCCATTACTCCCCTACCTCTCCTCCATTACAACCCCCTCCCGCTCACCTTCCCCTTCACCTACCTTCACACCTATGCCCAAAACTCAGCCCTCCTCCCTTCGCCTCCCCTTCCACTCTCCTTTCCCCCTCCACTTCGCCTCCTACCTTTTCCCTCCTTCCCTTCCCCTCCCCTTCCCTTCCAACCCCTAACAGGGGAAGGAGGGATAGGGGAAGGGGGTAGGAGAAAGGGGGTAGTGAGAGGGTAGGGGTAGGTAATGGGGTAGTGGTAGGGGGTGCGGGTATGGGTTAGGGTTAGGGGAAGGGTGTAGGTGTAGAGGATAGGGGTAGGGTTTAGTTTAAGTTTGGGGAAGGTGGGTAGAATTAAGATAAGAGTCATGGACGGGTAGAGGAACAGTTAGGTTTAGGGTTAGGAGATGTGGGCTCGGGTTTGGTCGAGGTTTAGGGATAGGTTTAGAGTTCGGGGAAGTGGGCTTGTGTTAGGTTTAGGGGAAGGGGGTAAGAGTAGGAGGTAGGGGTGGGGTGTGAGTTGGTGTTTGGGGAAGGTGGGTAGGATTAGGGTTGGGTTTAGGGGACAGCGTAAGGATAGGGTTAGGGGACAGGGTGGAAATAAGAGTTATGTTTGGGGACGTGGTGTAGTGTTTAAGGGTATCGGTAGTGTTAACGTTAAGGTTAGGGTTTGTTAGGGGTTAGGGTTAGGTTGGGGAGGGGAGCGGGGGAGGCGAGCAGGGCACGGGAAATGGGGAGGTGATGGGGAGAGGAATGGGCAGCGGAATGAGGAGGGGTACGGTGTAGAGGAAATGGGAGTTGAATGGAGGAAGGCATCCCTACCCCCTCCCCTCCCCACCCCTACCCCCACATTATCCTTGCCTCCTCTCCTCCTTCCAGAGGAAGCCGGGACTCATTCCGGCCAGAACCTCCCAGTGGTTTCAGAGCCTCCCTTTCAGGAAGTGACTTCGACGCTTGCCGCTGGACATACATCTTGTCTCTTGATTCATTCTATACCGTTGATATTAAATTTAAAAATGGTTTGGTCTTTTGAAGCTTGAACTCAAAAGGCTGGTCCAGATAGACCACAGAAACAGGCCCTTCGGCCCCACTCTCCTGCTGGCTGTGCTGTTGTAATCAGTCCATATTCCTCTCCACCTTTTCATTCTTATCTCCCATCCAGCTCATGTTGCCTTGTCAATCTCACGGCCTGTGGGAAGAAGCTATTTCCCTCCCTGGCTTCTCTCCTTTTATTCCTCCATATCTCCTTCCTGATGGCAGGGGGACATAAATGCTCTTTGCTGGATATCTGTGAGTCTATTTACAGAGCCCATCCCTGCAAAAAATTCAGGGGTCCCTTTCCTTGAGGTTCCACCCATGTTGCCTCTCCCTCAGCACTCTCTCGTCAG
The DNA here is from genome assembly GCF_036971445.1 of Narcine bancroftii. Taxonomy (NCBI): domain Eukaryota; kingdom Metazoa; phylum Chordata; class Chondrichthyes; order Torpediniformes; family Narcinidae; genus Narcine; species Narcine bancroftii. Next base: position 334,279 of record NW_027211849.1, read on the forward strand.
AACACAACTGCACCGTCCTTCCCCTCCTCTCCCAGGTCTCAGTATCCCCCTGACAATTCCGGTCAGCTGCCATGTCTACACCCTGTCCCACCTGCTATCAAATGCCCTGCATCCTCCTTCCCCGTTGGTTTCATCCTGTTATCAGGCATCAGGATGGACCCCACCCTGTTAAAACTACCCGTATTCTCTCTGATCTCTCTGCGCCTCTGCCCTCCATCCAGGGGTCTTGGTTGTCTTGTGGTGATGGTGAAGAACAAAGTACCAACTCAAGGAGATGGGGAGCAGTAAGGAGACCCCCAGTTCCAGTAGACAGGGAGAACCACAGAGATGCCCAACTCTGTCAATCCGGTAGAACCTGGTCATCAGGTGCAAGGAGCTCTTGGTACTGCTGCACGTGAGGCAGGTGTGGCCCATCCCCACACCTCCACCCTGTCAATTCCCAAACCACATTTCCTATTCATGTGGGGGTCCAAAATGGATAGAGTCTGGAGGACCATGTACGTCGTCAATCAATGGGGGCATAACCCTAACCAGCATGGCTATTGTGTATGGCTGTGCTTGGAAACAAAGTGCAAGGGCACCAAAAGCCGCTATGTGCTGAGGTTCTACCTGGCTCAGGTGTTGCGAAAGATTGGTCTGGCCCTGATGCCACACAATGTCCTAGTCAGCAGGACTTTGCCCCATCACCTTCATGGGAATGGTTGCATAGACAAACACTATTGACCACAGGGCCATCAGGCAGTGGTCAGCATGGAATTCCTGCTGACACAGAGACTAGGACTTGATGAGATACTGCGGGGTGGTCCCCTGAGCAGAGCATCCAGAGACAGATATCCAGAACTGCTGGAAGACCAGAATCTCAGTGAAAGATGCCCTTTGGTCTGCCTGAAACCCAGATAAGAGAAGCAAACACTAGAAGCCCAAAGCAAAGGGAGGAAGGTTTAGCGGCAATATAAGGGGTACTTGTTTTTACACAGAGTTGTGGGTGCCAGGAATGCCTTGCCAGGAGTGGTGATGAAGGCTAAAATATTTGCAGCATTTAAAGGCTTCTTGGACACATGAATGAAGGAAACATAGAAGATAGGAGCAGGAGTAGGTCATTCGACCCTTCGAGCCTGCTCCGCCATTCAATGAGATCATGGCTGATCTTAAAGTTCAGTACCCCGTCCCCGCCTTCTCTCCATAACCTTTAATACCCTTATACTGAAGAAATATATCTAATTCCCTCTTAAATATATTTAATGAACCTGCCTCTACTGCCCTCTGTGGCAATTAATTCCACAGATTCACCACCCTCTGGGTAAAGAAATTCCTCCTCATCTCGGTCCTAAATGGTTTGCCTATTATCCTCAAACCATGACCCCAGGTTCTGGATTTTCCCATAATTGGAAATATCCCTTCTGCATCCATTCTGTCCAGTCCTGCCAGAATTTTATATGTCTCTATGAGATTCCCCTCTCAATCTTCTAAACTCCAGCGAGTACAATCCCAATTTGCGCAATCTTTCCTCATAAGTCATTCCTGCCATTCCAGGTATCAGCCTGGTGAATCCCCTCTGCACTCCCTCCATTGCAAGAATGGAGGGTTATGAAGGAGGAAGGGTCTAGTTTTTATTTTGCTTGGAATTGATAGGTCAGCACAACATCGAGGTCCGAAGGGCATAACTGTTCAACGTTAACCTGCTGGTCTTTTAGCACATGGAGATGTGGGTGAGGGAACGCTGCCCACCGGTCTATTCCAGTTTGCTGAGAGATGCACTGAGGCTTGGCGCAGCCAACACGAGGGCGCTGTGGGGAAGGACTCTAATCCTCCGGGTCTTGAGGGGCGGAGACTAAGGGGAACCCCTTCAACCACAGAGTGCAGGGAGTAACCACAAGGTGTCAAAGGGGTGGAATGATGCTAAACAGAGAACATGTGCAGTGAAGGGAATACAGGCATGCAACACGAGGATGAGAAAAGACATGGAACAGTTGTCCTCTTGGTCAATAATTTTAGAATAAAGTTAATTTTGGGGTGAAAAAGAGAAAAGCCCGAACTCAGTCAACTTTGTTTCATGAGATACACTGTCCAATCCAGGAAAGCTCCTCTGTACCCGTTCAAATTTAACCCGAGGTAACTGTGTTCATGGTGGAAACCTCTGCAAACACACAACCGGACCTACGCACAGAGAGACAAATGATACACGTGCAGTCCCTCCCAAAAAAGAAATAAATTCTGTTGAATGAATAGCAGAGTCATGGAGTCTTTGTCTGAGTCGGTCATCCATCATTCTCCATTCTCACTGCTTGCAGGAAGAATCTGTTTCTGGGCCTGGTGCTACTTGCTCCGATATTCCTCGACCTCTTTCCTGATGAGAAGAGCTGCCAAATGCTGTGGGCAGGTGGAAGGGATCCTCGACGACGTTGACAATGAACCCGGTTTATCCCATTGATATTTGGGGTGGGTGGGTTGGGGGGAGAGAGTCCCCATGATCCTATCTGCCACTCGTGGTCCTGCCGATCATTTTAAAAAAATATTTATAAACTTAAAACCACAACAAATTCACACAATTAATAATAATGCTCATCTAATGTGTGGCATCTATAAAAGAAAGAATAAAGAAACCACCCTCCACCCCCATCCCCAATATCCTACCCCCTCCCACTTCTCTCTTCAACAGAAGTGTCTGCTACAGTGGTGACCTCAGCAGGACCCAGCCCTTCAGTTGGACGTGAAGATCACGGTCCAGGCGGCTCTTCAGATGGTTTGGTTGAAGCTGTCAATGTTCTGGATGTCGCAGCCCCACGTGGGGTTCAAACAGGCCAAGGACCAGTTCCACCTCCAAGAGATCACCACTGATGACATCCATTACTCCTCCATGATGTTCTTGCTCATCAGGACATGGCAGCAAGGCTCATCGACTTCCGACATCAGCCTCCCGAGCAAGGCAAATAGGATGCCCTCATGGAGCTCTTAACCCGCACCTTCAGGCCACGCCTTCATCCTCCACCTCATTCTGTTCCTGCTCTCACTGTTGCATGGCCCAGACAGTCATCCCAACATGACTCCCCTCATGCTATTTCTTTTCAGCTCTCACCAAACGCCCTGGACCCACTTTTCAGGAACTCTTCCCTCTTCCTCCGTATGTCATTGGTATCTCCATGTACCACAACCTCTGGCCCACTTTAGGATGTCTTGGACACCAGCAGCAACACCCCAGACACTGGCACCAGGGAGGCACCACCTGGAAAACGTCCAGGGTCCTAGTCCAACAGTCCTTTTCCTGAGAATCCAGGCAGCAGAGAAATATCAATGGTTGCTCAAAGCAAAATCCTCATTGCGGTGCCCACCAACAAGTTGAGGCACAAAGTTTTGTGGGTCTTTTGGGTTCCTGGTGCCAACATATTCCCCATCTCACCCTGTCCCTCCATCTACTGTATAATGTTGCCCAGAAAAAAAAAACTCTCTGCTTCATTGATGACCTGAACAACAAATGGCTTCTTAAATGGTAAAACACGCTGTTGAACACCACTGCCACTGACCACAAGCACCCCCCAACCCCTCAAAACTGGAAGACCCTTTGAATGACTTGTCCCTGCAATGAAGACAATGGTCTAGTGGAGCCTCGAGCAAAAGAGGCAAGGTCGCCGAGTCCCACACAGCTTCTTGTTCAATTCCCTCCTGGAAGCTGCCTCCCGCGACTCCCCATCTGAGTGTCAGATGCTCGCCTGCTCACCACAGAGAACCAGATGGCAGCAGAGACAGTCACACTCCAGCCACACCTCCCCAACATGTGATGGGTTAAATCTGCGGATGCCACTCACAGCGGACCGAAGAAGTGGTACATGGCAGACCGCACAGAGGCCGGGCCCGAAGGGCTGAGCCACTTGCAAGAACAGATCATGTCCTGTCCGAAAGTGACAGCCTCCCACTTGAATGACCCCGAGAAGAGCTTGGCACCATGGCCTGGGGCAAACCGTTCAACACCCTCGATGCAGGACAGCAGGAAAAAGCTTGGTTTACTGACGGCTCCGGCTGGTGGAGGTGCGAAAAACAACGGTGTAAAGTGGGAGCGCTCCAGCCCACCACAGATAAAGTACTGACACAAGAGGGTGAGGTGGAGGGGAGAGCCAACTGTCCAAGCTGGCAGCTGTGGCACTGATCCGAAAAGGGACAACCAGGCGGGCCCAGGAGCCTCTTTTCCGATCAGTGCAACAGGATTTCTGGGCTGTGCCAAACAGCACGTCAGTGTGGATGGGTCGGTGTCAGGAGACAGGGAGGCAGATCCATGGCTGCCTGCTCTGAGGACAACAGCACTGGCAGATCTTCTGAGAGGTGGAACAACAAAAGAATAGTCAGGGTCCACCACGTGGATGGACACACCTCCAGGAAAACCGCTGAAGCTGACGCAATGCCACTGTGGACTGAGCTGCTCAAATATGCTCTGCCACTATTTTCCCCAAGCAGAGAGACCCTGGAGCCTTGGCAGCATTGGTGCATCATAAATGTGGGCATATGGGGGCACTATGATGGACAGAGGATCTGGGGGTCTCATGATGTTGCAAGAACTGTGATGGCCAAATGCCCTATTTGTCAGCAATTAAAACCAAGGGCCACATTCGCTGGGGTTCGTGAGCTGGCCAAGTCTGATAAATTGACCATATCAGGCCTCTCCCCTGCCAAAATAAAAAGTGATATGTTCTCACGATGGTCAGCACATACTTGGATATCTTGCCAGCGGGCCGACCAAGCACCATTTAAGCGTGCTCCATATGTGGAATACCCTATCGGATAACGTCCGACCAGCAATGGGTGGTGATGCCAAGTATTTGGGGCCACCTGCATATCCCCTACCACCCACAGGCATCCAAGATCAATGAGTGAATGAATGACCTGTTCAAGGTATCATATGTGACAAGTTGATTGTCAAGTCTTCTATCCACGAGTGGTTGCAAGTGTATCGATTAATCCGGCGAGTTTGTGTCTGTGTGTGTCTTTTACTCCTCGTGCGACTTCACTACATGTGTCAATAAAAGACAACTGTGTTCAAATTCGCCACCCTTGGGACCCCTCGAATCAGTTTCACACACATAATAATTGGTGCAGTGAGCAGGGTCCTTCGAGTTCCGACTGAACACAGCTGCAGTGGAGATGCTTTTGAATCAGGACAGGAACTATAGTGCAGGCAGGGAGAACAAGATCTGCGGGTGGACTGATGAGAGTGCAGGGTTGGGGAGCTTGGCAAGCATGCTGGCGGACCACGGCAAACTGGTAGACTGGTCCAAGCTCCTGGATCCACATCTTGAGAAAATAAGTCACCACGTGTTGTCCCACTTCAAGAAGTCAGGGTTCCCAAAATCTAAGGGGAATCAGGGGTGCCTTTTGGCTGCCAGTGTTTCTCCTGAGAAACCAATGTGAGATCATAGAAAGGAAAGATTTGGAGAGGGCCCAGGAAAATAATGAGATAAAGGTGGTCCAGCAGTGCTGCTGTGCACTGCAGGAGGCAGTACAGACACCCCCAACCTGAGCCACTGATGTCGAGATGAGAGGGACAGAGGTAGCCAACAGGCATGCCGATCAAGGTCAGACTCCCCCCCCCCCCACACCCGAAGTGAGTGAGTTTGTACTGGCCATGGAGCGATTAGCTGAGGCCATTTGCCAGGATTCAGGCATTAAAGGTTTCAGAACAGGCCAGGAAGACCATGAAATCAATTTATTTGCAGAAGTTGTTCTGATATATCTGACAGACCCGACACACTCATTGCCCAAGTTGTGCTCCACCCTGGAGGACTATGGGGAGATCTTTGGGTATAAGTTCTTTTGGGATATGTGCAAAATCATGTCACTTAGGAAGGGGGATTAGAGCCAATGTCAAGAAAATAGTCAACAAATGTGGCGGCAAAATGGGATCAAATATCTAGGAGTTAGAATAAATAACAACGAGTAATTTAGACCAGCTGAATTATTCTCCCCTTGCTTGGGGAAATTGAGGAGGATTTAAATGGTTGGATGTCCCTGCCCATTACACTAGTGGTGTCACAGAGAGGGGAGGTGTCACAGAGGGGGGAGATGATGACACAGAGGGGGTGATGATGTCACTGCATGGGGCAGCCATAGCTGAGTCGTGCCATGGCACAGCAACAAGAGATAGATGCCTCTCCTGGAAGGGGATTCTGGCCCACGTGTCGGAGTAGGACGCTGTCTCATCCCAGGGACCCTCTGATCAACAGGGTTGTGTTTGGAAGCACCCTGCGCCCATGGGTGAGATAAAGAGCCTGTTACAGGCTCCCCTACTGGGACAGAACCTCCTCTGGCACCATCCTTCACCCAGTGTGGGCGGAGAGAATGGAGGCTGCATTTAATTTCCCCTCTCCCCATCCTGAGTGCAGTGCACTTTATGAGGCAGCTGGAGGGGACTGGGGAGGGGAGAACAATGGCATGTGAGGGGATACAGGGATGGGGCCTGTAGGAGTGGAGGGGAGAACAAAGGAACGGGGTAGCACCACAGGCTAATGTCAAGGGAGATTGGATCAGAGGTAGGGGACATAGGGTTGAGCTGGGGGGGATGGGGTGCGAGGGGACGGAAGGCACTGGGGAAACCATGGGGGTGGTGTTGGGTGGGGGATGAGAGCGTGGTAGAGGAATCGGGGCAGGGGAGAGTGTGAGGTGTCTGAGGGAGAAGAGACGTTGCGAGGGGGATGGAAGGTAGACCTTTCAACAGAAATGGGACAGAGCTCCCCCTCCACCTGGAATGGGATCTCTCCACTGAGAGACAGGACCGCTCCTCCACCCGCCCCCCCCCCCCCCGGGTTACAAGATCCCTTCCACCCCCACACTCCCCCAACCGGGATAGGATTCTTTCCCCCAGTGGACCTGGATCAAGGTGCTAGAAAGTGCTTCTGCTGCGGCGGACCCAGCAGAGTTGAACGGTGAAGCATGGGGCTCTCTCCGCACCACCTGCTCCCTCAGGCGACGAGGTCTCGCTTGCATCATGGAAGATCACGGTGTTGCTGAGCTTCTGGGAATGTGGAGGGCTTCTGCTAAACCCGTGGTAGGGTTCAGAGTGGTTCATCTCCCAGGGACGTGCTGAAGGTCAAGGATGTCCCGATCCTCTCATGGAGGGAGGGTTGTAGATAAAGTGAACGGCTGCGGAACTGGCCTCAGTCTGAGGAGAGTGATCAAAGAGGGACCTGGGGTGGCAATATTTCTACTGAGAGGCTGGAACGAACCACCAGAGGATCAATTCTGACATTTAGGTGACCCTTGGAAGGGAGTTAGAGGGAGGGGTAGAGACTAACTTGGACAGCAAGGCTGGGTTGGGATAAATGACCTGTTGTGTACTCTCTGGGTGTGTAAATGCTGCTGCTTCTGCCCCAGAGGACATGGCAATAAGGTCACAACAGAGGTGGCCACACCGGGTCATGGACCCAACGTCCCCAAGGTGGTGTCCTGCACAGATGATAAAATTATCGACAATGGATCATTCGGTGTGGTGGACCAGGCAAGGCTGGTGGACTCCGGAGAGCTGATTGCCATCAAGAAGATCTTGCAGGACAAGAGATTCAAGGTGAGGGGGAGGAGCAGTTGTGTGGAAATGGAACACCCTGATATTTAACTTTAGGCCTACAGCACGTTCACAGGCCCTTGCGACACATGAGCCCGTTTCACACAATTACACCCAATTGACAAACACCCAAACACATTTTTGAAGGGTGGGTGGAAAGAGGAGCATCTGACAGAGACCAAAGCAGCCATGGGGTTTGGAAACAGAGAAAGTCTCACAATCCCACAACAGCACCCCCCGTTCCCACACACAACCCCCCACCCCACACACACACACACACACACACACACACACACACACACACACACACACACACACACACACACACACACACACACACACACACACACACACACACACACACCTGGCAAATATCAGAGATTTTCTGCAAATTAATTGTTTAGTAGAAGCTGGGAAAACAATCATAAAAACTGAAATGATACTTCATTGAACCCCCTGACGAGTCCCCACTCCAGCGACACGAAAAGTCCCCCCCACTGACTCTCGAAAAGTCCCCCACTTCGGCCTCCCTTGGAGTTCCCCACCTCTGACCTCTTGACGAATCTCCTCCCCGCCTCCCCCCTCAACTTGGACAAGTCGCCCCTCAGGGCCCCGACCCATCGCCCAGCCTTGCTGATGTTCCTCTCTCGCCATAGAACCGCAAACTGCAGATCGTGTGAAAGTTGGATCACACCATCATCGTCCCTCTTCTCAACTTCTACTCCTCTGTAGTCAAGGTAAGATCCTCATTTGCTGCTACCTTCCCCATTCCTTCAATCGATCTGTCTCGCTGCAGCCTCTCTGTTCCCTCCATCCTGCCCCTCTGACCAGTGCCGAATCCTTGACGCTGGCTGCCCTGCTCCTCACATATTAACTCATGACCTCTTGCCATTTCAACTCCAGACAGCAGCAGCCAAGACCACAAGACAAGGTCGCCAAATTCGGCCACTCAGCCCCTCCAGTCTGTTTCCCCAATTCATTTTACGAATGTATTTTCCCCCATAACTCACTTCCCCAGAACCTTTTGGTGCCCTTCCAAATCAACGCCTGCTCTGAATCGTCCCAACAACTCAGCCTCCACATATTCGACCCCAGCCAACACCCGGCTGCAAACATTTCTCATCTCGAAACGTCACTGGTTTTTCTCTCCCGGTGAATCCTTGGCTCAAGAGGGAGGGCGGTCAGAGCTGCACATTTTGTGCACTCTCACCAGACGCCGAATGATGGGGCAGCGGACGGGTCCACTACGGCCTGTTGACGCTCTGCTCGCTGAGCCCTTGGATTCATGCTATGTTGTGTTGAGCAGTGGGGGCATCAGGCCTACAGAGAGCAGGAGGGACTGGCACTCCAGTTGGGAGAGGCACTGGGTGTTGGAGGGTAAACCCAGCTGACATGTTTGTATTGTGTCCAAGAGAAAGAGGAGGTTTATTTGAATCTGGGTCTGGACTATGTTCCTGAGACGGTTCACTGCATGGCCCAGCACTTCAACAAGGCCAAGCAGCCCATTCCCATGATCTACATCAAGGTGGTTGTGGGTCTGGGTGGTCAGGTTGTCCACTGGGGCAAGCTTGGATGGTGGGGTTGGAGGATATAAAGGAGTTTACTGGCTGAGTCTCGCTGGGGACTGGATATCGATGAAGGGTGCATGAGGGTCTCAATGGGTATTGGTGAGGAGAGAAAGGGTAGTGAGGGGAGAAGGGTGGCGAGGATGATGAGGATGGATGTTGATTGGCAGGGAGGGGCCCTTCACCCACATCCCCTTACCCTCAGGATCCAGACCCGGCCAGTGTGGAGGCAGAGTGGGTCATGTTATATCGTTGTGTTGCCAGATGTTCATGTACCAGCTGTAGCAGAGCATGGCCTACTTCCATCCTCAGGGGGTTTTCCATTGAGACATCAAGCCCCAGAAGATGCTGGTAGATCCCGAGATGGCCTTCTTATTGCTCCTTAATTTCGGCAGGTAGATCCACCCGTGTCTGCCCGTTCACCACCTCAACACGGTCCTGATCCCTCTCCCCAACACGGCCTTGTCCCCTCCCCACCAGCTCTCACCCCTCCCCCACCAGCTCTCTCTCCTCCTCCCTCTCCCAACTTGCCCCTTCCACAGCTTAATAACTTATTCTAAATAAGATTGTGGGGGGCTTAGATGGAATGAACAGCCAGAAAACTTTCCTAAAGTGCCAGGTACAAATCTCAGAGAGCATCCGCTTCAGGTGAGGGGAGATTTTTTTTATGCAGAGAGTTGTGAGAGCTTTGAATGCGTCACCGGAGAAAGTGGTAGTGGTTGGTAGAATAGGTACATATAAAAGTCTCTGAGATGAGCATGTGGATGTAAGGGAACAGAATTTTTAAATGATAGAGGAATTTGGGGATATGGCGAGAAGGCAGGGTAGGTCGTGTTAGGTCATAAATTAGATCAGCCATGATCGTATTGAATGGCAGAGCAGGCTCGATAGGCCATTTTTGTCCTACTCCTGTTCCCACTTCCTATGTTCCTATGGGTGTGGTACAGGTAAAGGTTGTGGAGAACATTTACAAAGGTCAGTACAGCCTTTATGGGCCAAAGGGCCTGTACTGGGCAGCAATGCTTGATGTTCTAATGGATGCGGAAGCTCTGGGAAGGGGTAAGGTAGGGACTGGCCAGTAAGTCTGCAGATGTTGGGGCTGAGGGCAATGCCCAAACATGCTGGGCAAACTCATGGATAGTTTTGTGAGGAGCAGGTCCTGCTTCATGAGTCAAATTGAGTTTTTCGAGGAGATGTCAAAGGAAATAGATGAAGGTCAAGGTCTGTATGTGCTGCACGAGGATTTTAGTAAGGTGCTTGACAAGGTCCCCACGGTGGCCTCATTCAGAATGTCTGGAGGCATGGGATCCATGGAGCCTTGGCTGTGTGGATTCAGAATTGGCTTGTCTGCAGAAAACAGAGGGTAGTAGTAGATGGAACAATGACTAGTGGCGCTCCAAAGGGATCTGCTCTGGGACCCCTGCTCTTTGTGATTTTTATGAATGATGATGGGAGTGGAAGGGTGGGTGCGTCAGGGGATGACACAGAGGTAGAGATGTTGGAGACAGTGTAGAAGGTTGTCATAGGTCATCCAGTTTGCAGAGAAGTGACAGATGGAGTTCAATCCTGTCAATCAGATGTACTTAAATAAGCAACTGGTCCAGGTTTATTTCCAGAGTCATTTTCAAGGGCACGAATAACAGTTATTCCAAAGAAGGTTTGAGACCCATTAAAAGTAGTTTCATATATACCAATATCTTTATTGAATGCGGATTACAAGAATGTGTGGGCAGAGCACTTGGTTAATGGCATGATTATGAACAGTGTGCAGGACAGAGAAATATTTAGATCCTGCTCCATAAATCACTCAAGGTTGCTGTGCAAATTGAGAGGGAGTTTAAGATGGTGTATTGTGTGCTGGCCTTCAGGAGTCAGGGGATTGAGTTCAAACACCGAGAGGTAACGTTGCAGATGTATAAAATTCTAGTCAGACCACACTTGGAATATTGTGTGCATTCCTGGGGCGAGAAAAGCAGAGGACGTCTAAATAAGGTGAGCTGAGGGAAATTTAGGCAAGACGTGAGGGGTACATTTTATTCACACAGAATGTTGTGGGTGGCTGGAGTGCATTGCCGGGGTAGTAGCGGAGGCTGGTCCAAAAAAGGCATGAAAAGGATTTTAATATGGACAAGAATTAAAGAAAAATGGAGGGTACTGGTGTGAGGGAGGGGAGGGTAACATTGTTGTGGGGTAGGTTCAGATGGATCAGCTGAACGGTCTCGACTGATCCATCCATGATTGTCTAGCATCTTGCTGCCATATCGTGGAGAACCAGGGTGTTGCCTGATGGAGACACTTTGCTCTGAGCCCTGCAGAGAGAGATCGTGGTTTTTGCCAAAACACACTTCCTAACGTAGAGCAGAGGAAGGGGAAAGGCTCCAGTGTTCAGGGGTAGGGGGGATAATGGGGGAAGCGTTGGGACCCTCAAAAGTCATTGTGATCAGGCCTCAGAGACAGTATCTCTATCACTCGTATTTCTCTTCCCAGGAGAAGGAGCGATCTCAGAGACAAGACATGAGTCCAGAAGGACCTCGCATCCCAGCTGAACAGAGGACGGAGAATATCATGATGGCCTGAATCCCTCCCCTTCTTCTCCCTCTGGCCCTGCAAACCCCATTCCCTGCCTTTTCCATGTCCCTTCACCCACTTCCCCTCTTCTCCTCTACCCCTCCTCCATCCCAACCCCCTCCCGCTCACCTTCCCCTTCCCCTGCCCTCACACCTATGCCCTAACCCCAGCCCTCCTCCCTTCACCTCCCCCTTCCCCTCTCCCCTTCCCTTCCCCTTACCCCTTCCCCTTCCCCTCCCCCTTCCCATCCCCTAACCCTCCCCCTTCCCCTCCCCTTCTCCTCCTCCCCTTCCCCTCCCCCTTCCCTTTCCCCTTCCTACCCCTAACCTAGGGGAAGGAGGGGGAGGGGAAGGGGGTAGGAAAAAAGGGGTAGTGGAAGGGGGTAAGGGTAGGGGTTGTGGTAAGGGGTAGGGTAGGGGGTAGTGGTAGGGGGTGTGGGGATGGGGAAGGGGTAGGAGGTAGGGTTAGGGGAAGTGGGTAGGTTGTAAGGGATAGGGTAGGGGGTAGTTGTAGGGGATGTGGGTATGGGGAAGGGGTAGGAGGTAGGGTTAGGGGAAGGGGGTAGTTGTAGGGGGTGCGGGTATGGGGAAGTGGTAGGAGGTAGGGTTAGGGGAAGGGGGTAGGTTGTAAGGGATAGGGGTAGGGTTTAGTTTAGGGTTGGGGAAGTTGGGTAGAGTTAGGGGTAGGGTTACGAGCAGTGTAGAGGTAGCATTAGGGTTAGTGTTAGGAGACATGGGGTAGGGCTTTATCTTGGTTTATGGTTAGGTGTATATTTCGAGGAAGTGGGCTTGTGTTAGGTATAGGGGAAGGGGGTAGGAGCAGGGGGGTAGAGGAGGAGTGAGGTTTGGGGTTAGGGGATGGTGGGTAGCATTAGGGTTGGTGTTAAGTGGCGGCATAGGCGTAGGGATAAAGTTAGGGTTAGTGGACGGGGTGGGGGTAGAGTTAGGGGACGTGGAGTGGTGGTAGGGGGTATCGGTAGTGTTAAGGTTAGGTTTAGGATTTTGTTAGAGGTTAGGGTTAGGAGTAGGAGGAAGGGAAGAGGGAGGGGAATGGGGAGGCGAGCGGGGGACGGGAACTGGGGAAGGGAAGGGGGAGGGGATGTGGGAGGGGAACGGGCAGTGGTAAGGGGAGGGGAACTGGGTAGAGGAAAGGGGAGATGAACGGTGGACGGCATCCCTAGCCCCTCCCCTCCCCTTCCCTTCCCCCGCATTTCCCCTGCCTCTCCTCTCCTCCTTCCAGAAGAAGCTGGGCCTCTTTCCGTCCAGAACCTCCCTGTGGTTTCAGAGCCTCCGTTTCAGGAAGTGCCTTCGACGCTTGCTGCTGGACAGACATCTTGTCTCTTGATTCCTTCTGTACCGTTGATATTAAATTTAAAAATGATTGCATTTTTTAACGCTTGAACTCAAAAGGCTGGTCCAGATAGACAAAACAGAAACAGTCCCTTCAGCCCCTCTCCCCTGCTAGCTGAGCTGTTGTAATCAGTCGATATTCCTCTCACCCTTTTCATTCTTAGCTGCCATCCAGTTCATGTTGCCTTGTCAATCGCACGGCCTGTGGGAAGAAGCTATTTCCCTCCCTGGCTGCTCTGCTTTTATTCCTCCATATCTCCTTCCTGATGGCAGGGGGACAAAGATGCTCTGTGCTGCATATCTATGAGTCTATTTACAGAGCCCATCCCTGCAAACAATGAGGGGACCGTTGCCTTGAGGTGGCACCCATGTTGCCTCTCCCTCAGCACTCTCAGAACACTACTGCACCCTCTTTCCCCTCCTTTCCCAGGTCTCAGTAACCCACTGACAATTCCAGTCAGCTGCCATGTCTATACCCTGCCCACCTAAACCGATGGATCGACCAGCACCTTCTCCCCTCAAGAGTTCGAGGAATCCACTCTCTCGCAATGTCCTGCTATCGAATGCCCTGCATCCTCCTTCCCACTTGGTTCCTCCTGTTATCAGGCGCCTGGATGGACCCCACCCTTTTGAAACTACCCGTGTTCTCACTGATCTCTCTGCGCCTCTGCCCTCCATCTAGGGGTCTTGGATTTCTTGTGGGGGTGGTGGTGAACAAAGCACCAACTTAAGGAGATGGGGAGCAGTACAAAGACCCCCAGGTCCAGGAGACAGGGAGAACCACAGAGATGCCCATCTCTGACATTCGGGTAAAACCTGATTATAAGGTGCAATGTGCAAGGAACTTTCGGTCCTGCTGCACGTGGGCCAGGTTTGGCCCATCCCCACACCACCACCCTGTCAATTCCCAAAACAAATTTCCTATTCATGTGGGGGTCCAAAATGGATAGAGTCTGGAGAAGGACCGTGTACATCGTCAATCAATGGGGACAAGGGTGTAACCAGCATGGCCATAATTGTGTGTGGCTGTGCTTGGAACCAAAGTGCAAGGGCACCAAATGCTGCTATGTGCTGAGGTTCTACCTGGCTCAGGTGTGCGAAAGATTGGCCTGGCCCTGGTGCTGCACAATGTTCCAGTCAGCAGGACTTTGCCCCTTTACCTTCCTGGGAACGGTTTCATAGACAAACACATTTGACCACAAAGCCATCAGGCAGTGGTCAGCAGAGAATGTCTGACACAGAGACTCTAGGACTAGATGGGATACTGCGGGGTGGTCCACGGAGCAGTGCATACAGAGAGAGACATCCAGAACTGCTGGAAAACCAGAAACTCGGTGAAAGATGCCCTTCAGTTTGCCTGAAACCTAGATGGGAGTAGCAAACACTAGAAGACATCTGTCTAAAGCAAAGGGAGGAAGATTTAGGGGAGATATCAGGGGTATTTTCTTTTACCCAGAGTTGTGGGTGTCAAGAATGCCTTGCCAGGAGTAGTGATGAAGGCCAAAACATTAGGGGCATTTTAGGGGTTCTTAGTTACATTGAGGGGCTGAGACCAAGGAGGATATTCTCCAACAGCAGAGGGTGGCAGTAACCACAAGATGTCAAAGTGGTGGCAATGAAGCTAAACAGAGACCGTCTAATGTGACTGTGTGCCTGGCTGCGGGAATTTGGACTTACTTTATAAACCTTGCTAAGTACCAGTTCAGGTTGGAAACGTTCGACTTCCTTGGGGGTCAAATGAACAGGCACAGAACTAAACCCTGCTTGAAAAGGTAGAGGTTGTTAAGTGCTTCCCCAAACCCCACATAATGAAGTGGCTGCAAGAATTCACTGGTACGATTAATTTTTATCACCGATAGTAGTGGCCCACATTATTTTTTAAAAAATTTTATTTAAGATTTTATAACATGAATATCATATAGAATTACAGTAAAAAAATTAAGAACAAAATAATAAAATTACAATACAGTATCAGTAATCTAAATAAAGTATACCCTCCCCAATAATTATTACACATTAATAACCCAACTCAAATTAGACCAACCCCCCCTTCCCCCCCAAAATAAAGAGTGAAGAATTAATAAAGTTAATCATATATGTGAGAAAAAGAAAAACCCACTTACAAAAAAAAACAAAAACATAACCGATTAAAATACTAACAAAAAGAAAAGTAATTAATACTAAGATATCAGACTTAAAAAACATATTTAAATCAAACTTAAATGCATATATTTAACAAACAGAGTTAAGATTAAACATATATTTAACTCAAACTTAATATAAAAAATTTGTAAAGTTAGTAACATTATCTATTAAAAATTCTTAAACAATAATCAATTCTTAAAAAAAATTGTAGCATGAAAAAAAAGATGAAAAAAACTTTCTCTATAGAGATAAACCTTCACCAAATATCAACTAACTTCACATCTATCATCATATTAGTCACATAAACCACCATCTTAAAACAAAATTCAAACCTCATTAAACATTGTACAATTCAATTTTAGTACTCTTCCACCATTTTTCCCATTTACTCTTGAATAATTATCCAATAAAAGCTCCAATGCCACATTTAAATATCCCCAATCATTATGTTAAAATTCAGATATCCAAATAATAAAAACACATCTACAACAAAATCTATATCTTCAACAAATGGAGCATAAACCACAAACAAAATTCAAGCCTCATTAAGAATTGTACAATTCAATTTATAACTTTCACCATTATTCCCTTCGTTCTATAACTAAAATAGCAAAATAATATACACCAGAATTACCACTCCTTTCACCTTAAAGTTAAAGAAAAAATATATCAAAAAACTTATCCATCCCATTCACATTTAAATTTCAAATATTCCTTATCTACTGAATAAACTTTACAAAAAAAAACCACATCAATTTTTAGTTTTTTAAACAATCAAATACTTTCTTATGCTTTTTTTCATAAACACAAAAAAAAACCCTTCACTCTTTAATCTACTAATACAAAAAAAGGAAAAAAAAAACAGGTAGGAGGTTAAAAATACCCCCTCCCGTCTAAACCGCGCAATGCGGTAACTCCCAAAAAAATGGGTGTGAGATAACTCACACGTAGCAGATGACTTTCAGGAAATAGTGCCTATCCAGTTCTCTCCCCCAACTCTCACTTCATCTTAAACTAACATCCTCATTACTTAATATTCCTTTTTTAAAAAAAAAATTAGAAAAAAAAGAACAACTCTTCTTTTAATCAGCTCCAACTACCGAGTCACCATTACAACCATTCCTTCTTGGATCACGGCTCTTTTCTTCCATCTCTTGTCTCCTTAGAGATTGCGGCGGACTACGTCTCTGTTTAAACCGAGTAATTGGCAGCTCTTGAGCAAATGCTATAGCTTCCTTTGGAGAATCAAAGAACGTTGGTTGGCAACCATCTTGAAAAACCTTCAAAACAGCTGGATATCTAAAGGTTGCCTTGTAACCTTTCTTCCACAACAACTCTTTAGCAGGGTTGAATTCCCGTCGTTGGAACATAACTTCTTGACTCAAATCCGCATAGAAGAAAACTCGATTATTTTGAATCATCAAGGGTGATTTTCTCTGTTGTGCATTTCTAATAGCCACTCGTAAAATTATTTCTCTGTCGTAATTATTCAAGCAATGAACCAAAACAGGTCTTGGACTTTGACCTGAAATAGGTCTTCTACGCAAGGCTCTGTGAGCACGTTCCAGTATTATACCTTCCAGGAAATGTTCTTGACCCAGCACCTGCAGAATCCATTCAGTAAAAAATTTTCTTGGGTCTGGTCCCTCCATTCCTTCCAGCAAACCAATAATCTTTATATTGTTCCGTCTGGATTGGTTTTCCAAATAATCAATCTTTCTCACCAAATTTTTATTTTGAGTTTGTAAGTCTTCAACCATTTTGGTCACATCAAGAACTTAATCCCGTATTTCATCTATATCTTCTTCACACGAATTAAATTTATCTCTCACTTCAAGCTGAAAAGCTCCAAACTCAGCCATCTGTTGAGAATGTATTTTCACCAAAGTATTAAACCTAGTACCAAGTTCAGTCATAATCTTAGATAATCCCTGCATTGTATAAGATAATTTAGATTCAAGATTCACAAGAATCTTTTCAATTGGAAGAGATTCTGGCTCAACAGATTCCTGCTTCTTCTGAATAACCAAAGGGTCTTCTGTTGCTTCCTTCATTCTGGTTGCCTTCCTTGTAGTATAGCTGCGTGTGGAAACCCCAGCCACAGCCTTTCCAGCAGTGACTGGAGGACGCCGGCCGGGATTTTCCCCAGTCCATAATGTGTTCATTTCTCCCAATACATCAAGTTGTATAGATTCTTTTATCTCAAAAGGTGCAGTTTGCAGTGCCACCGCTACAGTTGACAAATGCCTTTCCCCAGCCGGTACTTCAACTGATGTTACTACAAGTGGTTCATTCATAACATTGCCGTCAGATGCTACTGCACATGTGCGAACCTGAGTAACTCTTTGTTCTAAAGGCTGTTTGGCGCCCTCTTTAGAGGGCTCTACCGATGTAACATTGATCTCTACATCCGAAAGCTGTACCTCTCTCCTGGGATCCATTTCAGGCTGAGCCCCGGTGTCTTTCCTGTAGGTAGGCTCCAAAACTTGAACTTTTGGAAAATGTAGTTTTTTGATAATCTGTTGTCGTTTTTTTTGCTCTTTTCCACCAATTGTACCATCATAAGTTAAATTAAGAGCACTGAAATTATCTAAACTTTTAAAGAATTTTAACGGGCATTTCTAGACAAAACAATAAGATAGAGTCAGGAGAAGACTGGAAGGCACGACTGATCCTTACGCCATCTTGCCACGCCCCCCGTGGCCCACATCATGCGGAGAAAGGTAAAAACATTACCTGGGACAATGAGGATTTGGAGGCGTTCCAGAAGGCCAAGGACGCACTGGCCAACACAACCCTTGAGGTACACGCCAGGCCAGAGACACCCACCACTCTCACAGTAGATGCTTCCAGCACAGCAGTAGGGGGTGCACTGGAGCAATTCATCGAAGGGGAATGGCAGCCCCTGTCCTTCTTTAGCAGACACCTCTGGCCACTAAACTCAAATACAGCATCTTTGACTGAGAGCAATTGGTGCTGTACCTGACAGTCAGGCACTTAAGGTATTTTTGGAAGGTAGACAATTCAGTGTCTTCATGGACCAGAAGCCATTAACTTTTGCCTTCCATAAAGTGTTGGACCTGTGGTCGGCCAAGCAGCAGCGACTCCTCTCCTATGAGTCTGAGTTCACTACAGACATTCAACACATCATGGGTGACGCACTGCCCCATCCCCGCAATCAAGTCTATCCAGGCCCTGTCCCAGTGAATAGACTACTTAGCCCTCGGCAGGGGACATCAGGACGACCCTGAGATCCTTTGCAAGCAAGACAGCAGTGTCCAGGCTCAGGCTGGAGGATGTTAACATCGATCCTGGTAAGTAGACGCTCCTCTGCGACATTCCAATGGCAAACCCCACCTCATCGTGCCGATAGCATGGAGATGGCAGTTTTATGATGAGGTGCACAACCTGACGCACCCGGCCATCAGTACTGTCAAAATGGTGGTCAATAGGTTGGTCTTGCTGAGCCTCCAGAAACAGGTTGTCAGTGGGCCAAGGCCTGCACACTCTGCCAGATGACCAAAATGCAGACATACATGAAGGCACCATGCCAGACATTCGAGCCAGCACCACATAGGTTCAGCCACATCTACAATGACATTGTAGGGTCACTATCGGCCTCCCGCGGGACGAGTTACCTTCTCACCATGATTGCCTGCTCCCTGAGGTTCCCCGAGGTGGTCCAGCTGGCTGACACAACCACTTGTGTCCTCCATTAAATTGGAAGCGGTAATAAATATAAAGGAAAGTTTGATAATAAATGGTCTCCCTTGCAGTTGGGGTACAATGTATTTCTTGAGATCAGTGGAATCCTGGAGTAAAGACAAAGTGATCCTGTGTTTCCGAAGGATTTGATTGAGTTGTTGGGGTAGTTGTAAGTGGAAGGGCCGAAAGGTCTCCTGCTCCTTCCACTGCCTTTGTTTTCTGTGTATGTCTGTGTGTTCGCACGCTCGCTCGCTGATTGGTTGCTTCAGTTGCGCGAGGCAATGGGTTGATTCAGTGAGGCCGCTCTTGGATTGGATGCTGAAGTCGGGTTGGATTGATGGGCGGTTTCGCGGGCTGATTGGCTCTTGCTGTGAAGAGGCGGGACGTTGGCGGCGGCGTCGTCTGCTCGGGGTCCGTCGCGTCGCCGCGGGCGCGAATGGGATGAAGTTGGCGGCAGCGCCGGGACCTTCCTCAGCCGCGCGGTCCAGGGAAAGCGGGCGACCCGCAGCCCGCCGGGACCCACCCGGGAGTGGCCGGTACCGGCGGGGTGTTTGGGTGGAGCCGAGGCGTCGGTGCAGGGAGCGGGGAGGGGAGGGGGATGAGGGAGAGGGAGGGGGATGGGAGGGGCGGGAGCCCGGAGGGGGCGGAGCAGGTCAAGGAGGGGAGTGGGCGGGGAAGAAGGGCAGGGGGAGAAGGAAGGGCAGGGGGAGGACGGGCCGGGGGAGGACGGGCCGGGGGAGGACGGGCCGGGGGAGGACGGGCCGGGGGAGGACGGGCCGGGGGAGGACGGGCCGGGGGAGGACGGGCCGGGGGAGGACGGGCCGGGGGAGGACGGGCCGGGGGAGGACGGGCCGGGGGAGGACGGGCCGGGGGAGGACGGGCCGGGGGAGGACGGGCCGGGGGAGGACGGGCCGGGGGAGGACGGGCCGGGGGAGGACGGGCCGGGGGAGGACGGGCCGGGGGAGGACGGGCCGGGGGAGGACGGGCCGGGGGAGGACGGGCCGGGGGAGGACGGGCCGGGGGAGGACGGGCCGGGGGAGGACGGGCCGGGGGAGGACGGGCCGGGGGAGGACGGGCCGGGGGAGGACGGGCCGGGGGAGGACGGGCCGGGGGAGGACGGGCCGGGGGAGGACGGGCCGGGGGAGGACGGGCCGGGGGAGGACGGGCCGGGGGAGGACGGGCCGGGGGAGGACGGGCCGGGGGAGGACGGGCCGGGGGAGGACGGGCCGGGGGAGGACGGGCCGGGGGAGGACGGGCCGGGGGAGGACGGGCCGGGGGAGGACGGGCCGGGGGAGGACGGGCCGGGGGAGGACGGGCCGGGGGAGGACGGGCCGGGGGAGGACGGGCCGGGGGAGGACGGGCCGGGGGAGGACGGGCCGGGGGAGGACGGGCCGGGGGAGGACGGGCCGGGGGAGGACGGGCCGGGGGAGGACGGGCCGGGGGAGGACGGGCCGGGGGAGGACGGGCCGGGGGAGGACGGGCCGGGGGAGGACGGGCCGGGGGAGGACGGGCCGGGGGAGGACGGGCCGGGGGAGGACGGGCCGGGGGAGGACGGGCCGGGGGAGGACGGGCCGGGGGAGGACGGGCCGGGGGAGGACGGGCCGGGGGAGGACGGGCCGGGGGAGGACGGGCCGGGGGAGGACGGGCCGGGGGAGGACGGGCCGGGGGAGGACGGGCCGGGGGAGGACGGGCCGGGGGAGGACGGGCCGGGGGAGGACGGGCCGGGGGAGGACGGGCCGGGGGAGGACGGGCCGGGGGAGGACGGGCCGGGGGAGGACGGGCCGGGGGAGGACGGGCCGGGGGAGGACGGGCCGGGGGAGGACGGGCCGGGGGAGGACGGGCCGGGGGAGGACGGGCCGGGGGAGGACGGGCCGGGGGAGGACGGGCCGGGGGAGGACGGGCCGGGGGAGGACGGGCCGGGGGAGGACGGGCCGGGGGAGGACGGGCCGGGGGAGGACGGGCCGGGGGAGGACGGGCCGGGGGAGGACGGGCCGGGGGAGGACGGGCCGGGGGAGGACGGGCCGGGGGAGGACGGGCCGGGGGAGGACGGGCCGGGGGAGGACGGGCCGGGGGAGGACGGGCCGGGGGAGGACGGGCCGGGGGAGGACGGGCCGGGGGAGGACGGGCCGGGGGAGCAGGGCCGGGGGAGCAGGGCCGGGGGAGCAGGGCCGGGGGAGCAGGGCCGGGGGAGCAGGGCCGGGGGAGCAGGGCCGGGGGAGCAGGGCCGGGGGAGCAGGGCCGGGGGAGCAGGGCCGGGGGAGGGAACCGCCTGTTTGCCCCAGGTACCCAAGTCCCCTCTCTGTGTGTGTTGGCTTCCTCCTGCCCTCCACCCCCACAATTTAATGGTCCCATTTCTGACCTTCTCTTCCTCATCTTTCCTTGATGAAGGGACAAACCCACAATGTGTGTGATGTCTCTTTCTCTTTGCTCTATGTCTGTTTGACCTGCTGACTCTCTCTAACCCTGTGGCTTTACCCCCTCATCTTTCGCTGGTTGAACCCAACAGAGCTGGAAGAGTTCAATTCGTGAAGGGTTGTATCTGGATTTGAATCATTTGACACCCTGTAGATTTCTTTAAATTGTGGCTCAAAAGCAACAGAAGGATTTGGAAACCTTGTCATCGGTCCTCTTTCAAACTTGTCTGAATTTCTTGGATGAAGAAACATTGCTCTGAAACTTACTCTGCAAGAGTTTATTTTCCTCTCTTGCAGGGAGGTTTCAGAATCTGTTCCACATTATAAATCTGTTGTCTTTTCAAGAGTGGAGTGGCTATTTTCTTCCACCAAGATTTCATCAACTCAGTCAAGGGCTGAACTAAGTCTCCATTTAAAAATGATTATGTTGCAAATGCAAGATGACTTTGGCTTTATTCATCAAAAGTGGCCATTTCCACGGTCTCAACGAGGCTGCTCTCTTGATCTCAAAGAGACGGTTAGAAATGGTCTTCCTCCTTCAAAATCCACTTGTTACTCCTGGTCAAAGGAGAAGACGATGTAACTGTACCTTCTCTGACGACTGTATCTTCAATCCTCTCTTCCCCACAGCATGGACAACATCTTCTGCCTCTCATTTGTAATGTTTCTCCAGAATGGCTCATCCCATGACACGTGCCGTCATTTCTGCCTTTGAAGTCCATTCAACGTCTTCAAAAGTATGAATCATGAGCCAATGGACTCCAGCCTTGAATCAAGAACTCGCTTATTCGAACAGCTGCCATCTCTCAGCACTCTATTGACTTAGTTTCAATTTTAAGAACACAGATAATCAACAGATGGTCTCTCGATTTGATCAGCAGTCTTTCCTGACGACACAAATTCTTCCGTTTTTAGTAAAGCAAACACTCCAGTATCTCAAGGACCATCATGAAGGTTTTCCTCTTTCGGTTTCAGATGCAGAATGAGCAGACGTTTCATCTCCGTACATGGCTTGCCTTCTGGCATCTCAAAGGATTTTGTGTGTGACCCTGAATCCAACCCACAAAATAACTTGATAATATATATAAACTATTGTAACTTTAAAGATTAATATTCGCACAAATCGGTCCATGATAATTCACCAAGACAATGGCATCTTCAAACAATAATTTTCATTGGTAAAGATTAATAACAACACTTTTTACTTCACTCTAACTCCACTCTGCACAAATATATATATGTGTGTGTGTGTGTGTGTGTGTGTGTGTGTATCAAAACCAAAACCATTCCAGTTCAGGCAATGTCCATCTCTTTTTCTTCCTACAGCTCGCATTGAGTGCGAGGTTGTTATTGGTCCGCGACTGAACCCCGCTTTCAATCTCCCTCCTGAATGCTGACTCGTTGCCATTCCTCATGCAGCTCATGACTGTGCTATCGTCAGTGAATTTGTAGATGGTGTCGTCATACCAAGCCATGCAGCTGTAGATGTAAAGCGAGTAGAGCAGGGGTGAAATATGCAACCCTCTGGTTTTTGGGAGCTGATGGAGATTTTGGAAGAGTTGTTCTGGCCATTCGACACTAATTGGGGTCTGGAGGTGAAGAAATTCTGGATCCAATTGCACAGTATGTTATGGAGTCCCAGGACTTTGGAGTTTGCTCATCAGCTTTGATGGGAGGATGGTATGGAATGCCAGACTCTAGTCAATAAAGAGCATTCTGATGGATGCAACTTTGTCGTCTGGGTATTTCAGGGTTTTGGCAGAGCCAGTGAAGATGGCATCTGCCATAGGTCTGGTACTGCATTAACCAAATTGGAATCGATCCATGTCGCCCCTCGGACAGGAGCTGATGTACTTCAACACCAGCCCGTCAATCCACCTCATCACTGGATGTGAGTATCACTCATCAATCATCATTTAGGCAGGTTACCCCACTCTTTGGAACTGGTATGTTTGACGCCTATTTGAAACAGGTGGGTGCCACTCCCTGTCGGAGTGAGATGTTGAAGATATCCATGGCCAGTTGCTCAACACAGGTTATCAGTCCTCTGCTGGGTTCTCCATCCAGGCTTGATCCTTTCCTTTGATTCACTCTGCTGAAGGCAGCCCATATTGTCATCTTTGGTTACTGATAGCAGCGGATCATCAAGAGATGTAGTGGGGGAGGGGGGATTTGCGATGGTTCTTCCCTGTACTAGTGGTCATATCAGGTGTAGAAGGCATTGAGTTCATGTGGAGTGAGGCTTTGCTGCCTCCCACTGCACCAGATTTGTTTATGCAGCACTTTATGTCATTTAGGCCCCTGTCACAGCTGATGGGTATCCTTTGTTGTTTCCATTCTCGTGCTGAATCTCCACCACCTGCAAGATGGCTTTCCATGGTTGGTATTGGCTCCTTGTGTATCTGTATCTCCAAACTGTGATTTGGCTCTTAGCAATTTCTGGATATTGTTATTCATCCAGGATTTCTGGTCGAGAAAACTCCCTGAACAATTTGGTGGGGACACCCTTGACCACAGCTGTTTTGATAAAGTTCGCTATAGTACAGTGACTCGAGGCAGTCCTGCAGCTGGCTTCCCCTCCCGTGACCACCTTCTGGTTGTCCTGATCTAATAAGTGTTGTGAGCAATTTTAGGCCTCATTTCTAAGAGAGGATGTGATGGCCCAGAGGTGGTTTACAAGAATGATCCTGGGGATGAGAGGAATAATGTTTGAGGAACATTTGATGGTTCTGGGCCTGTACTCGCCCGAGTTTAGAAGGATGAGGCAGGACCTCATTGAAATCTGCTGAATAGTGAAAGGGATGGATAGAGAGTATTTTGCCAGGTATGGCAGAGTTTAGGATCAGTGGGCACAACCTCAGAATAAAAGGATATCTGCTTAAAACTGAGATGGAGAAACCTTTTCATATAGAGCAGTGATTTTCAAGCTCCTCCTCCACCCCACCCCCATCCCCAGCCCCCGGATCTTATTCTACTTAATCCTTATGCCAGAAATGCTCTGTTAGTAAGGGATTACTTAAAGTGGGCGGGGAGTGGAAAGAAAGTTTGAAAACCACTGTTTTAATTGTACCTCATTGACTTGTTCTGTGCATGGTTTCATAACTCCAGAGGAAATGGGCCAATGACAATTTTTCTCAGGCAAAATTTTTCCTTCACAATTGGGTCCACTGCAGTCTTTCTCAGCCTTTTTTCCCATTCATCTGCCACTTTAAGCAATCTCTTACTCATTTTTCGACACTCCAAGGAATAAAGTCCCAACCTGTTCAACCTTTCCCTGTAGCTCAACTCCTGAAGATCAGGCAGCGTCCTAGTAAATCTTCTCTGCACTCTTTCAATCTTACTAATACCCTTCCTGTAGCTGGGTGACCAGAACTGCACACAATACTCCAAATTTGGCCTCACCAACATCTTATCCAATCTCACCATAACTTTCCAACTCCTAATTTCAATATGTTAATTATTGAAGACCAAGATGACAAAATCTGTCTTTAGAACCCTGTCGTCCTGTGACACCACTTTCATGGAATTATGTAACTGTTTTATCTCTTGCTGCCGATTTGTATAACTTCTCTGTTCAATCTCATAATGTTGGCTTCTGGACTATTTTATTGTGCCCCTTGATCTAGAGAGTTCTGGCAGAGCAAAACAATGTTGTTTTCTTTTGTCAGGTCAAATTTTGTCACATTGATCCAAAAACAAGTATTTTCACCATTCCTTCATTTCAGATTCTCTGCAGCTGTCGTATTGAACCTCACAGTGACGGCATTATGTTTGTCTTGTTTATCCTTTCCCCCTCCATCCAGACAGATGTGCTGATCAACGAGTCGACTCCACTCATCCAGCACCACTGCCATTTCTTCTGCTTGGGCTTTTCATCCCACGTATTCAGTTTGTTATTTCCCCTCTTCTTTTTCTCAGCAAAGAGAATCAGGTTTGTTTGATCATCTTTCTGAATCCCAGTGAAAGGTTATCGACCTGAAGGTTTTAACTCCGATTATTTTTCCAGTAGATGACCTGCTGAGTATTTCCAGCATTCAGTTTTTATTTTATTGCCTTGGTGTATTACTGAGTACTTTGAATGGGAGAAGAAATGTGGGTTGGGTTTAAGTGGAGAAGTCTCGATCATGGAGTGGCTTTAGAAAAATAGACATAAAGGGGGTGGGTGCATGGAAATAGTTAATTCATCTTTTGAAATTGTTTTTTGAGCTATGATTGTTTTTTGATGTACGCGCAGTGTTCAGAATTAAAAATTTATTGTGATGAACATGTCACAATATTTGTCATTTTGTGGCAACAATACAGGTGCAAATATTGTTCTAAATTGCATTTTAAAAAAGAAATCCATTTGTGCAAAATGAAGAGTAAGTGAGGGAGTGACTGTGGTTCCTTGTCCATTCAAAAATCTGATGGCAGAGGGGGAGAAGCTGTGTTTGTACCATTGGGTGTTCGTCTTCATGCTCCTGGACCTGTTTCGCTGGTGATCAGAGTGTGAAGAAGGCCTGGTCTGGATGGTGAGGGTCGTTGAGGATAGAGGTTGTTTTCTTGAGACTCTGCCTTTTGGAGAAATCCTTAATACATGGGCAAAGGATGAAAGGGGAAAAGATTAGTGGAAACATGAGGGGGAGCTTCTCCACACAAGGTGGTGGGAAAGTGGAACAAGCTGCCAGCTGCATGAGGAAATGTGAGCTCAATGTTAGCAATGAAGAGTTTGGACAAGTTCAGGGATACGAGGGAGATGGAGGGTGATGGACTGGATGCTGGTCAGTGGGACAAGGCAGAATAAGAGTTTGGCACAGACTAGAAAAGCTGAAGGGCCTGTATCGGTGCTGTAATGTTCTGTGAATCCATGGAGTGATGCACTGGGTCGTACATCTACAACCAGACAAATCTACCATGGTGCCTGCACAAAAGCACACAATATGCAGCACGTAATGACCAAATGAATAATCTAATTAAATATATGTAGAGGGCCAAGCGGGCACACAGCCCACGTTGTGAACCGTCAGTGATGCGGTTCTCCGACGTCGCGCAATACCATAAAACAGATCACTGGGCACTCATCCATTTAATGGACCACACGTGCACGGTGCTGCATGCCGAGGAACAGCACGTTGATCTGTGGTGTCTTCTGCGGGTAGGTGCAGGACATTCACAGGGCTTAATTTAAACCTGCTGGTTCCATGGATCGATAGCAAACTCTTAATAATGTCTCACCATGTCTCATTTGGCAGCCTATAATATACCCCAATAAGAGTACCCTCATCCTTATTTTTTCATTTTACCCACACTGCCTCCCTCGATGAGCCCTCCAGTCTCCTTTATCTTTCTCTGGATTCTAGATGTTGTAAGCCAAGAAACATTTTTGTAAATCTTCTCTGCACTCTCTCCACCTATCTATATCCTTCCTTTGACAGCACCTCACACTTGTCGATATTAAATTCCTTCTGCCATCTTTCAGTCCACTTTTCCAAACAAACAAATCCTGTAATCTAAGAAAACCTTCCTCACCATCCACCACTCCCCCTATTTTCATATCGTCTACATATTTGTTAACCATCCCATTTCATTCCCTAACCACAGATCGAACATTGCACCCCCCACCCCCCACTGTAGTGGGCATCTCCACATACTGCTGCAAAAAGCAGTCCTGAACACATTGTATAAACTCTAAGCCATCCTGCCCTGTCACTGACTGTGTTTCCCAATCGATGTTAGGAAAATTGAAATCCCCAACCAACACCACCCTATTCCTACTGCAGATGTCAGCTAATTCCTTGCACATTTGCTCTTCTAGTTCTCCCTTCCCATTTGCCAGACTATAATGTACCCCTATAATAGTAACCTCACCCTTCTTATTTTTTAGTTTTACCCACACTGCCTCCCTCGATGAGACCTCCCGTCTCTTGCCTGAGCACCGCTGTAATATCTTCCCTGACAAGTAATGCGGTATATAAAAGAAGTCTGTAAAGTTTGAATAAACCCGTCTTGCGTTGACTAACATGGGTATGTATATGACTTTAGTAGGTGTACTGAATTTGCCGCCAGAAATGGTGACCCCCGAATGCAAGATTCAGCCGAAGCTTGAATCTCCAGTGATCATGGACACAACGACTGCAGCAGCTGCCACCACGGCTGCAGTTAAACCAGGTTCTGCCTATTTCTCCTGGAATTAACTAGACATGAGCTTTTAAATATGGAGGGCCTGAGTGACAGGGATCCATCTGATCTAATGAATGAGATGCTCGTATTAGCAGATGGCCATTCTCATTGTTTACTTTTTGAGACTCTATTCCTGTCCAAACTCCCGGGTCGTGTAACAATACCAATCGTTAACATGGATTTCTGCCATCCCCATGATGTAATGTGGGAGGCTGACAGGCTCGATCATACTCCAACGCAAGTGTCTGTTCACGAACAGCCGCTTTGTTCAGTAGATCCATCTCCTGTGTCCTACAAGCCTCCTATATCTGGAGTTCAGTTAAAGAAGGATGAATGCACTGACAGGCAGTGAAAATGGTGTTTTTACCATCACCAATGGGGAAAAAAGCCCATAAATGTGTCCCGCCATTTATCTATTAGAGAAAAAAGGCAGGAAATTTTAAAAAACAGCTGCCAGTTGGGGCCTTGGCAGCTGGCACAAGTACCGACTGGCCTATTGTATCTTCAAGACGACGCTGGTAAGTACAAATATCCTGCCAACCGGTGGGCGTGGCAAGATGGCGTAAGGAACAGACGTGCGTTCCACTCCTCTCCTGACTCTGATTTATTGTTTTGTTTCTAAGTGCCTGTTAAAATTCTTTAAAAAGTTTTAAAATAGTAAGAGATGTTGAATTAATATCTAATGGTACATTTGTTTAAAAAAAAGAGTAAAAGAAAACACCAACAGATTGTTAAAAAATTACATTTCCCGAAATTATCTGAGCCTACCTGTTTACAAGAAGCCAGGACCCAGGACTCAGCGTGGAATGGATCCAGGAGAAGAAGTGCAGGATTCAGCACTGGAGCTCCGCTCTGTACCGGTAGGGCTCTCTAAAGATGGCACTCGGCAGCCTTTAGAACAAAGGGCTGGCCGGGTGCGTGTATTTCAAACAACGCCCGCTGTGAGCGCTGTCACCGAGACTTTGACAGCTGAATCATCTGGGGCGCCGCCAGCTGGAGAGTTAAAGAGCCGACCTCCGATTGATATAGCGGTGGCGCTGCGAAATGCACCACCAGTCATGACATTTTCCCCAGGTATGGATATAATGGAGGCTTTTGATGACATACGGCGTAAGGATAAGGATAACCCTGATTATCAGCCTCCTGATATTGCTGAGGGGGCTGTGGCAGGAGTTTCTACACGGAGCCATACTGCAAGAAAGGCTGCTAAACCAAGGGAAGGGACAGAAGACCCTTTGGTTTCTCAGAAACAGCAGGATCCTACCATGTCTTAATCTACTTTTGCTGACATGATTGTTAAGAATCTTGAATTTAAGATGTATTCTTCAATGAAACAGCTCGGTAGCTCTATGACCCAGGTCTATTCTAAGCTTAATGAATTGGTGAATATCAATACTCAACTACGGAGCATTTAAACTTGAAACCACTGAAAGACTTGATATGTGTGATCAAGGTTTAGTTGATGTACAAGACCAAGTGCAAGATGTAAACAAAACAATTGAAACATTGCAGATTCAGAATAAAAATCTAGCAAAAAAAGTTGATTATTTGGAGAACCAATCTAGATGGAACAATGTAAAAATTGTTGGTTTGCCAGAAGATATAGAAGGGCCAGATCTAAGAAAATTCTTTACCAAGTGGATTCCACGAGTGTTAGGGCAAAATAAGTTCCCTTAAGGTTTAATATTGGAACGTGCTCACAGAGCTTTAAGAAGGAAACCTTTTTCAGGACAGAATCCAAGACCTGTTCTGGTCCGTTGTTTAAATTATTGTGATAAAGAGACAATTTTACGTGTGGCTATTAGAAACGCTCAGCAAAATAGATCTCCTTTGATGGTCCAGAACAATCGTGTTTTTTTTAATGCGGATTTGAGTCAAGAAATTATGTTTCAACAACATGAATTTAATTCTGTGAAAGAGTTGTTGTGGAAAAAAGGATACTAGGCAACTTTTAGGTACCCTGCGGTATTGAAGATTTTTCAGGATGGATATCAGCCAAAGTTTTTTGATAATCCTAAAGAAGCTATGGACTTTGCTCAATCTTTACCGATCACACAATTTCAAGAACTACGTAGTCCTCCTCAGTCTCCAAAGAGAGTGGAGATACAAGATGGGAATCAGATTCCAAGAAGAAATGGAAACAATGGTGGTCGAAGTGATAAAATTGATTAAAAAAATAATTCATCTTTTTTTAAATTTTTTTTTGGAAGATCTTAGTCATTAATGATAGTTTAATATGAAATGGGAGTTGGGAGAGGGAACTGGGTGGGCACTATTTTCCAGAAGTCGTCAGCTACGTGTGAGTTATCTCACACCCAATATTTTGTGGGAGTTACCGCATTGTGCGGTTTAAACCTCCTGCCTGTTTTTTTTTTCTTAATTTTTGGGTTAAGGAGTGAAGGTTTTTTTTATTACTTTTTTTTAAATAAAATTTTTTTTCTTTTTTTTAATTTGTTTTTGATTGTAGTTTTAAGAGGGAATAAGTGGAAGGTTTTTTTTTTCTTTTGGGGTTTTTTCTTCTTTTTTTTCTTTCTTTTCTTTTTTTCTTTCTTCTTTTTTCTTGTGTTGAGTTGATGTAAGGAATGTCTAAATTGAAGTTTGCTTCTTTTAATGTCCAGGGTTTAAATAGTCCCATTAAGCGTAAGAAAGTACTTGCTTACTTAAAAAAAATAAAAGTTGATGTGGCTTTTTTACAGGAAACTCATTTGACAGATAAGGAACATTTGAAACTCAAACGTGAATGGGTTGGACAAGTTTTTTATTCTTCATTTAATTGAAAAGCAAAAGGAGTGGCAATTTTGGTGCACAATAATTTACCATTTCAGTTACAAAATGAAGAGAAAAATGGTGGAAGATTATTAAAATTAAACTGTACAATTTTTAATGAAACTTGGACTTTGCTTGATGTTTATGCTCCGAATGTTGAGGATACAGCTTTTGTTGTCGATATGTCTTTATTACTTGGACAATCAAATTCTAATGTGATGAATGGGGGAGATTTGAATGTGGTATTGGAGCCTTTATTGGACAAGTATCCAAGAGTAATTAAGAAATCGAAGATGGCAGTTCAAGTAACTAATATGATGTCAGATTTGAATTTAGTTGATATTTGGCGAAGATTTAATCCTACAGAGAAAGATTTTTCTTTTTATTCGTCACGACATAATTCTTTTTCTAGAATTGATTATTTTTTAATTTCAGCACATTTGCAGGATAGGGTTACATCTGTGGATTATAAGGCAAGACTGGTTTCGGACCATTCATTATTATTATTAAAATATCAGAGTTCACAGGATGTTCAGAGAGCTCCAAGATGGAGATTCAATACTATGTTACTGCAAAAAATGGAAGTTATTAGTTATTTAAAACAACAAATTGAGGTTTTTATTAGTAATAATACTAATTCTGTTTCTAGTCAATTTGTTTTATGGGATGCAATGAAAGCTTTTTTACGAGGTCAAATTATTAGTTATGCTTCTAAAGTAAAGAAAGAGAGAATTAAAGAGATTGAAGATTTAGAGAAAAAGATAACTGTTACTGAAAAAAATGCTACTGAAATGCAAAAGAATCAGTTAACTAATTTAAAATGTAAATATAATGAATTACAAACTTATCGGTTTGAATGTTTAATGAACCGAACTAAACATAAATTTTATGAATGGGGTGAGAAAACTCATAAAGTTCTGTCATGGCAGTTAAAAAAGGAACAATTATCTAGAATTATACCAGTAATTAGAAAGAAATCGGGTATTACTTTTAGTCAAAAGGAAATTAATGAGGAATTTTGTAATTTTTATAAAAAACTTTATACTTCGGAATGTAAAGATGTAACTGAGGATGCTATAGATTCTTTTTTGAAAAATATAAAATTGCCACAATTGAATCAAGAAGATAGACAGGAGTTAGATAAATCCTTTACAGAAAAGGAAATAGAAACGGCGATAAGAGATATGCCAAATGGAAAGGCACTGGTGAAGATGGGTTTTCTATAGAGTTTTATAAAACTTTTTATGCTGATATATTTCCTATATATAAGGATGTTTTACAACAAATTTATGACACTTTTCGATTACCTGAGTCTTTTTCCAATGCAATAATTACAGTTATACCAAAAAAAGATAAAGATCCTTTATAGGTTTCTTCTTATAGACCAATATATTTGTTAAATGTAGATTATAAAATTGTAGCAAAAGCTATGGCTAATCGATTAGCTCAATATTTGCCTAAAATAATACATAGTGATCAAACGGGATTTATAAAAAATAGATATGCATCAGATAATATTTTGCGTTTAATAACTTTGATAAATAAATCTAAATCTCAGATGAATTATCCAATAGTGGTTTCGCTGGATGCAGAAAAGGCTTTTGATAGAGTGGAATGGAAGTTTTTGTTTAAAGTACTTGAGAAATTTTGTTTTGGTTCTTCATTTATTGGATTGATAAAGGCTTTATATAATAGTCCGAAGGCCAGAATTGCTGTCAATGGGCAGATTTCAGAATCTTTTAATTTAACAAGGTCCACTAGACAAGGATGCCCATTGTCACCTGCTTTATTTGCTGTAGTTATTGAGCCTTTGGCACAATTAATACATCAAAATGAAAATGTTAAAGGCATGAGAGTTTTGAATGAGGAATATAAGATTAATCTATTTGCTGATGATGTTTTATTATATTTGGTGGATTCGGGTATTTCTTTACCAGCAATTCAAGAATGTTTAGAAATTTATGGTCAATTATCTGGTTATAAAGTAAATTGGACCAAAAGTGAAATTTTAACAATTTGTAAAAATGATTATTCAATGTATAAAAGTATTACAAATTTGAAGTGGACTACACAAATTAAATATTTAGGAATTAATGTTAATACGGAATTTCAAGATTTATATTCAATTAATTATCTTCCTTTAATAAAAAGGATTAAATTAGATTTGACTAGGTGGAAGGATTTGCCTTTGGGTCTATTAGGGAGGATTAATACTATAAAAATGAATATCTTTCCCTGAATACAATATTTGTTTCAATCAATTCCTTATTTTTTAAATAAAAGTTTTTTTAAGGATCTATATAAAGCAATTAGAGACTTTTTATGGAAGGGAAAATTTCCGAGGATAGCGATGAGAAAGCTGATGTGGGATTTTCAATTTGGAGGTTTAAGATTACCGAATTTTCAACATTATTAAGAAGCAGCTCAATTTAAATTTCTTAGTGCATTAATGAATATGGATGATCCGCCCAGTTGGGCAAAGATAGAAATGACAGTTAATTTAGAAAAATTTTCTCATGAGTTTTTGTTTCGATGGAATAAAAATTTATTATGAACTTATGATGTCCCAATATTGAAGCATTTATTAAATTTATGGACAAGTAAATTTAATAAATTGAGGCTCAAAATAAATGGTCTGGATGATTGCCATTATAAAACAATCAACTTGTTCCTTTTAGAGTCTCCAAAATTACTTTGAAACAATGGGAAAGGAAGGGAATAAAAAATTTATCCAATTGTTTTTCTGAGGGATGTTTTTGTTCTTTTGATGAATTACAAAGGAAATTCGGTATTAGTGGAAACTGTGTATTTGTGTGTATTATCAGTTAAGATCTTTTGTAAAACAGATATGTGATCGACATATGAGGAATATGTACTTTCAATACCACAAAAGGGATATATATCTGATTTGTATTGTATTTTACAGGTTTCTTACCCGGGCTGGAGGGGCTTGTCTCCCCTCCTAGGTCGGTCCATACTGCCCGGACCGGGGCCGAGGCCGCCGCAGCTCACCCTGTGCCTGGATTGGGGCCGCCGCCTCCCACTCTCTGCCCGGATCGGGGCCTTCGCCAGCCGCACTCGACCGAGGCCGGGGCCGCCGTCTCCCCCTTGCTCCTGCCCGGATCGGGGCCGCCGCCGTCTACCCTTCGCCCGGACCGGGGCCGGGGCCGCTGCTGCTCTCCCTGTGCCCGGACTGGGGCCGCCGCCTCCCACTCCCTGTCCGGACCGGGGATTCCGCCTGCCTCACTCGACCGAGGCCGGGGCCGCCGTCTCCCCCTTGCTCCTGCCCGTATCGGGGCCGCCGCCGTTTACCCTTCGCCCGGACCGGGGCCGGGGCCGCTGCTGCTCTCCCTGTGCCTGGACTGGGGCCGTCGCCTCCAACTCTCTGCCCGTATCGGGGCCTCCGCCTGCCTCACACGACCGAGGCCAGGGCCGCTGTCTCCCCCTTGCTCCTGCCCGTATCGGGGCCGCCGCCGTCTAACCTTCGCCCGGACCGGGGCCGGGGCCGCTGCTGCTCTCCCTGTGCCTGGACTGGGGCCGCCGCCTCCAACTCTCTGCCCGTATCGGGGCCTCCGCCTGCCTCACACGACCGAGGCCGGGGCCGCCGTCTCCCCCTTGCTCCAGCCCGTATCGGGGCACAAGTGTAAAAGGGACTATTGATAACCACAACCCTATTCACCTATTCACCATAGCACTGCAGCCTCCATCTTAGGAGATGATAAGGAGATGGTCGAGTTTCTAGCGAACATCGAGCTTCTAAAATTAGTGGTGAGAACAGAGTTAGACACCCCTTTCACAAGAGAAGAAATTGAGAAGGCTCTGAACACTCTGCAGGCTAAAAGTCTCAGGGGGAGGATGGGTTCCCACCCAAGATCTATAGACAATTTAAGGATTTATTGATGCCTCTTATAAAACCTACGACCCAAGGACCTCGCTGCCACGTCCCAGCTTGCTTGGCCACGGCACACGAACCATGGGTGTAAAGGGTGGGGCCAGTACTGCGCGCACTGCACTCCACCTAAAAGCTCCTTTGCGCAGGCCCGAGGACAGGTCCACGTCCTCCCCCTCCACGTCCTCCCCCTCCACGTCCTCCCCCTCCACGTCCTCCCCCTCCACATCCTCCCCCTCAAAAGATGCTCACAAACTCAAGCTAGCATGCTGGAACATCAGAACCATGCTAGACAAGGCTGACAGCCACCGACCTGAACGTCGGTCTGCCCTCATTGCACATGAACTCCTCAGACTTGACATCGACATAGCCGCTCTCAGTGAAGTCCGCCTGGCAGATGTAGGCAGCCTCCAAGAACGCGGCGCGGGCTACACACTCTACTGGTCTGGAAAGCCTTCGGATGAACGACGCCTATCTGGTGTAGGCTTCATGGTCAAGAGCTTCATTGCCTCCAAACTCGAAAACCTTCCGACAGGCCTCTCGGACCGAATCATGTCCATGCGACTCCCACTTCAAAACAAGCGTCACATCACCCTCATCAGTGTCTATGCTCCAACCCTCCAGGCGGAACCAGCAGAAAAGAACAAGTTCTACACCGACCTGCGCAACCTCATCCAACGTACCCCTACAGCCGACAAGGTTGTCATCCTGGGCGACTTCAACGCTCGTGTCGGCAAAGACTCAGAAACCTGGCCAGGAATCCTGGGCAAGCATGGCGTCGGCAAGTGCAACGACAATGGTCGCCTCCTGTTGGAGCTCTGCGCAGAACAGCGGCTTGTCATTACAAACACCCTTTTTCAGCAGAGGGACAGCCTTAAGACCACCTGGATGCATCCCCGATCCAAACACTGGCACCTCCTGGACTACATCCTGGTGCGAGAAAGTGACAAACGAGATGTGCTCCACACCAGGGTCATGCCTAGCGCGGAATGCCACACTGACCACCGGCTGGTTCGCTGCAAGCTCAACCTTCACTTCAAGCCAAAGCCCAGGAACAATAAAGCCCCCAGAAAGAGGTTCAATGTTGGAAACCTGCAGTCAGACAAAGCGAGAGGAAACTTCCAGGCAAACCTCAAAGCAAAGCTCGACGTTGCAACCCGCCTCACGGACCCGTCCCCTGAAACCCTCTGGGATCAGTTGAAGACTACCATACTGCAATCCACTGAAGAGGTACTGGGCTTCTCCTCCAGGAAAAACAAGGACTGGTTTGACGAAAACAGCCAGGAAATCCAGGAGCTGCTGGCAAAGAAGCGAGCTGCCCACCAGGCTCACCTTACAAAGCCGTCCTGTCCAGAGAAGAAACAAGCCTTCCGTCGCGCATGCAGCCATCTTCAGCGCAAACTCCGGGAGATCCAAAATGAGTGGTGGACTAGCCTCGCCAAACGAACACAGCTCAGCGCGGACATTGGCGACTTCAGGGGTTTCTACGAGGCTCTAAAGGCTGTGTACGGCCCCTCACCCCAAGTCCAAAGCCCGCTGTGCAGCTCAGACGGCAAAGTCCTCCTCAGCGACAAGATCTCCATCCTCAACCGATGGTCAGAACACTTCCACTATTTTACAAGAAATTGATAGTAAAAAAGATTGAGTTAAGGATAAGTTGAAATGGGAAAAAGATTTAGGTTTTATAATAGCTGAAGAAGCTTGGATGGAAATTTGTCAGAATAGTATTAGGAAATTGGTTAATGCTAGATTAGCGATGATTAATTACAATTTTATACATCAGTTATATTTAACACTGGAAAAACTAAAAAAGTTTGGTCTTAGTAAGTCGGATTGCTGTTTTTGTTGTGACCAGACGGCTAATACTATTTTGCATACTGTTTGGTTTTGTGATCGATTGCAACAGTTTTGGAAGGCTATTCTATAATAGGTTATATAATATTTGTCTTGTATTAGATCCTGGTATATTTTTATTAGGGAATATGCAATCATTAATTGATTTGGGCCTACAAGATTATCAGATTTCTTTTATCTATTTAGCTTTAGCTGTGGCCAAGAAATGTTTAGCTCTTACTTGGAAAGATAGAAATATATTAACTTTAGATAGGTGGTATTTGGAGATGAAGTTCTGTTTGACTATGGAAAGGATATCTTTTTCAGTTCAGGATAGGATGTCTTTTGATAGGTTGAAGTGGACTCCGTTTGTTAAATATATGCATTTAAGTTTGATTTAAATATGTTTTTAAGTTTGATATTTTAGTATTGATAATTTTTTTCTTTTTTTTTGATGTTAGTATCTTTATTTGTTATGTTTTATCTTTTTTTGTGTAAGGGTTTTTTTAAATATAATTATTGTGCATTTTATTAACTCTTCACTCTTTCACTCTTTATTTTGGGGGGGTTAGACTAACTTTAAGCTAGGTCATTAATGTTGTGTACTAATTTGGGGGGGTTTTAGTTTATTTAGTCTGCTGATGTAGTATTGTAATTTTTATTATCTTATGTTTAATCTTTTACTGTCACTTTCTATTTTATTCATGTTATAAAATCTTAAATAAAGTTTAAAAAAAAAAAGAGGGTACCCGGGCTCCGCACTGACCACCTCCACTGATGTCACCAAGCTGGGGGGCCCCTGGACCTTGAATGGCACCCACTGGGTAGGTGGCCACAGTGCCTACCTCTAGCTTCCTACCACCTGGTAGGGCTGCCATTTCCCCACATTCGAGGTGACCTACATCCACTCTCTCGATGACCTAGGGGAGCACCCAGCCTTTGGCGACCACTGCAACAAGAGGGCCTTTAAGGCAGGTGAACTGTTCTGGATGATCCCCAAATATGGCACCGCATGGCTCTCCAATGAAATGTCCCGGATGGCCAGCCTCCTGAAGATGTTGGCCAACGACACGGCAGTGTCCCTGCACCAAACAAAGGACACCCTGACCTGAACAGTTGTGGAGCTGAAGGAGAGACGTATAGTGGCAATGCCAAATCAGATGTCCCTGGACTACCTGCTGGCGGCTGTGCTGTCATTGGCCAGGAGGGATGCACCTACATTCCCAAGGAATCCTCTAACATCACCCACCTGGCTGACCACATTCGGGACTCGGTGACCAAAATTCAAAAATCCAGGGACCACATCCACCAGCATCACCACCTCATGAGGACCCTGGGGGCCATTTGGCTCCACGAGGGGCATTTGGGTGACTATCATTCACTGGGGGATTGCTCTTATTTTTGTTATCATTGGTATAGTTATTCCATGATGTGATCGTCAATTTATATGCATCTTTGCATTGCCCCGTTAGACCTTCTTATTACCTGTCGCATTTTATTGGCAATCAGTATGTCTTCCGAAGGGGAGGATTGTCATGGAGAGGCAGTGTCCACCACCTGGTGGCGCTGCTGTACTCCTGTTCGGTGGACATACTACCTGTCAATCCAGGTCAAAGACTCACTCCAAGCCATCAAGGTGACCCTTGCGATTGGCCCACCTAAATCACCAGGAGCTGCAGTCCAGGCTGCCCGGCTAGACTCAGCCCTGACCTTCACCCAATTGACCCACCTAAACCACAAGGAGCTGCAGTCCAGGCAGCCTGGCCAGACTCAGCCCTGACCTTCACCCAATTGGCCCAGGTGAATCACCTCGACTGACCCCTGCCGAGCCCATGCACTTGGCCTCGAGCATTGGCCACAGCAGTTAACGGGGCCCAGCCTTCCCCGAGTGATTGGCCCTCCCAGCACGGTCCCACAGAACTATAAAGAACCATGTCCCCCTTTGTTCTGCCTCTTTCAACTCATCGTGGCTAGGAAGTAGCACCTTCCACACTGGGTTGGGGTGAGTCTCGATGTCAGCTAGGAAGAGCCGTGTCCATATCGGTCAAGGGGTGGGAGGTCACAGTATCACCTTGATCCTGAATGTTGAATGTGTACGTTTATGTAATTTCCCACAAGCTCTGTCGGTTTCTCCCTCCTAATTAGAAGTGTATATTTACTCCCTGCGTACTCTGTGTATAGAGGTTTGCCTAACATATCGACCCTGTTGTCATGTTTCCATCCCCGAAATAAAAGTGTGCTTTGTACCTCTGCTTTGGTCTGATTCTTAACCTTTGGGACCCACACGAACCCGACAACAATGGAGGAGGGGAAGCAAAGTATTTTATCAGTAAATGGAGAGTCAAATTACTAGAAAAAAAGACAGATAGATCCGATCAGAATGTGGCAAGAAATTAATGTAGGTTTATGGAAAAAAGGTAGGGATCTCAAGAAAAGCACCAGTGTGTAAAAATGTGTTATTGCCTATGAACAGAGGGAATAGAATATTACATTTGTGGGAAGGAGATTTTATAGACATCAAATATAATATGGGGAAAAGGATTTATATAAATCGAAACAAAGGTGGAAAAAAGATTGAAATATACAAATTCAAAAAGAAATAGGGTCAAGATTGTGTCAACAGTGTTACAAATATGATTTATGTCAGTCATAAAAGTACAATTGTCTACATCAATTATGCTATACTCCATATAAATTAAATGGACTTATCTCCAATTATTCCGAGAAATATTTTCAATGTAATCAGGAGATCGGGATTTTTTTTTCCATTCGGTTTGGATCTGTGTAAAAGTGGAAGAATTTTGGAAGGATTTCAGTATATTTTTAGGACAAATTATGAAGATAAAAAATTAAAAAGACGCAAGAATATTTGTGCTTGGTCAACTTTATGAAGCAGATACAAAACTGAAGTTGGATAAATATCAAACAAACTTTCTGAGTCTAGCAATAGCAGCAGTGAAGCAATGTGTAACACTAACGTGGAGAGCAGAGAGTTTTGTAACGAGGGATGGGACATTGAAATGCAAAACTGTGTCACCATGTAACCACATAACCATTTACAGAGCAGAAACAGGCCATGTCAGCCTTTCGAGTTCGCACCGGTTCACGAGAACAACTCCACTAGCTCAATCCTCCCACTCTCCGCCAATATCCCACCAACCCCCTCACCTCCATGTACACATCCAACCTTCTCGTAAATGACAGAAGGGACCCTGCTGCAACTATCTCATTCGGAAGAACATTCCATTCTGCCACCATTCTCTGAGTGAAGAAGCATCCTCTAATATTTCTCCTAACGTTTTGCCCTCTTACCCTTAACTCATGGCCTCTTGTTCCAACTTTCCCTATCCTCAGGGGAATGAGTCTGTTTATATCTAGTCTATCTATTCCTTTCACAATTTTAAATACCTCCATCAAGTCCCCTCTCAGTCATCGACATTCCAATGAATAAAGTCCCAGTCTCCTTAATCTCTCCCTGTAATCCAGATGCTGTAAACCAGGCAACATTCATGGAAATCTTCTCTGCACACTCTCCACCTTATCTATATCCTTCCTATAGTTCGGAGACTGGAACTGAGCACAGTACTCCAAACCTGGCCTCACCAATGCCTTTAACAGCTGCAGCATCACCTCCCAGCTCCTGCACTCTTTCTTTGGCTTGGCTTCGCGGAGGAAGATTTATGAAGGGGTAATGTCCACGTCAGCTGCAGGCTCGTTTGTG
Organism: Narcine bancroftii; assembly: GCF_036971445.1. NCBI lineage: Eukaryota > Metazoa > Chordata > Chondrichthyes > Torpediniformes > Narcinidae > Narcine > Narcine bancroftii. The sequence goes on from NW_027211849.1 coordinate 373,936, forward strand.
CTGACAAGTCCGATGCAGGACAGGCAGACATGGTTGCAGCGGTTGCGAGGGAAAATTGGTTGGTTGGGGTTGGGTGTTGGGTTTTTCCTCCTTTGTCTTTTGTCAGTGAGGTGTGCTCTGTGGTCTTCTTCAAAGGAGGTTGCTGCCCGCCGATCTTGGTGCCAAGATCCACGATTTGAAGCGATATCAGCCCACTGGCGGTGGTCAATGTGGCAGGCACCAAGAGATTTCTTTAGGCAGTCCCTGTACCTCTTCTTTGGTGCACCTCTGTCTCGGTGGCCAGTGGAGAGCTCGCCATATAACACGATATTGGGGAGGCGATGGTCCTCCTTTCTGGAGACGTGACCTACCCAGCACAGTTGGATCTTCAGCAGCTTGGATTCGATGCTGTCGGCCTCTGCCATCTCGAGTACTTCGATGTTGGAGATGAAGTTGCTCCAATTATGTTGAGGATGGAGCAGAGACAACGATGATGGAAGCGTTCTAGGAGCCGTAGGTGATGCCGGTAGAGGACCCATGATTCGGAGCCGAACAAGAGTGTGGGTATGACAACGGCTCTGTATACGCTAATCTTTGTGAGGTTTTTCAGTTGGTTGTTTTTCCAGACTCTTTTGTGTAGTCTTCCAAAGACGCTATTTGCCTTGGCGAGTCTGTTGTCTATCTCGTTGTCTATCCTTGCATCCGATGAAATGGTGCAGCCGAGATAGGTAAACTGGTTGACCGTTTTGAGTTTTGTGTAGCCGATGGAGATGTGGGGGGGTGCTGGTAGTCATGGTGGGGAGCTGGCTGATGGAGGACATCAGTTTTCTTCAGGCTGACTTTCAGGCCAAACATTTTGGCAGTTTCCGCAAAACAGGACGTCAAGTGCTGAAGAGCTGGCTCTGAATGGGCAACTAAAGCGGCATCGTCTGCAAAGAGTGGTTCACGGACAAGTTGCTCTTGTGTCTTGGTGTGAGCTTACAGTACTCCAAACCTGGCCTTACCAATGCCTTTAACAGCTGCAGCATCAACTCCCAGCTCCTGCACTCTACACTATGATTTATGAAGGCCAGCAGACCATATGTCTTCTTAACCACCCTGTCTACCTGGGAATCCACCTTCAGTGAACTCTGTACCATAACTCCAAGATCCCTGTTCCTCTGCATTCCTCGACGCCCTCCCCTTAGCTGCATAGGTCCTATTTTGGTTATTTTTTCCGGAATGCAGCACCTCAAACTTGTCAACATTAAATTCCATCTACCATCTTTCAGTCCACTTTTTAAAACAAACCAAATCCTGTAATCCAAGAAAATCTTCCTCACCATCCACCATTCGCCCTATTTTTGTATCGTCTGCATATTTGCTTTACCAGTTAACCACACCATCATCCAAATTATGAATATAAATGATAAACAACAGGGGACCCAACACTGATCCCTGAGGCACACCGCTAGTCACAGGCTTCCATCCTGACATATAGTTGTCCACCATGACTCTCTGCTGTCTATCTCCCAGCCAACTCTGAACTCATCTCACTATCTATTAATCCCTAGTGATTAACCATCCTAACTAACCTTACATGCAGTACGTTATCAAAAGATTTACTAAAATTTAAATAGATCTCGTCAACCGTCCTACCTTCATCCAGTTTTCTTGTCACCTATTCAAAAAACAGAATTGCCTCCAACCAATGAACTTGGAAGAATGAGAAGTGAGATTGAACAGTGAACCAAATAATTTTTCTTAAATTTACACACACATCATACACATGTGCTTAAATTAGAAGGGGATTAAGGTTAGTTAAGTTAATAGAGATAAGTTAAAGTTTGATTCTGTTTTCATGTTCAAAGATAATTAAAAACAACATCTTTATATAACTACTTGTCTTGGTGAATGTCTATTGCTGCTGGGTTTTGGGGTCCTTTGGGCTCGTAACACCATAGTCTGGTGACGTACATGGACCTCCTTCCCACTCCATCCATTTTGGATCCCCACATGAAGAGGGAAACTGCTCTGGTAATAGCCAGGGCAGAGGTGTGTGGGATGGGCCACGCCTGCATCACACACAGCAGTACCGAGAGCACCTTGCACCTGATGACCAGGTTCTTCCCCAGTACTGAGAGGGAATGTCATTCCCACAGACCCAGTTTCTGGTGGACCTTTACAATCGGCTCTGACCAATTCTTGTTGCATGCCTCGGCCCCTCCAAGCCAGTTTCCCGACACCTTCAGGTAGTCAGATCTGACTGTGAAGAGGATAGCGGACTGATTTACCAAAGTGCATTGCCTCGCGTTTGTTCCAGTTTACCCTGGAAAATAGCATTGTATACTTCTGGGCCCAGCCACTTCCAGACTTGTGTACAACTCAGCCATTCTCCCAGAACTGGGGGTCTCTGTGCTAGTCCCTGTCTCCTGGAGTTGGGAGTCTCTGCAATGTTCCCCATCTCACAGAGCTGGGGGTCTCTACACTGCTCCCTGTCTCCTGATATTGGTGCTTTGTTCTCCACAAGTCCCACAATACAACCCTGACCCCTGGACGGAATGTTGAGGTACAGAGGGATCAGTGAAAATATGGGTAGTTTTGCCAGGGTGGGGTCCATACAGGAGCATGATAACAGCAGGGAACCCGTGGAAGGGGGATGGAGGGCATTCGATGGTGGACCAGCAGGACACTGCTGAGGGTGCGGATTCCCTCGGGCTCTCGAGGGTAGAAGGCGCTGGTTATTCCAATATTTTAGGTGAGGCCAGGGTCCAAATTAGAGCTGGCGCAACTCATCAAGGGTCAACATCACAGTTGCCTGGAACTGTCATGAGGATACTAAGGGCTGGTAGAGGTAGGTAAGGAGGGGGTAGTTGTGTTCCAATGAGGGATTGATGAGTGAGGGGCCACATGGATGGGACTTTGAGACAAGGGTCCTCTGATTGTCCAGTGATGGGGCCTGTAAATAGACCCGCAGACAACCAGCACACAGCATCTTTGACCCTGTACCATCAGGAAGGAGATATGGAGGAACAAAATCAGGCTGCCAGACAGGGAAATAACTTCTTCCCACAGGCCGTGAGATTGACAATGCAATGCGAGTTGAATGGGTCCGTGGAATGAAAAGGTTGAGAGGGATATGGACTGTTTGGAAGCAGCTTGGCCATCAGAAAAGACTGGCTGAAAGGACTGTTTCGGAGTTGTCTATCTGGACCAGTCTTTTGAATTGAATCTTTAAAAAATTCATGACAGGATGGACTATCATTTTAGATGGAGATTTTAGATTGACACATGCAGCCCGGGAACAGGCCCTTTCAGCCTCTGAGCCTCAACCACTCAATTACACCAATGACCTACAACCCCCGGTACGTTTTAAATGGTGGAAGGACCAGGAGCAACTGGTGGAAATGCACGCAGACACAGGAAGAACGTACAACTCCCCAGAGACAGTGTCAAATTTGAACTTGGCTCGCTGGCCCCTTAACAGCATTGTTCTAACCGCGACACTAACCTCGCCACTCTCAATGATTCCCAGGGTTCTTCCTCTGACTTTCCATGAGCTGTGATTGCTTCCAATTCCAGGGCCCTTGTTTCCCTGAGGCTCTGACCCCTCCCCAGTGACTCTGTCCCCAATGCCTCTCACTGGCCGGATGATCATCACTCTCTTTCCTGGCTCTCACCCAAACTTTCTCACCCCAATTCCACCACCTACAACTCCCTTGTCATGTTCCACCCACTTACCCACAGGACCAAGTGTAACGAGGTGGGGGCAGGTCCAGGCTGTAGTCACATAGCTTGTTGAAGGACAAGTGAGAGCAGGAGTACTAAGGCAAGAGGTGAAGAGCAGTGTGTACTGTAGCAGCCACCTGTACAGGGGCACAGTCTCCAGGGTGTGGGGAGAGAGAGAGGACTGGCTCAGATGGGACAGATGTCCCGGTGCAAAGGGTCAGGGAACTCCACAGCTCACTGAAGGTCTGGGATGCTGCCACCGGCAAGGAGATTGGACCACTGCCCTCTCCACATCTCTACCATCTTGGGGTCCCAGGAGCACCACAGGTTCCAAGGCCTGTCGGTGGGGGAAGGGGGAGGTGCAGGAACTGGGGTGAGGCAGTTCTGATGCGTGATCGATTTGAGGTGGGCCAAGTGAGAGTATTGGTGCAGTGGAAGGACAGACATGATGGGGAATGGGCCTTTGGGACAGGCCCCAGGGGAGGGCTGGGGCTTCACAACAAGTCTTGTGGGGAGGCAGGGGCTTTGGGGACCAGCCAGTGAGGGACAATGGCTTTGGGAATGGACCTGGCGGGGGTCAGAGGCGTTTGTGGGAGGACCTGTTGGACAAAAGATTAAGTGACAGACCAAGTTGGGAATGGTATTGTGGACGGACTCGGGGGGAGATTGGATTTTCTATGGACTCGGTGGTGATGCGATTGGGAACGGATACAATGGGGGATGGTATTGGGGACTGATCTGGCGGTGGACGGTATTGGGGTTTGACCCAGTGGTGGAAGAGATTAGGGATGGATGCAGCGGGGGAATGGATTGGGGACGGACTTGTCGGGTGACGGGATTTTGGATGGACCCAGCGGGGACAGGATTGGGGATGGACCCGGCAGGGATCAGTATTTGGGACAGATCCGGCGAGGGAAGGTATTGGGGTTGGACCCAGTGCAGACGTCATTGGGGATGGTCGCGGCGAGGGATAATATTGAGGATCGACCTGGTGGAGGAGAGTTTTGGAGATGGACCCAGTGGGGGATGGACCCGGCAGGGGACTGCATTGACTCTGTCTTCAATGCCTGACACAATCTTTACCGGATGATCACAGCCGGCTGATCACCGCTCTCTTTCCCAGGTTTCACCCAAACTTTCTTACCCCAATTCCATGACCTACAACCCCCTCGTCATGTCCCACCCACTCACCGACAGGGCCAAGGGTAATGAGGAGGGGGCAGCTCCTGGCTGTGGTCACACAGCTCATTGAAGGACAAGTGGGAGCAGGAGTCCTGAGGCAAGAGGTGAAGAGCAGTGTGTACTGTAGCAGACAACTGAACTGGGCCAGATTCTCCACGGTGGGGGGAGAGAGAGGCCTGGCTCAGATGGGTCAATTGACCCAGTGCCAAGGGTCAGGGGATTCCCCAATTTGGTGAAGGTATGGAATGCTGCCACCAGGAAGGAGATGGACCACTGCCCTCCCCACATCTCCACTGTCTGGGTGTCCCAGGAGCAGGTCAGATTCCAAGGCCTGTCGGTGGGGAAGGGGGAGGTTCAAGAACTGGGGTGGGGTAGTTGTGATGGGTGATCGATTGGAGAGGGTCCCAGTGAGGGAACCGGTCTGGTGGGAGGACAGACCTGATGGGGTATGGGCCTTTGGTTGCAGGCTAATTGGGGTGGGGGTGCGGGGATGGGCTGGGTATGTTGGGGGACAGTGGCTTGTTTAAGGTCCTGGTGGGAGACAGGAGCACTGGGGACAGTCCAAGCAATGGACGGAGCATTGGGGACAGGCCCAGTGGTGGACAGAGGCTTTGGGGACGTGACCGGTGGGGGATAGGGACTTTATTGACAGGACCGGTGGTGAACAGGGTTTTGAGGACGATCTCAGCAGGGGGAGGGGTTTGGGGATGGGCCTGGTGGGAGATGGGGGCTTTGGAGATGGGCCTGGTGGGTGACAGGGGACAGTATTGGGGATGGACCCAGAGGACGGAGACCACCCCTGGATCTCCAGTTCACCATCGGATCACTCACCTTGGCCCACGGACCTGCTTTGATCTGCGGGAACCTGAATTCGATGCAGTTGAGGTTCATCTCCCGGATCTGCTCCCTGGCTGAGAAACCACCTTCACCTCTGGCTTGGGGTGGGGGCACCAGGAGGGTGACAAGGGGAGGGGATACAGTGTATGCCTACCAGGTCAGGGACATAGGACGAGCCCAAGAACTGGGGTGGTGGTGAAGGCTGAAACCTTCGGGGCATTTAAGAGTCTCTGAGTCACATGGATGAAAGAAGAATGGAGGGTTATGAGGGAGGAAGAGGTTAGTTATTTTTATTTTGGTTGGAATATATCGGTTGGCACAACATCGATGGCCGAAGTGCTTGTACTGTGCTCTCGTGTTCTATGTTAAACCTGTCCTGTCGGTCTTTCAGTAAGCGGAGATGTTGGGGATGGAACGCTGCCGACTGGCACATTCCAGGCTGCAGGAGTACATGCTGAGGGATGGCTGGAGGCTTGGCACAGCCAAAACGAAGGCACTATGGGGATGGATCATAACCCTCTCATTACCGGGCATTGAGAGGCTGAGACCAAGGGGAACTCCTCTAACAGCAGAGGGGGGCACTAACCACACGGTATCAAAGTGGTGGCAATGAAGGTAAATAGAGACGTATGCAGCAATGTGCAGTGAAGGGAATATCTGGATACAACAGGAGGAGGAGAAAAGACGGAACGGTCTTCCTCTTTGGAAATAATTTGTGAATAAAGTCAATTTTGCTGAGTGGTGGAGGGGGGTGGGTGGTGGTAGTGTGATGAGAAAAGCCCTACTCAGTCAACTTTACTTCTTGAGATACTTTCTCTGATGCAGGAAATCTCTTCTGCACCCACTCCAAAGTACAAGGTCAAATTTATTACCCTTGGATAGCACAAGAACGACCTGATGAAACAGCGTTCTTGGGGTAAACACATGTAAACACACAACCAAGCCCTCACACCAACAGACAAATGATACATGTGGAGCATGTCCAGAAAAATAACTCACTATTGTTGAATAAATAGCAGAGTGGAGGAGTATTTGTATGAGCAGCTCATCAATCGTTCCACGTTCTCCCTGTTTGGAGGAAGCAACTGTTCCTGGGCCTGGTGGTACCGGCTCTAAAATTCCTGGATCTCTTTCCCAACAGGAATAGCTGGATGATGCTGTTGGCCGGGTGAAGGGGTCCTCGATGATTTTGTCAATGATCATAGTGGATCATATTGATATTTGGGGTGGTGGGGGGGCAGGAGGGTGTCCCCAGTGTTGCTCTAGGCCTCTTTAGGTCAAGTGGAATGACCTCTGATCATTTAAAAAAATTATTTATAAATCCACAAAGAATTCACACAATTAATAATAATACAAATCAAATATAAATACATGTTAAAAGAAAGAATAAAGAAATCCACCCCCCATAAACCACCCCATCCCCCCTCTATCCCCGTGCCAAAAGAAAAAAGAAGAAAAATGAGGACAAGGGACCCCCCAAACAGGAGCGCCAATTACTTTAATGTTCCTTTTCATAAACTGAGGCCTTAAGGAGAAAGGGAATGTCAGAGTTTCATTTAAATATTCACACCCACCCTTTGTAAATATGGGCTCCATATTCTTCCACAATATATGGTTGTTGCGGCTCACTAACCGGGATGCAAACCAGTACACAAGATGGCTGACGAACGCAGTGACTGAGCAGATCCCACGAGAACCAACAACCTTCGTCCCAGGTGACATCCTGCACGGCGGGAAGCAATGAGCATTGGTGGGAACACCCACCAATCCGAGGCTGGCTCTGCCGTCTCAAAAGACCTGTCCTCAGCAGTGGGAGAGTATATAAGCAGAGCTGCCAGTTCAACAAACCAGTCTTCGACTTCGACTTCTTGGGTGTGTATCGTTCATTCCACACTTCACGGTAAGTGTGCTGGATATTTTGCGAAGCAAGAGACTTTAACCATCGACCACCTCAAGCCAGCAAATTGGTCTCCACTCAGCCCCCATGACGCAGATATAGGCGACCGAAAGCAGCGAACAGCGCTCCAATCACTGGTTCTGGGGAGGTGGGGGATCATGCTAACTGGGATCCCCCCTGTGCACAAGATGACTGACGAACCTGATGACCACGCAGAGTCAACAGGGACCAACAACTTTCGACCCAGGGGACAACCCGCACAACAGTAATCAACAAGGACAGGAATACTGACTAATTGGAGGCCGGCGCTGATATGACATAATTCCAGTCGACACCAGCAGGGAGAGAATAGAAGTAGAGCTGCCAGTGTAATAAAGGAGTCTTTAACTTTGATTTCTTGAGTGTGTGTCATTCTTTCCACCCTTCACAGTAGCGCGCAGACTCCAATTTCACATCGAATGGTCTTGCTCATCTTACATCGGGAGTCATGTGTCCAGTTTCCTTATCTGAAGAATGAGAAGTGCACAAATATTATCAGATTTGTTTCTGGGATGTTTTAACCGGGTGATAGAAGGAAAGTTTGAACATGGATCTCTTTCTCATTGGAAAAAAGGAAGTTGGCCTTACAACATTATGAGGGGACACAGCAGCACGGATCGAGAGAGGATAATGCAAAGGAGCTGAACACCACGTGTCACAATTTCCCAATAACTGATCAGCTGCTTGGACTTTAAGAAATGTCTTCAATGAAAATGTAATATCCTTAGAATTCTCTACCCTGTTGAAGGTTCATTTGAAATTGGGATCCATGGACATGTGATGAGTTTACTGTCATACACATTCGTAGAGGGATCTGATGCATCGAACTGAGATGCAGATACTTTGAAAAAAGTTACAGATATTAAATTGGAAGTGGTAATAAATTTGAAGGAAAGATTGAGAATAAATAGTCTCCCTTGTATTTCTTCAGATCAGAGGAATCCTGGAGCCAGGACAAAGTGATCTTATGAAATCTAAGGTTTTGATTGTTGTTGGGGTAGTTGTAAATGGATGGGCTGAAGGGGCTCCTGCTCCTTCGACTGCCTGTCTTCTGTCTTGCGAAACTGATTGGGTGCACCTGTGTGTTCGCTCGCTCACTGATTGGTTGCTTCAGTTGCGCCAGCCAATGTGTTGATTCGGTGGGGCTGCTATCTGATTGGACGCTGAAGTCGGGTTGGATTGATGGGCAGGTTCGTGGGCTGATTGGCTCGTGCAGTGGGGAGGCGGGACGTTGGCGTCGTCGTCGTCTGCTCGGGATCCATCGCCTCGCCGCGGGCGCTAAAGAGAAGAAGTTGGCGACGGCGCCGGGATCATCCTCAGCCGCGCGGTCCAGGGAAAACGGGCGACCAGCAGCCCGCTGGGCCCCACCTGGGAGTGGCCGGTACCGGCGAGGTGTTTGAGTAGAGCCAAGGCGTCGGTGCGAGGCCTGATGGCGCCGACAGGGCGAGGCCGGAGTCCGCGAGGTCACTTGCAGAGGGAGGGGGCGGGGGCAGGAGCGTAGCAAGTCTGGTTGGCGCATGCGTGGTGACTTCGCGCATGTGCGGCTGATTTGGATGTGCCGACAAGGCAACTAAGCGAACCGTTTGCGCAAGCGCATGCGCACAGAAATTAAGATGGCTGCCCCCAGCCGATGGACCCCGAAGCGTTGAGTCAATCCGCACATTTTGGGTCTTTCGTGTCCTGTGTCTGTTCTCGTTTGTCAAATCATTTGATTTTAAAAATAGGCTCTAAGACTTCAGGGCTCCTCGCACGCGGTAAAAATCCCGACTTGCGACCATTGTGGAATCTGATGATCATTTGGACTCCACTACGGTCGCAGGTCGGGGAGGACCTGTCGGGGTCATTGGGTCGCTAAGGAAAGGATGAAAAACCAATCTATTTTTCTTTGCTTCCCAATGCTCATAGAATGTGTCTGATTCCATCCGTTTTTCCTGTTGTAGAATCACATTCTTCATCAAGTTAGATGTTATTTTTTAAAGTTGTGTCACTTGAACAATAATGCTCCAATCCTTCTGATCCTGACGTACCATGTGTCTAAAATGTAATGTTTCTCAGTTACTTGTCCGAATGACTTGAAAAATATAGGGTCTTTGGTGTTAACAATACAGAGTCAAAATTTCACCAATCCTTTTGAATTTATGATCTCTGGGATTTCTGGTCATGTTTTCTATTTAGGTTGGTGTATCTTGCAGGCCTGTTTGGTTGCAGCAATAAGAAGTTATCGATTTGTAGCGTCCGCTGCAGCAGCGCTACCTGAACAATTCCACTGTGCCTGACTGATACAATATTTCAAATTTACAAGACTTCTCAGCCAACCTCCACGGCAAATATGCATTTGTCAAAATAGATCTAGTACATGCTTACTATTAGATTCCATTTGAGTCTTTGGATGTCACAAAGATAGCAGTGATGCTCCCGTTCGGCATGCTTGAGTTTCTGAGAATACCATTCGGTCTATGGAATGTAGCTCAGACATTCCAGCGGTTCATGGACTACGAACACACTGGCCTTGGATTTTTTAGTACTTAAGTTCATCCAGGAGATTCTGGTTGTAAGTGTGGATGAAAAGGAGCACAAGAGCCACCTTATCTCATTGTTTTCGAGGCTTGAGGAATGTGGCATTGTGATCAATCCTTGGAAAGTGTTTCTGGAGCTGCTAATCTTGTATATTTGGGACCTAGAGTTATGCAACATGGTATTTTGCCTGATGAATGGAAAGTGCATGCAATTTGATAATTTCCACCCCCCGTTAGTAACGTTTGGCCAGTTGTGATGGTTTTTAGGTACGAGGAATTTTTATTGTTGTTCCCTGGTGAATACCGCAGCATCTCTATTACCTCTTGCTGAACGACTCAAAGGATATGATGTCTGCTTCAAAAAGACATTAACTTTGGGAGACGATGCTGTGTTAGCTTTCCATGATGTGAACACAGTTCTTACAAATGCTACTAAGCTTGTACATCAAATGCCCAAGGCCTTGCTCTCTTACCACAGATGTATCTGTCAATGGTGTGGGGAGCAGTGTTCGAACAACGAGTCTGTGGGCAATTGGAACCTCTGGCATTTTTTTTTCAGCCAAGCGGTCACCAGCTCAGGCAAAGTATAGTACATTTGGACAAGAACTCTTAGCTATCTATCTCGCAGTGAAACATTTCAGTTAAAAAAAATATATTTATAATTTTGTAAACAGTTCAATATAATTGAATCGTATCCAAATGATACTTACAATTATCAAAATAGAATAAAAAAATAAATGTTGTACTGTGAATAAAAGTGAGAAAAAGTATAAAAGAAAAAAAATACAGATCTAGGCGCAAAGCCCCTGTGATAACTATTCCCTCCCAAAACAAAAGGCAGAATATTAATAAAATATTAGAATTAAACCAACGTGATAAGGTTCAACCATTAAGATTAGTGAAAAGTGGTGGTGGGGTGGAGAATTGAATACATTAGATATCCAAACCCATATCTAAATATGGTTTCCATATTTTGAATTATGTATCATACCCAGTTCTCATATTATAAGTCACCTTTGCTAAGGGAATACAATTTTACATTTCCCCACAATCAATTTTAAGATGGAATTCAGATTTCCATGGAATTGCTATACATCTCCAGGGCATTTCCAATGCAACTTATAAAAATAATTAATGTTGTTTTTTTAAGAACTTGAATTCGGCTTCCAAATCATATACATTTCCCAAAAGTAAAAGCTCAGGTGTTAATGATAAACATTTTTATAATTTGTTCCAAAAATTTGGCCACATCTTTCCAAAATGATGTCACCTTCAGACATCTCCAGAGACAATGTATAAATGTACCAATTTCTGTGCCACATCTAAAACATGAATTTGAAAAATTAGGAATAAATTAATTGATGTTGCATTAAATATAATTGATGAATAAATTTGTAATTAACTAATCTATCAAAAACATTAATTACTGTCCCAACAAATGTCAGACAAGCAAAAAGAGTCAATTTCAGTTCCCAAATCCAATTCCCATCTTTCTTTTGATTTATTCAATTCTGGGTTTGGAGATTCCTCTTGATATAGAAGATACAATTTTGAAATAAATTTCTTTGTAATTCTCTCATGAATCCCAATTTCCAATTCGATATTTCAGCTTTTTATTGGAAGGTCATTCTTTGACCATTTGTACAGACCACCAGCCTCTTCTGCATACTGCAAGTAGAAGCACACATCTCTACTTGCCCAGAGAGATTCAGCACTTGGACTTCATCCTACAATTTTCATCAGACACACAGCACATCTGAGGAAAAGTGAAAGCTGTGGCTGGTGCCCTATCCAGGCATGACATTACATACAAGTACTGCCATCGATTTCAGTGCCATGGCTCATGCATGGCACACTGATCCCGATTTCATCCGGTGAAACCACATCAACTCTGGTCTCCATCTTCAAGATGTGATGCTGGATGAATCGGGTGAAAAGTTGGTCTGTGATGTTTTTGCCCCAACAGGAAGGACTCCGCCGTTTGTGTGGTGGCTATGAGGCAGGAGATTTTCTCTTCACAATCTATCTCTTCACAATCTATCTCTTCCTGGTAGAAGAGCATCAATCAAACTGGTAAGGGAACATTTTACCTGGCTTTATGTTAAACAGAATGTTGGACTATCGGCAAGGACTCGCTTGCTGGGTCAACACCCTAAAGTCTCCAGGCACATAAAATTCAAGCTGGGGGATTTTGTTGTTTTGGATTCCCATTTCCAGCACATGCACCTTGTCGCTTGCAATGTCCACTTCCGCCATCTCGGCAATGTACAAATCTGCTCACGTGTGAGGACTGGACTACCAGGTGGCAGGATGAAATTCCTAACATTGGCATCTCTGCAGAGACAAATGCCTGTGCTTTTGTGGATTCCATCTTTTGGTGTTCTGGGCACTATTACAACAGATCGAGGGTCTCAGTTCGAGTCGGTATCGGTTTGAGCTCTCACTGATCCTCTTGGCACGACCTGAATTATCGCTGAGCATTTCAGGTGAACAGCTTCTTTGAGGGTTGTCATTGACAATCGAAAGCAGGTGGTGATGCATCTCCATGTAGCGAACGTTTGGCCATGGTTCTCCTTTGCGTGCCTACTGCTGTTAGGGCAGATCTTGGATGTTTAGTGGTAGAGCTTGTCTATGGCTGTATGCTGACCTTGCCAGATGAGTTTGTGAATCTGAGTCCAGGCACAGTGCTCCATGAACAGGTCAGTTATCTTGATTGTCTTCGAGAAAATGATTTGGCAGAGAATGATTCCAACTGAAACGGTATCTTCTTATGAACCAAAGTAGCAACTCACCTCGAGCTTTCGAATTAAATGGAGATGAAAAACATGTCCGACCCAATCTCTTTTCAATTTCATGTTCTTTCTCAGCCATATGAGTTTGTTGCAAAAAAGCAAGATCAACCTTCATTTTCTTTAATATTTCCTTCCTTTCAATCGGATTATTAAGTCGTTTAACATTAAAGATCACAAAATTTAAATGAGCTGTAACTTAATTTCCTCCTGAGATTGACACTTCACACAGCAATTACAACTATATATATAAAAAAATCCCAACACCCCACCACCTTTGAAACAATAAGAAAACACTATAAAAACATAAGAGTTCAAGAGTCGGACCCCCCTCTGTGAACCAGGTGCAGTTAATTCCACAAGTGGCAGATGACTTTAGAAGTAGTAGAGTCAACCACCACCCCCCAACCGAACATTAAAACCCATCAGTCATCCCAGTGATAACACCCACATTGAGCTTGAGCTTCATCTTCAACATCACTTACCGATTCTGATTCCAATTCTTTTCCCCGTTCCCTTCCCAATCTTAACCTCAGGCATTTTCCCCATCGATTCCTTCAAATCAGGTAAGGAATTCACAAAAGTTAATGCACCATAAGGACTCTCAAAACATTGAGACTGATCTGGCCCATAAATCACCTTAAATATCGTCGGATACCGAAAGTAAACTTATACCCTTTCTTCCACAGCACTGCTTTGACCAGATTAAACTCTTTCCATCACTTAATAATCTCCTGACTTAAATCAGCATAAAATAAAACCCTATTTCCTTGAACCATCGTAGGCCTTTGATCAAGGCGAGCTTTCTGAACCGCAAGCCGCAAAATCATTTCTCTATCCTGATATCGCAAACATCTTAAAAGAACCGCTCTTTGCATTTGACCCGGAAAAGATTTTCTCCTTAACGCCCTCTGAACCCGATCTAAAAAAAACTCGACTCCCAACATCTCTGGAATCCATTTCCAAAAATAATTTTACAGGATCTGAATCTTCAATATCTTCCAGCATACCAACTATCTTAATATTATTACGAGAACTTTGATTTTCCAACGAATCAATGTTTTGTAACAAATCTCTCTTCTGGACATCCCAGCCTGTAAATAAATCCTCAATATGATCCATTCTCTCTGCATAATGGTCCACACGGTCCTTACAGTCATTAAAAACTTCTTCTATCCTCTTAAATTGATCTTGTCCAGTGTCCACTGCTGTTAAACTCTTATTAATATCAACTTCAATAGATGTAATTTCTTCACACATACCAGCCATTTTTTTTCCTTCATACCAGCAAATTGATCATTTAAAGTTTCAAAACCTTAGTTCACAGAAGACATTTTCATTTTGTTGGATCAGTACTGTAGAGGGGCCTTGAAGTCTGGGGAAGGTATCTGGTTAAACAACAGCTTTCATTGGAGAAGGAGATGTTCTTCAAGCCTCAGGCCTTCCTTCAGTGAGTCCAACTGCAGCAAGTAGTAAATCTTGCTCTTCTTCTTCTTGAACCTCTGAGTTGTCCTCCTCCACCTCTTCTCTTCCACATCATACCTGGCAGCCGGACTGTAGATCGGATCCAGAATTTCCTGCAAGTGAGAACATCTCCAGATGCTCCGCTGCATACAGGCAGTCCCCTTCCCGGTATCTAGAGCTCACATTCGGGCATTCACCCCCCACTCTCCTTAGTCAAGCCCGGCTCGTGTCGAATTCCTTACTAGCGCTCCTCCTGGCCCGGCCAAAAATCTTGGCGCCATCTTTCATCTCCGGATGTGCAGAGGATGCAAACATTTCTTCCAGTTGCTCCCGACTTGCACGTTGAGGCTTCGGATCCATGTCTAACGTGTCCTGAGGTTCCTTCTGGAAGGTCGGCCTTGCTTCTTCTGCACTTTTCACAGGTTGACAACCTAGGTTTTTTCTAAGTTGCTTGTAATGAAATGGTATTGTATGTACTGACCAGTACAGGCACGGGCTGGCAACCCCCCTCCTGATGACATCCTCTCCTGGATTCCTCCCTCGACTCCTCCCCTGTGATCCAGGCCTTCACTTCCCTCACTTGGACCCGGGCCTGCAGTCTTGTGTGTAATAAAGCCTATCGTTCCCCTCAGTCTTTGTCTCTGTGATAATTGGGGCAACTGATCGTGCCCAACACTGTTTTTTTTCTTTCTTCATTTCCAGAATTCTACAGTAGAAAATTATTGTTCAAAACATTGATAAAGTCAAACGAGACATTACAGTTCGAGTATTGAACAGTTCAGTCAGGGAGAGGTGTCTTCGAACTTCTTTTTCCTACGCCATCTTGCCACGAGACCCCCCCTCAGCTAACTCCTTGAACACCATCCAATCCATGGACTCTAGGCAGACCTGCAGCTGTCTTCCCTCCCGTGACCACCTTCTGGTTGTCCTGATCTAGTAAGTGTTGTGAGCAATGTTAGGCCCCATTTCTAAGAGAGGATGTGATGGCCCAGACTTGTTTTACAAGAATGATCCTGGGGATGAGAGGAATAATGTTTGAGGAGCATTTGATGGTTCTGGGCCTGGACTCGCCCGAGTTTATAAGGATGAGGCAGGACCTCATTGAAATCTGATGAATAGTGAAAGGGCTGGATAGAGAGGATTTTGCCAGTACTGGGAGAGTTTAGGACCAGTGGGTACAACCTCATAATAAAAGGATTTCTGCTTAAAACGGAGATGGAGAAATCTTTTCATCTAGAGCAGTGATTTTCAAACTCCTCCTCCACACCCCCACCCCCTGGATCAAATTCCACTTAATCCCTTTGCCAGAAGTGCTCTGTTAGTAAGGAATTACTTAAAGAGCTATGTGATTGGGGAAACAAAGTTTGAAAACCACTGTTTTAATTGTACGTCATTGACTTGTTCTGTGCGTGGTTTCATAACTCCAGAGGAAATGGGCCAATGACAATTTATCTCAAGCAAAATCTTTCCTTCACAATTGGGTTGACTGCAGTCTTTCTCAGCCTTTTTTCCCATTCATATTCCACTTTAAGCAATCTCTTACTCATTTTTCGACACTCCAAGGAATAAAGTCCCAACCTGTTCAACCTTTCCCTGTAGCTCAACTCCTGAAGACCTGGCAGCGTCCAAGTAAATCTTCTCTGCACTCTATCAATCTTACTAATACCCTTCCTGTAGCTAGGTGACCAGAACTGCACACAATACTCCTAAGTGGGCCTCACCATCATCTTATCCAACCTCATCATAACTTCCCAACTCTTATTTTCAATATGTTAATTAATGAAGGCCAAGATGACAAAAGCTGTCTTTAGAACCCTGTCGTCCTGTGACACCACTTTCATGGAATTATGTAACTGTGTTTTATCTCTTGCTACCAATTTCTATAACTTGCTGTTCAATTTCATATCGTTGGCTTTTGGATTATTTTATTGTGTCCCTTGATCTAGAGAGTTCTGGCAGAGCAAAGGAATTTTGTTTTCTTTTGTCAGGTCAAATTTTGTCACATTGATCCAAAAACAAGTATTTTCACCATTCCTTCATTTCAGATTCTCTGCAGCTGTCGTATTGAACCTCACAGTGATGGCATCATGTTTGTCTTGTTTATCCTTTATCCCTCCATCCAGACAGATGTGTTGATCAACGAGTCGACTTCACTCATCCATCAGCCAATTCTGCTGTTGGGCTTTTCATCCCACTTATTCAGTTTGTTATCTCTCCTCTTCTTTTTCTCAAAAAGAGAATCAGGTTTGTCTGATCATCTTCTTGAATCCCAGTGAAAGGTTATCAACCTGAAGGTTTTAAAGCCGATTATTTTTCCAGTAGATGGCTTGCCGAGTATTTCCAGCATTGAATTTTTATTTTACTGCCTTGGTGTATTACTGAGTGCTTTAAATAGTAGAAGAAATGTGGGTTGGGTTAAGTGGAGATGTCTTGATTATGGAGTGAATTTAGAAAAATAGACATAAAAGGGAAGGGAGCATGGAAATAGTTAATTCATCTTTTAAAATTGTTTTTTGAGCTATGATTGTTTTCTGATGTACGCGCAGTGTTCAGAATTAAAAATTTATTATGATGAACATGTCACAATATTTGTCATTTTGTGGCAACAATATAGGTGCAAATATTGCTATAAATTACATTTTTAAAAAAGAAATCTATTTGTGCAAAATGAAGAGTAAGTGAGAGAGTGACTGTGGTTCCTTGTCCATTCAGAAATCTGATGGCAGAGGGAGAGAAGCTGTGTTTGTACCATTGGGTGTTCGTCTTCAGGCTCCTGGACCTGTTTCCCTGGTGATAGCAGGGTGAAGAAAGCTTGGCCTGGGTGGTGAGGGTCCTTGAGGATAGAGGTTGTTTTCTTCAGACTCCGCCTCTTGGAAAAGTCCTTAATACGTGGGCCAAGGATGAAAGGGGAAAAGTTTAGTTGAAACATGAGGGGGAACTTCTCCACACAAGGTGGTGGGAGAGTGGAACAAGCTGCCAGCTGCATGAGGAAATATGAGCTCAATGTTAGCATTGAAGAATTTGGACAAGTTCAGGGATACGAGGGGGATGGAGGTCTCTGGACTGGATGCTCGTCAGTGAGACAAGTCAGAATAAGAGTTGTTTAGTGGGCGCACGAAAACATAAGACAGACAGCTGTGTACTCACCCATTTAATGGACTGTGCTTGGTGCAGCGTGCCGAGGAATGGCACGTTGATCTGTGGAGACTCCTGCCGGAAAGTGTGGGATACTCACGGGACTTTTTTTAAACTTGCCGGTAGCAAACACTTCATTATGTCCCACCTTGTCTCGTGGAGTCCGGCACATATAACCATATGACAATTTACAGCACAGAAACAAGCCATAACAGCCAAGTGCATGCCATTTCACATGAACCACTCCACTCCCTAACCATTCCCCAGCCCCTTCCCACACTCTGCCCATATCCTCCAACCCCCTCATATCCATGTACACATCCAACATTCTCTTCAATGACAGAAAGGACCCTGCCGCAACTATCTCTTCTGGAAGATCATTCCATTCTGCCACCACACTCTGAGTGAAGAAACATCCTCTAACATTTCTCCTGAAGTTTTACCCCCTTACCCTTAACTCATGCCCTCTTGTTCCAGCCTCCCCTGCCCTCTGTGGAAAGAGTCTACTCATGTCTTGCCTATCTATTACCTTCATAATTTTAAATACCTCTATCATAACCCCCTTCAATTGTCCACGTTCCAATGAATAAAGTCGCTGTCTCCTTCATCTTCCTCTGTACCCTAGATGTTGTAAGTCAGGCAACATTTTTGTAAATTTTCTCTGCACATGGCCTCACCAATGCCTTAAACAGCTATACTCTAGTCTATGCTATGATTTATGAAGGCCAGCATGTCACATGCCTTCTTAACTACCGTGTCTACATGGGAAACCACTTTCAAGGAAATCTGTACCATAACTCAAGATCCCTCTGTTCCTCTGCCTTCCTCGATGCCCATCCCTGAACTTCATATGTCATATTAACATTATTTTTTCCGGAATGCAGCACCTCATACTTGTCAACATTAAATTCCATCTGCCATCTTTCAGTCCACTTTTCCAAACAAACCAAATCCTGTAATCCAAGAAAACCTTCCTCACATTCCACCAGTCCCCCTAATTTTGTATCGTCTGCATATTTGATTACCCAGTTAACCACCCCCTCATCCAAATCATGAAAATAAATGATAAACATCAGGGGACCCAGCACCAATCCCTGAGTCACACCGCTCGTCACAGGCTTCTATCCTCACAGACAGTTGTCCACCATGACTCTCTGCTGTCTGTTTTACAGCCACCTCTGAACCCATCTCATTATCTATTAATCCCTAGTCACTGAACCTTCCTAACTAACTTTACATGCGGAACCTTATCAAAAGCCTTACTAAAATTCAAATAGATATCGTCAGCCACCCTACCTTCAGCCACTTGCCTTGTCACCTCTTCAAAACATTCAACAAGATTCATTAAAATGATTTTCTCTTCATAAACCCATTCTGGATGCCCCTGATCATTCCCTGCCTATCTAGATATTTGTACATACTATCTCTGAGAATACCCTCCATAACTTTTGCCACCACCAAAGTAAAACTTACTGGCCGATAAATACTTGGCCTGCACCTTCTGCTTTTTTTAAACAGTGGAACAACATTTGCAACCCTCCAATCCCGCGACACCACACCCTTCTCCAGTGATGTTTGAAACATCACTGTCAGAGCCCGGCTATTTGCTCCCTGACCTCCCTTAATGTCCTGGGGAAAATCCCATCAGGACCAGGAGACATCCAACTCTATTGACCCTAGAAGCTCCAAATCCCTCTCTTTACTAATCCCTATCCTTTCCATAACTAAGCCATTCACCTCATTTATCTCACATAGTCCAGTGTCCCTTTTGCTCGTGAATACAGAAAAGAAAAAAAATTGTTCAATATCTCCCCCATCTCATACAGCTTCTCACTTACACATAGTCCACCGTTCCCATTTTCCAGTGGACGGACTCTATCCTTAACCCTCTTTGTACTGTTCTCGTATCTGTAAAAGCCCGAAGGACTCACTTTCACCTTATTAGCTATGGATACTTCATACCTTCTTTTTCCCTTTCTAATTTCCCTCTTGAGGTTCTTTCTTCAATATAAGTAAGGATCATAAATCTCATCAATCTTTTGTTTCTTATATTGAGCATGGGCCTCCCTCTTATCCCGAATCATTCATAATTTTTCTAGAAATCCACAGCTCCCTTGAACTTATAATCTTACATTTCAGCCGATCTGGAACAAAATGATCCTGTACTCTCAAAATCTCACCTTTAAATACCCTCCAATTTTCCTGTTCATCATTTCCAGCTAAAAGATCAGCCCACACAACTCTTTGCAAATCTCTTCTCATTTCTTCAAATCTGGCCTTCCCCCACTCGAAGACCTTTGAGTTCAGACATGACCTATCCCTTTCCATAATTAAGCTAAATCTAATTAACCCATGATCACTGGATCTGAAGTTCTTCCCAATGCTCACCTCCGCCACCTGCCCCATTTCATTCCCTAACCACAGATCAAACACTGCCCCCCATCTCGTGGGCATCTCCACATACTGCTGCAAAAAGCAGTCCTGAACACGTTGTCTAAACTCTAAGCCATGCTGACCTCTCACTGACTGTGTTTCCCAATCGATGTTAGGACTTCACTTGCCTCCTTTCCAGACCCATCAACCAAGGATGAAACTTAGTTTTGTCTTGTGTCATAATGGCAGAGGACATGAAATTCTGGTACATAGTAGGTGCATTGGATGCTGCTAAAGCATGGCGTAGAAGAGAATTTGTTGCTAATCCCCTGGCAGAAAACCAGTACACGAGGCGTCGCGCAATTGGTCTGCACATGTACCTCATGCCAGACTGCCAAAATTCAACGGCACACTAAGGCACTTCTTCAACCTTTCCCAGTGGTACACACGTGGTTGGAACATGTGCATGAGGATCTGCTCGGACCATTGCCAAAATCTCAAAACATGAGATACATTCTAACAGTCGTAGAACGTTTCACACGCTGGCCAGAAGCCATCTCGTTTCCATCTTGTGACACTGAGACAAGGGCTATAGCATTCATCATTAATTGGATGGCTAGTTTTGGTTTCCCAACCCACATTGCATCAGACCACGCACCACAATTCACCCACAGTCCAACGGACTTGTGGAACGTTTCCATCGGCAACTGAAGGCCCTACTCACCGGACACAATATAGTCGATGAATTGCCATGGGTTCTATTGGGAGTGTGCACGGCTCCAAATGAAGATGTCTGCATTGTCCGCAGAGATGGTTTATGGTACGGTCCTTACAGTTTCATGGGACATTCATTTCACACCAACTCTGATCTGAACGTCCTTCAGCAGCTTCGACATGGTGTTGTGATCAGCAAATCTTTTCCTACCCACTGGCCTGGTTCCCCTAAATAGAATGTGCCCCCAAAACTCCTGGACACTGATTATGTTTTTGTGCACAGATAGGTCCCAGGAGCGCCATTACAATGACCGTATGAGAGCCCTTTCCTTGTGTTGAAGAAGGATGGGGTTGTGTATACTTTGGACATTGGGGGGCATTCACAGCTGTTTAGTGTGGACAGATGCAAGCCTGCCCATGTGGATCCAGAAATAATTTTACAGGATCTGAATCATCAATATCTTCCGGCAGACAAACTATCTTCATATTATTACGAGAACTTTGATTTTCCAACGAATCAATGTTTTTTAACAAATCTCTCTTCTGGACATCTCAGCCTGTAAACAAATTGTCAATATGATCCATTCTCTCCGCATAATGGTCCACACGGTCCTTACAGTCAATAAAAATGTCTTCTATCTTCTTAAATTGATCTTGTCCAGTGTCCACTGCTGTTAAACTCTTATTAATATCAACTTGAATAGATGTAATTTCTTCACACATACCAGCCATTTATTTCCTCCATAACAGCAAATTGATCATTTAAAGTTTCACAACCTTAGTTCACAGAAGACATCATCTTTTCATTTTGTTGGATCAGTTCTGTAGACATTAGGTTGACTTCCATCCCTGTTACATGTGCCTTGAAGTCTGGGGAAGGTATCTGGTGAAACAACAGCTTTCATTGGAGAAGGAGATGTTCTTAAAGCCTTAGGCCTCCCTTCATTGAGTCCAACTGCAGCAAGTAGTAAATCTTACTCTTCTTCTTCTTGAACTTCTGAGTTGTCCTCCTCCACCTCTTCTCTTCCACCTCCTACCTGGCAGCCGGACTATGGATCGGATCCAGAAATTCTTTCAAGTGAGAACATCTTCAGATGCGCCGCTGCATACAGACAGTCCCCTTCCTGGTAACTCATGCTTGCATTTTGGCACTCACGCCCAACTCTCCTTAGTCAAGCCTGGCTCGTGTCGAATTCCACACTTTTGCTCCTCCTGGATCGGCCAAAGATCTCGGTGCTATCTTTCATCTCCAGATGTGCAGAGGATGTAGATGTTTCTTCCAGCTGGTCCTGACTTGCACGTTGAGGCTTCAGATTCATTTCTAACTGGTCTCGAGGTTCCTTCTGGAAGGTCGGCCTTGCTTCTTCTGTACTTTTCACAGGTTGACAACCTAGTTTTTTTCTAAGTTGCTTGTTATGATATGGTATTGTATGTACTGACCACAACAGGCATGGGCTTCCCCCCCCTCCTGATGTCATCCTCTCCTAGAGTCCTCCCCTGTGACCCAGGCCATAAAGGTCAAGCCACCTCTTCCTTCCTTTCAAATCCCTCACTTGGACCCGGGCCTGCAGTCTTGTGTGTAATAAAGCCTATCGTTCCCCTCAGTCTTTGTCTCTGTGATTATTGGGCCAACTGGTCGTGCCCAACACTGCTTTTTACCTTTCTTCATTTTCAGAATCCTATTGTAGTAAATTACTGTTCAAAACATTGATAAAGTCAAAAAAGTCACGATAGTTCGAGTATTGAACAGTTCAGTCAGGGAGAGGTGTCTTCTCACGTCTTTTATCAACGCCATCTTGCCACGACCCCCCCCCCCACAACATCCCCTCAGCTGACTCCTTGAACACCATCCAATCCACGGACTCTAGACACTCCTGCAGCTGTCTTCCCTCCCGTGACCACCTTCTGGTTGTCCTGATCTCGTAAGTGTTGTGAGCAATTTTAGGCCCCATTTCTAAGAGAGGATGTGATGGTCCAAAGGTGGTTTACAAGAATGATCCTGGGGATGAGAGGAATAAAGTTTGAGGAGCATTTGATGGTTCTGTGCCTATACTCGCCCTAGTTTAGAAGGATGAGGCACGACCTCATTGAAATCTGATGACTAGTGAAAGGGCTGGATAGAGAGAGGATTTTGCCAGTCGTGCGAGAGTTTAGGACCAGTGGGCACAACCTCAGAATAAAAGGATGTCTGCTTAAAAAGGAGATGGAGAAACCTTTTCATCTGGAGCAGTGATTTTCAAACTCCTCCTCCACACCCCCACCCCCACCCCCCGGATCATATTCCACTTAATCCCTGTGCCAGAAGTGCTCTGTTAGTAAGGGATTACTTAAGGTGGAATGCGATTGGAAAGAAAAAGTTTGAAAACCTTTGTTTTAATTGTACCTCATTGACTTGTTCTGTGCGTGGTTTCATAACTCAAGAGGAAATAGACCAATGACAATTTTTCTCAAGCAAAATATTTCCTTCACAATTGGGTCCACTGCAGTCTTTCTCAGCCTTTTTTCCCATTCATATTCCACTTTAAGCAATCTCTTACTCTTTTTTCAACACTCCAAGGAATAAAGTCCCAACCTGTTCAACCTTTCCCTGTAGCTCAACTCCTGAAGATCTGGCAGCTTCCTAGTAAATCTTCTCTGCACTCTTTCAATCTTACTAATACCCTTCCTGTAGCTAGGTGACCAGAACTGCACACAATACTCCTAAGTGGGCCTCACCATCATCTTATCCAACCTCATCATAACTTCCCAACTCTTATTTTCAATATGTTAATTAATGAAGGCCAAGATGACAAAAGCTGTCTTTAGAACCCGGTCGTCCTGTGACACCACTTTCATGGAATTATGTAACAGTGTTTTATCTCTTGCTGCCGATTTGCGTAACTTGGCTGTTCAATTTCATAATGTTGGCTTCTGGACTATTTTATTGTGCCCCTTGATCTAGAGAGTTCTGGCAGAGCAAAGGAATTTTGTTTTCTTTTGTCAGGTCAAATTTTGTCACATTGATCCAAAAACAAGTATTTTCACCATTCCTTCATTTCAGATTCTCTGCAGCTGTGGTATTGTACCTCACAGTGACAGCATCGTGTTTGTCTTGTTTATCCTTTACCCCTCCATCCAGACAGATGTGTTGATCAATGAGTGGACTCCACTCATCCAGCATCACTGCCATTTCTGCTGCTCGGGCTTTTCATCCCATGTAATCAATTTGTTATTTCCCTCTCTTCTTTTTCTCAGCAAAGAGAATCAGGTTTATTTGATCATCTTTCTGAATCCCAGTGAAAGGTTATCGACCTGAAGGTTTTAACTCCGATTATTTTTCAAGTAGATAACCTGCTGAGTATTTCCAGCATTGAGCTTTTATTTTACTGCCTTGGTGTATTACTGAGTGCTTTGAATGGGAAAAGAAATGTGGTTTGTGTTAAGTAAAGATGTCTAGATTATGGGGTGGATTTAGAAAAATAGATGTAAAAGTGGAGGGTTCATGGAAATAGTTAATACATCTTTTCGATTTTTGGAGTCTCCTGCCGGAATGCGTGGGATAATCACGGGGCTTAATTCAAACCCGCTGGCTGCAAACTCTTAATGATGTCCCACCTTGTCCCGTGGAGCCCAGCACATATAACCATATGACAGTTTACAGCACAGAAACAGGTCATATTGGCCCTTCAAGTCTGTGCCAGTTCACATGAACAACTCCACTAGTTTTCCCCTCCAACACTCTGGCCTTATCCCTCCAACACCCTCATATCAATGTACACATCCAACCTTCTCTTAAATGACAGAAAGGACCCTGCCGCAATTATCTCTTCTGGAAGATCATTCCATTCTGCCACCACTCTCTGAGTGAAGAAACATCCTCTAACATTCCTCCTAAAGTTTTGCACCCTTACCTTGAACTCATGCCCTCTTGTTCCAACCTCCCCTGCCCTCAGGGGAAAGAGTCTACTCTCGTCTAGTCTATCTATTCCTTTCATAATTTGAATACCTCTATCATAACCCCCTTCATCCGTCTACGTTTGAATGAATAAAGTCGCTGTCTCCTTAATCTTTCTCTGTACTCTAGATGTTGTAAGACACGTAACATTTTTGTAAATCTTTTCTGCACCCTCTCCACGTTACCTATTTTATTTCTATATTTGGAGACCAGAACTGAAAACAATTCTCCAAACCTGGCCTCACCAATGCGTTAAACAGTTGCTGCATCTCTTCCAGCTATACTCTAGTCTATGATATGATTTCTGAATGCCAGCAGATCATATCTCAGGATAAGATATTGGACCAATGTTTCCTGCATCTTGGAAGAAACATCTTATTGACCAGAGACACAGCTTATCTCATCCATCCATCAGAACATCTGTCAAGCTCATGTCAAATAAATATGTATAGCATGGACTGAGAAAAGGTGTCGAGCAATGGGTTTGCATATGTACCTCCTGCCAGACTGCCAAGATTCAGTGCCACACTAAGGTACCTCTTCAACATTTCCCGACAGTAAGCAGGCAGTTGGAACACGTGCATGTGGACCTGCTTGGACCATTGCCAGAATCTCAAAACATGAGATACATTCTAACAGTTGTAGAACATTTCACGTGCTGACCAGAGGCCGTCCCGTTGCCATCCAGTGACACTGAGACAAGGGCCAGAGCATTCATCGTCAACTGGATTTGGTTTTCCCACATTAATTCAGTCCGCAGAACACAATTCACCCTCATTCCCACTGGCAACTGAAGTCCACTTTTAAGGCCCGACTCACTGGTCCCAGTTAGGTTGATGAGTTGCCATGCATTCTTTTGGGAGTGCACACAGCTCCAAAGTAAGATATGTCTGCATTTTCCGCAGAGATGCTTTATGGTCTGGTCCTTACAGTTTCATGGGACATTGATTTCACAACCAATTCTGATCTGAACATCCTTCAGCAGCTTCGACATGGTATCACGATCAGCAAAGCTTTTCCTACCCACTGGCTTGGATCCCCTTAACAGAATGTGCCCCACCACTCCTGGACGCTGATTTTGTTTTTGTGCGCAGACAGGACCCAGGAATGCTGTTACAACGACCGTATGAGGACCTTTTCTGCGTGGTGAAGAAGGATGGGTTTGAGTATACTTTGGACATTGGGGGACATTCGCAGCTGTTTAGTTTGGACAGACACAAGCCTGCCCATGTGGATCCCGCTTCACCCATTCAGTGCCTCCAGCCCAGACGATTAGCGTGTCCACCTAAGGTGCATGCAGCTTTCTGGCGACGGTTCTGGGGGGTGTAGCAGCTGTGTAGCGGGCCGAGTGGGCAAGTTTCTTTGGCGGGCACATGAAATCGTAAGGCAGACAGCTGGGAACTCATCCATTTAATTGACCACATGCACGTGGCGCTGCGTGCCAAGGAACAGCACGTTGGTCTGTGATTTCTCCTGCCAGAAGGTGCGGGACGCTCACAGGGCCCGTGGATCTGCAGCAAACACATAATGATGTCCCACCTTGACCCATGGAGCACAGGACATGCTGTAAATAGAAGAAGCCTGTAAAGACTGAATAAAGCAGTCTTGTGTTGACTAACCTGGTATGTGTGTGTGTGTGTGTGTTGCTGTAATAGCTCTGTCGAAGTAGCCGCTACATATATAAATATTTGGAGGATTATTGCACTTAGAGGATACTTTTCATCCATCTCACAGCCTTTGGGAAGAAGCTATTCCCCAGCCTGTAAGTCCTGATTTTGATGATGGACGTGGTGAAAATGGTCTTTGTACTATTGCTTGAGCCCGATTTGAACAACACTCCCAGTAAATGTCATCTACAGAAAAAGGGAGATCCCAGTGATCCTCACAACTCTGCATCATTCCTGTCTGATGCTTTACAGCAACTAGACCATCCAATGGTGCAGCCAGAAAGGAGACTCAACTGCGCTCCTGTAAAATCTCAGGATGAGAACCGTTGGCCTTGACCTCCTCAGTCTCCTTGGGAAATGTAGGCCCTTCCTGACCAATAAGGAGATGTGATTGTTTTGTGTATTAATACGTTTGCTGTATGGATGGGAATTTTATGTGATTGTATTGTCTATTCTTGCTCTTTAACAATCTTTAGTGGATAGAAAAAGCGCAAATCTAAATAGGTCATATGCATTAAATGGTAGACTATTGAGATGTGCAGAACAACAAAGGGATGTAGGAGTGATGGTAAATAGTTCCCTCAAGGCTGATACTCAGGTAGATAGAGTGGTGAAGAAGGCATTTGGAATATTGGCCTTCATAAATCGGAGTATTGAATTCAAGAGCAGGGAGGTTATGATGAAATTGTACAAGGCATTGGTGAGGCCAAATTTGGAGTTCTGTGTACAGTTTTGGTCACCAAATTATAGGAAAGATATAAACAAAATAGAGAGAGTGCAGAGAAGGTTCACAAGAATGTTGACAGGATTTCAAGGTTTGAGTTACAGGGAAAGGTTGTGCAGACTGGGGCTTTTTTCTCTGGAGCGTAGAAGATTGAGAGGGGACTTGATAGAGGTGTTTTAAGATTTTAAAAGGGACAGACAGAGTAGATGTGGATAGGCTTTTTCAATTAAGAGTGGGGGAGATTCAAACTGGAGGGCATGGTTTAAGATTGAAGGGGTAAAATTATAAAGGGAACATGAGGGGAAATTTCTTTACGCAAAGGGTGGTAGGGATGTGGAATGAGCTTCCGGCAGACGTAGTTGAGGCAGGATCATTGGTTACATTTAAGTATAGACTGGATAGTTACATGGAGAGGAGAGGACTGGAGGGGTATGGACTGGGTATTGGTCAGTGGGAGTAGGAGGGTGGGAATTTGTTATGGCACTAATTGGGCCGAACTGGCCTGTTCTGTGCTCTAACTGGTTATATTGTACCTTAGGATGTACAATCATGTACAGATTGTCTTTAAATAGTCATTTGGCCCAGATGTCTATTCAGTCCAAGAATACTTTCGGTTACAGGCTGATTTTGAACAATCACGCCATTGATTCTTAAACAAACATCGTTTTTAATTTTCTTTAAACAAAAAAAAAATCAGGATCAAACTTTAACTTATCACTATTAACAGTCTTCCATTACCACCATCTAATTTTAAGTGCAGGTGTATTTAATGTGCATAAAGTTCTTTGACACAACTCCAAGTTCACCGGTGTCTATCAATTCTTATACTGTGCACAGAATTCAACATTTATGAATTTGCACCAAGCTCTGGTGCTTAAAAGTAAATGTGTACCCTCCAGTAAGGCTCTTATTGGTTTCAGAGAGGGATTGCTTGCTCATTGGACACACATAAACTGATTCCCTCTGATCAGCCACTTTGGTGTCTTGCCAAAGAAACTTGACCCATCAGGGTTTTCCAAATGATAACCTCTTCTGCAGGTCACCATAGAGTTCCTTTTGTTTCCCTTTTTTCAAGTGAAACATCATTTCTATCCAGCTATTTCTTCATATGGACAACAAAGTTTTTCAACATGCTGAACTGAGAACTAACACCCCGTCTTCAAAACAAGATGCCAGCTTGCCATCTCTCTCTCTCTCTCTCTCTCTCTCTCTCTCTCTCTCTCTCTCTCTCTCTCTCTCTCTCTCTCTCTCTCTTAGAAAAAGCCTATTTGGTCTCTCCTCTCTGCTTGCAAAACCACATGAACTTCTTAGAACAGCAAACTGGAACCAGTCAGATTACTGCACCAGACCCAAACTTCTGAGTCCATTCATCTGTTTCTTTAAAAGCAATAATCAATTTACACCTGCTTTTGAAATTCTTTAGTAAAACAGTCTCCTTGTTTTGTCTTTGAAAAGGCTCTTGGTGCCTGAATGACTCACTCTCAGCCAAGCTCTTGCATTTTAAATAAGAGCTGTATTGTGAAGTGTATGTGTTTGTTTGTGACCTAAACGACTCCTCCAATCCATCTCTTTCAAAAACATCTCTATATACAATATAAAATATATAATCTGTCACAGGACAGACGCAGCAGAGGAGTTGTGATAAAATCAACGGTGTCCTTGCAAAAATAAAAAGTGGGAAGAGGTATAATCTGGTGAGTAGAATTTGTAATAGTTTGAAACTTGAACCTCTCTCTCTATTTCAGGAGACAATTTACTGTCATGTAATTAAAAAGTGTCATATCACACAAAATTGCTTTTTTCCTGCTGTAAGACAAACAGATTCACCTCTGGCAGAAGTTGACTGAAATACCTCTTGCACCCACCATCCCCTGCCACCCTGAACCCTGGGACAAGTCACTGAGGTTCTGTGGATTCTCTTTCAATGCTCACAGACCATCCAAGTCATTGGCAATGTGAGCTCCAGTTTTGAACCTCTGACATAATTAGGAACCATTTAGCACTCACTCGTATCCCAGGACTGATACCTGACACCCTTTTAGCCAGTTTAGACCCAGTCTCTAGCATTCCACAGCCTGGTGTGAGTTCCTTGACTGCTATGTCCAGAAGCCCGCAGCCTGCGTGGGTTCCTCTCTTGAAGTCACCAACAGGAGACTTCTTAGTTACAAATTAACTAAGAGGAGAATCTCACATGTCTTGATGGATGGAAATGGCATTATTACAAATTGAAGCCTTATATTTGAATATTCAGGTGCCAAATTTGCAAATTCATAGAATATATATTTCTCAAGCTATTTGTAATCTTTTTCCAAAGGAATACAACCTTGAATATTTGCATGTCATCTTGGCATCCCTAAAAATATATGTATATCTTATTTCCAAGTAAGTGCAATACATGTCCTCATCACCGCTAACGTTAATTTAACAAATTTCAATTGATATATTAATAGATTTAATTTGGGCCTTGTTCCTTCAATATTTCCTAATAAAATTAAGATCAGATTCTGCGGAAAAACATATCCTATAACTTGTTCCATTAATATTGTCATTCTCCTCAAAAAGATCTTGCATTAGGACAAAGATAAGTTGAATGCAAGAAAGTTGCAACATCTTCAACACACCTAAAACATTGATCTGATAATTCTGATTTTATTCTATTCAATTTCACTGGTGTAAGAAGTAACTGTAGAAGAAAAACTAGTTGTGAATTCCTTCCTCACTGCTGCAGTGTGGAACTCTGGTCAATAGTTCCAGACTGCTGAGTTGAAGTGAATTAATACATCTCCCCTGGATCACATGATCTCTATTGCCAAATCATCTTCCTGTAGAGCTTTTCAAATCCAACAGCCTGAGTCACCTGACTCCAGGGGCAGCTTTCAGATAAAATCCTTTCTGACATCTGCTACATGACTGATGTCAAAACAATTATACTGAACTAATTTGTACATTACATTGAGATCCTTATATGGATCTGCCCATATTTGCCAATCAATTACAATATTCAGATCCATTTCCCACCTTTGTCTCAACTTATGAACTCCTCATTTTAAAGTTCCTACTTGTAATAAAGAGGACATCATCAAATAATTGTTTTTAACAATTCCTCTTATAAGGAATTTCTATTTCAGTACAACATAGTTGGTCCTAACTTATCCTTCAAATATGCTCTAAGTTGGAAATAGCAAAAAGATTGTGATGAGGTATACGATATTTATTTCTCAATTGCTCAAATGACATTAATTGACCCCTTTCATAACAATCTTCAACATTTATAATCCCCTTACGAAACCAGCTATCCAGCAATTGATGATCCTTTAAAAAAGATACGAGGATTTTGAATCAAAGCCATTCTGGGTGATGTACATCCACTTACACCAATTTCATCATTTATTTTATTCCATATATTAATCAAATGTTTCAACAATTGTGTATCTTTATCACCAACCATTAATTTTGATTCCCACTTGTACATAAATTCTTTTGCTTTTCCCTCTCCTATTTTATTTGATTCTATTTTAACCCTTTCAAAAAAAGAAGCAAGAAATCTCATTTGAGCTGCTCCATAACAATTTTTAAAATGAGGAAGCTGCAGTCCTCTCAATGCAGAATTTGCATTGGGTTACTTGTAACATGGGATTCAATCGGAAATGGGTTCACGTCACATAAAACCACGATGCAGCATGTTTTCTAAGAATGGGATGCAAGAGGAGGGTTGACTAGGTCTCCAGCAGGATATAGATCACAAGATATAGGAGCAGAAGTAGGCCCTTCGAGTCTGTTCCACCATTCTTCCACTCACCCCCACTCCTCAACTTTCTCCCAATAACCCTTGATTCCTTGTCAATCTCTGCCTTAAATACACCCAATGATGTCACGTGGGTTTCACGACCCACTGACACAATCAATTTGTTCCACATTTGTTTTAAATTGACACCCTTTTATCCTGAAATTATGCTCTCGTGTCCTAGAATCCCCTACCATCGGAAATAATCTTTGCCATATGTACTCTGCCCAGTCCATCTAGCATTTGAAATGCCTCTGAGGTCCCCCTTATCCTTCTGTACTCCAACTAGTACAGTCAAAGAGTCGACAATTGTTCCTCATACACTAACCCTTTCATTCCTGATATCATTCCAGTAAATGATCTCTGACCTTCTCCAACACAAGCACATCTTTTCTCAAATACAGCACCCAAAACTCGAATTCTGATTGAATGGAAAGGCAATTCTCCAACGACACAAACACAACAGTTACATGATATTATGTCTTGTTGATATTTACCACTCGGGAAGGTTCTTGTTGGTTTTCAGATAGAGGTGTGTTGTTCAGGCAAGCATTAGTGTTTTTGTGACTCAACGTACCAGCATCTGAAGTCCGTTTTCTCTTCAGAAAAGCTTGATAGCTTAAGCATGGAGCAGAGCTGAGCCACGACTTTGCAGGTATTTAAGGGAGTGTGTGGGCAGGGTTTGTTCTGGACCAACAATCTCACCAAATGACTCTGCTTGAAATCAAGATTCAAACTATTTTGAGGAATACAACAGGAATTGTTCAACAAGAGCCTGGTGTTCCCTGAGGAGTTTTCTTTCAATAGTGGAAATTATTTTTTTTTAAAGCCCGTTAATCTTCCTGATACAGATCTTTCTATTTAACTTTCAGGTTGCTATCTGTTGTTAACTTGGAGGCCTTTAATGGGGTGACTGGGTGGAATCTTTGCTTTAACCAAGCAGTTCTCTTGCAATTTTCCAGCTGTAGGATGCGGTGCAGTTGCTTGCAAGTTTAGCAAGTGGGATGATGATGTGAAACTGCAAGTCACAGCGTCATTTTTGTTTTTGAAAATGCCAAGGTGAAAATTTTAACGTTAGTCTTCTTGGTTTGCTTAAGTTTACAGAGGAGATGTTGGGTCAAGCTGAGAAGACAGAGTTGGATGCCCATTTGGCGAATCAGCTGAGCAAAGCAGAAAGCACAAAACGAGGGGCTGAAAAATTAATGAAGCAAACTGAAGTGCCGTTGAACCCAAACCCAGGTAAAGAAATTAATTTGAGCAGCAATACTTAAGAGATCAAACGATTTGGGCTTTTAGTGGTGTCCTATTTAAATGAACAAAATCTGATTAGAATAGAAGTTTATCTAATGTTTGGAAGTTGCCACAAAAAAATGGAGCATATAAATAAGATGTTGTAATTAAGATAAATGAACAATACAATGAGCCTGGTGTCACAGTATCTGCTTCAGTCTACAGTACATCACCATTAAACCTGGTCCCCACTTTACTCCTGGTGTCAAATTATCTACCTCAACATACTGTAAATCACTGTTAAACTTTCTCCCCCTGTGAACCTGGTGTCACAGTATCTGACACAGTTCATAGTATATCACTGTTAAACCTCACAAATGTGAATCCTACTATAAAATAATGCACCCCTTCTAAGTCTCACAGTATTCTAATCCCCACATATTTTAAAAATTCCAAAAAAAAGAGAAACATCAATCCCAAAACAAGTTACTCAAGAGTAGTAGCCCCCTAAAAATCTGGGTGTGGTAAAGTCCACAAGTGGCATGTGACTAAAGGACTCATTGTCACCCACCCCCAGTCAGACTTTCACAAAGTACTGAAACAAAAACATTCAACCCAGTGATTCCAGTCCCACTGATTGTTCCGGATCTTCAATATCGAGAAGACTTTGTGTCAATTCAACTTTTTTCCCATTCTTTCCATATTTTCCAATCTTCCCATTTCCATTCCCATTGACCTTTCCCTTTGGTGACAATGGTGACGATCGCCCACTTCCTCATACATCTGGCAATGAATTAGCAAATATTAAAGCATCGTGGTCATTCTCAAAAAACTGAGATTGAAAATTCCCATAAAAATCTTTCAATACTGCCGCATAACGAAAAGCAAATTTATATCCCTTTCGCCACAATACTTCTTAGGCTGAATTAAATTCTCGGTCTCTTCTGATAATTTCTTGACTCAGATCTGCATTAAAAAAAACCCTATTATTTTGAACCATCAGTGGATCCTGATTTTGCCGTGTTTTCTGCACCACCAATCGGAGGATCATCTCTCTGTCTTGATATTTAAAAGAGCGAATCAAAACTGCTCGTGGTAGTTGGCCTGGAAACGGTTTCTTCCTTAACGCTCTGTTTGCTCGATCTAATTCCAGTCCATCTGGAATAAATTACCTGCCCTACACTTCTGGGATCCATTTCTTCAAAACCTACATCGGATCCGAACCTTGCATATCTTCCGGAAGACCTACTATCTTAACATTATTTCTACGACATTGGTTTTCTAATGAGCCAAATTTCTTCAATAATCCCTTCTTCTGAATCCCCCAATCTACAAAAGGATCTTCCACTATTTCCATTTTTTCTCTATTATGCTCCATTTGACTCTTGCATTCAAGAAAGCCTCCTCAATCTTTTTAAAATGATCTTGCACAGTATCCACTGATCGTGTCCATCTCGTAACATCACTCTTAACTACATTAATATCTTGCTTCATAAAAGTTATTTCTTCACACACAGTGTTCATTTTAGTTTTCATTTCTGAAAATCCTTGAGTCATCTGATGAGTCATCTGCATTGATATATTTGCCATATCTTCCATGAGCTGAGCAATCCGTTCCCGAATTGGAAACACAGAATCCAGTCCAGGATCCATCAGCTCCATTTGAGGCTGACCTTCTTTTGCCGCAGTCCCCAGTTCTTGAAATTCTAATGAAATTGAGCATCTTCTTCCTCCATAGCAATAGGTCCTCTTCCGGTGCTGCTGTGGGTCTGGACACCCGACAACAGTGTGCCGACCTCGTCAGTTCACCGTCGATCAGGCTCCCCCACAGCCCACACCTTCTCCAAAGGTTTGTGGACCCTCAACACACTGTGCATGCCCAGTAGGGCCACCAACTACGCAGTGCGTCTTCTGATGCTACACTGTACCTCTCCTGACCACCAGGCAATGCTGAACGCTTATGTGCCTGTCCTCGCTCAGCTGGCCCGCCCTCACGCCTGTGTTCATGAGTGCACGAGTCAAAACCGCTGAACTCATCGCTGAGCTGGTGCCATCTTGCGATAGCGCAAGTGGTGCCGACGAAATACTTCGCCGGGCAGGAATCCTCTGAGGCTTGGAGACGCCAGTCAACGACTCCGTTGCTTCAAGTTGAACTCGGCCATAATTCTTCAACACTTTTGTAAGGTAATTTCTTCTGGAACTGAGTTTTCGATTTTTTCACATTTGTAGCTATTTTGATCCTCCACAATTCCAAAGTCTATAAACAGTATTTTTAATCACTATTACAACTTTTAAAATCGAGCATTTAATAGTCTAACTGGGGAAGGGTGGAACCACACGTCTACCCTCTGCACCATCTTGTCACAGTATCTGACACAGTTTATAGTAAATCACTGTTAAACCTTCACATTACTGTGAATGCTGTCTCTCAGTTTCTGCCTCAATCTACCGTTCATCAACATTAAACCTTCTCCCCCTGTTAACTTCGTGTTAAAGTATCAGCCTAAGTTTACCACACATCATCATTAAACCTTCTCCCCATTGGGAGACCGGTTTTACTGTATCTGCCACAGTTTATCGTACATCACTATTATACCTTCTCACTACTGTGAACTCGGTGTTACAGAGCCTGCCACTCTACCGCACATCACCAGTAAACCTTCTCCTCAATGTGAGCCTGGTGGTACTGTATCTGCCACAGTTTAGTGTACATCATCATTAAAAATTCTCCCCAATATGAAGCTGGTGTCACTTTATTTGCCAAAGGTTATCGTACAACTCTGTTCAACATTTTCCCCACTATGAACCCGGTGTCACAGTAACTGCCTCAGTTTCCCATACAACACCAATAAAGCTTTTTTTCCCCACTCTGAGCCCAGTATCAATGTATCTACGTAGTCTCCTGTCCATCACCATTAACCTCCACCCACAGTGAACCAGATTTCACAGTATCTGCCTCAGTTTATTATACATCATTTTAAAACCTTCTTACTACTGTAAACCTGGAGTCACAGATTCTGCTTTATTCTACCATACTTCTCTGTTAAACCTTCTCAGTACTGTGAACACAGTGTCTCAGTATCTGCCAAGGTCGTCGATTGTACATCTCCGTTAAATATTCTCCCAACTGTGAACCTGGGGTCATAGTGTCTGATACAATTTATCGTACATTACTGTTAAACCCGCCAGATAAGCTCCAGATAACGAAAGAGGAGTTCTCGCATCTGCAGGAACTGGGGATCATTCGTCGCTCTGACAGTCCTGGGGCTCACCGCTCCACCTGGTCCCAAAAGCCTCCGATGGCTGGCACCCCTGCGGAGATTATCGACGGCTTAAGGATATGACAGTATCTGACCGTTACCCCATCCCTCACATTCAGGACTTTATGGCCAATCTGCATGATATGAGAGTATTCTCCAAGGTCAATCTGGTGTGCGTGTATCATCAAATCCCATTGCACCCCGAGGACATCCCCAAAACGGCCATCATCACACCGTTCGGTTTGTTCGAATTTTTATGCATGCCTTTCAGGCTCAAGAACACCGCCCAGACATAATGCACCTCATGGATACGGTGCGCAGGGATTTGAATTTTGTGTTCATTTATCTGGATGACATTCTTGTCGCCAGCAGAGACTGGGCACAACACAAGTCTCACCTGCACAGCCTCTTCTCCCGACTGGCTGAATTCAGCCTAATGATCAGCCCGGCCAAATACCAGTTTTGTGCAGAAGAAAATTTGGATGGGATGAAACTAATCCAGAATCCATTGCACAAGATTGGAAAAATTAGATTGAGCGTCTTCAAATACTTGGAAGTTTTGAAGTCAACAGACTTTGGAGTGGCCACATTTGCTCAGTTACACCATTTTTCTGATGTAAGTGAAGGTGGTTTTGATCCTGTCAGTTACTGAGTCCTGTGAAATAACCAAGTGTGAGTAGATGGTGGATTTGTAATGGGAAAAGACAGAGTGGCTCCATTAAAGTCAGTCACCAGACCTTGAATGGAATTGACTGCTGCTATTATGGCGAGCAAAATGGACGCTATGTTAAGAAGAGAATTACAGATGGAGTTAGCAGATCCTGTGTTTTGGACTGATAGATCATCAGTGCTTAAATATATTAATAATGAAATCATGAGGTTTCATCTCTTTGTGACTAACAGAGAGAATGAAAACCTGGACAACAACAAATGGCAGATTTACCACAGGACAGAGTTTCACCTGATGAATTCCCATTTACATCTGTGGAAGTTGATTATTTTGGTCCTTTGCAAGTAAAGTGAGGACGAAGTGTTGAAAAACGATATGGAGTTATTTTCACTTGTTTGACTATGAGAGCAATTCATATTGAAGTAGCGTCATTGCTTGATACAGACTCTTTTATTAATGTTCTTTGGCGTTTTATTCCTAGACGTGGTCAAGTCAAAAAATTATGTTCTGATAATGGATCTAACTTTAAAGGAGCTGAACGAGAATTATGAAAAGTTATTCAAAATTGGAATCAACATCAAATTCATGATACATTACTTCAGAAAGAAGTTAATTGGATATTTAATCCACCCATAGTTATGGGTGTGGTACGGGTAAGGGTTAGTTGGTTGTGGAGAATGTTTACAAAGGTCTGTACTGGGCAGTACTGGGCAGCAATGCTTAATGTTGTAATGGATGCGGAAGCTCTGGGAAGGGGTAAGGGAGGGACTGGCCAGGAAGTCTGCAGATGCTGGGGCCGAGGGCAATGCACAAACATGCTGGGGAAACTCATGGATAGTTTTGTGAGGAGCAGGTCCTGCATCACGAGTCAAATTGAGTATTTCGAGGAGGTGTCAAAGGAAATAGATGAAGGTCAAGGTCTGTATGTGCTGCACGTGGATTTTAGTAAGGTGCTTGACAAGGTCGTCACGGTAGCCTCATTCAGAACGTCGGGAGGCATGGGATCCATGGAGCCTTGGCTGTGTGGATTCAGAATTCGCTTGTCTGCAGTAAACAGAGGGTAGTAGTAGATGGAACAATGACTAGTGGCTCTCCAAAGGGATCTGCTCTGGGACCCCTGCTCTTTGTGATTTTTATGAATGATGATGGGAGTGGAAGGGTGGGTACGTCAGGGGATGACACAGAGGTAGAGATGTTGTAGACAGTGCAGAAGGTTGTCAGAGGTCATCCAGTTTGCAGAGAAGTGACAGATGGAGTTCAATCCTGTAAATACAGATGTACTTAAACAAGCAACTGGTACAGGTTTATTTCCAGAGTCATTTTCAAGGGCATGAATAACAGTTTTTCCAAAGAAGGTTGGAGACCCATTAAAAGTAGCTTCATATAGACCAATATCTTTATTGAATGCGGATTACAAGATCATGAGCACAGAGCACTTGGTTAATGGCAGGATTAAGAACAGTGTGCAGGACAGAGAAATGTTTAGATCCGGCTCCATAAATCGCTCAAGGTTGCTGTGCAAATTGAGAGGGAGTTTAAGATGCTGTATTGTGTGCTAGCCTTCAGGAGTCAGGGATTGAGTTCAAGAACTGAGAAGTAACGTTGCAGATGTATAAAATTCTAGTCAAACCACACTTGGAATATTGTGTGCATTCCTGGGGCGAGAATACCAGTGGACGTCTAAATAAGGTGAGATGAGGGAACTTTAGACAAGATGTGAGGGGGATATTTTGTTGACACAGAATGTAGTGGGTGGCTGGAATGCATTGCCAGGGGTAGTAGTGGAGGCTGGTCCAAAAAAGTCATGAAAAAGATTTTAATTTCGGGACAGGAATAAAAGAAAAACAGAAGGTACTGGTGGAGGGAGGGAAGAGTAATATTGTTATGGGGTAGGTTCAGATGGGTCAGCTGAAGGGACTCGACTGATCCATCCATGATTTGTCCAGCATCTTGCTGCCATGTCGTGGTGAACCAGGGTGTTGCCTGATGGAGACACGGTACTCTGAGATCTGCAGATATAGATTGTGGTTTTCTCCATAACACACTTCCTCAGGTAAAGCAGAGGAAGGGAAAGGCCCTAGTGTGCAGAGGTAGGGAGGGGGTTGATGGGGGAAGAGTTGGGGCCCTCCAAAGTCATCGTGATCAGGCCTCGGAGACGGCATCTCTATCACTCGTATTTCTCTTCCCAGGAGAAGGAGCGATCTCAGAGACAAGACACGAGTCCAGAAGAACATTGCATCCCAGCTGAACAGAGGACGGACAACATCATGATGGCCTGAACCCCTCCCCTTCTCCCTCTGGCCCTGCCAACTCCATTCCCCACTTTTTCCATATACCTTCACCCATTTCCCCCACCCATTTCTCCCCTACCTCTCCTCCATTCCAACCCCCTCCCACTCACCTTCCCTTTCACCTACCCTCACACCTATGCCCTAAACTCAGCCCTCCTCCCTTCACCTCCCCTTTCCCTCTCCTTTGCCCCTCCCCTTCACCTCCTACCCTTCCCCTCCTCCCCTTCCTCTCCTTCCCTTCCCCTCCCCTTCCTACCCCTAACTTAGGGGAAGGAGGGATAGGGGAAGGGGGTAGGAGAAAGGAGGTAGTGAGAGGGTAGGGGTAGGTAATGGGGTAGTGGAAGGGGTTGCAGGTATGGGGTAGGATTAGGGGAAGGGGGTAGGTGTAGAGGATAGGGGTAGGGTTTAGGTTAGGGTTGGGGAAGGTGGGTAGAATTAAGATATGGGTCATGGACGGGTAGAGGTACAGTTAGGTTTAGAGTTAGGAGATGTGGGCTCGGGTTAGGTCGAGGTTTAGGGTTAGGTTTAGAGTTTGGGGAAGTGGGCTTGTTTTAGGTTTAGGGGAAGGGGGTAGGAGTAGGAGGTAGAGGTGGGGTGTGAGTTGGGGTTTGGGGAAGGTGGGTAGGATTAGGGTTGGGTTTAGGGGACAGCGTAGGGATAGAGTTAGGGGACAGAGTGGAAATAAGAGTTAGGGTTGGGGACGTGGTGTAGTGTTTAAAGGTATCGGTAGTGTTAACGTTAAGGATAGAGTTTGTTAGGGGTTAGGGTTAGGTTGGGGAGGGGAGCGGGGGAGGCGAGCAGGGCACGGGAAATGGGGAAGTGATGGGGGAGGGGAATGGGCATGGGAATGAGGAGGGGTACGGTGTAGAGGAAATGGGAGGTGAATGGAGGAAGGCATCGCTACCCCCTCCCCTCCCCACGCCTACCCCCACATTATCCCTGCCTCCTCTCCTCCTTCCAGAGGAAGCCGGGCCTCATACCAGCCAGAACCTCCCTGTAATTTCAGAGCCTCCGTTTCAGGAAGTGCCTTCGACGCTTGCCGTTGGACAGACATCTTGTATCTTGATTCATTCTATACCGTTGATATTAAATTTAAAAATGGTTTGGTCTTTTAAAGCTTGAACTCAAAAGGCTCGTCCAGATAGACAACACAGAAACAGGCCCTTCGGCCCCACTCTCCTGCTGGCTGTGCTGTTGTAATCAGTCCATATTCCTCTCCACCTTTTCATTCTTAGCTCCCATCCAGCTCATGTTGCCTTGTCAATCTCACGGTCTGTGGGAAGAAGCTATTTCCCTCCCTGGCTTCTCTGCTTTTATTCCTCCATATCGCCTTCCTGATGGCAGGGGGACAAAGATGCTCTTTGCTGGATATCTATGAGTCTATTTACAGAGCTCATCCCTGCAAAAAATTCAGGGGTCCCTTGCCTTGAGGTTCCACCCATGTTGCCTCTCCCTCAGCACTCTCTCGTCAGAACACAACTGCACCTTCCTTCCCCTCCTCTCCCAGGTCTCAGTATCCCCCTGACAATTCCAGTCAGCTGCCGGGTCTACACCCTGCCCCATCTGCTATCGAATGCCCTGCATCCTCCTTTCCCGTTGGTTTCCTCCTGTTATCAGGCATCAGAATGGAACCCACCCTGTTGAAACTACCCATATTCTCACTGATCTCTCTGCACCACTGCCCTCCATCCAGGGGTCTTGGTTGTCTTGTGGTGATGGTGGAGAACAAAGTACCAACTCAAGGAGATGGGGAGCAGTAAGGAGACCCCCAGTTCCAGGAGACATGGAGAACCACAGAGATGCCCAACTCTATCAATCCGGTAGAACCTGGTCATCAGGTGCAAGGAGCTCTCGGGTACTGCTGCACGTGAGGCAGGTGTGGCCCATCCCCACACCTCCACCCTGTCAATTCCCAAAACACATTTCCTATTCATGTGGGGGTCAAAAATGTATAGAGTCTGGAGGACCATGTACGTCGTCAATCAGTGGGGGCATAACCCTAACCAGCATGGCTATTGTGTTTGGCTGTGCTTGGAAACAAAGTGCAAGGGCACCAAAAGCCGCTATGTGCTGAAGTTCTACCTGGCTCAGGTGTTGCGAAAGATTGGTCTGGCCCTGATGCCACACAATGTCCTAGTCAGCAGGACTTTGCCCCATCACCTTCATGGGAATGGTTGCATAGACAAACACTATTGACCACAGGGCCATCAGGCAGTGGTCAGCATGGAATTCCTGCTGACACAGAGACTAGGACTTGATGAGATACTGCGGGGTGGTACCCTGAGCAGAGCATCGAGAGACAGACATCCAGAACTGCTGGAAGACCAGAAACTCAGTGAAAGATGCCCTTTGGTCTGCCTGAAACCCAGATAAGAGAAGCAAACACTAGAAGCCCAAAGCAAAGGGAGGAAGGTTTA
Organism: Narcine bancroftii; assembly: GCF_036971445.1. Classification (NCBI taxonomy): domain Eukaryota; kingdom Metazoa; phylum Chordata; class Chondrichthyes; order Torpediniformes; family Narcinidae; genus Narcine; species Narcine bancroftii. Next base: position 414,546 of record NW_027211849.1, read on the forward strand.
GGGGCAATATCAGGGGTACTTGTTTTTACACAGAGTTGTGGGTGCCAGGAATGTTTTGCCAGGAGTGGTGATGAAGGCTTAAATATTAGCGGCATTTAAGGGCTTCTTGGACACATGAATGAAGGAAACATAGAAGATAGGAGCAGGAGTAGGTCATTCGACCCTTCGAGCCTGCTCTGCCATTCAACGAGATCATGGCTGATCTTAAAGTTCAGTACCCCGTCCCCGCCTTCTCTCCGTAACCTTTAATATCCTTATACTGAAGAAATAGATATAATTCCCTCTTAAATATATTTAATGAACCTGCCTCTACTGCCCTCTGTGGCAATGAATTCCACAGATTCACCACCCTCTGGGTAAAGAAATTCCTCATCATCTCGGTCCTAAATGGTTTGCTTATTATCCTCAAACCATGGCCCTGGGTTCTGGATTTTCCCACCATTGGAAACATCCCATCTCCATCCATTCTGTCCAGCCCTGCCAGAATTTTATATGTCTCTATGAGATTCCCTCTCAATCTTCTAAACTCCAGTGAGAACAATCCCAATTTGCGCAATCTTTCCTCATAAATCATTCCTGCCATTCCAGGTATCAGCCTGGTGAATCCCCTCTGCACTCCCTCCATTGCAAGAATGGAGGGTTATGAAGGAGGAAGGGTCTAGTTTTTATTTTGCTTGGAATTGATAGGTCAGCACAACATCGAGGTCCGAAGGGCATAACTGTTCAACGTTAACCTGCTGGTCTTTTAGCACATGGAGATGTGGGTGAGGGAACGCTGCCCACCGGCCTATTCCAGGTTGCTGAGAGATGCACTGAGGCTTGGCGCAGCCAACACGAGGGTGCTGTGGGGAAGGACTCTAATCCTCCGGGTCTTGAGGGGCGGAGACTAAGGGGAACCCCTTCAACCACAGAGTGCAGGGAGTAACCACAAGGTGTCAAAGTGGTGGAATGATGTTAAACAGAGAACATGTGCAGTGAAGGGAATAGAGACATGCAACACGAGGATGAGAAAAGACATGGAACAGTTGTCCTCTTGGTCAATAATTTTAGAATAAAGTTAATTTTGGGGTGAAAAAGAGAAAAGCCCGAACTCAGTCAACTTTGTTTCATGAGATACATTCTCCAATCCAGGAAAGCTCCTCTATACCCGTTCAAATTTAACCCGAGGAAACTGTGTTCATGGTGGAAACCTCTGCAAACACAACCGGACCTACGCACAGAGAGACAAATGATACACGTGCAGTCCCTCCCAAAAAAGAAATAAATTCTGTTGAATCAATAGCAGAGTCTTGGAGTCTTTGTCTGAGCCGGTCATCCATCATTCTCCATTCTCACTGCTCGCAGGAAGAATCTGTTTCTGGGCCTGGTGCTACTGGCTCCGATATTCCTCGACCCCTTTCCCGACGAGAAGAGCTGCCAAATGCTGTGGGCAGGTGGAAGGGATCCTCGACGATGTTGACAATGAACCCGGTTTATACCATTGATATTTGGGGTGGGTGGGTTGGGGGGTGAGAGTCCCCATGATCCTATCTGCCACTCGTGGTCCTGCCGATAATTAAAAAAAAATATTTATATACTTAAAACCACAACAAATTCACACAATTAATAATAATGCTCATCTAATGTGTGGCATCTATAAAAGAAAGAATAAAGAAACCACCTCCCACCTTCATCCCCAATATCCTAACCTCTCCCCTTCTCGCCTCAACAGAAGTGTCTGTTACTTTAAAGTTTCATTGAATAAACGGAGGCCTTCAGGTGAAAGGGAGTGTCAGGGTTTCATGTAAATATCCACACCCACCCTTGGTAAATATGGGCTCCATATTCTTCTGACATATCGAGTTGGAGTGGCCTGTTAACCGAGACACGAGTCACTACACTAGAGAGCCGACAAACACGCTGACAGCGCAGACCCCGTTGGGGCCAATGCCCTTCATCCCAGGGGATGACCCACATCTTGGGAATCAATGAGCAACGGGAGGATCGCCTTCCAACCAGAGGCTGGAGCTGCCTGTTCAAGCAACTTATCTTCCACTTCCACTTCTTGGGTGCATGTCATTCTTTCCAGACTTCGCGGGAGCGCGCCTGCTACCGTGGTGACCTCAGCAGGACCCAGCCCTTCAATTGGATGTGAAGATCACGGTCCAGGCGGCGCTTCAGATGGTTTGGTTGAAGCTGTCAACGTTCTGGATGTCGCAGCAACACGTGGGGTTCAAACAGGCCAAGGACCAGTTCCACCTCCAAGAGATCACCGCTGATGACATCCATTACTCCTCCATGATGTTCTTGCTCATCAGGACATGGCAGCAAGGCTCATCGACTTCCGACATCAGCCTCCCGAGCAAGGCAAATAGGATGCCCTCAAGGAGCTCTTTACCCGCACCTTCAGGCCACGCCTTTATCCTCCACCTCATTCTGTTCCTGCTCTCACTGTCGCATGGCCCAGACAGTCATCCCAACATGACTCCCTTCATGCTATTTCTTTTCAGCTCTCACCAAACGCCCTGGACCCACTTTTCAGGAACTCTTCCCTCTTCCTCCTTATGTCATTGGTATCTCCATATACCACAACCTCTGGCCCACTTTAGGATGTCTTGAACACCAGCAGCAACACCCCAGACACTGGCACCAGGGAGGCACCACCTGGAAAAGGTCCAGGGTCCTAGTCCAACAGTCATTTTCCTGAGAATCCAGGCAGCAGAGAAATATCAATGGTTGCTCAAAGCAAAATCCTCATTGCGGTGCCCACCAACAAGTTGAGGCACAAAGGTTTGTGGGTCTTTTGGGTTACTGGTGCCAACATATTCCCCATCTCACCCTGCCCCTCCATCTACTGTACAATGTTGCCCAGAAAAAAAAACTCTCCGCTTCATTGATGACCTGAACAACAAATGGCTTCTTTAATGGCAAAACACGCTGTTGAACACCACTGCCACTGACCACAAGTATCCCCAACCCCTCAAAACTGGAAGACCCTTTGAATGACTTGTCTCTGCCATGAAGACAATGGCCAAGTGGAGCGTCAAGCAAAAGAGGCAAGGTCGCCGAGTCCCACACAGCTTCTTGTTCAATTCCCTCCTGGAAGCTGCCTCCCGCGACTCCCCATCTGAGTGTCAGATGCTCGCCTGCTCACCACAGAGAACCAGATGGCAGCAGAGACAGTCACACTCCAGCCACACCTCCCCAGCATATGATGGGTTAAATCTGCGGATGCCACTCACAGCGGACCGAAGAAGTGGTACATGGCAGACCGCACAGAGGCCGGGATCGAAGGGCTGAGCCACTTGCAAGAACAAATCATGTCCTGCCCGAAAGTGACAGCCTCCCACCTGAATGACCCCGAGAAGAGCTTGGCACCATGGCCTGGGGCAAACCGTTCAACATCCTCGATGCTGGACAGCAGGGAAAAAGCTTGGTTTACTGACGGCTCCGGCTGGTGGAGGTGCGAAAAACAGTGGTGTAAGGTGGGAGCGCTCCAGCCCACCACAGATAAAGTACTGACACAAGAGGGTGAGGTGGAGGGGAGAGCCAACTGTCCAAGCTGGCAGCTGTGGCACTGATCCGAAAAGGGACAACCAGGCGGGCCCAGGAGCCTCTTTTCCGATCAGTGCAACAGGATTTCTGGGCTGTGCCAAACAGCACGTCAGTGTGGATGGGTCGGCGTCAGGAGACAGGGAGGCAGATCCATGGCTGCCTGCTCTGAGGACAACAGCACTGGCAGATCTTCTGAGAGGTGGAACAACAAAAGAATAGTCAGGGTCCACCACGTGGATGGACACACCTCCAGGAAAACCGCTGAAGCTGACGCGATGCCACTGTGGACTGAGCTGCTCAAATATGCTCTGCCACTTTTTTCCCCAAGCAGAGAGACCCCGGAGCCTTGGCAGCATTGGTGCATCATAAATGTGGGCATATGGGGGCACTATGATGGACAGAGGATCTGGGGGTCTCATGATGTTGCAAGAACTGTGATGGCCAAATGCCCTATTTGTCAGCAATTAAAACCAAGGGCCGCATTCGCTGGGGTTCGGGAGCTGACCAAGTCTGATAAATTGACCATATCAGGCCTCTCCCCTGCCAAAATAAAAAGTGATATGTTCTCACGATGGTCAGCACATACTCAGATGTCCTGCCAGCGGGCCGACCAAGCACCATTTTAGCGTGCTCCATATGTGGAATACCCTATCGGATAACGTCCGACCAGCAATGGGTGGTGATGCCAAGTATTTGGGGCCACCTGCATATCCCCTACCACCCACAGGCATCCAAGATCAATGAGTGAATGAATGACCTGTTCAAGGTATCATATGTGACAAGTTGATTGTCAAGTCTTCTATCCACGAGTGGTTGCAAGTGTATCGATTAATCCGGCGAGTTTGTGTCTGTGTGTGTCTTTTACTCCTCATGCGACTTCACTACATGTCAATAAAAGACAACTGTGTTCAAATTCGCCACCCTTGGGACCCCTCGAATCAGTTTCACACACATAATAATTGGTGCAGTGAGCAGGGTCCTTCGAGTTCCGACTGAACACAGCTGCAGTGGAGATGCTTTGGAATTGGGGCAGGAAATCGAGTGCAGGCAGGGAGAACAAGATCTGCGGGTGGACTGACGAGAGTGCAGGGTTCGGGAGCTTGGCAAGCATGCTGGCGGACCACGGCAAACTGGTAGACTTGTCCAAGCTCCTGGATCCACATCTTGAGAAAATAGGTCACCACGTGTGGTCCCACTTCAAGAAGTCGGGGTTCCCAAAATCTAAGGGGAATCAGAGGGTGCCTTTTGGCTGCCAGTGTTTCTCCTGAGAAACCAATGTGAGATCATAGAAAGGAAAGATTTGGAGAGGGCCCAGGAAAATAAGGAGATAAAGGTGGTCCAGCAGCGCTGCTGTGCACTGCAGGAGGCAGCGCAGACTCCCCCAACCTGAGCCACTGATGTCGAGATGAGAGGGACAGAGGAAGCCAACAGGCATGCCGATCAAGGTCTGACTCCCCCCCACACTCCCAGTGAGTGAGTTTGTACTGGCCATGGAGCGATTAGCCGAGGCCATTTGCCAGGATTCAGGCATTAAAGGTTTCAGAACAGGCCAGGAAGAGCATGAAATCAATTTATTTGCAGAAGTTGTTCTGATATATCTGACAGACCCAACACACTCATTGCCCACACTCAGGTGCTCCACCCTGGAGGACTATGGGGACATCTCTGGGTATAAGTTCTTTTGGGATATGTGCAAAATCATGTCACTTAGGAAGGGGGATTAGAGCCAATGTCAAGAAAATAGTCAACAAATGTGGCGGCAAAATGGGATCAAATATCTAGGAGTTAGAATAGATAACAACGAGTAATTTAGACCAGCTGAATTATTCTCCCCTTGCTTGGGGAAATTGAGGAGGATTTAAATGGTTGGATGTCCCTGCCCATTACACTAGGGGTGTCACAGAGAGGGGAGGTGTCACAGAGGGGGGAGATGATGACACAGAGGGGGTGATGATGTCACTGCATGGGGCAGCCATAGCTGAGTCGTGCCATGGCACAGCAACAAAAGAAAGATGTCTCTCCTGGAAGGGGATTCTGGCCCACGTGTCGGAGTAGGACACTGTCTCATCCCAGGGACCCTCTGATCAACAGGGTTGTGTTTGGAAGCACCCTGCACCCTTGGGTGAGATAAAGAGCCTGTTACATGCTCCCCTACTGGGACAGAGACTCCTCTGGCACCATCCTTTACCCAGTGTGGGCGGAGAGAATGGAGGCTACATTTAATCCCCTCTCCCCATCCTGAGTGCAGGGCACTTTATGAGGCAGCTGGAGGGGACTGTGGAGGGGAGAACAATGGCATGTGAGGGGATAAAGGGATGGGGTCTGTAGGACAGGAGGGGAGAACAAAGGAACGGGGTAGCACCACAGGCTAATGTCAAGGGAGATTGGATCAGAGATAGGGGACATAGGGTTGAGCTGGGGGGATGGGGTGCGAGGGGACGGAAAGCACTGGGGAAACCATGGGGGTGGTGTTGGGTGGGGGATGAGAGTGTGGTAGAGGATTTGGTGCAGGGGAGAGTGTGAGGTGTCTGAGGGAGAAGAGAAGTTGCGAGGGGGATGGAAGGCAGACCTTTCAACAGAAATGGGACAGAGCTCCCCCTCCACCTGGAATGGGATCTGTCCACTGAGAGACAGGACCGCTCCTCCACCCGCCACCCCCCCCCCCCCACCGTGGTTACAAGATCCCTTCCACCCTTGCATACACCCCCACACCCCCCCAACCGGGATAGGATTCTTTCCCCCAGTGGACCTTGATCAAGGTGCTAGAAAGTGTTTCTGCTGCGGCGGACCTAGCAGAGTTGACCGGTGAAGAGTGAGGCTCTCTCCGCACCACCTGCTCCCTCAGGCGATGAGATCTCGCTTGCATCATGGAAGATCACGGTGTTGCTGAGCTTCTGGGAATGTGGAGGGCTTCTGCTAAACCCGTGGTGGGGTTCAGAGTGGTTCATCTCCCCGGGATGTGCTGAAGGTCAAGGATGTCCCGATCCTCTCATGGAGGGAGGGTTGTAGACAAAGTGAACGTCTGCGGAACTGGCCTCAGTCTGAGGAGAGTGATCAAAGAGGGACCTGGGATGGCAATATTTCTACTTAGAGGCTGGAACGAACCACCAGAGGATCAATTCTGACATTTAGGTGACCCTTAGAAGGGAGTTAGAGGGAGGGGTAGAGACTAACTTGTACAGCAAGGCTGGGTTGGGATAAATGACCTGTTGTGTACGCTCTGGGTGTGTAAATGCTGCTGCTTCTGCCCCAGAGGACATGGCAATAAGGTCACAACAGAGGTGGCCACACCGTGTCATGGACCCAACGTCCCCAAGGTGGTGTCCTGCACAGATGTTAAAATCATCGACAATGGATCTTTCGGTGTGGTGTACCAGGCAAGGCTGGTGGACTCCGGAGAGCTGATTGCCATCAAGAAGATCTTGCAAGACAAGAGATTCAAGGTGAGGGGGAGGAGCAGTTGTGTGGAAATGAAAAACCCTGATATTTAAATTTAGGGCCTACAGCACGTTCACAGGCCCTTGCGACACATGAGCCCGTTTCACACAATTACACCCAATTGACAAACACCCCAAACACATTTTTGAAGGGTGGGTGGAAAGAGGAGCATCTGACAGAGACCAAAGCAGCCATGGGGTTTGGAAACAGAGAAAGTCACACAAACCCACAACAGCAGCCCCCCTCCCCACACACAACCCCCCACCCCACACACACACACACACTCACACACACACACACACACACACACACACACACACACACACACACACACACACACACACACACACACACACACACACACACACACACCTGGCAAATATCAAAGATTTTCTGCAAATTCATTGTTTAGTAGAAGCTGGGAAAACAATCATAAAAACTGAAATGATACTTCATTGAACCCCCTGACAAGTCCCCACTCCAGCTACACGAAAAGTCCCCCCCACTGACTCTCGAAAAGTCCCCCACTTCGGCCTCCCTTGGAGTTCCCCACCTCTGACCTCTTGACAAATCTCCTCCCCGCCTCCCCCCTCAACTTGGACAAGTTGCCCCTCAGGGCCCCGACCCATCGCCCAGCCTTGCTGATGTTCTTCTCTCGCCATAGAACCGCAAACTGCAGATCGTGCGAAAGTTGGATCACACCATCATTGTCCCTCTTCTCAACTTCTCCTCTGTAGTCAAGGTAAGATCCACCTGCACCCACCCCACCCTCACTCTGATGCATATCATTTGCTGCTACCTTCCCCATTCCTTCAATCGATCTGTCTCGCTGCAGCCTCTCTGTTGCCTCCATCCTGCCCCTCTGACCAGTGCTGACTCTTTGACGTTGGCTGCCCTGCTCCTCACCCATTAACTCATGACCTCTTGCCATTTCAACTCCAGACAGCAGCAGCCAAGACCACAAGACAAGGTCGCCAAATTCGGCCACTCAGCCCCTCCAGTCTGTTTCCCCAATTCATTTCACGAATGTACTTTCCCCCATAACTCACTTTTGGCACCTTTTGGTGCGCTTCCAAATCAACGCCTGCTCTGAATCGTCCCAACAACTCAGCCTCCACATGTTCGACCCCAGCCAACACCCGGCTGCAAACATTTCTCATCTCGAAACGTCAATGGTTTTTCTCCCCCGGTGAATCCTTGCCTCACGAGGGAGGGCGGTCAGAGCTGCACATTTTGTGCAGTCTCACCAGAAGCCGAATGATGGGGCAGCGGACGGGTCCACTACGGCCTGTTGACGCTCTGCTCGCTGAGCCGTTGGATTCATGCCATGTTGTGTTGAGCAGTGGGGGCATCAGGCCTACAGAGAGCAGGAGGGGCTGGCACTCCTGTTGGGAGAGGCACGGGGTTTTGGAGGGTAAATCCAGCTGACATGTTTGTATTGTGTCCAAGAGGAAGAGCAGGTTTATTTGAATCTGGGTCTGGACTATGTTCCCAAGACGGTTCACTGCATGGTCCAGCACTTCAACAAGGCCAAGCAGCCCATTCCCATGATCTACATCAAGGTGGTTGTGGGTCTGGGTGGTCAAGTTGTCCACTGGGGCAAGCTTGGATGGTGGGGTTGGAGGATATGAAGGAGTTTACTGGCTGAGTCTCGCTGGGGTCTGGATATCGATGAAGGGTGCATGAGGGTCTCAATGGGTATTGGTGAGGAGAGAAAGGGTAGTGAGGGGAGAGGGGTGGAGAGGATGATGAGGATGGATGTTGATTGGCAGGGAGGGGCCCTTCACCCACCTCCCCTTACCCTCAGGATATAGACCCGGCCAGTGTGGAGGCAGAGTGGGTCATGTTATATCGTTGTGTTGCCAGATGTTCATGTACCAGCTGTAGCAGAGCATGGCCTACTTCCATCCTCAGGGGGTTTTCCATTGAGACATCAAGCCCCAGAAGATGCTGGTAGATCCCGAGATGGCCTTCTTATTGCTCCTTTATTTCGGCAGGTAGATCCACCCATGTCTGTCCGTTCACCACCTCAACGCGGTCCTGATCCCTCTCCACAACACGGCCTTGTCCCCTCCCCACCAGCTCTCACCCCTCCCCCACCAGCTCTCTCCCCTCCTCCCTCTCCCAACTTGCCCCTTCCACAGCTTAATAACTTATTCTAAATATGATTGTGGGGGCCTTAGATGGAATGAACAGCCAGAAACCTTTCCTAAAGTGTCAGGTGCAAATCTCAGAGAGCATCCGCTTCAGGGGAGGGGAGATTTTTTTTATGCAGACAGTTGTGAGAGCTTTGAATGCGTCACCGGAGAAAGTGGTAGCGGTTGGTAGAATACGTACATATAAAAGTCTCTGAGACGAGCATGTGGATGTAAGGGAACAGAATTTTTACATGATAGAGGAATTTGGGGATATGGCGAGAAGGCAGGGTAGGTCGAGTTTGGTCATAAATTAGATCAGCCATGATCGTATTGAATGGCGGAGCAGGCTTGATAGGCCATTTTTGTCCTATTCCTGTTCCCACTTCCTATGTTCCTATGGGTGTGGTACAGGTCAAGGTTGTGGAGAACATTTACAAAGGTCAGTACAGCCTTTATGGGCCAAAGGGCCTGTACTGGGCAGCAATGCTTGATGTTCTAATGGATGCGGAAGCTCTGGGAAGGGGTAAGGGAGGGACTGGCCAGGAAGTCTGCAGATTCTGGGGCCGAGGGCAATGCCCAAACATGCTGGGCAAACTCATGGATAGTTTTGTGAGGAGCAGGTCCTGCTTCACGAGTCAAATTGAGTTTTTAGAGGAGGTGTCAAAGGAGATAGATGAAGGTCAAGGTCTGTATGTGCTGCACGAGGATTTTAGTAAGGTGCTTGACAAGATCCCCACGGAGGCCTCATTCAGAATGTCTGGAGGCATGGGATCCATGGAGCCTTGGCTGTGTGGATTCAGAATTGCCTTGTCTGCAGAAAACAGATGGTAGTAGTAGATGGAACAATGACTAGTGGCTCTCCAAAGGGATCTGCTCTGGGACCCCTGCTCTTTGTGATTTTTATGAATGATGATGGGAGTGGAAGGGTGGGTACGTCAGGGGATCACACAGAGGTAGAGATGTTGTAGACAGTGTAGAAGGTTGTCATAGGTCATCCAGTTTGCAGAGAAGTGACAGATGGAGTTCAATCCTGTAAATCAGATGTACTTAAATAAGCAACTGGTCCAGGTTTATTTCCAGAGCAATTTTCAAGGGCACGAATAACAGTTATTCCAAAGAAGGTTGGAGCCCCATTAAAAGTAGCTTCATATAGACCAATATCTTCATTGAATGCGGATTACAAGAATGTGTGGGCAGAGCACTTGGTTAATGGCAGGATTATGAACAGTGTGCAGGACAGAGAAATATTTAGATCCTGCTCCATATATCACTCAAGGTTGCTGTGCAAATTGAGAGGGAGTTTAAGATGGTGTATTGTGTGCTGGCCTTCAGGAGTCAGGGGATTGAGTTCAAAAACCGAGAGGTATCGTTGCAGATGTATAAAATTCTCGTCAGACCACTCTTGGAATATTGTGTGCATTCCTGGGGCGAGAATACCAGAGGACGTCTAAATAAGGTGAGCTGAGGGAAATTTAGGCAAGACATAAGGCGTACATTTTATTCACACAGAATGTAGTGGGTGGCTGGAATGCATTGTCGGGGTAGTAGCGGAGGCTTGTCCAAAAAAGGCATGAAAAGGATTTTAATATGGACAGGAATTCAAGAAAAATGGAGTACTGGTGTGAGGGAGGGGAGGGTTCAGGGGTAGGGGGGATGATGGGGGAAGTGTTGGGACCCTCCAAAGTCATTGTGTTCAGGCCTCAGAGACAGTATCTCTTTCACTCGTATTTCTCTTCCCAGGAGAAGGAGCGATCTCAGAGACAAGACACGAGTCCAGAAGAACCTCGCATCCCAGCTGAACAGAGGACGGACAACATCATGATGGCCTGAACCCATCCCCGTCGTATCCCTCTGGCCCTGCCAACCCCATTCCCTGCCTCTTCCATGTCCCTTCACCCACTTCCCCTCTTCTCCTCCACCCCTCCTCCATCCCAAACCCCACCCGCTCATCTTCCCCTTCCCCTGCCCTCACACCTATGCCCTAACCCCAGCCCTCCACTCTTCACCTCCCTCTTCCCCTCCGCCCTTCCCTTCCCCATTCCCCCTCCCCTTCCCCTCCCCCATCCCCTCCCCTAACCCTCCCCCTTCCCCTCCCTTTCTCCTCCTCCCCTTCCCCTCCCCCTTCCCTTTCCCCTTCCTACCCCTAACCTAGGGGAAGGAGGGGGAGGGGAAGGGGGTAGGAGAAAGGGGGTAGTGGAAGGGGGTAAGGGTAGGGGTTGTGGTAAGGGGTAGGGTAGGGGGTAGTGGTAGGGGGTGCGGGGATGGGGAAGGGGTAGGAGGTAGGGTTAGGGGGTAGGTTGTAAGGGATAGGGTAGGGATAGTGGTAGGGGGTGCGGGTATGGGGAAGGGGTAGGGTTAGGGGAAGGGGGTAGGTTGTAAGGGATAGGGTAGGGGGTAGTTGTAGGGGGTGGGTATGGGGAAGGTGTAGGAGGTATGGTTAGGGGAAGGGGATAGTTGTAGGGGGTGCGGGTATGGGGAAGGGGTAGGAGGTAGGGTTAGGGGAAGGAGGTAGGTTGTAAGGGATAGGGATAGGGTTTAGTTTAGGGTTGGGGAAGTTGGGTAGAGTTAGGGTTAGTGTTAGGAGACATGGGGTAGGGCTATATCTTGGTTTATGGTTAGGTCTATAGTTCGGGGAAGTGGGCTTGTGTTAGGTATAGGGGAAGGGGGTAGGAGCAGGGGGGTAGAGGGGGAGTGAGGTTTGGGGTTAGGGGATGGTGGGTAGCATTAGGGTTGGGGTTAGGGGGTGGCATAGGCGTAGGAATAAAGTTAGGGTTAGTGGATGGGGTGAGGGTAGAGTTAGGGGACGTGGAGTGGTGGTAGGGGGTATCGGTAGTGTTAAGGTTAGGTTTAGGATTTTGTTAGGGGTTAGGGTTAGGAGGAGGAGGAAGGGAAGGGGTAGGGGAATGGGGGAGGCGAGCGGGGGACGGGAACTGGGGACTGGAAGGGGGAGGGGATGTGGGAGGGGAACGGGCAGTGGAAAGGGGAGGGGAACGGGGTAGAGGAAAGGGGAGGTGAACGGTGGACGGCATCCCTAGCCCCTCCCCTCCCCTTCCCTTCCCCCACATTTCCCCTGCCTCTCCTCTCCTCCTTCCAGAAGAAGCTGGGCCTCTTTCCGTCCAGAACCTCCCTGTGGTTTCAGAGCCTCCGTTTCAGGAAGTGCCTTCGACGCTTGCTGCTGGACAGACATCTTGTCTCTTGATTCATTCTGTACCATTGATAATAAATTTAAAAATGATTGGGTTTTTTAAAGCTTGAACTCAAAAGCTGGTCCAGATAGAGAAAACATAAACAGGCCCTTCAGCCCCTCTCTCCTGCTAGCTGAGCTGTTGTAATCAGTCCATATTCCTCTCACCCTTTTCATTCTTAGCTCCCATCCAGCTCATGTTGCCTTGTTAATCTCATGGCCTGTGGGAAGATGCTATTTCCCTCCCTGGCTGCTCTGCTTTTATTCCTCCATATCTCCTTCCCGATGGCAGGGCGACAAAGATGCTCTGTGTTGGATATCTATGAGTCTATTTACAGAGCCCATCCCTGCAATCAATCAGGGGACCGTTGCCTTGAGGTGGCACCCATGTTGCCTCTCCCTCAGCACTCTCAGAACACTACTGCACCCTCCTTCCCCTCGTCTCAGTAACCTGCTGACAATTCCAGTCAGCTGCCATGTCTATACCCTGCCCCACCTAAACCGATGGATCGACCAGCGCCTTCTCCCCTGAAGAGTTCGAGGAATCCACTCTCTTGCAATGTCCTGCTATCGAATGCCCTGCATCCTCCTTCCCACTTGGTTCCTCCTGTTATCAGGCGCCTGGATGGACCCCACCCTGTTGAAACTACCCGTGTTCTCACTGATCTCTCTGCGCCTCTGCCCTCCATCCAGGGGTCTTGGATTTCTTGTGGGGGTGGTGGAGAACAAAGCACCAACTTAAGGAGATGGGGAGCAGTACAAAGACCCCCAGGTCCAGGAGACAGGGAGAACCACACAGATACCCATCTCTGTCATTCGGGTAAAACCTGATTATCAGGTGCAATGTGCAAGGAACTTTCGGTCCTGCTGGACGTGGGCCAGGTTTGGCCCATCCCCACACCACCACCCTGTCAATTCCCAAAACAAATTTCCTATTCATGTGGGGGTCCAAAATGGATAGAGTCTGGAGAAGGACCGTGTACATCATCAATCAATGGGGACAAGGGTGTAACCAGCATGACCATAATTGTGTGTGGCTGTGCTTGTAACCAAAGTGCAAGGGCACCAAATGCTGCTCTGTGCTGAGGTTCTACCTGGCTCAGGTGTTGCGAAAGATTGGCCTGGCCCTGGTGCTGCACAATGTTCCAGTCAGCAGGACTTTGCCCCTTTACCTTCCTGGGAACGGTTTCATAGACAAACACATTTGACCACAAAGCCATCAGGCAGTGGTCAGCAGAGCATTGCTGACACAGAGACTCCAGGACTAGATGGGATACTGCGGGGTGGTCCACGGAGGAGAGCATCCAGAGATAGACATCCAGAACTGCTGGAAAACCAGAAACTCGGTGAAAGATGCCCTTCAGTTTGCCTGAAACCCAGATGGGAGTAGCAAACACTAGAAGACATCTGTCTAAAGCAAAGGGAGGAAGATTTAGGGGAGATATCAGGGGTATTTTCTTTTACCCAGAGTTGTGGGTGTCAAGAATGCCTTGCCAGGAGTAGTGATGAAGGCCAAAACATTAGGGACATTTTAGGGGTTCTTAGTTACATTGAGGGGCTGAGATCAAGGAGGATATTCTCCAACAGCAGAGGGTGGCAGTAACCACAAGATGTCAAAGTGGTGGCAATGAAGCTAAACAGAGACCGTCTAATGTGACTGTGCGCCTGGCTGCGGGAATTTGGACTTACGATATAAACCTTGCTAAGTGCTAGTTCAGGTTGGAAACGTTCGACTTCCTTGGGGGTCAAATCAACAGGCACGGAACTAAACCCTGCTTGAAAAGGTAGAGTTTGTTAAGTGCTTCCTCAAACCCCACATAATGAAGGGGCTGCAAGAATTCACTGGTACGATTAATTTTTATCACTGATTCATACCGGTTGTGGCCGACATCATTTTTTTGTTTTTAAACTTTATTTAAGATTTTATAACATGAATAACATATAGAATTATATTTAAAAATTAAGAACAAAATAATAAAATTACAATACAGTATCAGTAATCTAAATAAACTATACCCTCCCCAATAATTATTACACATTAATAACCCAACTCAAATTAGTCCAACCCCCCCTTCCCCCCAAAATAAAGAGTGAAGAATTAATAAAGTTAATAATATATGTGAGAAAAAAACCCACTTACAAAAAAAACAAAAACATAACCAATTAAAATACTAACAAAAAGAAAAGTAATTAATACTAAGATATCAGACTTAAAAAACATATTTAAATCAAACTTAAATGCATATATTTAACAGAGTTAAGATGAAACATATAATTAACAAACTTAATATAAAAAATTAGTAAAATCAGTAACATTGTCTATCAAAAATTCTGAAACAATAATCAATTCTTTAAAAAAAATTGTAGCATGAGAAAAAAAAAGATGAAAAATAAAACTTTCTCAATAGAGATAAACCTTCACCAAATATCAACTAACTTCACATCTATCATCATATTAGTCACATAAACTGCCATCTTAAAACAAAATTCCAACCTCATCAAACATTGTACAATTCAAATTTGGTACTCTTCCACCATTTTTCCCTTTTAACCTTGAATAATTACCCAATAAAAGCTCCAAAACCACATTTAAATATCCCCAATCATTACGTTAAAATTCAGATATCCAAATATAAAAATACATCTGCAACGAAATCTATATCTTCAACAAATGGAGCATAAGCCAAAAACAAAATTCAAGCCTCATTAAGAATTGTACAATTCAATTTATAACTTTCACCATTATTCCCTTCGTTCTATAACTAAAATAGCAAAATAATATACACCAGAATTACCACTCCTTTCACCTTAAAGTTAAAGAAAAAATATTAAAAAAAAACTTATCCATCCCATTCACATTTAAATTTCAAATATTCCTTATCTACTGAATAAACTTTACAAAAAAAACCACATGAATTTTTAGTTTTTTAAACAATCAAATACTTTCTTATGCTTTTTTTTATAAACACAAAAGAAAACCCTTAACTCTTTAATCTAATAATACAAAAAAAGGAAAAAAAAACAGGTAGGAGGTTAAAAATACCCCCTCCCGTCTAAACCGCGCAATGCGGTAACTCCCAAAAAAATGGGTGTGAGATAACTCACACGTAGCAGATGACTTTCAGGAAATAGTGCCCATCCAGTTCTCTCCCCCAACTCTCACTTCATCTTAAACTAACATCATCATTATTTAATATTTTAAAAAAAATTTTAAAAAAAGAACAACTCTTCTTTTATTCAGCTCCAACTGCCGAGTCACCATTACAACCATTCCTTCTTGTAGCACGGCTCTTTTCTTCCATCTCTTGTCTCCTTAGAGATCGCGGCGGACTACGTCTCTGTTGAAACCGAGTAATTGGCAGCTCTTGAGCAAATGCTATAGCTTCCTTTGGAGAATCAAAGAATTTTGGTTGGCAACCATCTTGAAAAACCTTCAAAACAGCTGGATATCTAAAGGTTGCCTTATAACCTTTCTTCCACAACAACTCTTTAGCAGAATTGAATTCCCGTCATTGGAACATAACTTCTTGACTCAAATCCGCATAGAAGAAAACTTGATTATTTTGAATCATCAAGGGTGATTTTCTCTGTTGTGCATTTCTAATAGCCACTCGTAAAATTATTTCTTGTCGTAATAATTCAAGCAACGAACCAAAACAGGTCTTGGACTTTGACCTGAAATAGGTCTTCTACGCAAGCCTCTGTGAGCACGTTCCAGTATTATACCTTCCAGGAAATGTTCTTGACCCAGCACCTGCAGAATCCATTCAGTAAAAAATTTTCTTGGGTGTGGTCCCTCCATTCCTTCCGGCAAACCAATAATCTTTATATTGTTCCGTCTGGATTGGTTTTCCAAATAATCAATCTTTTTCACCAAATTTTTATTTTGAGTTTGTAAGTCTTTGACCATTTTGGTCACATCTGAAACATGATCTCGTATTTCGTCTATATCTTCTTCACACGAATTAAATTTATCTCTCACTTCAAGCTTAAAAGCTCCAAACTCAGCCATCTGTTGAGAATGTATTTTCACCACAGAGTATTAAACCTAGTACCAAGTTCAGTCATAATCTTGGATAATCCCTGCATTGTATAACATCATTTAGATTCAAGATTCACAAGAATCTTTTCAATTGGAAGAGATTCTGGCTCAACAGATTCCTGCTTCTTCTGCATAACCAAAGGGTCTTCTTTTGCTTCCTTCATTCTGGTTGCCTTCCTTGTAGTATAGCTGCGTGTGGAAACCCCAGCCACAGCCTCTCCAGCAATGACTGGAGGACGCTGGCCGGGGTTTTCCCCAGTCCATCAAGTTGTATAGGTTCTTTTATCTCAAAAGGTGCAGTTTGCAGTGCCACCGCTACAGTTGACAAATGCCTTTCCCCAGCTGGTACTTCAACTGATGTTACTACAAGTGGTTCATTCATAACATTGCCGTCAGATGGTACTGCACATGTGCGAACCTGAGTAACTCTTTGTTCTAAAGGCTGTTTGGCGCCCACTTTAGAGGGCTCTACCGATGTAATATTGAACTCTACATCCGAAAGCTGTACCTTTCTCCTGGGATCCATTTCAGGCTGAGTCTCGATGTCTTTCCTGTAGGTAGGCTCCAAAACTTGAACTTTTGGAAAATGTAGTTTTTTGATAATCTGTTGTCGTTTTTTTTTGCTCTTTTCCACCAATTTTACCATCATAAGTTAAATTAACATCACGGAAGTTATCTAAACTTTTAAAGAATTTAAACGGGCATTTCTAGACAAAACATTAAGATAGAGTCAGGAGAGGACTGGAAGGCACGTCTGATCCTTACACCATCTTGCCACGCCCCCCCGTGGCCCACATCATGCGGAGAAAGGTAAAGACATTACCTGGGACAATGAGGATTTGGAGGCGTTCCAGAAGGCCAAGGACGCACTGGCCAACACAACCCTTGTGGTACACGCCAGGCCAGAGACACCCACCACTCTCACAGTAGATGCTTCCTGCACAGCAGTAGGGGGTGCACTGGAGCAATTCATCAAAGGGGAATGGCAGCCCCTGTCCTTCTTTAGCAGACATCTCTGGCCACCTGAACTCAAATACAGCGTCTTTGACTGAGAGCAATTGGTGCTGTACCTGGCAGTCAGGCACTTAAGGTATTTTTGGAAGGTAGACAATTCAGTGTCTTCATGGACCAGAAGCCATTAACTTTTGCCTTCCATAAAGTGTTGGACCTGTGGTCGGCCAAGCAGCAGCGACTCCTCTCATATGAGTCAGAGTTCACTACCGACATTCAACACATCATGGGTGACGCACTGCCCCATCCCCGCAATCAAGTCTATCCAGGCCCTGTCCCAGTGAATAGACTACTTAGCCCTCGGCAGGGGACAGCAGGATGACCCTGAGATCCTTGCAAGCAAGAGAGCAGTGTCCAGGCTCAGGCTGGAGGATGTTAACATCGATCCTGGCAAGTAGACGCTCCTCTGCGACATTCCAATGGCAAACCCCACCTCATCGTGCCGACAGCATTGAGATGGCAGTTTTATGATGAGGTGCACAATCTGACGCACCCAGCCATCAGTACTGTCAAAATGGTGGTCAATCGGTTGGTCTTGCTGAGCCTTCAAAAACAGGTTGTCAGTGGGCCAAGGCCTGCACACTCTGCCAGATGACCAAAATACAGACATACGTGAAGGCACCATGCCAGACATTCGAGCCAGCACCACATAGGTTCAGCCACATCTACAATGACATTGTAGGGTCACTACCGGCCTCCCGCGGGATGAGTTACCTTCTCACCAAGATTGCCTGCTCCTTGAGGTTCCCCGAGGCGGTCCAGCTGGCTGACACAACCACTTGTGTCCTCCATTAAATTGGAAGCGGTAATAAATATAAAGGAAAGTTTGATAATAAATAGTCTCCCTTGCAGTTGGGGTACAATGTATTTCTTGAGATCAGAGGAATCCTGGAGCCAAGACAAAGTGATCCTGTGTTTCCCAAGGATTAGATTGAGTTGTTGGGGTAGTTGTAAGTGGAAGGGCCGAAAGGTCTCCTGCTCCTTCTACTGCCTTTGATTTCTGTCTTGCGATGCTGATTGGGTTCACCTGTGTGTTCGCTCGCTCGCTGATTGGTTGCTTCAGTTGCGCGAGCCAATGGGTTGATTGGGTGAGGCCGCTATGGGATTGGACGCTAAATTCGGGTTGGATTGATGGGCGGTTTCGCGGGCTGATTGGCTCTTGCTGTGAGGAGGCGGGACGTTGGTGGCGGCGTCGTCTGCTCGGGGTCGGTCGCGTCGCCGCGGGCGCGAATGGGATGAAGTTGGCGGCAGCGCCGGGACCTTCCTCAGCCGCGCAAGTGGGCGACCCGCAGCCCGCCGGGCCCCACCCAGGAGTGGCCGGTACCAGCGGGGTGTTTGGGTGGAGCCGAGGGGTCGGTGAAGGGGGCGGGGAGGGGATGGGGATGAGGGAGAGGGAGGGGGATGGGAGGGGCGGGAGCCCGGAGGGGGCGGGGCAGGTGAATGAGGGGAGGGGGCGGGGGCGGTGAATGAGGGGAGGGGGCGGGGCCAGGCAGGGGTAAGTGGGAGGGTGAAGGGGGAGTTGTAGGGCGAGGGGGAGGCTGGGCATCCAGAGAACTTGGAAGAAGGAGAAGTGAGATTGAACCTTGAACCAAAGAACTTTTCTTAAATTTATACACATTACAAACATGTGCGCTTAGAATTAGAAGGGGGTTCATTTGGATTAGTTAAGTATAGAGTTAATTTAAAGTTTCATTCTAATTTCATGTTTAAATTTGATTAAAAATAACTACTGTTTTAAAAACCACTTGTCTTGGTGAATGTCTCTTGCTGCTGGGTTTTGGGATCCTATGGGCTCTTAACAATATGTGCTTGGATATTGACATTGGGCCTGTTCAAAGTAGGAAATGGCTTCTACCAGCAGCAGTTTCTGTTTGACAAAAAATATTGATAGGTGGCTGGCCACATACGTTTCCTAAAAATTAATACCCTCATCCTCCCTAAACCACATTCAGCCCCGTGACATCTTTCTACGTTGCATTACTGGGACCACCAAGGACCTGACCCATTTCCCATCTCTCCTTGCAATGCCAATATGGCAGCTGCCATTAAGAACTGACAAATCACATTTTAATTCAGCAAGTAACATGAAGGTTATCCTGACATCCTGCTTAAAAACAAGGGTCAACAAACCTTCCAAATTTTGTCACTTCATTTTTATTTCGATTCCCATGGGGCATAAGTAAAAATGTCCCATCCATTTGCTCACCAAATTATGAGTAAAATCATGATCCCTGTTCATGAAAACCCATAACATTCAATGTTACACAGATAATCTAGGAAGAATTCTGTAATAAAAGTGAATGAAACATTGAAAGAATTTCCCCCTTATAAATGCTGAGATTATGGTGCGTCAAGAGACCAGGTGAGCAAAAAGAGGCCAAATCGCTGCAACACTTGGATAATCCAAGATGGCACAGACTCCCCTTCACTGCCGAGAAGGAGCCCACTCCTAGCACCATGTATGGGCTGAGGAGCCCTACACTTCCACATAGCGGCAGCCAGCTGGAGAGTGACTCCACGACACAATGACGTAAAGATGGAAGTCAGGGAGTACGTCACCAGAAGTGGGTTGGCCAGCGAGCACACGTGGGGAATTTAAAACAGTATGTGGTAGCGCTGCCACAGCGGATGCTACAAGGCGATAACTTCTTACTTGCTGCAACCAAACAGGTCTGCAAGATACACCAACCTAAATAGAAAACTTGACGAGAAATCCCAGAGATCATAAATTCAAAAGGATTAGTGAAATATTGACTCTGTATTGTTAACACCAAAGTCCCTATATTTTTAAGGCATTTGGACAAGTAACTGAGAAACATTGCATTTTAAACACTTGGTACATCAGGATCAGAAGGATTGGATCATTATTGTTCAAGTGACACTACTTTAAAAAATAACATCTAACTTTATGAAGAATGTGATACAACAACAGGAAAAACGGATGGAATCAGACACATTCTATAAGCATTGGGAAGCAAAGAAAAATGGATTTGTGAGAAGTGGCTTCACGTTCACAAAATCTGCTCGAGACAAAAGTTGAGAACAAAGAACATTTATTTACATTTACAACATTGCAAGGTTGGGTACTCTCCCCCTACCTCGGGAAAGTACACCGAGGGCGGGAAGCTTATTTGTTTTTATACATTTTTCAATTCATTTCCCCTTACATTTTTCCTACATTTATCCTTCTTGGATTGGTTTGGCACTTTTCCCTATTCGCCTGACTCTTGACTGAGTCCGACTTTCTCCTATCCCGTACTCACACCTCCTTTCCCCACCCCCTATTAAACAAGCTCTTTGTGTGTGTACGTGCATATTTCTTAAATTCCTCTGTTATCTTGTTTACTCTGTTCTGCTGTTTTTCATGCGCCATTTTACACAAAGAACATTTTAGCTTTTTTCTTGCTTTTTCTTTCTACCTTCTATAACTGTTTCAGAACTCCTAACATTAAAATAATAACTGTTTCTAAACTCCTTCAATTAAAATAATAACTATTTCTAAACTCCTTCAGATTTGTTTTCCATCCCTTCCTAAGCGACCCAATGACCGCCGACAGGTCCTCCCCGACTTGCGACCGTAATGAAACCCGAAAGGTCCCACAATGGACGCAAGTCAGAGATTTGCCCCTGTGCGAGGAGCCCTGAAGTCTTAGAGACTATTTTTAAAATCAAACGAGAACAGAGAACAGAGACAAAATGTACGACCCAAAATATGCAGATTGATTTTGTGACTCAGTTTCTCAGGGTCCATCGGCTGGGGGCAGCCATCTTAATTTCAGTGCGCATGCGCGACTTGTTAGTTGGCGCTTTCACAAAGACTTTGCTGAGTGGCCCTCAGTCGGCACGTGCGTATCAGCCGCACATGCGCGAACCCAACTTCAAGTCGCAAATCCACAGCGCATGCGCCAACCAGACTTCCAAAACTTCACCAGTATGGAGGAACATAATCAGGTTGCCAGGCAGGGAAATAACTTATTCCCACAGGCCCACAGGTTGACAATGTAATGTCAGTTGAATGGGTCCATCGAATGAAAAGGTTGAGAGGGATATGGTTTGTTTGCAAGCAGCTTGGCCAGCAGAAAAGAAGGAGCGAAAGGACTGTTTCAGAGTTGTCTATTTGGACCAGTCATTTGAGTTGAATCTTTAAAAAATTCATGACAGGCTGGACTATCATTTTAGATGGAGATTTTAGATTGACACCTGCAGCCCAGGAACAGGCCCTTTCAGCCTATGAGCCACAACCACTCAATTACACCAATGACCTACAATCCCCGGTACGTTTTAAATGGTGGAAGGATGAGGAGCAACTGGTGGAAACCCATGCAGACATGGGAAAAACGTACAACTCCCCACTGACAGTGTCAAATTTGAATCCGGCTCGCTGGCCCCTTAACAGCGTTGTTTTAACCGCGACGCTAACCTTGCCACTCTCAATGGTTCCCAGGGTTCTTCCTCCGACTTTCCATGAGCTGTGATTGCTTCAAATTCCAGTGCCCTTGTTTCCCTGAGGCTCTGACCCCTGCCCAGTGACTCTGTCCCCAATGCCTCTCCCTGGCCGGATAATCATCGCTCTCTTTCCCGGTTCTCACCCAAACTTTCTTACCCCATTTCCACCACCTACAACCCCCCTGTCATGTCCCACCCACTCACCCACAGGGCCAAGGGTAATGAGGTGGGGGAAGGTCCAGGCTGTAGTCACACAGCTTGTCGAAGGACAAGTGAGAGCAGGAGTCCTGGGGCAAATGGTGAAGGGTAGTGTGTACTGTAGCAGCCAGCTACAGGGGCACAGCTTCCAGTGTGGGGGGATGGAGAGAGAGGACTGGCTCAGATGGGACAGATGTCCCAGTGCCAAGGGTCAGGGAATTCCCCAGCTCAGTGAAGGTCTGGGATGCTGCCACCGGCAAGGAGACGGGACCACTGCTCTCCCCACATCTCCACCGTCTGGGGGTCCCTGGAGCAGCAGGTTCCAAGTCCTGTCAGTGGGGGAAGGGGGAGGTTCAGTAACTGGGGTGGGGCAGTTCCGATGCATGATCGATTGGAGATGGGCCTAGTGAGAGGATCGGTCCAGTGGGAGGTCAGACATGATGGGGAATGGGCCTTTGGGGCAGGCCCAGTGGTGGGCTGGGGCTTCAGGATGGGTCTAGTGGGGAGGCGGGGGCTTTGGACACCAGCCAGTGGGGGACAATGGCTTTGGGAATGGACCTGGTGGGGGTCAGGGACTTTGGGGAGGGACCAGTGGGGTATTGTGTTTGTGGGATGACCTGTCGGGCAAAATAATTAGTGACAGGCCGAGTTGGGAACTGTATTGGGAACTGAATCGGTAGGAGTTGGGAGGTCCCGGTGGGGATGCAATTGGGAATGGATCCAGTGGGGGATGGTATTGGGTCTGATCTGGCGAGGGATGGTATTGGGGTTGGATGCAGTGGGGGAATGGATTGGGGATGGACGCAGCGGGGGACGGGATTGGGGACGGATTCGTCTGGAGACGGGATTTTGGATGGAATCAGCGGGGACAGGATTGGGGATGGACCCGGCGGGGTTGGGATTGGGGATGGATCCGGTAGGGGACGGTATTGGGGTTGGACCCAGTAGGGATGTGATTGGAGATGGACCTGGCGAGGGATAATATTGAGGATGGACCTGGTGGAGGAGAATTTTGGAGATGGACCCGGTGGGGGATGGACCCAGCAGGGGACTGCCCATTAACTCACTCTTCAATGCCTCACACCATCTTTGCCGAATGATCACAGCCGCATGATCACCGCTCTCTTTCCCAGGTCTCACCCAAAATTTCCGACCCCAATTCCACCACCTACAACCCCGTCGTCATGTCCCACCCACTCACCCACAGGGTAATGAGGAGGGGGCAGCTCCTGGCTGTGTTCACATAGCTCGTTGAAGGACAAGTGGGAGCAGGAGTCCTGGGGCAAGAGGTGAAGGGCAGCTTGTACTGTAGCAGCCAGCTGAACTGGGCCACATTCTCCAAGGTGGAGGGAGAGAAAGGTCTATCTCAGATGGGACAGATATCCCTGTGCAAAGGTTCAGGGGATTCCCCAGCTTGGTGAAGGTATGGGACGCTGCCACCGGGAAGGAGATGGACCACTGCCCTCCCCACATCTCCATTGTCTGGGGGTCCCAGGAACAGCTCATATTCCAAGGCCTGTGGGTGGCAGAAGGGGGAGGTTCAAGAACTGGGGTGGGGAAGTTGTGATGGGTGATTGATTGGAGAGGGTTCCAGTGAGGGAATGGGTCTGGTGAGTGGACAGACCTGATGGGGATGGGCTTTTGGGCACAGGCAAATAGGTGAGGGGGGATGGGATGGGGACTTTAGGCTGGGCATGTTGGGGGACAGGGGCTGGGTGAAGGCCCTGGTGGGAGTCAGGAGCTCTGGGAACAGTCCAAGCAATGGGTGGAGCATTGGGGACGGGCCCAGTGGGGGACAGAGGCTTTGGGGACGATCTCAGCAGGTGTAGGGGTTTGGGGACGGGCCTGGTGGGAGATGGGGGCTTTGGGGATGGGCCTGGTGGGTGACAGGGGACAGTATTGGGGATGGAGCCAGAGGAAGGAGACAACCCCTGGAGCTCCAGTTCACCATTGGGTCACTCACCTTGGCCCACGGACGTACTTTGATCTGCGAGAACTTGAATTCGGTGCACTTGGGGTTCATCTCTCGGATCTGCTCCCTGGTTGAGGTCCCCAACACCTATTGGAACAGAAACCACCTTTACTACTGGCTCAAGGTGAGGGGAGCAGGAGGGTGACAAGGGGAGGGGATGCAGTGTATGCGTACCAGGTCAGGGACATGGGATGAGCCCAAGAACTGGGGTGGTGGTGAAGGCTGAAATCTTAGGGGCATTTAAGAGGCTCTGAGTAACATGGATGAAAGAAGAATGGAGGGTTATGAGGGAGGAAGGGGTTAGTTATTTTTATTTTGGTAGGAAAACATCAGTTGGCACAACATCGAGGGGTGAACTGCTTGTACTGTGCTCTCGTGTTCTATGTTAAAACCTGTCAGTCTTTCAGCAAGCGGAGATGTTGGGGAGGGAACGCTGCCAACTGGCACATTCCAGGCTGCAGGAGTACATGATGAGGAATGGACGGAGACTTGGCGCTGCCAACACGAAGGCACTATAGGGATGGATCATAACCCTCCCATTACTGGGCACTGAGAGGCTGAGACCAAGGGGAACTCCTCCAACAGCAGAGGGGGGCAGTAACCACACGGTATGAAAATGGTGGCAATGAAGATAAACAGAGACGTATACAGCAATGTGCAGTGAAGGGAATATCTGGATTCAACAGGAGGAGGAGAAAGGACTTGCAACGGATTTCCTCTTTGGAAATAATTTCTGAATAATGTCAATTTTGTGGGGTGGGGGGGTTAGGGAAGAGAAAAGCCCTACTTAGTCAACTTTACTTCATGAGATACATTCCCCGATCCAGGAAATCTCTTCTGCACCTGCTCCAAAGTACAAGGTCAAATTTATTACCATTGGATAACACAACTACGACCTGATGAAACAGCGTTCTTGGGGTAAACACATGTAAACACATAACCAATCCCTCACACAACAGACAAATGATACATGTGGAGCACGTCCAGAAAAATAACTCCATATTGTTGAATAAATAGCAGAGTTGAGGAGTATTTGTATGAGCAGCTCATGAATCATTCCACGTTCTCCCTGCTTGGAGGAAGAGGCTGTTCCTGGGCCTGGAGGTACCGGCTCTGAAATTCCTGGATCTCTTTCCCGACGGGAATAGCTGGATGATGCTGTTGGCCGGGTGAAGAGGTCCTCGATGATTTTGTCAATGATCGTAGTGGATCACATTGATATTTGGGGTGGGTGGGGGGGGGGCAGGAGGGTGTCCCCAGTGTTGCTCTAGGCCACTTTAGGTCCCGTGGAATGACCTCTGATCATTTAAAAAATATATTATTTATAAATTAAATACACAAAAAATTAACACAATTAATAATAATACAAATGAAATACAAATATATGTGGTATATATAAAAGAAAGAATAAAGAAATCCCCCCATAAACCACCTCATCCCCCCTCCATCTGGACATTAGCAATCTGGCCTCTACTCAGCTCCCACGACACAGATATAGGCGACTGAAAGCAGCGAACAGTGGTTCTGGGGAGGTGGGGGATCATGCTAACTGGGAATCCACCCTATACACAAGATGGCTGACATACGTGGTGACCACACAGAGTCCACGGGGACCAACAACTTTCATCCCAGGGGACAACCCGCACGGAAGGAATCAACAAGGACAGGAATACTGACCAATCGGAGGCCGTCGCGGATGTGACATCACTCCTGTCGACAGCAGCGGGGAGAGAATAGAAGTAGAGCTGCCAGTGTATTGAAGCATCTTTAACTTTGATTGCTTGAGTGTGTATCCTCCTTTCCACCTTTCACAGTAGCGCGAACACTCCAATTTCACATCGGGACTCACGTGTCCAGTTTCCTGATATGAAGAATGAGAAGTGCACACATATTGTCAAATTTGTTTCTGGGATGTTTTAACCGGGTGATAGGAGGAAAGTTTGAATATGGATCTCTTTGAAATTGGAAAAAAAGGGAGATGACCTTACAACATTATGAGAGGACACAGCAGCAGGGATCAAGAGACGATAATGCAAAGGAGCCGAACACCAAGTGTCACAATTTCCCAATAACCGATCGGCTGCTTAGACTTTAAGAAATGTCTTAAATGAAAATGAAATATCCTTGGAATTCTCTACCCTATTGAAGGTTCATTTGAAATTGGGATCCATGGACTTGTGATGAGTTTATTGGTGGACACATTCGTAGAGGAATCATATGCATTTAACTTAGATGCAGATACTTTGAAAAAATTAACAGACATTAAATTGGAAGCGGTAATAAATTTGGAGGAAAGATTGAGAATAAATAGTCTCCCTTGTATTTGGGGTACAATGTATTTCTTGAGATCAGAGGAATCTTGGAGCCAAGACAAAGTGATCCAATGAAATCTAAGGATTTGATTGAGTTGTTGGGGTAGCTGGAAATGGAAGGGCCGAAGGGTCTCCTGCTCCTTCGACTGCCTGTCTTCTGTCTTGCGATGCTGATTGGGTGCGCTGTGTGTTCGATCGCTCGCTGATTGGTTGCTTCAGTTGCGTGAGCCAATGGGCTGATTCGGTGAGGCCGCTATTTGATTGGACACTGAACTCGGGTTGGATTGACAGGCGGCTTCGTGGGCTGATTGGCTCGTGCTGTGAGGAGGCGGGACGTTTGCGGCGGCATCGTCTGCTCAGGGTCCGTCGCGTCCCCGCTTGCCCAACGGGAAGAAATTGGCGGCGGCGCCGGGATCCTCAGCCGCGCGGTCCAGGGAAAACGGGCGACCAGCAGCCCGGTGGGACCAACCCGGGAGCGGCCGGTACCGGCGGTGTGTTTGGGTGGAGCTCAGGCGTCGGTGCGAGGCCTGATGGCGCCGACAGGGCGAGGCTGGAGGCCGCGGGGGTTACTTGCGGCGGGAGGTGGCGGGGGCGGGTGATTGGCAAGTCTGGTTGGCGCATGCGTGGTGAGTTCGCGAATATGTTGCAGATACGCATGTGCCGATTGAGGGCAACGAAGCATTTGCGCAAGCGCCAAGTGATGACTGGAGCATGCGCACAGAAATTAAGATGGCTGCCCCCATCCAATGGATCCTGAGTCACAAAGTCAATCCGGACATTTTGGGTCTTTTGTGCCCTGTGTCTCTGTTCTCCTTTGTCAAATCATTTTATTTTAAAAATAGGCTCTAAGGCTTCAGGGCTCTTCGCACGGGGTCAAAACCTCGACTTGCGACTATCGTGGACCCTCCCCCACCCCGAAGCGACCATTGTGGGACCTTTGGACTCCACTACGGTCGCAAGTCGGGGAGGACCTGTCGGTGTCATTGGGTCGCTTCGGAAGGGATGGAAAACCAATCCATTTTTCTTTGCTTCCCAATGCTCATAGAATGTGTCTGATTCCATCCGTTTTTCCTTTTGTAGTATCACATTCTTCATAAACTTAGATGTTATTTTTTTAAAGTTGACATACCATGTGTTTAAAATGCAATGTTTCTCAGTTACTAGTCCGAATGCCTTAAAAATATAGGGACTTTGGTGTTAACAATACAGAGTCAATATTTCACCAATCCTTTTGAATTTATGATCTCTGGGATTTCTGGTCATGTTTTCTATTTCGGTTGGTGTATCTTGCAGACCTGTTTGGTTGCAGCAAGTAAGAAGTTATCGATTTGTAGCATCCGCTGCAGCAGCGCAACCAGATAAAGAGACGTCCCCACAAGGTGAGTGTAAAACAAAGACTGGCTTTACTGGTTTAAATTCCCCACGTGTGCTCACTGGCCCACCCACTTCTGGTGACGTGCCCCTGACTTCCAGCAGTGACGTCATTGTATTGTGGCATCACTTTCCAGCTGGCTGGTCGCTACGCGGAAGTCAAGGGCATCTCAGCCCGCACATGGTGCTAGGCCCAGGCTCCTTCTCAGTGGTAAAGGGGACTCTGTGCCATCTTGGACTGTCCAAGTGTTGCAGTGATTTGGCCTTTTATGCTTGCCCGGTCACCTGGTGCGCTACAATCTCAGCATTGATAAGGGGAAAATTCTTTCAATGTTTATTCACTTTTATTACAGAATTATTCCTAGTATATCTGTGTAACATTGAAAGTAATGGGTTTTTATGAACAGGGATCATGATTTTACTCATAATTTGGTTAGCCAATGGATGGGACATTTTTTGCTCATGCCCCATGGGAATCGAAATAAAAATGAAGTGACAAAATTAGGAAGGTTTTTGACCCTTCCTTTTAAGCAGGATGTCAGGATAACCTTCATGTTACTTGCTGAATTAAAATGTGATTTTAATTCTTATGGCAGCTGCCATATTGGCATTGCAAGGAGAGATGGGAAATGGGTCAGGTCCTTGGTGTTCCCAGTAATGCAACGTAGAAAGATGTCACAGGGCTGAATGTGGTTTAGGGAGGGAGAGGGTATTAATTTTTAGGAAACGTATGTGGCCAGCCACCTATCAATATTTTTTTTATCAAATAGAAATTCCTGCTGGTAGAAGCCATTTCCTACTTTGAACAGGCCCAATATCATTATCCAAACAGATATTGTTAAGAGCCCAAAGGATCCCAAAACCCAGCAGCAAGAGACATTCACCAAGACAAGTGGTTTTTTTAAACAGAAGTTATTTTTAATCAAATTTAATCATGAAAATAGAATCAAACTTTAACTTAACTCTATACTTAACAAATCCCAATTAACCCCCTTTTAATTCTAAGTGCACATGTTTGTAATGTGTTTAAATTTAAGAAAAGTTCTTTGGTTCACAGTTCAATCTCACTTCTCCTTCTTCCAAGTTCTCTGGATGCAGGCAATTCTGCTGTGCACAGAATGGAATGTGTATACATTTCACCAGGATTTGGTGCTCAAAAGGTAAATGTTTACCGCTCAGGATAGTTCTTGTAGGGTTTTTCGAGAGAGATTTGTTGTTCCAGGATTTCCACAACTGAGGTACCACCATTAGTCACCTCAGTGTCTCACTGATGAACCTTGCCCCGTTAGGGTTTTCCAGATGGTAACGTCTTTCTGCAAGCTACTACAGAGTTCCATTACTCTTATTCCAAACAACAGGAATTCTTTCTTCTGCTTAACCTAGTGGTAGATAAACAAAACCGAGAAGTGACTTTCCTGGAAGCAGCCTGAAGAAAGGTACTTGTAGCCATCCTGGCTCCATTTCCAGACAATGGTCATTCATTTTATGACATCAGTTCGATTAACACCTACTTATGAATGTGCATAACATTCTCCAGAGATCTTCAATATTTCTTCAGTCTTTCAAATAAGATGTTTTAAAATGTATGTGTGTGTATGTATGCAACCTACTCTAAATCTTACCAAAATCCCTAATATTACCAAATTCTTCAAATATATTTATCTATTACAATATCATGTAAGGACCATTTAAGAGACTCTTAGACAGGCATACATAGGTGAAATAAAAACAGGGTTGTAGCGGAAGCACAGCGCGATATTACAAACTACCACCATCAGTTCACAGACTTACCTGACACGTCGCGGGCTAACAGTGCTGGGCACCAAAGTACAGTGAGTGGATCAGATGAAGCCCCTGCCTAAAGGCACGGGGCACTAATGGCTCCTAGCTTTAACCTGCTGGTCCTGTGGACCGGAAGGTGTTCACTAATTTTCTTATTGACAGGCAGGGAATAAAAGGTCTGTGTATGTCTGCAATAAACCAGTCTTGAGTTGACGACCTTTGTATGTGTTTGCCTTTATTTAGTAGCATCTACCGCAGTAGCCGCTACAGGGTATTATTTTTTTGTTAGAAATATCAAGATCAACACAACATCGTGGGCCAAAGAGCTTGTACCGTGCTGTAATATTCTGTTATTTCTGTTATTGCTTGATTTTGAATATCTGTTGTAAGTATCACATTTGTGGCCCAAAATGTGAAGTTAATAAAACATCAAAAACAAGTTTTATCAGGTAAACTTCTCAGTGTCTTTATCTTCCTGTTTCCTTTGTTCTCCTGTTTGTGCTCTTATCTCCCTCTCATACCACGTGACGTCCGGTACATCTCATACATATTCATTATCATGACATCCCTCCTTTAATCAGAAATAAACTTTACCTTCACTTACCAATATCCCTCGGAAACATACAAACATCGTAACTAATGGTAATACTATAACTCAACTACATAAAATTTACTTCCTACAGCACTCATACATGCACTTTATGATATAAGATTAAAATACTGTCCCAAAGTTCTAATTAAAACTATGGCACAAAGTCTTCGTATCGTTTGGGCACTTTCCGGTTTCGTTTCGGCCTGCCTGCGATATTGTCGTCGCTTCTCGGTTGTTCACTCTCAGCGTCGGAAATACTGCTCGCCACGGCTTCGGGTGTTTCTGGCGCTCTAGTCACTTCATCAGGAGTGCTGGTAACTGCCTCTGGAACATCATCAGGTCTCTCAGTTTCAGCATCTCGTATTGGCCTTTCAACCTCTTCGCTCGATGTATCTTTGGACTGGTACATTTTTACACCTGATACATTTCTCTTATACTGGACTCCAGTCGGAGAATTGACTATCACCATACTGCCACTTCTGGATACGACAGTATTGGGTTGATGGTAATAAGGTGTGTCTAGTTTACCACCAGTTTCATGCCTCACTAGAACATTATCTCCTGGCATGATGTCTGAGTACTTGGCTCCACGTTTCGAATCTGTGTACAGCTTTGCTGCACCGTTCTTTTCAGCATCGTGGTCCCTCATCTCCTGGTCATCTCGGATTTCCTTTATTTCTGGCAATTTTGTGCGGATTTTTCTCCCAAAAAATGCTTCTGCA
This sequence comes from Narcine bancroftii, assembly GCF_036971445.1. Lineage (NCBI taxonomy): Eukaryota > Metazoa > Chordata > Chondrichthyes > Torpediniformes > Narcinidae > Narcine > Narcine bancroftii. The sequence continues at coordinate 445,288 of NW_027211849.1, forward strand.
GGACTTTTTCCAGTGGTTGCATGAGGCGTTGCTCGATAGACAGCCACATAAGATAGCAATGCTTCTCGCCAATTTTGTCCTTCTGCGTGTGCAATCCTCAATCGTTTTTCAATCGACTGATTTTGTCTCTCTACTTCTCCGTTGGCTTGTGGCCATTTCGGAGTTACTTTATGATGGTGGATACCTGTGGTCCTCATGTATTCCGCAAATGTCTCTGAAATGAATTGTGGACTATTGTCTGAGTATAATGTAACAGGTAATCCTTTGTGCTGTGCACACGTGGGTTCGGATCCCATCCTCGTCGCCAATGTCACATTTGTGGCCCGAAATGTGAAGTTAATAAAACATCAAACACAAGTTTTATCAGGTAAACTGACAGTAAGCTCTGTGAGACTTCAGTAATGTAGCAAATTTGCACAACAACATTGCAGTCAGAAGTTTATATCTCCTGGTTGACTTGATATTTTCACATTTTTACACAATGCTTTCTAGGTCTGGTCAGTAAGAAAAGAAATATTGTTTATGTCTGAAAGTAACACTGGAACAGAGTCATTAATACCAAGGTAAATATCACCCTTTAGTGGCTGGTGAAGTTTCCTGATGGGCACAAGTTATCCCTCAGTGGCTACAGTGATGTGAAAATGTGGGTAAATTATTTTGTATATGATTTATACATGTTAAAATTAGCTGTTTTTTGTTCCAATTTCAGGTAGGTGTGGTTGCAAAGTGGGTAAGGATAGAAAATACTTGGGGATCAAAAACTGGGGCTTGTATTTGATGGTGTGAAAGTCAAAATGGAAACTCAGAATAAGGCTAATCTGATTAAGCAAGCCACTGGCTCTCATACATCCACCAGAAGTGAATCTAGAATTGAATTATGAGTCTTTTATGGTGGGTATCTTCAAAGTCTGTTGATTGCAAGACTAAATTAAGAGCCCTTTTGCCCCTGGCTGTGCTGAAAGATTGTTTTTTTTATCAACTAAATCTTTCTGAGAGGGAGAATAGAGTGAAGCTGCTTTCCTACTCATTGGTGATGAATCTTACAGTAAGATCTTTCAAATAATTACAGATTCCTAATTCCTCCCAGTCCTCGGGCATTTTCTCCTGCAATCTACATCAGTTACCACCATCCAGGGATTCTCATGCAGGGTAATGTTTCACAATCACCTCCTCCAACCATGTCCTTGCACTCTGTGGCAGGAAACCAATCCAGAGTAAATGACAGATTGGCTGAGTGCCTCCACTTGGATCACAATGGCCATCTTGGCTCATGGTCGCAAGCTGTTTTAAGTTCCATTCCATTCCCACTCTGACCTTTGTCTTCTGCCTCCTCCATTGTCTGGGTGAGGTCAATTCCAGAGGAACCATCTCTTATTGCATTTTTGAATCGATGGTATGAATATGGAATTTTCCAAGTTCATGTAACCTGCCCACACCCCCCCCCATATTTTTATCTCTCTCCTGTTAATTCACCCAGTTCCCCTTGTATTTTCCCTTCCAAACCAGATGACTTATAAAAGTGGGCAGAGTAATGGCAGATGGAGTTTAATCGGGACAAGTGCCTTGCACTATGAGAGGACTTGTAGTAGTGTTGCAATGAGGGATCTTGGGGTGCAAGCACGAGCTCCTTGAAAGTGGCAACACAAGTGTAGAGCGTTAAAGAAATTATTCTTCATTGAGCAGGGCATGAAGTATAAATGTGGTTAGGCCACATTTTGAGTGTTTTCTGCAATTCTAGTTGCTGCATGACAAAAGGAGTTTATCAGGGGGTTGCTTGGTATAGAGCATTGGCTCTGAGGAGTGATTGGACAAATTTGGATAGTTTTCTCTGGAGCATTGGAAGCTGAGTGATGGCCTGGTTGAAATTTATCCAATTTTTGTAGTCCTGGAGAAGGTAGATTTCTTCTTCCCCCGCCCCCGTGGGAGATGTAAAAATACTACGATGCCTATATTGAACATGAGAGGGGGAAAAGGAGAAAAGTGAGGCAGGTTTTTGCACAGTGCGGTGGGGGTATGGCCCACACTGCCAGGATAGTGGTGAAATCACCACGATTTAAGAGGGTTTTGGTTGGGCACATGAACAAGAGGGAATGGGTGATGTGTATGGACCATGTGCTGACAGATGGGATTAATTTAAATGAGCATCATGGTCACCACAGACATTGTTCACCAAATGTCCTATTCCTGGGCTGCTCTGTTGGGTGATGATTCATCTCTTTTCAAGGATTGTTGCCGATGGGCAGTAAACTTTTCACAGAGGTCTATCTACAATGAATGTATTTAGAACATTTCCATGAGTTAATTCCCTGTAGAAACAGCAGTTTATCATAGAAACATGGAAGATAGGAGCAGGAGTAGGTCATTCGACCCTTCGAGCTTGCTCCGCCATTCAACGAGATCATGGCTGATCTTAAAGTTCAGTACCCCGTCCCCGCCTTCTCTCCGTAACCTTTAATACCCTTATACTGAAGAAAAAGATCTAATTCCCTCTTAAATATATTTAATGAACCTGCCTCTACTGCCCTCTGTGGCAATGAATTCCACAGATTCACCACCCTCTGGGTAAAGAAATTCCTCCTCATCTCGGTCCTAAATGGTTTGCCTATTATCCTCAAACCATGGCCCCGGGTTCTGGATTTTCCCATCTTTGGAAACATCCCATCTGCATCCATTCTGTCCAGTCCTGCCAGAATTTTATCTGTCTCTATAAGATCCCCTCTCAATCTTCCAAAATTTGAAGGCCATCATTACTGAATCCATTGTAATCAGCCTTCACCTTGTACAATGTCCAGTTGAGACAAGAAAAACAAAATGCAACTTTTAACCTCGGGGAATGATGAGTAATCCTCTGTACCATAGAATTATTGCTGAAAAGATATTTGGAAAATTTTGTGAATTCAGCTTCCAAAGAGGAACCACAACAAGATTTTTAAAAATTAAACCCAGAACATTTATTAGAAGATGTTTATCACAATAAACATGTTAAGGTTCAGTGATGATCGATTCAAGAATGGCATGTGGCAGTAATAAAAGGATTGCAGGATAGATATATTCCAAGGAAAAATAAAGATTTGGATAGTGGTTAAAATGGTTTTGTAGCCAAATTTGCAGAGGTCACCAAGATAGGGGACAGAGTAGGAAGTGTAGAAACCGTAAAGTTGCAGAAGGATATAAACAGATTAGGAAACTGGGCAAAATGATGGCAGATGAGATTTAACACCGAGAAATGTACAGTTGTACATTTTGGCAGTGGAAATAAACAGGAAGCATACTATTTGGATGGGATGAAAATTCAGACCTTGGATGTGCAAAGGGACCTGGCTCTCCTTGTGCAAGGAAACCTAAAAATTAATGAGCAGGTAAAATTGGTCATGAAGAAAGCGAATGCTATGTTGGCATTCATTTCAAGTGGAATAGTGTACAAGAGTAAAGAGGTGTTGATGAGGCTCTATGGGGCACTGGTGAGACCTCATTTCGAGTACTGTGTGCAGTTTTGGGCTGCCTATCTGAGAAAGGATGTGATGTTGTTGGAGAGGGTGCAGAGGAGTATGACGAGGATGATTCCCAGAATGCAAAATATAATGCACAAGGAGTGTTTGACAGCTCTTGGGTTGTATTCATTGGGGTATCGTAAATTAAAGAAGAAAGCTCATGGAGACATTTTGTATTTTGAAAGGTTTAGATAGGGTGGATGCGGGTAAGATGTTTCCCTTGGTGGGTGAATCCAGGACAAGAAAATTAGAGGTTATCCATCTAAAACTGGGATTGGGAAGAACTTCTTTCACCAGAGTGTCATGGAGCTGTGGAACTTACTGCCTCACCTCATACAGCAGTGGATGCCAGATGACTGGGAGTATTTAAACAAGAAATAGACAAGTATCTCATTAGTGAGGGCATGAAGGGATATGGGGATAAGGCTGGAAATTTGAAGGAGTGTAGAGTAGCTCATTGTGTATTTACAGAGCAGACTCAATGGGCCTGGTGGCCTGGTTCTGTTCTTTTGTCTTGGGATCTTGTTCTCATTTGAGAGAGATTATTGAAGGAAACTGAGAAAAATGGAAACATTCGAGGCAATTGTTGGAGTAGGTTATTTGTTTGTCATCTCTATGTAAAACTCCAAAATTATCTGTCACTTTGGATCAGTGCTGGTCCCTCCAATCCCTGAGGAACATAGTCTTTCTAATATGTCATGTGTTCTTTCAGCTACAAATGATTCTCTTTTTCAAACATGGCCACAGGTTACTCGTGCTTCATTTCTGTCTTGCAATCTTTTTGGGTGGTTTTTCAGTTGTAAATGTGGAAAATTCCATTTTGGGAGTGGATTTCTTGTCACATTTTTCCGTGATGTATTTGAAAAAACGTTGTTGTGTGGACTGCAGCTCTTGAATGCAAGTGAGCTGCATTTGTTGTCCTTCCAATGCCATCTGCTGCCTGACAAGCCTTCAACCTGATTCCTGCCCTTTCCAAGCCTTGCTCAAGTGTTTTCCTCGCCTCGTGACCCCATAGTAACGGTGTACAGACATGCAATAAGCCACCATATAAAGGCAGGGTCTGAGACGCAGGCTCGTAATACCCCTGGATTATCTTAAAATCGCAAGATTGGATTGGCAAGAGTTGGGTGTCGTCCTCAGATCTGACAGCTGCTGGGCTTCACAGTTGCATATGGTTCTGAAAAAAACTAGGGATTTGCGGCCTTGCAGAGATGATCGTCCCCTGAACAATTCCACCGTTCCTGACTGATACAATATTCCAAATTTACAAGACTTCTCAGCAAACCTCCAATGCAAATATGCATTTGCTAAAATAGATCTAGAACGTGCTTACTATTAGATTCCATTTGAGTCTCCGGATGTCACAAAGACAGCAGTGATGCTCCCATTCGGCATGTTTGAGTTTCTGAGAATACCATTCGGTCTATGGAATGCAGCTCAGACATTCCAGTGGTTCATGGACCACGAACTCACTGGCCTTGGGTTTGTTTGGTGCTTGTGTTCATCAATTAGATTCTGGTTGTTAGTGTGGATGAAGAGGAGCACAAGAGCCACCTTATCTCATCGTTTCCAAGGCTTGAGGAATGCGGCATCGTGATCAATCCCAGGAAATTGTTTCTGGTGCTTCTGATCTTGTATTTTTGAGGCCTAGCGTTATGCAACATGGTATTTTGCCTGATGAATGGGAAGTACGTGAATTTTGAGAATTTCCTCCCCCCGTTAAGGTTGGACAGTTGTGATGGTTTTAGGTATGAGGAATTTTTATTGCTGTTCCCTGGTGAATGCCACAGCATCTCTATTACCTCTTGCTGAATGACTCAAAGGATCTTATGTCTGTTTCAAAAAGACCTTAACTTTGAAAGACGATGCTGTGTATGCTTTCCATGTTGTGAACACTGTACTTACAAATGCCACTAAGGTTGTACATCAAATGCCCAAGGTCTTGGTCTCTTACCACAGATGCATCTGTCAGTGCTGTGGGACCAGTGTTCGAACAACGAGTCTGTGGGCAATTGGAAACTTTGGCATTTTTTGTTCCAGCCAAGTGGTCACCAGCTCAGGAAAATATAGTACATTTGGGCAAGAACTCTTAGCTATCTATCTCGTAGTGAAACATTTCAGTTTTTAAAAAAATATCTTTATAGTTTTGTATACAGTTCAATATAATAATAGAATCGAATCCAAATGATACTTTCAATTATGAAAATGGAATTAAAATATAAATGTGGTACTGTACATAAAAGTGATTTTTTTTTCCCCAACAGGAAGGACTAGGCTGTATGTGTGGGCGGCTATGAGGCAGGAAATTTTCTCTTCACAATCTATCTCTTCCTGGTAGAAGAGCATCAATCAAACTGGTTAAGGAACATCTTACCTGGCTTCGTGTTAAACAGAATGTTGGATTATGCGCAAGGACTTGCTTGTTGGGTGAACTCCCTAATTAAAGCTGGGGGATTTTGTTGCTTTGGATTCCTATTTCCAGCACGTGCACCTTGTGGCTTGGAAGGTCCACTTCTGCCATCTCGGCAATGTACTTATCTGCTCACGTGTGAGGACAGAACTACCAGGTGGAAGGATGAAATTCCTATCATCGGCATCTCTGCAGAGACAATTGCTTGGACTTTTGTGGATCATTGGATTCCATCTTTAGGTGTTCTGAGCACTATTACAAAAGATCGAGGGTCTCAGTTCGAGTCAGCATTGGTCTGAGCTCTCACTGATCCTCTGGGCACTACCTGAATTATGGCTAAGCATTTCAGGGCCAACAGCTTCTTTGAGCATTTTCATTGACGATCGAAAGCACCATTGACAGCAGGTGGCAAATCATCTACATGGAGCGAACGTTTGCCCATGGTTCTCCTTTGCGTGACTACAGCTCTTAAGGCAGATCATGGATGTTTAGTGGTAGAGCTAGTCTATGACTGTATGCTGACCTTGCCAGGGAGTTTGTGAATCTGAGTCCAGACACAGTGCTCCATGAACAGGTCAGTTATCTTGACCATCTTCGAGAAAATGAAATTACTCTGATGTTCTCCTATGTGGCAGCATCATCTGCAGTAGATGTGCCAAATGATTCACAAAAGTGTTCTCGTGTGTTTCTTTGACATGATGTTGTTTGTAAACCACTTTAGCCCATTTACGATGTTTCTTTCCAGGTCTTATGGCAATATCCATAGTGTTTTTTGATTGACAGGAATGGAAAAGGTAACACTGTTTCCATCAACAGGATGAAGCCAGTGTATTTCGAATGTCCACGTTCTGCATCAGGGCCAGAGCGAAAGGACCAGTCGTGCACCTGCATCCCCTGTCTTCCAGAATCATACGAGATCAGGCTGAACTGTCAACCCTCCAGACCGTTACACTGGGGACAGTTCCATTCAGTCGCCTCCTTGCATGGAGCGGAGGCTGGAGGTGGGAGGGAGGGGCTGTCACGGTGATGCATCTGCCTGCTTTGGGAACAGTGCCAGTTGCCGCTGATGATGTAATTGGATCGTCGCACTGGAGGAATAGCCCACGGGTGCAGGTGCGTTAAGCGTGAGTATATGGGTGATGGATCTCGGATGCAGGAGTGGGGGAGAGAGAGAGCATCAGGATCACCATGTGGCACTGAGCTAAGGAGAAGGTCAAAGGGATTTGGCTGGGTGATGTTTGGAGAGTTGAAGAATGCAATGTTGTGTCTGAGGAGGATAAAGAAGTTCGACTGCATTGTCTTCTGGAGGAAATGAGTGAGGGTATTCTTTAATTGTTTGTAAATGGTGGTGTATCAGTGCCATTACAAATCTAACCCTTCCCTACCTCACACTCATTACCCTCTATTATTTTTCCATCCATGTATCTTAGAGTGTTTTGAATGTCCTTATTGTACCAGCCCCCACCTCCACCCCAGCAATGCATCCCAGACCCTCACTGCTCTGTAATTTTTTTTAAACTTGCTTAGACGATCAAATCAAAAGTTGAATGAAGTTCTACTGCAACATCTCGTGATCTAATCCTCATTTCTTTGCAGATTATGTTTGTCTTAAATAGACACTATGAAGGAGAGGGGGAAGGGTGGATCCCTTATTATATCTGCTGGTCAAATACTGCGAGCTGCATTGTTACAGCACATAACAGCAAATGTAACACCTCATCATCAGATGTTGAAGAATACTGGGGAATATTAATGATCTAAAATACCCAAACTGGAGAAATAAATTGAAATAAATGCCTTTGGAATGAACTTTGGAAGGCATCATTGGGTTTTCGTGACTTGCTCATGAACCAGAATTTCTCTCACATGGGTTCTGGCTCCTGAGACTATTCTCTTGCTTCCATTTCAATGAAGTGGCTACTTTCCCTTCCTGGCTCCCATGCAAGCTCCCTGTGGCTTCTTTTGTACTGACTGTTATTATGTTGTTGCAAAGTACTGTCCATCCATCTTTTCTCAAAATCTGGACTAATCCGTACCAACTCATGAAATATTGATGCTCTCCATTTATTGACTTTCTTGATTTGAGTTTCTTCCTGTCCAACATGGTTCGACAGTGGATGGCACAATCGCAACTCTGTTGCGCTGCCAGTGATAGGGATGGGGTTCAAATCCTGCTCTCTCTGTGAGGAGTTTCTATGTTCTCCCTGTGTGTGCTTAGATTTTCCCCGGGGTGGGGGAGGGGGGTCCAGATTTTTCCCACTGTTCAAAAAGTATGAGCGTGTTGAAGGTGAATTGGGAGGCACAGGTTTGTGGGCCTAAAGGGTCTGTTACTGTGCTGTAACTTACCTTAAAATATCGCATTGACTCTGATATGTCACTAATGTAAATCTTGGTAGTAATGGTGTGTATGATTCTGCTTTGTCTTGATCTCTGCAGCTATTGGCCTCGTCTCTCATATGGAACCCTATAACTTGGGTGTTTTGGAATTACCTTGTTGTGAGGAGTATATCTGAATGAATAGCTTCGCGAATTGCTCACCATGTTCGTGTTTAAAGTCCATCTATCCTTGTCTGCCAATTCTGGACTGGAAAATTGTAAATGTTATTCCACTCCTTAAGAGGGAATAGAAGCAAAAGACTGTAAATTTTAGACCATGTCTTCACATAAAAAAAAAATTATCACGTAAATTTAACAAATAATTCTGAAAATGAGGCCATTGTAGATGCTAATGCATATTTCCATGTCAATTTTTGCAACAATACTCTAGCCAAAGTACCTTTCTATAAAAATATTCTGATGCCTGCATAACTCTTTAAAGAATATCTTTGGAAGCGAACATGGAATTGATTGAAAAAGATATTGAATACAAGGAAAAATATTCACTTCAACACAATTCACATCTACCATTCATGTCAAAGGAAGATTTTTCCATTTAATTAAATCAGCTTTAATTTTATCAATAGAGAAACATAGTTCAACTTACACAAATGTTGATAATCCACATCAATTTAATTTTCTTAGTCCATCTAAGCTGTGTAATCTGTTAACAAGCAGGATAATCTTCCTCCTAATTGGTAACATGTTCCTCTTATCCCGATTAACCTTATAACCAGACATTTCTCCATATTTTACCACACAGGTTTGCAGATGTCATAATGATTCTGAGGATTTGTTAAATATATTGGTACAAAGGAACCTTATATTCTCTTCATTTATTTTAATCCCACTAATTTTATCATTTTGTCTTATAGCTTGGGCTAACGGTTCTATCACCAATGGTGACAAAGGACAACCTTGCCTTGCGGAGCGTGTTAAATTAAAGGTATCTGAAATTTGTCCATTTGTCACCATCCTCACCAAAGGATTTTTATACAAGGCTTTAACTCAACCAGGTAAAAAAGGCCCAAACTTAAATCTTCAAGTACTTTAAATAAAAAGTACCTTTCAACTCGATCAAAGGCTTTTTCTGCATCTAATGCCACTATCATTGATTGATTCAAACAATGTCTTGACACATTAATCTAACAATATTTTAAGAAGAAAATCTATTCTTAATGAAACCTGCTTGATCAACATGTATTAAACGTGATAAATACTTTGCAAGTCTATTAGCTACTATCTTATAATCTACATTTAATAAAGATATTACTCGATATGAGGCAACTCTCAATGGGGCTCTTCCTTTTTTGCAATAACTAAGTCTAGGTCTAGAAAAGGATTCTGGAAATGGTTTTGCTCTTCTGTGGCTTGTTTAAGAACATCCATCAAAACAGGAGACAAGACTTCATAAAATTCTTTATAAAACCCTCCTGTAAACCCATCTTCTCCAGGTGATATTCAATATCGCTTCTTCAATTTCTAAATCATTGAAAGGAATTTCCAATTCTGTGCTATCTTTATTGTCCAAAACCGATAAGTCCAAACTACCTAAAAAAGACTCAACACGTTCCTCATCCTGACTTACTTCAAAAGGATATAAATTCTGGTAAAATGAGTGAAATTCATCATTCATTTCCTGAGGTTTAAAAGTGACTCCGGTATTATTTCATCACATTTATTGTCCTTGATGCCTGTTCAGTCTTTAATTGCCTAGCGAAAACCTTATACACTCTTTCTCCTTACATATAGTAACGCTATTTGGATCATTGTATTAATTTTTCATATTTATATGTTTGCATTATATTATAACAGTTTCAACTGAATCAAAAAAGTCTTTTCATCCACAGTCGAATTTCGTTGGAATTCCTTTTCTAACATTGTTATTTCCTTCTCCAAATTTTGCCTCTCTGCCAAATGCTGCGTCTTAATTCTTGTAGAATAATTGATTATCAGAAATCTTAAATAAGCTTTTAAAGCATCCCACAAAACAAATTTACTTTGTACTGAATATGTATTAATTTGCAAATAAGACTGAATATGGTCTTTGATATAACTTTGAAACTTTGGTTGCTTCAATAACATCCTATGAAATCTTCACCGATAAGGGTCTCTACATTATACAAACCAGAACATGTGCAGGTCCACAATCCTTTATCCAGAACCCTCGAGGGTGGGCGGGGGTCACTGTGTTCCGAATTTCAGATTTTTCTGGATTTCGCAAAGACAGATTTAAGCCCACCAAATTTGTGCTGCTGTATCCACCCCCACTCCCTTCTAGTCACGCTGCCATTTTCCCCCACCCCTCGCCCACCTGATTCGCGCTGCATCTCTCTCCCCACTTGCTGGTGTTTGGAGCTTTCCGGATTTTAGATGTCCGGATAAATGATTGTGTACTTCTTCTTAACAATGAAGAATGATCAGACAAAATCCTACTCTTATACTCTGTATGTATAAATCTACCCTGTAATTGTACTGACATTAAGCAAAAGTCAATTCTCGAAAAAGAATCATGTCTGGGTAAATAAAAAGAAAAGTATTTTTCTGTGAGTATTAACTTCCTACAGATTTCCACCAAATTCAAATCTTTCATTGAGTCTAACATCCATTTAGCTATTTTGGTTCTTTGTACAGTTTTTGGAAATTTATCCAACTCTCAATTAAAATCCCCACCAACCAAAATATTTTCATTAGCTTGACCCAGATTCAAAAAAGTTACAGAAATAATATCTTCATCATCTTCGTTGGGTGGATAAACATTCATCAAAGTCCATACTTCAGCAAAAATTTTACAATTCACCAACAGCTCTCTACCCAATGTGGCAGAGAATGATTCCAACTGAAACATTATCTTTGTATGAACCAAAGTTGCAACTCACCTCTAGCTTTCGAATTAAATGAAGATGCAAAAACATGTCCTACCCAATCTCTTTTCAATTTCTTTCTCAGACAAACGAGTTTCTTGCAAAAAAGCAACATCAACCTTCATTTCTTTATATATGCCAATATTCCCTTCCTTTTAAGTGGATTATTAAGTCCTTTAACATTAAAGGTCAAAAAATTTAAATGAGCCATAACTTGATTTCCTCTTGAGATTGACACTTCACACAGCAATTACATATTTAAATAAACCCAACTCCCCCCCTTTCAATCAATAAGAAAACCCTGAAAAAATGTAAAAACCTACAAGAACCAGACCCCCCTCTGTGGACCAGGTGTAGTTCATACCACAAGTGGCAGATGACTTTAGAAGTAGTAGAGTCAATCACCACCCCCCAACCGAAATTTAAAACCCATCAGTCATCCTAGTGATAACAACCACATTAAGCTTGAGCTTCATCTTCAACCTCACTCACCAATTCTGATTCCAACTTCTTTACCCCATTCCCTTCCCAATCTTATCCCAGGACATTTTCCCCATCGATTCCTTCAAATCTGGGAAGAAATTTGCAAACGCTAATGCACCATAAGGACTCTCAAAACATTGAGACTGATCTGGCCCGTAAATCACCTTAAATACCTTTGGATACCGAAAAGTAAACTTATATCCTTTCTTCCACAGCACTGCTTTGACCAGATTAAACTCTTTCCGTCAATTAATAATCTCTCAACTTAAATCAGCATAAAATAAAACCCTATTGCCTTAAACCATCGTAGGGCTTTGATCAAGGCGAGCTTTCGGAACCGCAAGCCACAATATCATTTTTCTATCCTGATATCACAAACATCTTAAAAGAACCACTCTTAACATTTGACCCGGAAAAGGTTTTCTCCTTAATGGCCTATGAGGCCGATCTAAAAAACACGACTCCAAATATCTCTGGAATCCATTTCCAAAAATAATTTTACAGGATCTTCTGGCAGACCAACTATCTTAATATTATTACGACAACTTTGATTTTCCAACAAATGTCACTTCTGGACATACCAGCGTGTAAACAAATCCTCAATTTGATCCATTATCTCCACATAATGGTCCACACGGTCCTTACAGAGAAATAAAAATGTTATCTATCCTCTTAAATTGATCTTGTCCAGTGTCCACTGCTGTTGAACTCTTATTAATATCAACTTGAATAGATGTAATTTCTTCACACATACCAGCCATTTTTCTCTTCGTACCAGCAAATTGATCATTTAAAGTTTCAAAACTTTAGGTCATAGAAGACATCATCTTTTCATTTGGTTGGATCAGTTCTGTAGACATGAGGTTGACTTCCATCCCTGTTGCAGGGGCCTTGAAGTCTGGGGAAGGCATCTGTGGTGAAATGACAGTTTTCATTGGAGTAGGAGATGTTCTTAAATCCTTAGGCGTCCCTTCAGTGAGTCCAACTGCAGAAAGTAGTCATTCTTGCTATTCTTCTTCTCGAACTTCTATGTTGTCCTCCTCCACCTCTTCTCTGCCACCTCATACCTGGCAGCCCAACTGCGGATCTGATCCAGAATTTCCTGAATGCGATAACTTCCACCCATGCTGAGAAGCTCAGTAGAACACAGGGGAGCATCTCCAGATGCACCGCTGCATACAGGCAGTTCCCTTCCCGCTAACTCCCGCTGGCATTCGGGCACCAACACCCCACTCTCCTTTGTCAAGCTGGCTCATGTCGGATTCCATACGCGCGCTGCTCCTGGCCCACCACCAGGCCAAAGATCTCGGCGCCATCTTGCCTCTGAGGATGCGGAAGTTTCTTCCAGCTTCTCCCAAGTTTCACGTTGAGGATTCGGATCTATCTCTAACTGTTCCTGAGGTTCCTTCTGGAAGGTCGGGCTTGCTTCTTCTGTACTTTTCACAGGTTGAAAACCGAGGTTTTTTCTAAGTTGCTGGTAATGAAATGGTATTGTATGTACTTACCAGTACAGGCATGGGTTGGCCCACCCTCTTGATGAAATCCTCTCCGAGACTCCTCCCTGGACTCCTCCCCTGTGACCCAGGCCATAAAGTTTGAGGCACCTCTTCCTTCCCTTCACTTCCTTGCTTGGACCCAGGCCTGCAGTCTTGTGTGTAATGAAGGCTATCGTTCCCCTTATTCTTTGTCTCTGTGATTATTGGGCCAACTGGTCGTGCCCAACCCTGCTTTTTTCCTTTCTTCATTTCCAGAATCCTACTGTAGTAAATTACTGTTCAAAACATTGATAAAGTCAAAAAAGTCACTACAGTTCGAGTATTGAACAGTTCAGTCAGGCAGAGGTGTCTTCTCACATCTTTTTCCAATGCCATCTTTCCACGACCCCCCCCCCTCCCCCACAACCTCCCCTCAGCTGACTCCTTGAACACCATCCAATCCACAGACTCTAGGCAGCCCTGCAGCTGTCTTCCCTTACGTGACCACCTTCTGGTTGTCCTGATCTAGTAAGTGTTGTGAGCAATTTTAGGCCCCATTTCTAAGAGAAGATGTGATGGCCCAGAGGTGGTTTACAAGAATGATCCTGGGGATGAGAGGAATAATGTTAGAGGAGCATTTGATGGTTCTGGGCCTGGACTCGCTCGAGTTTAGAAGGATGAGGCAGGACCTCATTGAAAACTGATGAATAGTGAAAGAGCTGGATTGAGAGGATTTTGCCAGTAGTGGGAGGGTTTAGGACGAGTGGGCATAACCTCAGAATAAAAGGATGTCTGCTTAAAAAGGAGATGGAGAAACCTTTTCATCTGGAACAGTGATTTTCAAACTCCTCCTCCACACCCCCACCCCCACCCCCTGGATCATATTCCACTTAATCCCTATGCCAGAAGTTCTCTGTTAGTAAGGGATTACTTAAGGTGGAATGTGATTGGAAAGAAAAAGTTTGAAAACCTCTGTTTTAATTGTACCTCATTGACTTGTTCTGTGCGTGGTTTCATATCTCCAGAGGAAATGGGCCAATGACAATTTTTCTCAAGCAAAATATTTCCTTCACAATTGAGTCCACTGCAGTCTTTCTCAGCCTTATTTCCCATTCATATTCCACTTTAAGCAATCTGTTACTGATTTTTCGACACTCCAAGGAATAAAGTCCCAACCTGTTCAACCTTTCCCTGTAGCTCAACTCCTGAAGACCTGGCAGCGTCTTAGTAAATCTTCTCTGCACTTTTTCAATCTTACTAATACCCTTCCTGTAGCTAGGTGACCAGAACTGCACACAATACTCCAAATTTGGCCTGACCAACATCTTATCCAACCTCACCATAACTTCCCAACTCCTATTTTTAATATGTTAATTAATGAAGGCCAAGATGACATAAGCTGTCTTTAGAACCCTGTTGTCCTGTGACACCACTTTCATGGAATTATGTAACTGTGTTTTATCTCTTGCTGCCAATTTGTATAACTTCTCTGTGAGTATTTTATTGTGCCCCTTGATCTAGAGATTCTGGCAGAGCAAAGCAATTTTGTTTTCTTTTGTCAGGTCAAATTTTGTCACATTGATCCAAAAACAAGTATTTTCACCATTCCTTCATTTCAGATTCTCTGCAGCTGTCGTATTGTACCTCACAGTGACGACATCATGATTGTCTTGTTTATCCTTTACCCCTCCATCCAGAGGATGTTGATCAATGAGTGGACTCCACTCATCCAGCACCACTGTCATTTCTGCTGCTCGGGCTTTTCATCCCACATATTCACTTTGTTATTTCCCCTCTTCTTTTTCTCAGCAAAGAGAATCAGGTTTTTTTGATCATATTTCTGAATCCCATTGAAAGGTTATCGACCTGAATGTTTCAACTCCGATTATTTTTGCAGAAGATGACCTGCTTAGTATTTCCAGCATTGAGTTTTTATTTTACTGCCTTGGTGTATTACTGAGTGCTTTGAATGGGAGAAGAAATATGGGTTGGGTTAAGTGGAGATGTTTCGATCATGGAGTGCGTTTAGAAAAATAAACGTAAAAGGGGAGGGTGCATGGAAATAGTTAAATCATCTTTTAAAATTGTTTTTTTAACTATGATTGTTTTCCGATGTACGTGCAGTGTTCAGAATTAAAAATTTATTGTTATGAACATGTCACAAAATTTGTCGTTTTGTAGCAACAATACAGGTGCAAATATTGTTGTAAATAACATTTTAAAAAAAGAAATCCATTTGTGCTAAATGAAGCATAGTGAGGGAGTGACTGTGGTTCCTTGTCCATTCAAAAATCTGATGGCAGAGGGGGAGAAGCTGTGTTTGTACCATTGGATGTTCGTCTTCAGGCTCCTGGACCTGTTTCCCTGGTGAAAGCAGTGTGAAGAAGGCCTGGCCTGGGTGGTGAGGGTCCTTGAGGATAGAGGTTGTTTTCTTGAGACTCCGCCTCTCGGAGAAGTCCTTAATACATGGGCTAAGGATGAAAGGGGAAAAGTTTAGTGGAAACATGATTGGGAACTTCTCCACACAAGGTGGTGGGAGAGTGGAACAAGCTGCCAGCTGCATGAGGAAATATGAGCTCAATGTTAGCATTGAAGAGTTTGGACAAGTTGAGGGATACGAGGGTGTTGACAGGCTCTGGACTGGATGCTGGTCAGTGTGATGAGGCAGGATAAGAGTTCTTCAGTTGGTGCGTTAAACCATAAGACAGACAGCTGTGTTCTCACCCATTTAATGGAATGCGCATGGTGCAGCGGGCCGAGGAATGGCACGTTGATCTGTGGAGTCTCCTGCCAGAAAGCATGGGATACTCACGGGGCTTAATTTAAACCTGCTGGCAGCAAACTCTTAATGATGTCCCACCTTGTCCCGTGGAGCCTGGCACATATAACCATATGACAGTTTACAGCATGGAAACAGGCCATATCGGCCCCTTGAGTCTGTGCCAGTTCACATGAACAACTCCACTAGTTTTCCCCTCCAATACTCTGGCCATATCCCTCCAACCCCCTCATATCCATGTACACATCCAACCTTCTCTTAAATGACAGAAAGGACCCTGCCGCAACTATCTCTTCTGGAAGATCACTCCATTCTGCCACCACCACAGAAGCATCTTATAACATTTCTCCTAAAGTTTTGCCCCCTTACCCTTAACTCATACCTTCTTGTTCCAACCTCCCCCGCCCTCAGGGGAAAGAGTCTACTCATGTCTAGTCAATCTATTCCCTTCATAATTTTAAATACTTCGATCATAACTCCCTTCAACCATCGACGTTCAAATGAATAAAGTCGCAGTCTCCTTAATCTTTCTTTGTACTCTAGATGTTGTAAGTCAGGCAACATTTTTGTAAATCTTCTCTGCACCCTCTCCACCTTATCTATATCATTCCTATAATTTGGAAACCAGAGCTGAACACAATTCTCCAAACCTGGCCTCACCAATGCCTTAAACGTTAGTCTATGCTATGATTTATGAAGGCCAGCATGCCATACCCCTTCTTAACTACCCTGTCTACATGGGAATCCACCTTCAGTGAACTCTGTACCATAACTCCAAGATCCCTCTGTTCCTCTTCATTTCTCGACCCCCTCCCCTTAACTGCATAGGTCCTATTAAGATTATTTTTTCTGGAATGCAGCACCTCACACTTGTCAACATTAAATTCCATCTGCCATCTTTTCCAAACAAACCAAATCCTGTAATCCAAGAAAACCTTCCTCACCATCCACCACTCCCCCTATTTTCATATAGTCTGCATATTTGCTTACCCAGTTAACCACACCCTCATCCAAATCATGAATATAAATGATAAACAACAGGGGACCCAGCACCAATCCCTGAGGCACACCACTCGTCATAAGCTTCCATCCTGACAGACAGTTGTCCACCATGACTCTCTGCTGTCTTTGTCCCAGCCACCTCTGAACCCATCTCACTATCTATTAATCCCTAGTGACTGAACCTTGCTAACTAACATTACATGTGGAACCTTATCAAAAGCCTTACTAAAATTCAAATAGATCTCGTCAACTGCCCTACCTTCATCCACTTTTCTTGTCACCTCTTCAAAAATTCAACAAGATTCGTTAAAATGATTTTCCGTTCACAAACCCATGCTGGGTGCCACTGATCAATCCCTGTCTATCCAGATATTTGTATATACTATCTCTAAGAATACCCTCCATATCTTTCGCCACCACCAAAGTCAAACTTACTGGCCAATAATTACTTGGCCTGCACCTTGTGCTTTTTTTACACAGTGGAACTACATTTGCAACCCTTCAATCCTGCGTCACCACACCCTTCTCCAGTGATCTTTGAAAAATCACTGTCTGAGCCCCCGCTATTTTCTCCCTGACCTCCCTTAACGTCCTGGGAAAAATCCAATCAGGACCAGGAGACTTATCCACCTCCATTGACCCTGGAAGCTCCAAAACCCTCTCTTTACTAATCCCTATTCTTTCCATAACTAAGCTATTCACCTCATTTATCTCACATAATCCAGTGTCTCTTTCCCTTGTGAATACAGAAGAGCAAAAAATTGTTCAATATCTCCCCCATCTCATGCAGCTCCTCACATACACATCGTCCACCGTTCCCATTTTCCAGTGGACCTACCCTATCTTTAACCCTCCTTTTACTGTTCACGTATATGTAAAAACCCCAAGGATTCACATTCACCTTATTTGCTATGGACACCTCATACCTTCTTTTTGCCTTTCTAATTTCCCTCTTGAGGTTCTTTCTGCAATCTAAGTAAGGATCATGCATCTCATCAATCTTTTGTTTCTTATATTTAGCATGGGCCTCCCTTTTATCCTGAACCATTCCTAATTTTTCTTGAAAACCACGGCTCCCTTGAACTTTTAGTCTTGCCTTTTGGCCGATCTGGAACATAAAGATTCTGTACTCTCAAAATCTCACCTTTTAAATACCCTCCAATTTTCCTCTTCATCATTTCCAGCTAAAAGATCAGCCCACACAACTCTCTGCAAATCCCTTCTCATTTCCTCAAATCTGGCCTTCCCCCACTCGAAGACCTTCAACTTCAGACCCAACCTATCCGCTTCCATAATTAAGCTCAATCTAATGAACCCATGATCACTGGATCTGAAGTTCTCCCTAACGCTCACTCCACCACATGCTCATTTCCTAACCACATTTGGCATCTCCACATACTGCTGCAAAAAGCAGTCCTGAACACATTGTTTGAACTCTAAGCCATGCTGACCTCTCACTGACTGTGTTTCCCAATTGATGTTAGGACTTCACTTGCCTCCTTTCTGGACCAATCAACCTCGGGTATTGCTTAATCAGGCTGAAACCTAGATTTGCCTTGTGGCATAATGGCAGAGGACATGAAATTCTGGCATATAGTAGGTGCATTGGATGCTGCTACAGCATCTCAAGTAAGAGAATCTCAAGTAAGAGAACCTGGCAGAAAACCAGTACACCAGGTTCTGCCAATTTTTCCTGGATATGCTGGAATTGACAAGACATGAGTGCGGCTTGCGGCTTTTAAATATGGAGGGTCTGGGTGACAGGAATCTATCCGATTTAATGAATGAGATGTTCGCATTAACAGATGGTCATTCTCATTGTTTACTTTTTGAGACTCTATTCCTGACCAAACTCCCAGGTCATGTTGCAATACCAATCATTCACATGGATTTCCACCATCCCCATGACATAGCGCAGGAGGCTGACAGGCTCCATCATACTCCAATGCAAGAGTCTGCTCACGTCCAGACTGTTTTCGCAGCAGATCCATCTCCCGTGTCCCATGAGCCTCCTATATCTGCAGTTCAGTCAAAGAAGGATGAACACGCTGATGGGCGGTGAGAGTGGTGTTTTTACCATGGCCATTGGGGTAAAAATGCCCATAAATGTGTCCCACCATTTACCTATTTCAGCAAAAAGGCAGGAAACAAAAAAGCCGGCTACCATTAATGGCCTCGGCAGCTGGGACAAGTATGGGCCTATTGTATCTACAAGATGACGCTGGTAAGCACAAGTTTCTTGTAGGCACAAGTTTCTTGTAGACACAAGTGCTGAGGTCGGTTTGCTCCCGCCAACCTATTTTGAAATAAAAACCACAATAAATAACAACACCCGGCTCTTCAAACAGCAAATGGGACGACAATTCCCTGCTTTGGCACATGACGGGTCATGATTGGGATAGGAGATGTGACATTCCATTGGAATTGTGTATTGGCTTCCATTGCCCAGCCCATTATGGGTGCAGATTTTTTAAGGTCCCATGACTTGCCAGTAGACGTGGAGGAAATTGGTTCATGCTACCAGTTTTCAAACATACCCACTGGTATGTAGCAAACGGAGAGTTGCCCATCTAGGGGTGCAAACCCTGCACAAAGATGCCTCTGGTGCTCTTCTCAATGAATTTACCTGTATTTTCTCACCTAATTTCAATACCTCCTAAACAGCCCAGGATGTGTTCCATAACATAGACACTTCAAGCCAGCTGAATTACACCAGGGCTCTTCGTCTTCCACCTGATAAACTGCTCAGGCAAGGGCAGAGTTTAGTGCAATGGAGGAATTAGGTATCATTCAGCACTCCAACAGACCTTGGGCATCACAGTTACACATGGCACCCAAGAAAACAGGTGGATGAAGACTCTGTGGCGATTACCGTAGGCCAGGGGTGTCAAACTCAAATTCACAGAGGGCCAAAATTAAAAACTTTTACTAAGTCGTGGGCCAAACTAAATATTTATTGAAAATTTTCAACAACATCTGCATGTTTTCTCTTCTTTCAACATATGTAATGTTAAACTTTTTCTTATTAAAATAAATGTTTAATAATATTTTTGGTTAAACTCTTTCCAGAAGAAGCATTAACAAATGGGAAATAAAATAAAGTTTGCTGTAAAACCAGACTTCTTTTCATCTCCTCCACCTTCTGGAGCTTTTGCTTCTCGTTCAGATCCTTATACATGTCCTGGTGTTTCGTTTCATAGTGTCGCCGTATGTTATATTCTTTAACTACAGACACATTGGCTCCACACACAAGACAAACAGGTTTGTCTTTTAAAATGATGAACATATAATCTGCCTCCCACCTGTCTTGAAAGGTCCTGTTTTCTGTCTTTCTTTTGGCCATTTTTCGTAAGAGGTTTATTACATGTGAGTTAGGCGACAGATCGCAGATCCTAATGAAAGTAAACGGAGGAGGTGGGGGCGATTAACGGGCTGACGTGCCGGCGTCAACGCATTTGCAAAGCATTCTGGGATTTGTACTATTGGCTGTGCATGCGCTATATTGGCGCGGCGACCAGCGGGCCAGCTCTAATACATATTTGATATGATCTAGCGAGCCAAATATAATTATATCACGGGCCAAATTCCACTTGAGTTGCAGAATGCTGTTCAAACCTGCCAGCGGGTTATAGACACTTTGGACAGAGATTTAGAGTTCCCTTACATCTACTTGGATAACATCTGGTAAAAACAACGGCTTCACGAATATGCTGTCCAGACCGACTATATATCATATTCAGGGTGACATTGATATTTCTGAATTAACCAGTGTCCAGGGAATGGACCCCGATGTTCAGGCATACAGTACGGCCATTACTAACCTGGACATACAGCAGTTGGCAGCACAACTGGGTGGCCAACCTTACTTTGTGACATGTCTTTGGGCTACACTCAATCAGTGATTCTGCCATCTTGGAGGCAACACCTTTTTGACCAGATACACAGCTTGTCTCATCCGTCCATCAGAACATCTGTCAAGCTCATGTCAAATAAATATGTATGGCATGGTCTGCAAAAAGGCGTCGCTCAATGGGTCTGCACATGTACCTCCTGCAAGACTGCTAAAATTTTGTGGCACACTAAGGCACCTCTTCAATGTTTCCCAGTGGTACGCAGGGGGTTGGAACACGTGCATGTGGACCTGCTCGAACCATTGCCAGTATCTCAAAACATGAGATACATTCTAACAGTCGCAGAATGTTTCACGCGCTGGCCAGAGGCCATCTTGTTTCCATCCAGTGACACTGAGACAAGGGCCAGAACATTCATCATCAATTGGATGGCTAGATTTGTTTTCCGGCCCACATTACTTCAGACCGCGGAACACAATTCAGCCACAATCCAACGGCCTTGTGGAACATTTCCACTGGAAACTGAAGGCGCTCCTCAATTAGGTCAATGAGTTGCCATGGGTTCTATTGGGAGTGCGCATTGGCTTCAAAGGAAGATATGTCTGCATTGTCCGCAGAGATGGTGTATGATACCGTCCTTACAGTTTCATGGGACATTCATTTCACACCAACTCTGATCTGAACGTCCTTCAGCAGCTTTGACATGGTGTCGTGATCAGCAAACCTTTTCCTACCTATTGACATGGATCCCCTAAACAGAATGTGCCCCCACCACACCTGGATGCTGATTTTTTGTGCACAGACAGGTCCCAGGAGTCCCGTTACAACGACCGTATGAGGGCCATTTCCGCGTGGTGAAGAAGGATGAGGTTATGTATACTTTAGACATTGGGGGACATTCACAGCTGTTTAGTGTGGACAGACTCAAGCCTGCCCATGTGGCTCCCGCTTCACCCATTCAGTACCCCCAACCCAGACGGTGAGGGGGTCCACCTAAGGTGCATGCAGCTGCTGCTTTAGTTTCTGGTGACAGTTCGGGGTGGGGGGTGTTGGTGTAGCAGCTGTCTAGTGGGCCGAGTGGGCACGGTTCTTTGCTGGGTGCGCAAAATCATAAGACAGTGAGTTGGGTACTCATCCATTTAATTGACCACCGTCGCGTGGTGCTGCCTGCCGAGGAATGGCATGGCCGGAAGGTGTGGGACACTCACAGGGCTTAATTTAAACCTGTGGTCCCGTGGATTGGCAGGAAACTCAGAATGATGTCCCACCTTCTCCCCTGGAGCCCGGGACATGCAGTAAATGAAAGAAGCCTGTAAAGCCTGAATAAAGCAGTCTTGTGTTGACTAACCTGGTGTCTGTGTGTGGCTTTAGTAGCTCTATCGAAGTAGCCACTACATATTTAAATATTTGGGGTGATTATCCCACTTACAGGATACTTTTCATCCATCTCACAGCCTGTGGGAAGAAGCTATTCCCCAGCCTGTCAGTCCTGATTTTGATGATGGACGTGGTTAAAGATGCTGTGCACTGGATGGAAATGGTTTCTTTACAATTCCTTGAGTCCTATTTGAAAAACACTCCCAGTAAATGTCATCTACAGAAGAAAGAGAGACCCCAGTGATCCTCACAACTCTTTGCATCATTCCTGTCAGATGCTTTACAGCTACTAGACCATCCAATGATGCAGCCAGACAGGAAACTCAATTGCGCCTGTGTAAAATCTCAGGATGAGAGCCGTTGTCCTTGACCGCCTCAGCCTCCTTGCGAAGTGTAGGCACTTCTGACCAATAATGAGGTGTGATTGTTTTGTGTATTAATACGTGTCCACCATCAGCCACCTCCCCACCATGACTACCAGCCCCACCATGACTACCAGCCCCCCCCCCCCCCACATCACCATCGGGCACACAAAACTCAAAACGGTCACCCAGTTTCCCTATCTCAGCTGCACCATTTCATCGGATGCAAGGATCGACAACGAGATAGACAACAGACTCGCCAAGACAAATAGCACCTTTGGAAGACTACACAGAAGAGTCTGGAAAAACAAACAACTGGCAAACCTCACAAAGATTAGCGTATACAGAGCCGTTGTCATACCCACATTCCTGTTCGGCTCCAAATCATGGGTCCTCTACCGGCATCAAATACGGCTCCTAGAACGCTTCCACCAGCGTTATCTCCGCTCCATCCCAGAGATCATAAATTCAAAAGGATTGGTGAAATATTTCCTCTGTATTGTTAACACTAAAGTCCCTATATTTTTCAAGGCATTCGGACGTAACTGAGAAACATGACATTTTAAACACATGGTACGTCAGGATCAGAAGGATTGGAGCATTATTGTTCAAGTGACACAACTTAAAAAAAATAACATCTAACTTGATGAAGAATGTGATGCTACAACAGGAAAAACGGATGGAATCAGACACATTCTATGAGCATTGGGAAGCAAAGAAAAATGGATTGGTTTTCCATCCCTTCCTAAGCGACTCAATGACCCCGACAGGTCCTCCCCGACCTGCGACCGTAGTGGAGTCCAAAGGATCATTCAGCCCCCACAATGGACGCAAGTCGGAGTTTTGCCCTCGTGCGAGGAGCTCTGAAGTCTTAGTGCCTATTTTTAAAATCAAATGATTTGACAAACGAGAACAGAGTCACAGGACACGTAAGACCCAAAATGTGCGGATTGACTTTGTGACTCAGTTTCTCAGGGTCCTTCGGCTGGGGGCAGCCATCTTAATTTCTGTGCGCATGCGCGACTTTTCAAGTTCACCAGATTTTGGTGCTGAAAAGGTGAATAATACCACTCGGAAAGGTTTTTGTTGGTTTTCAGAGAGAGGTGTGTTATTCAGGAAAGCATGAGTGTTTTTGTGACTCAACGTACCAGCATCTGAAGTCCGCTATCTCTTCAGAAAAGCTCTGATAGCTTTAGCCTGGAGCAGAGCTGAAACAGGACTTTGCAGGTATTTAAGGGAATGTGTGGGCAGGGTTTGTTTTAGACCAACAATCTCACCAAATGACTCTGCTTGAAATCAAGATTCAAACCATTTTGAGGAATACAACAGGAATTGTTCAACAAGAGCCTGGTGTTCCCTGAGGAGTTTTCTTTCAAGAGTGGAAATGATTTTTTTTAAAAGCCCGTTAATCTTCCTGATACAGATCTTTGTATTTAACTTTCAGGTTGCTATCTGTTGTTAACTTGGAGGCCTTTAATGGAATCTTTGCTTTAACCAAGCAGTTCTCTTGCAATTTTCCAGCTGTAGGATGCGGTGCAGTTACTTGCAAGTTTAGCAAGTGGGATTATGATGTGAAACTGCAACTCACAACGTCATTTTTGTGTTTGAAAATGCAAATGTGAAAATATTAACTTTGGTCTCCTTGGTTTGCTTAAGTTTACAGAGTAGACGTTGGGTCAAGCTGAGAAGACAGAGTTAGATGCCCTTTTGGCGAATCGGCTGGGCATAGCAGAAAGCTCAAAACGAGGGTCTGAAAAAATAATGAAGCAGACTGAAGTGCCGTTGAACCAAACCCAGGTAAAGAATTTAATTTTGTGCTGTGTACTTAAGAGACCAAACGATTTGTGCTTTTAGTGGTGACCTCTTTAAATGAACAAAATCTGATTAGAATTAAAGTTTATGGAATGTTTGGAAGGTGCCACAAAAAAATGGAGCATATAAATTAGATGTTGTAATTAAGATAAATGAACAATACAATGAGCCTGGTGTCACAGTATCTGCCTCCCTCTACCGTACATCACCGTTAAACCTTCTCCCCAATATGAATCTGATGTCACAGTATCTGACACAGTTAATTGAACATCACTGTTAAACCTTCTCACGAATGTGAATCCTGTCTCATAGTTTCTGCTTCAGTCTATAGTCCATCAACGTTAAACTTTCTCCCCCCTGTGAACCTGGTGTAATACTATATGCCTCAGTCTACCGTCCATCACCGCTAAACATTCTCCCCACTGTAAACCTGGTGTCACAGTATCTACCTCAGTCTCCCATACATCACCCTTAAATCTCCTCCCTACTGTGAACCCACTGTCAATGTATCTGCAGTAGTGTAATGGGCATCATTTTTAAAAATTCTTCCCATTGTAAACCCGGAGTCACAGTATCTACCTCAGTCTACCGTACATCACCGTTAAACCTTCTCCCCACTGTGAACCCAGTATCTGCCTCAATCTACCGTACATCACTGTGTAACATTCTCCCAATGTGAACTTGGTGTCACAGTATCTATCATAGTTTATCGTACATTACTGTTCAAACTTCTCACTGTTGTGAAGGCATAATCTTAATATCTGTCTCAGTTTCCCATACATCATTGTTAAACCTTCTCCCCCTGTAAACCTGGTGTCACTTTATCTACCACAGTTCATTTCACATCATCGTTAAACCTTCTTCCTACCGTTGTGAACATGGTGTCACAGTATCTGTCACAGCTTATTGTAAATCACTGTTAAACCTTCTCTCTAGTGTGAACTCGGTGTCACAGTATCTGACAAAGTCTAACGTACATTACTGTTAAACATTCTCCCCACTGTGAGCCTGGTGTCACAGTATCTGACACAGTTCATCACTGTTAAACCTTGTCCCCACTGTGAACTTGGTGTCACAGTATCTGACACAGTTCATCACTGTTAAACCTTGTCCCCACTGTGAACCTGGTGTAACAGTATCTGACACAGTTCATACTGTTAAACCTTCTCCTCACTGTGAACCTGGTGTAACAGTATCTGACACAGTTCATACTGTTAAACCTTCTCCTCACTGTGAACCTGGTGTCACAGTATCTGACACAGTTCATCACTGTTAATCCTTCTCCCCACTGTGAACCTGGTGTCACAGTATCTGACACAGTTCATCACTGTTAAACCTTCTCCCCACTGTGAACCTGGTGTCACAGTATCTGACACAGTTCATCACTGTTAATCCTTCTCCCCACTGTGAACCTGGTGTCACAGTATCTGACACAGTTCATCACTGTTAAACCTTCTCCCCACTGTGAACCTGGTGTCACAGTATCTGACACTGTTCATCACTGTTAAACCTTCTCCCCACTGTGAACCTGGTGTCACAGTATCTGACACAGTTCATCACCGTTAAACCTTCTCCCCACTGTGAACCTGGTGTCACAGTATCTGACACAGTTCATCACCGTTAAACCTTCTCCTCACTGTGAACCTGGTGTCACAGTATCTGACACAGTTCATCACTGTTAAACCTTCTCCCCACTGTGAACCTGGTGTCACAGTATCTGACACAGTTCATCACTGTTAAACCTTCTCCCCTCTGTGAACCTGGTGTCACAGTATCTGACACAGTTCATCACTGTTAAACCTTCTCCCCTCTGTGAACCTGGTGTCACAGTATCTGACACAGTTCATCACTGTTAAACCTTCTCCTCACTGTGAACCTGGTGTCACAGTATCTGACACAGTTCATCACTGTTAAACCTTCTCCCCACTGTGAACCTGGTGTAACAGTATCTGACACAGTTCATCACCGTTAAACCTTCTCCTCACTGTGAACCTGGTGTCACAGTATCTGACACTGTTCATCACTGTTAAACCTTCTCCCCTCTGTGAACCTGGTGTCACAGTATCTGACACAGTTCATCACTGTTAAACATTCTCCCCACTGTGAACCTGGTGTCACAGTATCTGACACAGTTCATCACCGTTAAACCTTCTCCTCACTGTGAACC
Organism: Narcine bancroftii; assembly: GCF_036971445.1. Taxonomy (NCBI): domain Eukaryota; kingdom Metazoa; phylum Chordata; class Chondrichthyes; order Torpediniformes; family Narcinidae; genus Narcine; species Narcine bancroftii. Next base: position 471,737 of record NW_027211849.1, read on the forward strand.
TGGTGTCACAGTATCTGACACAGTTCATCACCGTTAAACCTTCTCCCCACTGTGAACCTGGTGTCACAGTATCTGACACAGTTCATCACTGTTAAACCTTCTCCCCACTGTGAACCTGGTGTCACAGTATCTGACACAGTTCATACTGTTAAACCTTCTCCTCACTGTGAACCTGGTATAACAGTATCTGACACAGTTCATACTGTTAAACCTTCTCCCCACTGTGAACCTGGTGTCACAGTATCTGACACAGTTCATCACTGTTAAACCTTCTCCCCACTGTGAACCTGGTGTCACAGTATCTGACACAGTTCATACTGTTAAACCTTCTCCCCACTGTGAACCTGGTGTCACAGTATCTGACACAGTTCATCACTGTTAATCCTTCTCCCCACTGTGAACCTGGTGTCACAGTATCTGACACAGTTCATCACTGTTAAACCTTCTCCCCACTGTGAACCTGGTGTCACAGTATCTGACACAGTTCATCACTGTTAAACATTCTCCCCACTGTGAACCTGGTGTCACAGTATCTGACACAGTTCATCACTGTTAAACCTTCTCCCCACTGTGAACCTGGTGTAACAGTATCTGACACAGTTCATCACCGTTAAACCTTCTCCTCACTGTGAACCTGGTGTCACAGTATCTGACACTGTTCATCACTGTTAAACCTTCTCCCCACTGTGAACCTGGTGTCACAGTATCTGACACTGTTCATCACTGTTAAACATTCTCCCCACTGTGAACCTGGTGTCACAGTATCTGACACTGTTCATCACTGTTAAACCTTCTCCCCACTGTGAACCTGGTGTCACAGTATCTGACACTGTTCATCACTGTTAAACATTCTCCCCACTGTGAACCTGGTGTCACAGTATCTGACACTGTTCATCACTGTTAAACCTTCTCCCCTCTGTGAACCTGGTGTCACAGTATCTGACACAGTTCATCACTGTTAAACCTTCTCCCCACTGTGAACCTGGTGTCACAGTATCTGACACAGTTCATCACTGTTAAACCTTCTCCCCACTGTGAACCTGGTGTCACAGTATCTGACACAGTTCATCACTGTTAAACCTTCTCCCCTCTGTGATCCTGGTGTCACAGTATCTGACACAGTTCATCACTGTTAAACCTTCTCCCCACTGTGAACCTGGTGTCACAGTATCTGACACAGTTCATCACTGTTAAACATTCTCCCCACTGTGAACCTGGTGTCACAGTATCTGACACTGTTCATCACTGTTAAACCTTCTCCCCTCTGTGAACCTGGTGTCACAGTATCTGACACAGTTCATCACTGTTAAACCTTCTCCTCACTGTGAACCTGGTGTCACAGTATCTGACACAGTTCATCACCGTTAAACCTTCTCCTCACTGTGAACCTGGTGTCACAGTATCTGACACAGTTCATCACTGTTAAACCTTCTCCCCACTGTGAACCTGGTGTCACAGTATCTGACACAGTTCATCACTGTTAAACATTCTCCCCACTGTGAACCTGGTGTCACAGTATCTGACACAGTTCATCACCGTTAAACCTTCTCCTCACTGTGAACCTGGTGTCACAGTATCTGACACAGTTCATCACTGTTAAACCTTCTCCCCACTGTGAACCTGGTGTCACAGTATCTGACACTGTTCATCACTGTTAAACCTTCTCCCCACTGTGAACCTGGTGTCACAGTATCTGACACTGTTCATCACTGTTAAACCTTCTCCCCTCTGTGAACCTGGTGTCACAGTATCTGACACAGTTCATCACTGTTAAACCTTCTCCCCACTGTGAACCTGGTGTCACAGTATCTGACACAGTTCATCACTGTTAAACCTTCTCCCCTCTGTGAACCTGGTGTCACAGTATCTGACACAGTTCATCACTGTTAAACCTTCTCCCCTCTGTGAACCTGGTGTCACAGTATCTGACACAGTTCATCACTGTTAAACCTTCTCCCCACTGTGAACCTGGTGTAACAGTATCTGACACAGTTCATCATTGTTAAACCTTCTCCCCACTGTGAACCTGGTGTCACAGTATCTGACACAGTTCATCACTGTTAAACCTTCTCCCCACTGTGAACCTGGTGTCACAGTATCTGACACAGTTCATCACTGTTAAACCTTCTCCCCTCTGTGAACCTGGTGTCACAGTATCTGACACAGTTCATCACTGTTAAACCTTCTCCCCACTGTGAACCTGGTGTAACAGTATCTGACACAGTTCATCATTGTTAAACCTTCTCCCCACTGTGAACCTGGTGTCACAGTATCTGACACAGTTCATCACTGTTAAACCTTCTCCCCACTGTGAACCTGGTGTCACAGTATCTGACACAGTTCATCACTGTTAAACCTTCTCCTCACTGTGAACCTGGTGTCACAGTATCTGACACAGTTCATCACTGTTAAACCTTCTCCCCACTGTGAACTTGGTGTCACAGTATCTGACACTGTTCGTCACTGTTAAACCTTCTCCCCACTGTGAACCTGGTGTCACAGTATCTGACACAGTTCATCACTGTTAAACCTTCTCCCCACTGTGAACTTGGTGTCACAGTATCTGACACTGTTCGTCACTGTTAAACCTTCTCCCCACTGTGAACCTGGTGTCACAGTATCTGACACAGTTCATCACTGTTAATCCTTCTCCCCACTGTGAACCTGGTGTCACAGTATCTGACACAGTTCATCACTGTTAATCCTTCTCCCCACTGTGAACCTGGTGTCACAGTATCTGACACAGTTCATCACTGTTAATCCTTCTCCCCACTGTGAACCTGGTGTCACAGTATCTGACACAGTTCATCACTGTTAAACCTTCTCCCCACTGTGAACCTGGTGTCACAGTATCTGACACAGTTCATCACTGTTAAACCTTCTCCCCACTGTGAACCTGGTGTCACTGTATCTGACACAGTTCATCACTGTTAAACCTTCTCCCCACTGTGAACCTGGTGTCACAGTATCTGACACTGTTCATCACTGTTAAACCTTCTCCCCACTGTGAACCTGGTGTCACAGTATCTGACACAGTTCATCACTGTTAAACCTTCTCCTCACTGTGAACCTGGTGTCACAGTATCTGACACAGTTCATCACTGTTAAACCTTCTCCCCTCTGTGAACCTGGTGTAACAGTATCTGACATAGTTCATCACTGTTAATCCTTCTCCCCTCTGTGAACCTGGTGTCACAGTATCTGACACTGTTCATCACTGTTAAACCTTCTCCCCACTGTGAACCTGGTGTCACAGTATCTGACACAGTTCATCACTGTTAAACCTTCTCCTCACTGTGAACCTGGTGTCACAGTATCTGACACAGTTCATCACTGTTAAACCTTCTCCCCACTGTGAACCTGGTGTCACAGTATCTGACACTGTTCATCACTGTTAAACCTTCTCCCCTCTGTGAACCTGGTGTCACAGTATCTGACACTGTTCATCACTGTTAAACCTTCTCCCCACTGTGAACCTGGTGTCACAGTATCTGACACTGTTCATCACTGTTAAACCTTCTCCCCTCTGTGAACCTGGTGTCACAGTATCTGACACAGTTCATCACTGTTAAACCTTCTACCCTCTGTGAACCTGGTGTCACAGTATCTGACACAGTTCATCACTGTTAAACCTTCTCCTCACTGTGAACCTGGTGTCACAGTATCTGACACAGTTCATCACTGTTAAACCTTCTCCCCACTGTGAACCTGGTGTCACAGTATCTGACACAGTTCATCACTGTTAAACCTTCTCCCCACTGTGAACCTGGTGTAACAGTATCTGACATAGTTCATCACTGTTAAACCTTCTCCCCACTGTGAACCTGGTGTCACAGTATCTGACACAGTTCATCACTGTTAAACCTTCTCCCCACTGTGAACCTGGTGTCACAGTATCTGACACAGTTCATCACTGTTAAACCTTCTCCCCACTGTGAACCTGGTGTCACAGTATCTGACACAGTTCATCACTGTTAAACCTTCTCCCCACTGTGAACCTGGTGTCACAGTATCTGACACAGTTCATCACTGTTAAACCTTCTCCTCACTGTGAACCTGGTGTAACAGTATCTGACACAGTTCATCACCGTTAAACCTTCTCCCCACTGTGAACCTGGTGTCACAGTATCTGACACAGTTCATCACTGTTAAACCTTCTCCCCACTGTGAACCTGGTGTCACAGTATCTGACACAGTTCATCACCGTTAAACCTTCTCCCCACTGTGAACCTGGTGTCACAGTATCTGACACAGTTCATCACTGTTAAACCTTCTCCCCACTGTGAACCTGGTGTCACAGTATCTGACACAGTTCATCACTGTTAAACCTTCTCCCCACTGTGAACCTGGTGTCACAGTATCTGACACAGTTCATCACTGTTAAACCTTCTCCCCACTGTGAACCTGGTGTCACAGTATCTGACACAGTTCATCACTGTTAAACCTTCTCCCCTCTGTGAACCTGGTGTAACAGTATCTGACACAGTTCATCACCGTTAAACCTTCTCCCCACTGTGAACCTGGTGTAACAGTATCTGACACAGTTCATCACTGTTAAACCTTCTCCCCACTGTGAACCTGGTGTAACAGTATCTGACATAGTTCATCACTGTTAAACCTTCTCCCCACTGTGAACCTGGTGTAACAGTATCTGACATAGTTCATCACTGTTAAACCTTCTCCCCACTGTGAACCTGGTGTCACAGTATCTGACACAGTTCATCACTGTTAAACCTTCTCCTCACTGTGAACCTGGTGTCACAGTATCTGACACAGTTCATCACTGTTAAACCTTCTCCCCACTGTGAACCTGGTGTCACAGTATCTGACACAGTTCATCACTGTTAAACCTTCTCCCCACTGTGAACCTGGTGTAACAGTATCTGACATAGTTCATCACTGTTAAACCTTCTCCCCACTGTGAACCTGGTGTAACAGTATCTGACATAGTTCATCACTGTTAAACCTTCTCCCCACTGTGAACCTGGTGTCACAGTATCTGACACAGTTCATCACTGTTAAACCTTCTCCTCACTGTGAACCTGGTGTCACAGTATCTGACACAGTTCATCACTGTTAAACCTTCTCCCCACTGTGAACCTGGTGTAACAGTATCTGACATAGTTCATCACTGTTAAACCTTCTCCCCACTGTGAACCTGGTGTCACAGTATCTGACACAGTTCATCACTGTTAAACCTTCTCCCCACTGTGAACCTGGTGTAACAGTATCTGACATAGTTCATCACTGTTAAACCTTCTCCCCTCTGTGAACCTGGTGTCACAGTATCTGACACAGTTCATCACTGTTAAACCTTCTCCTCACTGTGAACCTGGTGTCACAGTATCTGACACAGTTCATCACTGTTAAACCTTCTCCCCACTGTGAACCTGGTGTAACAGTATCTGACATAGTTCATCACTGTTAAACCTTCTCCCCACTGTGAACCTGGTGTCACAGTATCTGACACAGTTCATCACTGTTAAACCTTCTCCTCACTGTGAACCTGGTGTCACAGTATCTGACACAGTTCATCACTGTTAAACCTTCTCCCCACTGTGAACCTGGTGTAACAGTATCTGACATAGTTCATCACTGTTAAACCTTCTCCCCACTGTGAACCTGGTGTCACAGTATCTGACACAGTTCATCACTGTTAAACCTTCTCCCCACTGTGAACCTGGTGTAACAGTATCTGACATAGTTCATCACTGTTAATCCTTCTCCCCTCTGTGAACCTGGTGTCACAGTATCTGACACTGTTCATCACTGTTAAACCTTCTCCCCACTGTGAACCTGGTGTCACAGTATCTGACACTGTTCATCACTGTTAAACCTTCTCCTCACTGTGAACCTGGTGTCACAGTATCTGACACAGTTCATCACTGTTAAACCTTCTCCTCACTGTGAACCTGGTGTAACAGTATCTGACATAGTTCATCACCGTTAAACCTTCTCCCCACTGTGAACTTGGTGTCACAGTATCTGACACTGTTCATCACTGTTAAACCTTCTCCCCACTGTGAACCTGGTGTCACAGTATCTGACACAGTTCATCACTGTTAAACCTTCTCCCCTCTGTGAACCTGGTGTCACAGTATCTGACACTGTTCATCACCGTTAAACCTTCTCCCCACTGTGAACTTGGTGTCACAGTATCTGACACTGTTCATCACCGTTAAACCTTCTCCCCTCTGTGAACCTGGTGTCACAGTATCTGACACTGTTCATCACCGTTAAACCTTCTCCCCACTGTGAACTTGGTGTCACAGTATCTGACACTGTTCATCACCGTTAAACCTTCTCCCCACTGTGAACCTGGTGTCACAGTATCTGACACTGTTCATCACCGTTAAACCTTCTCCCCACTGTGAACTTGGTGTCACAGTATCTGACACTGTTCATCACCGTTAAACCTTCTCCCCTCTGTGAACCTGGTGTCACAGTATCTGACACTGTTCATCACCGTTAAACCTTCTCCCCACTGTGAACTTGGTGTCACAGTATCTGACACTGTTCATCACTGTTAAACCTTCTCCCCACTGTGAACCTGGTGTCACAGTATCTGACACAGTTCATCACTGTTAAACCTTCTCCTCACTGTGAACCTGGTGTCACAGTATCTGACACAGTTCATCACTGTTAAACCTTCTCCCCACTGTGAACCTGGTGTCACAGTATCTGACACAGTTCATCACTGTTAAACCTTCTCCCCACTGTGAACCTGGTGTCACAGTATCTGACACTGTTCATCACCGTTAAACCTTCTCCCCACTGTGAACTTGGTGTCACAGTATCTGACACTGTTCATCACCGTTAAACCTTCTCCCCACTGTGAACCTGGTGTCACAGTATCTGACACTGTTCATCACCGTTAAACCTTCTCCCCACTGTGAACTTGGTGTCACAGTATCTGACACTGTTCATCACCGTTAAACCTTCTCCCCTCTGTGAACCTGGTGTCACAGTATCTGACACTGTTCATCACCGTTAAACCTTCTCCCCACTGTGAACTTGGTGTCACAGTATCTGACACTGTTCATCACTGTTAAACCTTCTCCCCACTGTGAACCTGGTGTCACAGTATCTGACACAGTTCATCACTGTTAAACATTCTCCCCACTGTGAACCTGGTGTCACAGTATCTGACACAGTTCATCACTGTTAAACCTTCTCCCCACTGTGAACCTGGTGTCACAGTATCTGACACAGTTCATCACTGTTAAACCTTCTCCCCACTGTGAACCTGGTGTCACAGTATCTGACACAGTTCATCACTGTTTTCTCCCCACTGTGGTCTACCGTCACATCAAAAATAAAATTCTACCCTCAATGAACCAGGTGTCACTGAATCTGCTGCAGTTTTCCTTACACAACTATTAAACCTTCTCCACTCTATAAACCTGGTGTCACAGTATCTACCTCAGTCAATCATACATCACTTTTAAACCTTCTCCCCACTGTGAACCCAGTGTAACAGTATCTTCCTCAGTCTGCCGTACATCACCGTTAAACATTCTCACTTCTGTGAACCTGGTGTCTCAGTATCTGCCACAGTTAAATCACCGTTAAACCTTATCTCCACTGGAAACCTGTTTTCAGAGGTTCTGCCAAAGTTTATCATACATCACTGATAAACCTCCCCACTGAGGTCCCGGTGTAACTGTGTCTTGCTCAGTCTGCTGTACATCACCATTAAACCTTCTCCCAACTGTGAATCTGGTAGCACAGTATCTGCCACAGTTTATCGTACATCACTATTAAACCTTCTCACTTCTGTGAACTCATTTTCATGGTTTCTGCCAACATTTACCGAACATCACTGCTAAACCTTCTCACTACTGTGAACCCTGTGTCATAGTATCAGTATCAATCTACCGAAAATCACCGTTAATCCTTCTCCCTAATGTGAACCCACTGTCACAGGATCTGCCTAAGTCTACCGTACATTAATGCAAACCTTCTCCCTACTGTGAACCCGGTGTCGCTGTATCTGCCCCAGTTTAACATACATCACTTTTAAACCTTATCCCCATTGTGAACCCAGTGTTTCAGTATAAGTCTCAGTCTCCCATGTATCACCATTAAACCTTCTCCGCACTGTTAAACTGATGTCACAGTATATGCCAGAGTTTTTTGGACGTCACTATTAAACCCTCTCCCCACTGTGAACCCAATGTAACTGTATCTGCCTCAGTCTCCCGTATATCACTTTTAAACTTAGTCCCCACTGTGATCCTGGTGTCACAGTGTATGCTAAAGTTTTATGCCCATCACTGTTTAACCTTCTCACTGCTCTGAACCCAGTGTCACAGTTTCTGTCCCAGTCTACCGTACATCACCATTAAACATTCTCCGCCCTGTGAATGTAGTGTCAATGTATGTGCAACAGTGTGACGTGAATCACCGTTAAACTTCCTCCCCACTGTGAACCTGTTGTCACAGTATCTGCCACAGTTTATTGTACATCACTGTTAATCCTTCTCCCGACTGTGAACCCAGTGCCACAGTATCTGTCTCAGTCCACCACACATCTGAGTTAAACCTTCTATTCACTGTGAACCTGGTCTTCTAGTCTCTGCCACAGTTTATTGTACATCACTGTTATACCTTCTTAATACTCTGAGCTCGGTGTCACAGTATCTTCCAATTTCTACCAAACTTACCATAAACATTCTCCCCAATGTGAACCTGGTGTCAATGTACATGACACAATTTATCGTACATTACTGTTAAACATTATCCCCACTGTAAACCTGGTGTCACAGTATCTGTCTCAGTCTACCATACATCACCATATTACCTTCTCCCCACTATGAACCTGGGTCACAGTATCTTCCTCTGTCTTTCGTACATCACCATTAAACCTTTCCCAACTGTGAAACTTGTGTCACTTTATCTGCCACAGTTTTTTTTTACATCGCCATTAAATCTTCTTCCAACGTGAACATAGTGTCACAGTATATGCCAGAGCTTATCGTAAATCTCTGTTCAACCTTCTCACTCCTGTGAACTCGGTCTCACAGTTTCTGCCAAAGTCTACCGTATAGCACCCTTAAATATTCTCCCCACTGTGAACCTGGGATCACAGTATCTGCCTCAATATACTGTACATCATTGGTAAACCTTATCCTCACTGTTAACCTGGTATCAAAATATCTGACACAGTTTATCGTACATTACTGTTAGATTTTCTCACTGCTGTGCACCCAGTGTAACAGTGTCTGTCTCAGTCAACCATACATGATCATTAAAGCTTCTCCCCCTATGAACCTGGTGTCACAGTATCTGATTGAGTTTATCATACATTACTGTTAAACCTTCTCACTGCTTTGAATCCAGTGTTACATTATCTGCCTCAGTCTACCTTACATCACCGTTAAACCTTCTCACTACTGTGAACTCGGTGTCACAATATCTGCCAAAGTCTTCCGTACATCACATTAAATATTCTCCCCAATGTGAACCATTTGTCACTGTTTCTGCCATAGTTTATCCTACATCACCGTTAAACCTTCTTCCTACAGTGAACCTGGTGTCACAATATCTGCCACAGCTTATCTTAAATATCTGTTCAACCTTCTCACTCCTGTTAACTCAGTCTCACAGTATCTGCCAAAGTCCACTGTACATCACCATTAAAAATTATCCCCACTGTCAACCTGGGGTCACACCATCTGCCTCAATCAACTGTATATCACTGTTAAACCTTATCCTCAGTGTTAACCTGGTATCAGAGTATCTGACACAGTTTATCATACATTACTGTTAGATTTTCTCACTCTGTGCACCCAGTGTAACAGTGTCTGTCTCAGTCGACCGTACATGATCATTAAAGCTTTTCCCCCTGTGAACCTAGTGTCACAGTATCTGACTCCGTCTTCCGTACAACACTGTTAAACCTTATCCCAACTGTACACTTGGTGTTATGGTATCTTCCTCAATTTACCATACATCACCTTTAAACCTCCTCCCCACTGTGAACACAGTGTCACAGTATCTGCCTCAGTCTACTGTACATGACCATTAAACTTTCTCCTCACTGTGAACCTGGTGTCACATTATCTGACACAGTTTATCGTACATTACTTTTAAACCTTCTCACTGCTGTTAACCCAATGTCACAGTGTTTGTGAAAATTTATCGTACATCTCCGTGAAACATTCTCCCCACTGTGAAGCTGGGGTCAGGTTACCTGCCTCAGTCTGCCAGGTACAGCACCAATTGCTCTCAGCCAAAGGTGCTGTAGTTGAGTTTGGGTGGCCAGAGGTTACTGCTCAAGAAGGCCAGGGGCTGCCATTCCCCTTCAATGAATTGCTCCAGTGCGTCTGGCCTGGCGTGTACCAGACGGATTGTGTTGGCCAGTGTGTCCTTGGCCCTCTGGAACACCTCCAAATCCTTATTGTCCCAGGTAATGTCTTTACCTTTCTCCGCATGATGTGGGCCACTACCAGTATGGATTGGTTATAAAAACTAATTGTACCGGTGAATTCCTGCAGCCCCTTCATTATGGGGGGTTTGGGGAAGCACTGAACAGCCTCTACCTTTTCAAGCAGGGGTTTAGTTCCGTGCCTGTTGATTTGATACCCCAGGAAGTCGAACGTTTCCAACCTGAACTGGCACTAAGTAAGGTTTATAGTGTCCAAATTGCTGCAGTCGAGTGCACAGACGCCTTAGATCACACATGTCAAACTCAGGCCCGCGGGCCAAATTTGGCCATTGATATAATTATATTTGGCCCTCAAGATCATATCAAATATGTATTAGAGCTGGCCCGCTGGCCGCCGTGCCAGTATAGCGCATGCACAGCTAATACTACAAATCCCAGAATGCTTTGCAAATGCATTGGTGCTGACCCGTCAGCCCGCTAATCGTCCCCACCTCCTCTCTTTACTTTCATTAGGATCTGCGACCTGTCGCCAAACTCATGTGTTAGAAACCCCTTACGAAAAATGGCCAAACGAAAGACAGAAAACAGGACCTTTCAGACAGGTGGGAGGCAAACTCTGACCCCACAGTTTGATGAATTTGTATCTTTTTCCTATATCTGACATGATCGTCTCTAATCTATTCATTTTTTCTTCTGTACTTTTAATTCTTCTTTTTATTTCATTAAATTCTTGTAATTGCCATTCTTTTACTGATTCCATACATTCTTTAAAAAAATATATCCATTGTCTTGCCATTCCCTTCTTCTTCCATTTCTCTGTGTTCTCCTTCTTCTTCTTCCTCTGGGTTGGTCATCTGTTGTTTCCTCGATTTATTTTTACTCTCTTCTTTCTTGTTCTCGTTGTTTTCTATGTTCTCTTCTTGATGTTGTGCTGTGGCTGTCATTCTCAGCTGTGGAGATCGACTCCTCAGCTGGTTCCCCCTCCCGTCAGTGTTTTTTTTTGTCTTGCGCATTGCGCATGTGCGAGGAGTCGCGCCAGCGCAGTTGTGCACTTTTGCTTGGCTCTACGAGCCATTTTTGTAGTCCCGAGCTCGGGACTTTGACTGACCTGAGGGAGCGGGCTTCTCTCTCCACAGCGGGCTTCCTCGGACAGGTAAGGCCTTCACGTTCTTCTTCTGATGTCTTTTCTTCTTCTCTTCTTCCCGTTGCTTTCGATTTTTCTTTCTTCGCTGCCATTTTCTTCCCACCTTTACTTTCACTTTATTTTAATTTTTGTGTTTGTGCCTTTGTGTTTTCTGTGTTTTTTTTTAAATTTTCCGGAGAGGTCTGGAGTTCCCCGACTGGCCACTACTCCATCACGTGACTCCTCCATCTGACACAGTTTATCGAACATTACTGTTGAACATTCTCCCCAATGTGAACCTGGCGTCACAGTATCTGCTACAGTTTATTGTTACATCATGTTAAACATTCTCCCGACTGTGAACCTCGTGTCACAGTATCTTACACAGTTTATCGTACATTACTGTTAAACATTCTCCCCTCTGTGAACCTGGTGTCACAGTATCTGACACAGTTTATCGTACATTACTGTTAAACATTCTCCCCACTGTGAACCTGGTGTCACAGTATCTTACACAGTTTATCGTACATTACTGTTAAACATTCTCCCCACTGTGAACCTGGTGTCACAGTGTCTGACACAGTTTATCGTACATTACTGTTAAACCTTCACCCCACTGTGAACCTGGTGTCACAGTATCTGACACAGTTTATTGTACATCATGTTAAACATTCTCCCTACTGTGAACCTGGTGTCACAGTATCTGACACAGTTTATCGTACGTTACTGTTAAACATTCTCCCCAATGTGAACCTGGTGTCACAGTATCTGAAACAGTTAATTGTGCATTAGGTTAAACCTTCTTCCCGCTGTGAACCTGGTGTTACAGTACCTACCTAAGTCTACTGTTTATCATCGTTAAAACTTCTACCCACTGTGAATCGAGTGTCACAGTATCTGACACAATTTATCGTACATTAATGTTAAACATTTTCACTCCCGTGAACCCATTGTCTCAGCATCTATCTCAGTCCACCGTCCATCACCGATAAACATTCTCCCCACTGTGAAGCTGGTGTCAGAGTATCTGCGTACGTCAATCATACATCACCATTAAACATTCTCCCAACAGTGAAAACAGTGTCACTTTCTCTGCCACAGTTTATCATACAGAACTGTTAAACGTTCTCCCCACCGTCAATCCCATCAGTGTCATAGCATCTGCCTCAGTTTCTCGTACATCACCAGTAAACCTTTTCCCCACCGTGAGGCTGATTTTACTGTACCTACCACAGTTTATCGTACATCACCATTAAACCTTCTCCACGCTGTGTACCTAGAGCCATGGTATCTACCTCAATTCACCGTATATCATGGTTAAATCTTCTTCCCACTGTGAACACAGTGTCACAGTATTTGCCTCAGTCTACTGTACATCACCGTTAAACTTTATCCCCAATATAAACCATTTATTAAAGTTTCTGCGAGCATTTATCATACATTACAGTTAAACCTTCTCTCCATTGTGAACACTGTATCATAGTATCTGCCTCAGTCTACCATACATCACTTTTAAAACTTATCCCCACTGTGCACCTGGTGACACAGGATCTATCTCAATTTACCGTACATCACCGTTAAACCTTATCCCCAATGTGAACCATTTGTCAAAAGTTTATGCCAGCGTTTATTGTACATCACAGTTAAACCTTCTCCCCACTGTGAACACTGTGTCATAGTATCTGACACAGTTTATTGGACATGAGTACTAAACATTCTCACAACTGTGAAACAGGTATCACTGTATCTGCAACAATGAATCGTGTATCACTGTTTACCCTCCTTCCCACTGTGAACCTGGTGTCAAATTATCTGTCTCAGTCTATCGTACATCACTGTTGATCTATCTCTCAACTGTGAATCCATTGTCACAGTATTCGCCACATTATATCATACATCACTGTTAAACCTTCTCCCTAATGTGAACCCACTGTCACAGAATCTACCTAATTCTACCGTACATTAATGTTAAACCATCTACCTACTGTGAAACCGGTATCACTGTATCTGCAACATTGAATTGTGTATCACTGTTAAACCTCTTTCCCACTGTGAACCTGGTGTCACAGTATCTGCCCCAGTTTATCTTACATCACTGATAAACCTTCTTCCGACTGTGAACCCGGTGTCACAATATCTACCTCAGTTTACCATATATCACCAATAAATCCTCTCCCCACTGTTTACCCAGTTTCACAGTATCTATCTCAGTCAACCATACATCAGCGTTAAACCTTCTCCCCACTGTGAACCCGTTGAAATAGTATCTGCCTCAGTCTCCCGAAAATCACCATTAAAATTTCTCCCCACTGTTAAATCTGTGTCTCTGTATCTGCACCAATGTATCACGTGTCACCTTTACACCTCCTCCACACTGTGAACCCGGTGTCACACTACCTGCCACAGTTCATTGAACCTCACTATTAAACCTTCTCACTAATGTGCACCCGGTTTCACAGTATCCATCACAGTCCACCGTACATCTCCGTTAAACCTTCTCACTACTGTGAACTTGTTGTCACAATATCTGCCATGTCTACCGTACATTAAGTTAAACGTTCTCCCCAATGTGAACCATTTGTCACTGCTTCTGCCATAGTTTATCGTACATCACAGTTAAACCTTTTCACTGCTGTGAACCCATTGTCTCAGTATCTATCTCATTATCATTAAACCTTCTCCCGACTGTGAACCTGGTTTCACAATATCTTACACAGTTTATCGTACATTAGTGTTAAACCTTCTCCCTGCCGTTAACCCAGTGTCACAATGTTTGTGACAGTTTTTCGTACATCTCCGTGAAACATTCTCCCCACGGTGAAGCTGTGGTCAGATTACCTGCCTCAGTCTGCCAGATACAACACCGATTGCTCTCAGCCAAAGGTGCTGTAGTTGAGTTCGGGTGGCCAGAGGTGTCTGCTCAAGAAGGCCAGGGGCTGCCATTGCCCTTCAATGAATTGCTTCAGTGTGCCCCCTACTGCTGTACTGGAAGCATCTGTACTGGGTGCCTCTGGCCTGGCGTGTACCAGAAGGATGGTGTTGGCCAGTGCGTCCTTGGCCCTCTGGAACACCTCCAAATCCTCATTGTCCCAGGTAATGTCTTTACCTTTCTCCGCATGATGTGGGCCACTACTGGTATAAATTGGTTATAAAAATTAATTGTACTGGTGAATTTATGGTGTGTTTGGGTAAGCACTGAACAGCCTCTACCTTTTCAAGCAGGGGCTTAGTTCTGTGCCTGTTGATTTGATGCCCCAGGAAGTCAAACGTTTCCAGCCTGAACTGGCACTAAGTAAGGTTTATAGTAAGTCCAAATTCCTGCAGCCGGGTGCACAGTCGCCTTAGGTGGTCTCTGTTTAGCTTCATTGCCACCATCTTGATATCTTGTGGTTACTGCCACCCTCTGCTCTTGGAGAATATATTCCTTGGTCTCAGCCCCTCAATGTGACTAAGAGCCCCTTAAATGCCCCTAATGTCTTGGCCTTCACTCCTGGCAAGGCATTCCTGGCACCCACAACTTTGGGTAAAAGAAAATACCCCTGATATCTCCCCTAAATCTTCCTCTCTTTGCTTTAGACAGATGTCTTCTAGTGTTTGCTACTCCCATCTGGGTTTCAGGCAAACTGAAGGGCATCTTTCACTGAGTTTCTGGTCTTCCACAGTTCTGGATGTCTGTCTCTGGATGCTCTGCTCCGTGGACCACCCTGCAGTATCCCATCAAGTCCTGGAGTCTCTGTGTCAGCAATGCTCTGCTGACCATTGCCTGACAGACTTGTGGTCAAAAGTGTTTGTCTATGAAACCATTCCCAGGAAGGTGATTGGGCAAAGTCCTGTTGACTGGGTCATTGAGCAGCACCAGGGCCAGACCACTCTTTCGCATCATCTGAGCCAGGTAGAACCTCAGCACATAGCGGCATTTGGTGCCCTTGCACTTTGGTTCCATGGACAGCCACACACAATGATGGCCATGCTGGTTACACCCTTGTCCCCATTGATTGAACATACATGGTCCTTCTCCAGACTCTATCCATTTTGGACCCCCACATGAATAGGAAATCTGTTTTGGGAATTGCCAGGGTGGAGGTGTGGGGATGGGCCACACCTGCCCCACGTGCAGCAGGACCGAGAGTTCCTTGCACCTTGCAACTGATGATCCGATTGACAGAGTTGGGCATCTCTGTGGTTCTCCCTGTCTCCTGGAGCTGGGGGTCTCTGTACTGCTCCCCATCTCCTTGAGTTGGTGCTTTGTTCTCCACCAGCCCCACAAGACAACCAAGACCCTTGGATGGAGAGCAGAGGTGCAGAGAGATCAGTGAGAACACGGGTAGTTTCAACAGGGTGGGGTCCATCCAGGTGCCTGATAACAGGAGGAAACCAAGGGGGAAGGAGGATGGAGGACATTCATTAGAAAGACATTGCGAGAGAGTGGATTCCTCGAACTCTTGAGGGGGGAAGGTGTTGATTGATCCATTGGTTTAGGTGGGACAGGGTATAGACATGGCAGCTGACTGGAATTGTCAGCGGGATACTGAGACCTGGGAGAGGAGGGGAAGGAGGGTGCAGTAGTGTTCTGACGAGAGAGTGCTGAGGGAGAGGCAACATTGGTGGAACCTCAAGGTAAGGGACCCCTGATTGTTTGCAGGGATGGCATTTGTAAATAGGTATCCAGCACAGAGCCTCTTTGTCCCCCTACCATCAGGAAGGAGATATGGAGGAATAAAAGCAGGACAGCCAGGCAGCTTCTTCCCACAGGCCTTGAGATTGACAAGGCAACATGAGCTATCTGGGAGCAAAGAATGAAAAGGGGGAGAGGAATATGGACTGATTACAACAGCTCAGCCAGCAAGAGAGAGGGGCCGAAGGTCCTGTTTCTGTGTTGTCTATCTGGACCAGCCTCTTGAGTTCAAGCTTAAAAAAACCCAACCATTTTTAAATTTAATAATAACGGTACAGAATGTATCAAGAGACAAGATGTTTGTCCAGCAGCGAGCATCAAAGGCACTTCCTGAAACGGAGGCTCTGAAACCACAGGGAGGTTCTGGCCGGAATGAGGCCCGACTTCTGCTAGAAGGAGGTGAAGAGAAGCAGGGATAATGTAGGGGAAGGGGTGGGGAAGGGAGGGGGTAGAGATACCTTCCTCCATTCACCTCCCCTTTCCTCCACCCCATTCCCTGTCCTGGTTAAACTTGTACCTCTCATTTTGTTCATTTTAGATTGATCACAGTGTTCGAGCTACCATAAGAAAATAGACATCCACACCGAGAGCAGTTCAGTTTAAACAAATGTTTAATACAAATTCAAAGCTCATTTCAAACTAAATTATGCAAGCCCCTCCCAATTATACTTATCAACGCCTGGACTGGTCCCAACTGCCGAAGCAAGGCAATGACTGCACACTTGTAATAGGTTGTCGGTGCGCTGGTTGCAGCTTCTCCACCTCCCACGACCAGGACGTTAGCTGGACTCTAGAAGTTCTTCTTGCTGAAAGATGTTGCCACCTCTCGGAGAGTCTCAAACTTCAGCAGCGGGACCATGGCTTATATTACGCGAAAACTGCTTACCCAAGCATCTATTCCCAGCGCAGTAAGAAAGATAAGCAAGCAAGCTAGCATGTTAGGCTTCTAAGAAATAACATAATTTTCAGCTTATCACTTTGAATACAATGGTTATTTTGCATCAAGGCTAGGCCTCTGACAGTCTGTGACCAAAACAAGCAGGAAGATTAAATGTTCTTGGTACACAGATGTCCTTTTGTCAGATAACTGCATCTCTGGCCCCTTGGTGGAATTTAGCTTATGTCTGCTGATTCTAAAACACAAGCAGGTTCTCAGCCTTGCAGAAGCAAAGTCTGCAAAAGAATAAAACATGGTTTAAATCTTCCATTACATTCCCTTCCCCATTCCCCTTTCCTTCCCACGCTCGCCTCCCGGTTCCCCTCCCCCTTCCCATTCCCCTACTCCTAACTCTAATCCCTAACAAACCCTAACCTTAACACTACCGATACCCCCTATCACTACTCCACATCCCCTAACTCTACCCCTACCCCGTCCCCTAACTCTATCTCTACCCCTACGCCGTCCCCTAACCCCAACCCTAATTCGACCCACCTTCCTCTAACCCAAACACTCACCACACCTCTATCTCCTACTCCTAACCCCTTCCCCTAAACCTAATACAAACCCACTTCCCTGAACTCTAATCCTAACCCTAAACCTAGACCTAATCCTTGCCCATGTCTCCTAACCCTAACCATGATGTTACCTCAATCCCGGCCCTAACCCTTACTCTCACCCAACCCAAGCCTAAACCCTACCCCTATCCCCTACACCTCTCTACTTCCCCAAACCATACCCCTTACCCCTATCCCATACCCACACCCCCAAGCCTAACCCTTACTCACCCCACTTCCATTACCCTCTTTCTCCTACCCCCTTCGCCTACCAAACCTTCCCCTAGGTTAGGGTAGGAAGGGGAAAGGGGGGGAAGGGGAGGTGAAGTGAGGAGGGCTGGGGTTAGGGCATAGATGTGAGGGAAGGGGAAGGTAAGCAGGAGGGGGTTGGGATGGAGGAGGTGTAGGGGAGAAAGGGGGTGTGGGTGAAGGGACATCGAAGATGCAGGGAATGGGGTTGGCAGGGCCAGAGGGAGAAGAAGGGGAGAGATTCAGGCCATCATGATGTTGTCTGTCCTCTGTTCAGCTGGGATGCGAGGTTCTTCTGGTTTCGTGTCTTGTCCCTGAGATCGCTCCTTCTCCTGGGAACAGAAATACGAGTGATAGAGATGCTGTCTACCAGGGATGATCATAATGATTTTGGAGGGTCCCAACTCTTCCCACATCACCACCCTCCCTACCCCTACATACTAGGGCCTTTCCACTTCCTCTGCTTTACCTGAGGAAGTGTGTTTTTGAGAAAAGCACAATCTATCTGTGCAGAGCTCAGAGCACCGTGTCCCCATCAGGCAACACCCTGGTTCACCACTACATGACAGCAAGATGCTGGACAAATCATGGATGGATCAGTCGAGTCCCTTCAGCTGACCCATCTGAACCTACCCCACAACAATATTACCCTTCCCTTCCTCACACCAGTACCCTCTGTTTTTCTTTTATTCCTGTCCCCATATTAAAATCTTTTTTATGCCTTTTTTGGACCAGCCTCCTTTAAATCAAATATTATAACAATTAATATCAAATCACAACGTTACAGTGTTTACAAATATATGTTGATAACATATAAAAAAGAAAAGAAAGGAAAAGAAACTAAGATACGACTGTAGCGGCGGCTACTCTGTACTGAATGACCTCACAAACAGATGGGTTGAGTTTAGTTAGCAAAAACTCCTTTATTCACGTCTGCCTTGCTGGTCTTATGCTCCGAGCCCGGACCTGACTGAGAAGCACACCGGGGGCCCTGATGTCACTTGGGGGTCATGTGGGCCGCAGGTTGCGGGCTTCTGAGTCTGGTGCCGAGGTCGGCGAGAAACCCCCGACAGCGCCATTTTGGCTGGCTGCCCCGCCACGTGCGTGACATGAGGGGCTGGATCGCCTGCCTCATGGCTTGACGCCACACACCCCCCCAGAACCAGCGTCAATGGCCTTTTTTGCCGGGCAGCCTCGCTTCTTGGGTTGAGCCGCAACCACTGCCTCGTTGGGATTGAAGTGTGCTTTCTTTAATCTGTCCACAGTAAACAGTTCCCTCTTACCACTGATGTCTGGTGTGAAGGTGGATCCCGAATGCTGGATGACTCTGTACAGCCCTTCATATAGTCTTTGAAGGAGTGCTGTGGAAGGGCCTCATCTGATAAAAAACATACTCTGTGGAATACAGCTTACTGGGGATGTAAGAGGCCTGTGTGCTATGTCTGGGCGGTGGTGGGGGTGTGAAGGAGTCAAATTGGGCCCGGAGACAGAGAAGTAAACCGTGCGGTGACTGTTGCAGGTTGTGAGGTGCATTGATAAACTCACCAGGCAGGGCTAGTGGTTTACCGTAGACCAAATCAGCAGATGACATTTGCAGGTCTTCTTTGGGTGTCGAGCGGATTCCCAGGAGGACCCAAGGCAGCTCATCCACCGAGTTGGGGCCGGTGAGGCAGGCCATAAGTGCCGACTTAAGGTGGCGATGCAATCATTCGACCAGTCCATTGGCAAGTGGGTGATAGGCCATTGTGTGATGCAGCTCAATTCCCAGTCTGTTGGTGAGCTGTGCCCAGAGTGAGGTGGGCCGGGATGCCGAACCAGGTAACCCAACCTGCTTGGGAACAGGAGTCCGTGGAGACATCTGGCATCGGGATCACCTCAGGTCAACGAGTAGTGCAGTCTACCACTGTGAAAGGATAACAATTACTTCGGGAAACGGGTAAGGGGCTGGCAATATCCACATGTATGTGGCTGAAAAGTCTCGAACGTGTTCAAAATCGTGCACGGGCATTCTGGTGTGCCTGGGTACCTTGGAAAGCTGGCAATGGGTGCAGGTTCTGCCCCAGTCCACAATCTGCTTTCGAAGCCCATGCCAGACGAAGTGTTCTGCCACCATATGAACCTTGGACCTGATGGAAGGGTGGAAAAGGTCATGGATATGGTGAAGACTTGCCTGCGCCACTGCTGGGGAACCACTGGTCACAGGGTGCTCATCACTGAGAGGATTCGGGAGGATCAGGAACCGCAGGCCCATGATGGTAGTCCTGAAGGCCAGCATCTCCTCATCGGACTTCTGATCCGGGACAAGCTGGTCGTAGTCTAGTCTGGGTATCAGCGAGCAAATGGCCAGTTGGGAGAGCGCTTCAGTAACCACATTGTCTTTCCCTGCCTTGTGCTGAATGTGGGTGGTGAACTCCGATACAAAGGACAGGTGACGGTGTAAGTGGGCCAACCAGGGATCTCTAGCTATAGCGAGAGCTTGAGTGAAGGGCTTGTGGTCGGTATAAATTGTGAAAGGCCTCCCCTCCAAGAAATAGCGAAAATGAGGCATAGCAAGGTACATGCCCAGCCACTCATGGTTGAAAGCACTATACTTGCGGTCTGGCGGATGAAGAAGTTGGCTAAAGAATTCCAGTGGTTTCCACTGTCCATTAGCCTGCTGCTCCAAGACAGCACCAATGGTAGTGGCAGAGGCATCGATGGAGAGCACCATAGGAAGGTCGGTGCGTGGGTAGAGGAGCAGGGTAGGCTTCACGAGGGCAACCTTTGTGGCTTTGAACGCCCTGTTGGCGTCTGGAGTCCAGGCGAGTATCTTGTCCTTGGCGAAGAGTGTCTGCATGATGTGTGCAGCTCCTGGAATGAATCTGTTATAGAAGTTGACCATACCTGCGAACTCTTGTAGCCCCTTGTGGTTGTCCGGGCATGGAAAATCTCTGATTGCAGTGACCTTCATAGCAGCTGGTGTAACTCCTTCGGCCATGATGATGTGGGCCAGAAACTTCATGAACTCTTTCCGGAACTGGCATTTGGCCAGGTTGATTGTTAGGCCAGATTCGGCCAGTCGGGAGAAGTGGGTGTGCAGGTGAGACTTGATTTGTGCCCAGTCTCTGCTGGCGACAAGAATGTCATCCAGATAAATGAACATCATATTCAAATCCCTGCGCACCATATTCATGAGGTGCTGGAAAGTCTGGGTGATGTTCTTGAGATCGAAAGGCATGCGTAGAAATTCGAACAAGCCGAAGGGGGTGATGATGGCCTTTTTGGGGATGTCCTCAGGCTACAATGTGATTTGATGACACACGCACTCCAGATCGACCCTGGAGAATAACCTCGCGCCATGCAGATTGGCCGTAAAATCCTGAATGAGAGGGGTGGGGTAACGGTCAGGTACTGTCGTGTCATTAAGCCATCGCTAATCTCTGCAGGGGCGTCAGCCACAGGAGGCTCTGGACCAGGTGGAGCGGCGAGGCCCCAGTTCCTGCAGATGCGAGAACTCCTCTTTCGCTATCTGGAGCTTATCCGGCAGGTTTAACAGTAATGTATAATAAACTATGTCAGATATTGTGACACGAGGTTCACATTGGGGAGAATATTTAACAGTGATATACGGTAGAGTTTGGCAGATACTGTGACATCAAGTTCACAGTAGTGAGAACGTTTAACAGTAATGCATGATAAGCTGTGGGAGATACCGTGATACCAGGTACACAGTTGGAACAAGGTTTTATGGTGATGTAATATTAACTGTGGCAGATAAAGTGACATCAAGTTCACATTGGGGAGAAGTTTATGGTGATGCACGGAAGACTGACGCAGATACGGTGACATTGCATTCACAATAAGGAGAAGGTATATCAATGATGTACAATAAACTGTGGAATATACTGTGACTCCAAGTTTACAGTGGGGAGAAGGTTGAACTCTGATGTACGATAAATGGTGGGAAAAACAGTGAAAAATGGGTCAACATGGGGAGAATGTGATGTACAGTCGTCTTTGACAGATACTGTGACACCGTGTTCACAGTATTGAGAAGGGTTAACAGAGATGAGCGGTAGAATAAGGCAGATTATATGACTCCTGGTTTACAGTAGTGAGAAGGTTTTAAAATGATGTACAATAAACTGTGGCAGATACTGTGAAATCTGGTTCACAATGGGGAGGAGGTTAATTGTGATGTACGGGAGACTACGTAGATACGTTGATACTGGGCTCAGAGAAGGAAAAAAAACTTTATTGGTGTTGTATGGGAAACTGAGACAGTTACTGTGACACTGGGTTCATAGTGGGGAAAATGTTTAACAGAGCTGTACGATAACCTTTGGCGAACACAGTGACACCAGGTTCACATGGTGGAGATTGTTTCACGGTGATGAACAATAAATTGTGGCAGATACAATAACACCAGGCTCACATTTGGGAGAAGGTTTACTGATGATGTACGGTAGACTTTGGCAGACTCTGTAACACCAAGTTCACGGTAGTGAGAAGGTATAATAGGGATATACGATAAAATGTGGCAGATACAGTAAAACTGGTCTCACAATGGGGAGAAGGTTTAATGGTGATGTGTCGTAAACTTAGGCTGATACTTTAACACCAAGTTAACAGGGGGAGAATATTTAATGTTGATTAAAGGTAGTCTGAGGCAGAAACAGAGGACTGTGAAGGTTTAACAGTGATTTACTATAAACTGTGTCAGATACTGTGACAAGATGGCGCAGAGGGTAGACATGTGGTTCCACCGTTCCCCAGTTAGACTATTAAATGCTCAATTTTAAAAGTTGTAAAATTGATTAAAAATACTGTTTATAGACTTTGGAATAGTGGAGGATCGAAATTGCTGCAAATTTTAAAAAAAGTGAAAACTCAGTTACAGAATAAATTACCTTACAAAAGTGTTGAAGAATCGAGGCCTAGTTGAAGTTGAAGCAACGGAGTCGTTGACTGGAGTCCCCAAGCCTCAGAGGACTCCTGCCCGGCTTAGTATTACACCGGCACCATCTTGTGCAATCGCAAGATGGTGCAGGCTCAGCGATGAGTTCGGCCAGTTTCAACTCATACGCTCGTTAACTCGGGGGCGAGGACGGGCCAGCTGCGTGCCTGCAGCATTGCCTGGTGGTCCGGGTGTGCACAGTGTAGCGTCGGAAGACACACCTGCGCGGTGGGTGGCCCTACCAGGCATGCGCCATGCGTCGAGGGTCCACGAACCTTTGGAGAAGGTGTGGGCTATGGGGGAGCCCGAGTGATGGCCAGCTGACGAGGTAGGCATACTGTTGTCGGGTGTCCAGACCCGCAGCCGCACTGGAAGAGGACCTACTGCTTTGGAGTAAGAAGAGAGCTCAACTTCATTTGAGTTTGAAGAACTGGGGACTGAGGCAAAAGACGGTCGGCTTCAACGGGAGGTGATGGATCCTGGACTGGATTCTGTGTTTCCAATTCTGGAAGGGATTGCTCAGCTCATGGAAGATATGGCAAATATATCAATGCAGATGACTCATCAGATGACTCAAGGATTTTCAGAAATGAAATCTAAAATGAACACTGTGTGTGAAGAAATAACTTTTCTGAAGCAAGATATTAATGTAGTTAAGAGCAATGTTATGAGATGGACACGATCAGTGGATACTGTGCAAAAGCTTTTTAAAAAGATTGAGGAGGCTCTCTTGAATGCAAGAGTCAAGTGGAGCGTAATAGAGAAAAAATGGAAATAGTGGAAGATCCTTTTGTAGATTGGGGGATTCAGAAGAAGGAATTATTGAAGAAGTTTGACTCATTAGAAAACCAAAGTTGTAGAAATAATGTTAAGATAGTAGGTCTTCCGGAAGATATGGAAGGTTCGGATCCGGTGAAGGTTTTAAAGAAATGGATCCCAGAAGTGTAGGGCAGGTAATTCGTTCCGGATGGACTGGAATTAGATCGAGCTAATAGAGCGTTAAGGAAGAAACCATTTCCAGGCCAATTACCACGAGCAGTTTTGATTCGCTGTTTTAAATATCAAGACAGAGAGGTGATACTCCGATTGGTGGTGCAGAAAACACGGCAAAATCAGGCTCCACTGATGGTTCAAAATAATAGGGTTTTTTTAATGCAGATCTGAGTCAAGAAATTATCAGAAGATGCTGAGAATTTAATTCGGCTTAAGAAGTATTGTGGCGAAAGGGATATAAATTTGCTTTTCGTTATGCAGCAGTATTGAAAGATTTTTATGGGAATTTTTAATCTCAGTTTTTTGAAAATGACCATGATGCTTTAATATTTGCTAATTCATTGCCAGATGTACGAGGAAATGGGCGATTGTCACCATTAAAACCGAAGGGAAGGGTCAATGGGAATGGAAATGGGAAGATTGGAAAATATGGAATGAATGGGAAAAAAGTTGAATTGACGCAAAGTCTTCTCGATATTGAAGATCCGGAACAATCATTGGGACTGGAATCATTGCGTTGAATATTTTTGTTTCAGTACTTTGTGAAAGTCTGACTAGGGGTGGGTGACACTGAGTCCTTTAGTCACCTCCCACTTGTGGACTTTACCACCCCCAGATGTTTAGGGGGCTACTACTTTTGAGTAGATTGTTTTGGGATTGATTTTTCTCTTTTTTTTTTGGAATTTTTAAAATAGGTGGGGATTCGAATACCGCGAGACTTAGAAGGGGAGTATTATTTTATAGTAGGATTCACATTTGTGAGAAGGTTTAACAGTGATATACTATGAACTGTGTCAGGTACTGTGACACTAGGGTCACAGAGGGATCAGATTTAACGGTGATGTACAGTATGTTGAGGGAGATAATGTGACACCAGATGCATAGTGGGGATAAGTTTTAATGGTGATGTACTGTAGACTGAGGCAGATACAGAGACACCAGGTTCAGAGTTGTAGAGGGTTTAACGATGATGTACAGTAGACTGAGACAGATACTGTGACACTGGGTTCACAGCAGTGAGAATGTTGAATAGTAATGTCCGATAAACTGTGTCAGATACAGAAGTTTAACAGTCATGTACGGTAGACTGAGGTAGATATTGTGACGCCAGGTTCACATGGGAATAAGGTTTAACGATGATGTATGGTATGTTGAGATAGATAATGTGACACCAGGTGCACAGTGGGGATAAGGTTTAATGGTGATGTACTGTAGACTGAGGCAGATACAGTGACAGCAGGTTCACAGCGGGGAGGAGGTTTTATGGTGATGTAAGGTAGACTTTGGCAGATACTGTGACACCGAGTTTACAGAAGTAAGAAGGTTTAACTGTGATGTACAATAAACTGTGTCAGTTAACGAGACACCAGATTCACAGTGGGAATCAGGTTTAACAGTGATGTATGGAAGGCTGTGGCAGATACTTTGACACATGGTTCACAATGGGGAGAGGTTGATCACTGATGTACAATAAACCGTGGAAGATACTGTAACACCAGGTTCACAGTGGGGAAAATGTTTTACGGTGATGTACGGTAGACTGAGGCAGAAACTGTGAGACAGGATTCACATTTGTGAGAAGCTTAACAGTGATGTACTATAAATTGTGTCAGATACTGTGACGCCAGGTGCACAGTGGGTATAAGGTTTAACGATGATGTACGGTAGACTGAGTCAGATACTGTTACTCCGGGTTTTCAGTAGTGAGAAGGTTTAAAAGTTATGTACAATAAACTGTGGCAGATACTGTGAAAGCAGGTTTACTATGGGAATAAGGTTTAACGGTGATAAAAAAAATAAAATGTGGCAGATAAAGTGACAGAAGTTTCACAGTAAGAAGAAGGTTTAACGGTGATGTAAAATAAAATGTGGCAGATAAAGTGACACCAGGTTCACATTGGGGAGAGGTTTAATGGAGATGTACGGAAAACTGAGGCAGATACTGTGACACCGAATTCACAATGGGGATAAGGTTTATCAGTGATGTATGCTAAACTGTAGAAGATACTGTAACCGCAGGTTCACAGTTGGGAGCAGGTTTAGCGGTGATGTACGATAAACTGTGGAAGATACTGTGACCCCAGGTTCACAGGGGGAATAAGGTTTATCAGTGTTGTACGATAAACTCTGTTAGATACTGTGACCCCAGGTTCAGAGTGGGAAGAATGTTGAAGGTGATGTACGGTTAACTTAGATAATGCTTACACCGGATTCACTGGAGTGAGAAGGTTTAACAGTGATGTACAATAAATTCTGGCATATACTTTGACATTGTGATAGTACAGATCTATCACCAATGTATATAGTGTATATAGTTACAGTATCTAGACTGTATTTACAGCGATTGGCTGAGAGCTTAGCCACGCCTACTGTCTGGCCCTTAAGGGTTGTGTCCCTCGCCAGGTCGGATCATTCCGGACTGGTCGGCCACCTGTGAAGAGCTCCTGTCTTTTGCTAATTAAAGTCTTGGTTTGGATCAACAAGTCTTTGATTCTTTTGACGAGCTCTACAATTTTATTAGCAAAAAGAAAAAATAATTTTTTTTGAACAGGATGGAGCGTTTGACTCGGCCAGAAGAACTTGACATCGACCCACAGTCAGGTACAGCCTTCAAAGCCTTTAAGTTCTGGCTGCTGAACTTTGAAAAGTTCCTGAGATTCATTCGAGTGGAGGAGGATAACCAACGTCTAACAGCATTGCTGTCTATGGTGTCCTTGAGAGTCTACGAGAACATCCAGGATGAGACCACTTACACCACAGCCATAAAGGTACTGAAAGAACTGTATGATCACCCGGTGAACAGAGTTCATGCCCGGGTCATGCTTGCGTCGAGGAAGCAACAGCCCAGTGAGTCCAGCAGGGCACCAAAGTGGCTGATCACAGGGAATCAGTTTTTGTGTGTCCAATGAGCAAGAAATCCCTCTCTGAAACCAACAAGAGCCTTCCTGGAGGGTAAACATTTACTTTTAAGCACCAGAGCTTGGTGAAAAGTCATAAATGTTGAATGCTGTGCACAGTATAAGAATTGATAGATACCGGTGAACTTGTAGGAGTGTCAAAGAACTTTATACACATTAAATACACCTGTGCTTAGAATTAGAAAGGGTTAATGTTAGGCAGTTACATTAATAGTGATAGTTTAAAGTTTGAACCTCTTTTTTTGTTTCAAGGAAATTAAAAAGACATTTGTTGAAGTATCCATTTGTCTTGGAGATTTTCTATTGCTGCTAGGTTTTGGGGTACTTTGGGCCTGTAACAACCCCAAGTTTAGGTCTTCATACCATGATACCCAAAATGTCTTATTTCCTCAATAATTGCCGATTCCTCCATACAATCATTGATAAAGCCTGCACCCATATCTCCAATTATCTTTTTGCCTTTACCCCACCTCCTTTCCGGCAGAACACGGACAGAATCCCGCAGATTTCTCACTTACCACCCATCAGCTGCCACATCTGACAAGTTATCCTTGGACACTTCCAACTTCAGCACCATCCTCTAACCTGCTACATCTAACCCGCTCCACTCATATCCTTTTGTCATAGATGCACGTCTTTCTGTGACTCCCTCGACGGCACTTCCCTCTCCACCCACCACCACCTGGTGCACTCCCCATTGGAACTGCAGAAATTGCCAAACTTGTCCCTACATCTCCTCTCACCTCCATCCAAGGCCACAATCAGGTCTTCCAGGTGAGGCAGAGCTTCACGTGCACTCCATCCAACCTAATCTAATACATTTTGTAGACTCAGTTGACCTCAATATCAGCAAGACCAAATACAGACTGGGTGGCCATTTTGCTAAACACATGCGCTCTGTGGATCTAAACTTGAGCTTCCTGTGACCTACCATATCAATTCTCGAACCCTTCTAGCAATATGTCTGTTGGCCCCATCCTTCGCCAGGGTGAGGGTAAACAATCTTAAAGAAAACACATTATATTCCTCCAGGGCAGCCTTAAACTCTATAGCATTAACACGAATGTTTCTGAGGAGTAGCTATATTAATTAGTAAAAATGTGCCATTTAAAATAGAAGAGGAAATAATAGATCCAGCAGGGAGATATGTAATGATAAAATGTCAGATATATTCGGAGTTTTAGAATTTACTCAATGTATATTCACCTAACGAAGAAGATCAAAAGTTTATGCAAGATATCTTTTTGAAGATAGCAGATACGCAAGGGAACATATTAATAGGAGGGGATTTCAACCTGAATTTGGATTCAAATATGGACAAAACTGGGAAAAAAATTAACAGAAAGAACAAAGTAACCAAATTTATAATTAAATCGATGGAAGAAATGCAACTTTTGGATATATGGAGGAAACAACACCCAAAGGAAAAGGAATATTCATATTACTCGGGTAGACATAAAACATACTCAAGAATAGACCTATTTTTGTTATCAGCTCGTATGCAAGATAGAGTAGAAAAAACAGAATATAAAGCTAGAATACTATCGGACCATTCACCCTTAATATTGACAGTAAAGTTAGAGGACATCCCTCCAAGAATGTATAGATGGAGATTAAACCCCATGTTACTTAAAAGGCAGGATTTTAGAGAATTTATTGAAAAACAAATTAAAATGTATTTTGAAATAAATACGGAATCAGTGGAAGATAAGTTTATACTATGGGATGCAATGAAAGCATTTATTAGAGGGCAAATAATAAGTTATGTAACCAAGATGAAGAAGGACTATAATCAGGAAACAGAGCAGTTGGAAAGGGAAATAGTAAATATAGAAAAAGAATTAGTAATGAAGGAAGATGTAACTAAAAGAAGAGAATTGGCGGATAAAAAAATAAAATATGAAACACTACAAACATATAATGTGGAGAAAAATATAATGAAGACAAAACAGAAATATTATGAACTAGGTGAAAAAACGCACAAAATCCTAGCATGGCAGCTTAAGACAGAACAAGCTAAGAAAATGGTATTGGCATCAGGGAAAAAAGATAAACAAATTACATATAATCCAACAGAGATTAATGAAAACTTCAGAGAATTCTATGAACAATTATACCGAACTGAAAATGAAGGGAAAGAAGGGAAAATAGATGAATTTCTAATTAAAATTGAACAACAAAAACTACAAATAGAGGAACAAAATAAATTAACAGAGCCATTTGGAATAGTAGAAATACAAGAGATAATAAAAAAATTACCAAATAATAAGACACCAGGAGAGGATGGATTCCCAATAGAATTCTATAAAACATTTAAAGACTTATTAATTCCGCCCCTCCTTGAAGTAATCAACCAGATTGATAAAACGCAAAGCTTACCAGATTCATGTAAAACAGCAATAATTACAGTAATACTAAAGCAAGGGAAAGATCCACTCACACCAGCATCATATAGACCAATATCTTTACTTTAGACAGATTATAAGATAATAGCTAAATTATTAGCAAACAGATTAGCAGAGTATGTACCGAAAATGGTAAATCTAGACCAAACTGGATTTATCAAAAAAAGACGCACAACAGACAATATTTGTAAATTTATTAACTTAATTCATGCAGTAGAAGGGAATAAAGCGCCAACAGTAGCAGTTGCTTTAGACGCAGAGAAGGCCTTTGACAGAGTAGAATGGAATTATTTGTTCAAAATATTGCAAAAATTCAGTTTACCGGAGAAGTATATTAATTGGATTAAAGCATTATATAAGGGACCATTAGCGAAGTGACAATAAATGGACATGTATCAAAGCAATTTAACTTAAGCAGGTCAACACGACAGGGATGCCCACTATCACCTTTATTGTTCGCGTTAGCTTTAGAACCACTAGCAGAATTGATAAGAACAGAAAATAATATAAAAGGGATAAAAATAAAAGACAAGGAATATAAAATCAGTTTATTTGCAGATGATGTTATTAAGTACTTAACAGAACCAGAACTATCAATAAAAGAATTATATAAGAAATTGAAGGAATATGGAGAAGTGTCGGGTTACAAGATCAACGTAAATAAAAGTGAAGCAATGCCTATGAATGATGCGGATTTCTCAAAATTTAAGAAAGAATCACCATTTAGATGGCAAATGCAAGCAATAAGATACCTAGGTGTACAAATAAACAAAAATCTCGGCCAACTATATAAGCTCAACTATTATCCACTAATGAAAAAATTACAGGATGATTTAGAGCATTGGAAAGATTTACCATTAACACTAATAGGAAGGATAAACTGTATTAAAATGAACATTTTTCCAAGGATATTATACCTATTTCAGGCATTGCCAATACAACTGACAGAGAAATTCTTCAAGGAGTTAAAGAAAATAATAAGGAAATTTTTATAGAAAGGGGGGAAACCGAGGATAGCACAAGATAAATTAATAGAATGGTATAAACAAGGAGGCTTACAACTGCCAAACTTTAAAAATTATTATAGAGCCGCACAATTAAGATACCTATCAGATTTTTATCAAACAAGGGAAAAGCCAGATTGGACTAGATTAGAATTAGATAAAATAGGGGAAAAGACATCTGAACACATATTATATAAATGGGATGAAAAATTGGTACAACATAGAAGTTCTCCAGTATTACATCATCTACTCAATATTTGGAAGAAGATTCATGTAGAAAGAAATAAAACAAATTATCAATTACCAAAAATAATATTGACGCAAAACAAGTTACTCCCTTTTACAATAGATAACCTTTCCTTTAGAGAATGGGAGAAAAAAGGGATTAAAAGAATAGAAAATTGTTTTTCAGGAAATAGATTATTATCCTTTGAACAAATGAAAGATAAATACAATATAACTCAAGATACAGCACTGGCATATTACCAATTGAGATCCTACTTGAAGGATAAATTAGGAAGCAGTTTGAGTTTGCCAGAGGGAAGTAACTTTGAATATGTGATTACAGATACAATGATAATCAAAAGATTTATAACAAATATGTATATTAAACTGCAAGAAAAGGAGAATGAGGAAACTAATGGTAAAACTAAACAAAAATGGGAACAGTATTTAAATATAAAGATAAAAAAGGAAACATGGGAGAAGTTATGCTCTGGAACGATGAGAAATACAATAAATACGAGGTTACGTATGATACAATATAATTGGATACACAGGCTATACATTACACCTCAAAAGTTAAATAAATGGGACCCAACAGTATCTGATAGATGTTTTCGATGTAAAAAAGAAATGGGAACAACAATTCATGCAATCTGGACATGTGAAAAAGTAGAAAAATTTTGGGAAGATCTCAATCAGATGTTAAATAAAATAACAGAAAACAATATACCAAAGAATCCAGAGATCTTTCTCCTAAGTAACATAAAAAAACAAAGAATTTGGAATTGATTTGGAGGATGCACAAAAAAGATTTGTTAAGATAGCTCTAGCCGTAGCAAAAAAATGTATTATGTCAACCTGGAAATTGGAAGATAATTTGAACATACAACAATGGTATATAGAAATGAATAAATGTATTCCATTAGAAAAAATAACGTATAGTTTAAGAAATAATATTGAAATATTCGAACAACTGTACTCGTGTGTTTCTTTGACATGATGTTGTTCGTAAACCACTTTAGCCCATTTACGATTGTCCTTTCCAGGTCTTATGGCACCATCCATAGTGTTTTGTGATTGACAGGAATGGAAAAGGTAACACTGTTTCCATCAACAGGTTGAAGCCAGTGTATTTTGAATGTCCACGTTCTGCATCAGGGCCAGTGCCAGAGGGCCAGTGCCAGAGGGCCAGTGCCAGAGGGCCAGTGGACCAGAGGGCCAGCGGACCAGAGGGCCAGCGAGCCAGCGGACCAGCGAGCCAGCGAGCCAGCGCGCCAGCGAGCCAGCGCGCCAGCGCGCCAGCGGACCAGCGAGCCAGGGGACCCCCGA
This sequence comes from Narcine bancroftii, assembly GCF_036971445.1. Classification (NCBI taxonomy): domain Eukaryota; kingdom Metazoa; phylum Chordata; class Chondrichthyes; order Torpediniformes; family Narcinidae; genus Narcine; species Narcine bancroftii. The sequence goes on from NW_027211849.1 coordinate 503,478, forward strand.
GCCAGGGGACCCGCGAGCCAGGGGACCCGCGAGCCAGGGGACCCGCGAGCCAGGGGACCCGCGAGCCAGGGGACCCGCGAGCCAGGGGACCCGCGAGCCAGGGGACCCGCGAGCCAGGGGACCAGTCGTACCCCTGCATCTCCTGTCTTGCAGTATCATACGAGATCAGGCTGAACTGTCAACCCTCCAGACTGTTACCCTGGGGACAGTTCCATTCAGTCGCCTCCTTGCATGGAGCGGAGGCTGGAGGTGGGGGGGAGGGGGCTGTCACGGTGATGTATCTGCCTGCTTTGGGAACGGTGCCAGTTGCCGCTGATGATGTAATTGGATCGTCGCACTGGAGGAATAGCCCACGTGCGCAGGTGCGTTAAGCGTCAGTATATTGGTGATGGATCTCGGATGCAAGAGGAGTTGAGAGAGAGGGTCAGGATCACCGTGTGGCACTGAGCTAAGGAGAAGATCAAAGGGGTTTGGCTGGGTGATGTTTGGGGAGTTGAAGAATGCAATGTTTTGTCTGTGGAGGATAAAGAAGGTCGACTGCATTGTCTTCTGGAGGAAACGAGTGAGGGTATTCTTTAATTGTTTGTAAACGATGGTATATCAGTGCCGTTACAAATCTAACCCTTCCCTACCTCACACTCATTACCCTCTATTATTTTTCCATCCATGTATCTTAGTCTTTTGAATGTCCTCGTTGTACCAGCCTCCACCTCCACCCGAGCAATGCATCCGAGATCCCAACAGGTCTGTATTTAAAAAAAAAAACTTGTTTAGACAATCAAATCAAAAGATGAAGGAAGTTCTACTGCTTCATCTCGTGATCTCATCATCATTTCTTTGCAGATTATGGGCAAATTGAGAGAAAAATGTTTGTCTTAAATAGACACTATGAAGGAGAGGGGGAAGGGTGGATCCCTTATTGTATCTGCTATGCAAATACGAGCTGCATAGTTATATCTCATAACAACACATGTTGAAGAATACTGCGGAATGGTCATGATCTAAAATCCCCAAACTGGAGAAATAAGTTGAGATGAATGCCTCGTATTCCCAAATCGGAATGCACTTTGGAAGGCATCATTGGGTTTTCGTGACTTGCTCATGAACCAGATTTTCTCTCACTTGGGTTCTGGCTCCTGAGCCTATTCTCTTGCTTCCATTTCAATGAAGTGGCTACTTTCCCTTCCTGGCTCCCATGCAAGCTCACTGTGGCTTCTTTTGTACTGACTGTTATTATGTTGTTGCAAAGTACTGTCCATCCATCTTTTCTCAAAATCTGGACTAATCCGTACCAACCCGTGAAATATTGATGCTTTCCATTTATTGACTTCCTTGATTTGAGTTTCTTCCTGTCCAACATGGTTCAACAGTGGATGGCAGAATCGCAACTCTGTTGCGCTGCCAGTGATAGGGATGGGGTTCAAATCCTACTCTCTCTGTGAGGAGTTTTTATGTTCTCCATGTGTGTTTGTAAGTTTTTCCTGGGGTAGGGGAGGGGGGTCCAGATTTTTCCCACTGTTCAAAAAGTATGAGCGTGTTGAAGGTGAATTGGGAGGCACAGGTTTGTGGGCCTAAAGGGTCTGTTACTGTGCTGTAACTAATCTTAAAGTATCGCATTGACTCTGATATGTCACTAATGTAAATCTTGGTAGTAATGGTGTGTATGATTCAGCTTTGTCTTGATCTCTGCGGCTATTGGCCTCGCATCTCATGTGGAACCCTATAACTTGGGTGTTTTGGAATTACCTCGTTGTGAGGAGTATATCTGAATGAATAGCTTCACTAATTACTCACCATGTTCATGTTTAAAGTCCATCTATCCTTGTCTGCCAGGTCTGGACTGGAAAATTGTAAATGTTACTCCACTCTTTAAGAAGGAAGAGACGCAAAAGACTGTAAATTTTAGACCAATCTTCACATTTAAAAAATCACGTAATTTGTTATCTTTTCCAAACAAATACAAGCTTTCATTTTGCCAATGATTCATATTAAAATCCACATAATTTTTCCAAGTAATCCCAATACATTCCCTCGCCACTGCTCATGCTAACTGAATAAACTCAATTTGAGATTTATCCATTCTTAAACCCATTGTTAAAGTTGTAATAAACCCCATTTAAAAAAAGCAGTGGATCTAACATTAAAGTAGTGTCCAATAATTCCGCCTTAAACTCTTTAATTTTTATCCTAAAAGACTTACTTTATCACACAACCAGACAGAATTGAAAAAAAAGTACCATTTTGAGTCCCACTATTAAAACATAAATCCGAATGACTAAATCCATAACTTTTTAACTTTTCCGGCATTTAATACAACTGATGTTGAAAATTATAGTTCACCAAATTTAGTCACACTATCTTCACACAGAGTAGTCCATCCTTCTTGGGATAATTCTAACGATAGATCTTTCTCCCATTTAGGCTTTGATTTATCTAAATCCAGTTTAGCAATTTTTTCTTGCAACAAAGAATACATTTCTGAAATAAATCCCTTTCTGCCCCATTTACAATTAAATTTTTTAATTTAGTTAACTTAGGCATGTTCAATTCCCACCCAAAACTCTTCACTACTGGAGCATGTACTTGAAAATATGCAAGCAAAGAATTTAACAGTACCTCAATTTTTTACTGAAGCCTAACATAAGAAAAAAAATCCCATCTTCAAAACAATCTGCTAACACTTGAATACCTTTCATCTGGCAAATATTTAAACACTGAGATTACTCATTGAGAAGGATATGTATTTATCCTGATATAATGGAATTTGTAATAAAACCTTCTCTCCAGTTCCTATTCCCAGATTTCTTTTACACCAAGTATCACATAAATGTCATAATACTGGCACATTATAATAATGCAAAAGACGAGGAGTCCATCTAAATATACATTAATGTATAATAGAATGAAAAATCTGTGCTAATAACACTTTAGCACAGTGTGGAGGTTGATTAACATTGAACATCCTATTAATAAATTTTAACTGATAATTAACTAATAATTTAATGAATAATTCTGAAAATGAAGCCATTGTCGTCCCTAATGCATATAGCCATGTTAAATTTTGCAATAATACTCTAGCCAATGTACCTTTCTATAAAAATATTCTGATTGCTGCATAACTCTTTAAAAAATATGTTTGGAAGCGAACATGGAATTGATTGAAAAAGATATTGAATATAAGGAAAATTATTCTTTTTAATACAATTCACATGTGCCATTCATGTCAAAGGAAGGTTTTTCCATTTGATTAAATCAGCTTTAATTTTATCAATAGAGAAACATAGTTCAACTTACACAAATGTTGATAATCCACATCAACCATTACCTCTAAATATTTAAGTTTCATTTTTCATCTAAGCTGTGTAATCTGTTTACAAGCAGGATAATCTTCCTCTGTAATTGGTAATATCTTCCTCTTATCCCGATTAACCTTATAACCAGACATTTCTCCATATTGTACCAAACAGGTTTGCAGATGTCATAACGATTACTGAGGATTTGTTAAATATATTGGTACAAAGGAACCTTATATTCTCTTCATTTATTTTAATCCCACTAATTTTATCATTTTGTCTTATAGCTTGGGCTAGCGGTTCTATCACCAATGGTGACAAAGGACAACCTTGCCAAGTGGAGCGTGTTAAATTAAAGGTATCTGAAATTTGTCCATTCGTCACCATCCTCACCAAGGGATTTTTATACAAGTCTTTAACCCAACCAGGTAAAAAAGGTCCAAACTTAAATCGTTCAAGTATTTAAATAAAAAGTACCTTTCAACTCGATCAAAGGCTTTTTCTGCATCTAATGCCACTATCATTGATTGATTCAAACAATGTCTTGACACATGAATCAACGTCAACAGTCTAACAATATTTTCAGAAGAAAATCTATTCTTAATAAAACCTGCTTGATCAACATGTATTAAACGTGATAAATACTTCACAAGTCTATTAGCCAATACCTTAGCTACTATCTTATAAACTACATTTAATAACGATATTGTTCGATATGAGGCAACTTTCAATGGGGCTCTTCCTTTTTTGCAATAACTAAGTCTAGCTCTAGAAAAGGATTCTGGAAATGCTTTTGCTCTTCTGTAGCTTGTTTAAGAACATCCATCAAAACAGGAGACAAGACTTCATAAAATTATTTATAAAACCCTCCTGTAAACCCATCTTCTCCAGGTGATATTCAATATCGCTTCTTCAATTTCTAAATCACTGAAAGGAACTTCCAATTCTGTCCTATCTTTATCATCCAAAACCGATAACTCCAAACTACCTAAAAAAAACTCAACACGTTCCTCATCCTGATTTACATCAAAAGGATATAAATTCTGGTAAAATGAGTGAAATTCATCATTCATTTCCTGAGGTTTAAAAGTAACTCTTATATTATTTCTTATCGCATTTATTGTCCTTGATGTCTGTTCAGTCTTTAATTGCCAAGCAAAACTTTATGCGCTCTTTCTCCTTACTCATAGTAATTCTATTTAGATCATTGTATTAATTTTTCATATTTATATGTTTGCATAATATTATAACAGTTTCAACTGAATCAAAAAAGTCTTTTTATCCACAGTCGAATTTCGTTGGAATTCCTTCTCTCAAATTGTTATTTCCTTCTCCAAATTTTGCCTCTCTGCCAAATGCTGCGTCTTAATTCTTGCAGAATAATTGATTATCAGACCTCTTAAATAAGCTTTTGAAGCATCCCACAAAACAAATTTACTTTCTACTGAATATGTATTAATTGGCAAATAAGATTGAATATGGTCTTTGATTTAACGTAGAAACTTTGGTTGCTTCAATAACATCCCATTAAACCTTCACCGATAAGGGGTCTCTACATTATGCAAACCAGAACATGTGCAGGTGCACAATTCTTTATCCAGATCCCTTTGGGGGGGGGGGGCACTGTGTTCTGAATTTCAGATTTTTTTGGATTTTGGAAAGCCAGATTTAAGCCCACCCAAATTATGCTGCTGTATCCACCCCCACTCCCTTCCAGTCATACTGATATTTTTGCTCCACTCCTCACCTGCCTGACTCGCGCTGCCATCTCTCTCCCACTTGCTGATGTTTGGAGCTTTCCGGATTTTAGATGTCTGGAAAAAGGATGGTGTACTTCTACTTAACAATGAGGAATGATTTGATAAAATCCTACTCATATACTCTGCATGTATAAATCTACCCTGTAATTGTGCTGATGTTAAGCAAAAGTCGATTCTCAAAAAAGGATCATGTCTGGGTGAATAAAAAGAAAAGTCTTTTTCTGTCAGAATTAACTTCCTCCACATTTCCACCAAATTCAAATCTTTAATTGAGTCTAACATCCATTTAGCCATTTTGGTTCTTTGTACAGTTTTTGGAAATTTATCCAACACACCATTAAATTCCACACCAACCAAAATATTTTCATTAGCTTGACCCAGATTCAAAAAATTTCAGAAATAATGTCTTCATTATTTTCATTGGGTGGATAAACATTCATCAAAGTCCATGCTTCATAAAAAATGTTATAATTCACCAACAGCTCTCTACCCAATGTGGCAGAGAATGATTCAACTGAAACGGTATCTTCTTAGAAACCAAAGTAGCAACTCACCTCTTGCTTTCGAATTAAATGAAGATGCAAAAACATGTCCTACCCAATCTCTCATCAATTTCATATGTTCTTTCTCAGACAAATGAGTTTCTTGCAAAAAGGCAACATCAACCTTCATTTTCTTTATATATGCCAATATTCCCTTCCTTTTCATCGGATTATTAAGTCATTTAACATTGAAGGTCACAAAATTGAAATGAGCCATAACTTAATTTCCTCTTGAGATTTCCACTTCACAGAACAATTAAATATTTTAAAAAACCCAAACCCCCCTTTCAAACAATAAGAAACCCCTGCAAAAAATGTAAAAATCTACAAGTACAAAAGTCGGACCCCCCTCTGTGGACCAGCTGCAGTTAATACCACAAGTGACAGATGGCTTTAGAAGTAGCAGAGTCAATCACCACCCCCCAACCGAACAATAAAACATACCAATGGTAACACCCACATTGAGCTTGAGCTTTATCTTCAACATCACTCACCAATTCTGATTCTAATTCTTTTCCCTGTTCCCTTCCCAAATTTAACCTCGGGCATTTTCCCCATCAATTCCTTCAAATCTGGGAAGGAATTTTCAAAAGATAATGCACCATAAGGACTCTCAAAACATTGAGACTGATCTGGCCCATAATTCACCTTAAATATCGTCGGACACTGAAAAGTAAACTTATACCCTTTCTTCCACAGCACTGCTTTGACCAGATTAAACTCTTTCCATCACTTAATAATCTCCTGACTTAAATCAGGATAAAATAAAACCCTATTGTCTTAAACCATCATTGGGCTTTGATCAAGGCAAGCTTTCTGAACTGCAAGCCGCAATATAATTTCTCTATCCTGATATCACAAACATCTTAAAAGAACTGCTCTTGACATTTGACCCAGAAAAGGTTTTCTCCTTCACACCCTATGAGCCCTATCTAAAAAGTCTCGACTCCCAACATCTCTGGAATCCATTTCCAGAAATAATTTTACAGGATCTGAACCATCAATATCTTCCGGCAGACCAACTATCTTAATATTAATTCGACAACTTTGATTTTCTAACGAATCAATGTTTTTTAACAAATCTCTCTTCTGGACATCCTAGCCTGTAAACAACTCCTCAATATGATCCATTCTCTCCGCATAATGGTCCCCACGGTCCTTACAGTCAATAAAAATGTCTTCGATCTTCTTAAATTGATCTTGTCCAGTGTCCACTGCTGTTAAACTCTTATTAATATCAACTAGAATAAATGTAATTTATTCACACATACCAGCCATTATTTCCTTTATACCAGCAAATTGATCATTTAAAGTTTCAAAATATTAGGTCATAGAAGACATCATCTTTTCATTTGGTTGGATCAGTTCTGTAGACATGAAGTTGACTTCCATCCCTGTTGCATGGGCCATAAAGACTGGGGAAGGTGTCTGTGGTTAAACAACAGCTTTCATTGGAGATGGAGATGTTCTTAAAGCCTAAGGCCTTCCTTCAGTAAGTCCAACTGCAGCAAATAGTCATTCTTGCTCTTCTTCTTCTTGAATTTCTGAGTTGTCCTCCTCCACCTCATACCTGGCTGCCCAACTGCGGATTTCTTGCATGTGAGAACATCCATCCATGCTGAGAAGCTCAGTAGCACCAGAGGAGCATCTTCAGATGGGCCGCTGCATACAGTCAGTCGCCTTCCCGCGAACTCGCGCTTACATTCGGGCACCCACCCCCCTGCTCTCCTTAGTCAAGCCAGGCTTGGGTCAGATTCCACGCTCACTCTCCTGGCCCACCCCCAGGCCAAAGATCTTGGCGATATCTTGCGTCTCTGGAGGCGCAGCGGATGCAGACGTTTCTTTCAGCTTCTCTTGGGTTCCACATTGAGGATTTGGATCTATCTCTAACTGCTCCTGAGGTTCCTTCTGGAAGGTCGGCCTTGCTTCTTCTGCACTTTTCACAGGTTGGAAACCTAGGTTTTTTTCTAAGTTGCTGGTAATGAAATGGTTGTGTATGAACTGACCAGTATAAGCATGGGCTGGCCCACCCTCCTGATGACATCCTCTCCGAGACTCCTCCCTGGACTCCTCCCCAGTGACCCAGGCCATAAAGGTCGAGCAACCTCTTCCATCCCTTCACTTACCTAGCTTGCACGCGGGCCTGCAGTCTTGTGTGTAATAAAGCCTATCGCTCCCCTTAGTCTTTGTCTTTTTGATTATTAGGGCAACTGTCAGTGCCCAACACTGCTGTTTTCCTTTCTTCATTTCCAGAATCCTACAGTAGTAAATTAATGTTCAAAACATTGATAAAGTCAAAAAATTCACTACAGTTCGAGTATTGAATAGTTCAGTCAGGGAGAGGTGTCTTCTCACGTCATTTTCCGATGCCATCTTTCCACGACCCCCCCCACCCCAACCTCCCCTCAGCTGACTCCTTGAACACCATCCAATCCATGAACTCTAGGCAGCCCTGCAGCTGTCTTCCATCACGTGACCACCTTTTGGTTGTCCTGATCTCGTAAGTGTTGTGAGCAATTTTAGGCCCCATTTCTAAGAGAGGATGTGATGGTGGTTTACAAGAATGACCCTGGGGATGCGAGGAATAATTTGATGGTTCTGGGCCTGTACTCGCCCAATGAGGCAGGACCTCATTGAAATCTGATGAATAGTGAAAGTGCTGGATGGAGAGAATTTTGCCAGTACTGGGAGAGTGAAGGACCAGTGGGCACAAACTCAGAATAAAAGGATGTCTGCTTAAAACGGAGATGGAGAATCATTATCATCTCGAGCAGTGATTTTCAAACTCCTCCTCCACACCCCCACCCCCTGGATCATATTCCACTGAATCCTTGTGCCAGAAGAGCTCTGTTAGTAAGGAATTACTTAAGGTGAAATGTGATTGGAAAGAAAAAGTTTGAAAACCACTGTTTTAATTGTACGTCATTGACTTATTCTGTGTGTGGTTTTATAACTCTTGAGGAAATGGACCAATGACAATTTTTCTCAAGCAAAATATTTCCTTCACAATTTGGTCCACTGCAGACTTTCTCAGCCTTTTTTCCCATTCATCTGCCACTTGAAGAAATCTCTTACTCATTTTTCGACACTCCAAGGAATAAAGTCCCAACATGTTCAAGCTTTCCCTGTAGCTCAACTCCTGAAGATCTGGCAGCTTCCTAGTAAATCTTCTCTGCACTCTTTCAATCTTACTAATACGCATCCTGTAGCTAGGTGACCAGAACTGCACACAATACTCTAATTTTTCCCTCACCAACATCTTTTACAACCTCACCATAACTTCCCAACTCCTAATTTCAATATGTTAATTAATGAAGGCCAAGATGACAAAAGCTGTCTTTACAACCCTGTCGTCCTGTGACACCACTTTCATGGAATTATGTAACTGTGTTTTATCTCTTGCCAATTTCTATCACTTCTTTGTTCAATTTCATAATGTTGACTTCTGGACTATTTTATTGTGCCCCTTGATCTAGAGAGTTCTGGCAGAGCAAAGCAATTTTGTTTTCTTTTGTCAGGTCAAATTTTGTCACATTGATCCAAAAACAAGTATTTTCACCATTCCTTCATTTCAGATTCTCTGCAGCTGTCGTATTGTACCTCACAGTGACAGCATCATGTTTGTCTTGTTTATCCTTTACCCCTCCATCCAGACAGATGTGTTGATCAGCGAGTCGAATCCACTCATCCAGCACCACTGCCAATTCTGCTGCTCGGGCTTTTCATCCCACTTATTCAGTTTGTTATTTCCCCTCTTCTTTTTTCTCAGCAAAGAGAATCAGGTTAATTTGATTTTCTTTCTGAATCCCAGTGAAAGGTTATCGATCTGAAGGTTTTAACTCCAATTATTTTTCCAGTAGATGACCCGCTGAGTATTTCCAGCATTGAGTTTTTATTTTACTGCCTTGGTATATTGCTGAGTGCTTTGAATGGGAGAAGAAATATGGGTTGGGTTAAGTAAAGATATCTAGATTATGGAGTAGATTTAGAAAAATAGACGTAAAAGTGGAGCGTTCATGGAAATAGTTAATTCATCTTTTCGAATTTTTGAGTCTCCTGCCGGAAAGCTTGGGATACTCACTGGGCTTAATTCAAACCTGCCGGCAGCAAACTCTTAATGAGGTCCCACTTGTCCTGTGGAGCCCAGCGCATATAACCATATGACTGTTTACAGCACGGAAACAGGTCATATTGGCCCTTCTATTCTGTGCCAGTTCACATGAACAACTCCACTAGTTTTCCCCTCCAACACTCTGGCCATATCCCTCCAACCCCCTCATATCCATCGACACATCCAACCTTCTCTTAAATGACAGAAAGGACTCTGCCGCAATGATCTCTTCTGGAAGATCATTCCATTCTGCCACCACTCTCTGAATGAAGAAACATCCTCTAACATTCCTCCTGAAGTTTTGCACCTTTACCTTGAACTCATGCCCTCTTGTTCCAACCACCCCTGCCCTGAGGGGAAAGAGTCTACTCATGTCTAGTCTATCTATTCCTTTCATAATTTTGAATACCTCTATCATAACCCCCTTCATCCATCTACGTTCCAATGAATAAAGTCACTGTCTCCTTAATCTTTCTCTGTACTCGAGATGTTGTAAGCCATGTAACATTTTTGTAAATCTTTTCTGCACCCTCTCCTCGTTATCTATTTCCTTCCTCTATTTGGAGACCAGAACTGAAAACAATTCTCCAAACCTGGCCTCACCAATGCCTTAAACAGTTGCAGCATCACTTTCCAGCTATACTCTAGTCTATGCTATGATTTCTGAAGGCCAGCAGACCATATCTCAGGTTAAGACCCACTGTCTTAACGTCCCTCATGTGCAAGATTTTGCCTCCCATCTGCACAATTTCTGTGCTTTCTCCAAGGTTGATCTTGTCATAAGATACCATCAGATCCCATCCATAAGGAAGACATTCCTAAAACGGTGATTATTACCCCTTCTGGGCTTTTTAAATGTCTTAGGATGCCACTTGAGTTGAAGAATGGTGTTCAAACCTGCCAGCGGGTTATAGACACTTTGGACAGAGATTTAGAGTTCCCTTACATCTACTTGGATAACATCTGGTAAAAACAATGGCATCACGAATATGGTGTCCAGACCGACTATATATCATATTCAGGGTGACATTGATATTTCTGAATTAGCCAGTATCCAGGCAATGGACCCCGATGTTCAGGCATACAGTACGGCCATTACTAACCTGGACATACAGCAGAGGGCAGCACAACTGGGTGGCCAACCTAACTTTGTGCCATGTCTTTGGGCTACATTAGACCAATGTTTCCTGCATCTTGGAGGAAACACCTTATTGACCAGATACACAGCTTATCTCATCAGTCCATCAGAACATTTGTCAAGTGCATGTTAAATAAATATGTATAGCATGGACTGAGAAAAGGTGTCGTGCAATGTGTTTGCACATGTACCTCCTGCCAGACTGCCAAAATTCAGTGCCACACTAAGGCACCTCTTCAACATTTCCCGATGGTATGCAGACAGTTGGAACACGTGCATGTAGACCTGCTTGGACCATTGCCAGAATCTCAAAACATGAGATACATTCTAACAGTTGTAGAACATTTCACGTGCTGGCCAGAGGCCGTCCCGTTGCCATCCAGTGACACTGAGACAATGGCCAGAGCATTCATCGTCAACTGGATGGCTAGATTTGGTTTTCCCACATTAATTCAATCCGCGGAACACAATTCACCCACGTTCCCACCAGCAAGTGAAGTCCACTTTAAGGCCCGACTCACTGGTCCCAATTAGGTTGATGAGTTGCCATGCATTCTTTTGGGAGTGCGCACAGCTCCAAAGTAAGATATGACTGCATTGTCCGCAGAGATGGTTTACGGTACGGTCCTTACAGTTTCATGGGACATTCATTTCACAACCAACTCTGATCTGAACGTCCTTCCACAGCTTCGACATGGTATCGTGATCAGCAAAGCTTTTCCTACCCACTGGCTTGGATCCCCTTAACAGAATGTACCCCACCACTCCTGGACACTGATTTTGTTTTTGTGCGCAGACAGGACCTAGGAGTGCTGTTACAACAACCGTATGAGGGTGTTTTCCAGGTGGTAAAGAAGAATGGGTTTGCGTATACTTTAGACATTGGAGGACATTCACAGCTGTTTAGTTGGTATAGACAAAACCTCTGCCCATTTGGATCCCGCTTCACCCTTTCATTGCCCCCAGCCGAGACGATGAGGGTGTCCACTTAAGGTGCATGCAACTGGTGTTTTACTTTCTGGCGACGGTTCTGGTGGGGGGTGGGGTGTGTATCAGCTATGTAGCGGGCCGAGAGAGCCAGGTTCTTTGGCGGGCACATGAAATCATAAGGCAGACAGCTGGGAACTCATGCATTTAATTGACCGCATGCACGTGGTCCTGCGTGTCGAGGAATGGCACGTTGATCTGTGATTTCCCCTGCCGGAAGGTGCAGGACACTCACAGGGCTTAATTTAAACCTGTGGTCCCGTGGATCTGCAGCAAACTCACAAATGATGTCCCACCTTGACCCATGGAGCCCGGCACACGGTGTAAATAGAAGAAGCCTGTAAAGACTGAATAAAGCAGTTTTGTGTTGACTAACCTGGTATGTGTGTGTGTGTGTGTGTGTGTGTGTGTGTGTGTGTGTGTGTGTGTGTGTGTGTGTGTGTGTGTGTGTGTGTGTGTGTGTGTGTGTGTGTGTGTGTGTGTGTGTGTGTGTGTGTTGCTTTAGTAGCTCTATCGAAGTAGACGCTACATATATAAATATTTGGGAGGATGATCACACTTACAGGATACTTTTCATCCATCTCACAGCCTGTGGGAAGATGCTATTGCCCAGCATGTAAGTCCTGATTTTGATGATGGACGTGGTTAAAGATGCTGTTCACCAGATCAAAATGGTCTTTGTACTATTCCTTGAGCCCAATTTGAACAACACTCCCAGTAAATGTCATCTACAGAAAAAGGGAGACCCCAGTGATCCTCACTACTCTGCATCATTGCTGTCTGATGCTATACAGCAACTAGACCATCCAAAGGTCGAGACTCAACTGCGCTACTGTAAAATCTCAGGATGAGAACCATTAGCCTTGACTTTCTCAGGCTCATTGGGAAGTGTAGGCCCTTCCTGACCAATAAGGAGGTGTGATCGTTCTGTGTATTAATACGTGTGCTGTATGGATGGGAATTTTATGTGATTGTATTGTCTATTCTTGCTCTTTAACAATCTTTAGTGGATAGAAGTAGTCATTGTACTTTAGGATGTACAATCATGTACAGATTGTCTTTAAATAGCCATTTGGCCCAGATGTCTATTCAGTCCAAGAATACTTTCCATCACAGGCAGATTTTAAGCAATAACACCATTCATACTTAAACAAACATTGTTTTTAATTTTCTTTTTAAAAAAAACAGGATCAAACTTTAACTTATCACTGTTAACAGCCTTCCATTACCCCCTTCTAATTCGAAGTGCAGGTGTATTTAATGTGCATAAAGTTCTTTGACACAACTCCAAGTTCACCGGTGTCTATCAAATCTTATACTGTGCATAGAATTCAACATTTATGAATTTGAATATGAATGATAAGCTCTGGTGCTTAAAAGTAAATGTTTACCCTCCAGGAAAGCTCTTGTTGGTTTCAGAGAGGGATTTCCTGCTCATTGGACACACATAAACTGATTCCCTCTGATCAACCACTTTGGTGTCTTTCCAAAGAACCTTGACCCATAAGGGTTTTCCAAATGATAACCTCTTCTGCAGGTCACCATTGATTTCCTTTTGTTTCCCTTATTTCAGGTGAAACATCATTTCTAGCCAGCCATTTCCTGTTTTTCAACAGGCTGAACTGAGAACTCACGACCCGTCTTAAAAACAAGATGCTGGCTTGCCATCTCTCTCTCTCTCTCTCACTCTCTCTTTTAGAAAAAGCCTATTTGGTCTCTCTTCTCTGCTTGCAAAACCACATGACCTTCTTAGAATAGCAAACTGGTATCAGCCAGATGACTGCACTGGACTCAAACTTCTGAGTCCATTAATCTGTTGCTTTAAAACAATAATCCATTTACACCTGCTTTTGAAATTCTTTAGCAAAACAGTCTCCTTGTTTTGTCTTTGTAAAGACTCTCGGCGCCTGAATGACTCACTCTCAACAAAGCTCTTGTATTTTAAATAAGAGCTGTTTTGTGCAGTGTATGTGTTTGTTTGTGACCAAAACGACTCCTCCAATCCATCTCTTTCAAAAACATCTCTATATACAATGTGAAATACATAATCTGTCACAGGACAGATGCAGCAGAGGAGTTGTGATAAAATCAATGGTGTCCTTGCAAAAACAAAAAGTGGGAAGAGGTATAATCTGTTGAGTGGAGTTTGTAATATTTTGAAACTTGAACCTCTCTCTATTTCAGGAGACAATTTACTGTCATGTAATTAAAAAGTGTCATGTCACACAAAATTGCTTTTTTCTTGCTATAAGACAGACAGACTCACCTCTGGCAGAAATTGCCTGAAATGCCTCTTGCAGTCAGAGAAAGACTGAGTGCTCTCCCCTCCACCACCACCCCAAACCCTGGGCCAAGTCACTGAGGGTCTGTGGATTCTCTTTTAATGCTCACAGATGTATGCTCCAGTTTTGAACCTCTGACATAATTAGGAACCATTTAGCACTCACTCGTATCCCAGGTCTGATACCTGACACCCTTTTAGCCAGTTTTGACCCAGTCTCTAGCAATCCACAGCCTGGTGTGAGTTCCTTGACTGCTTTGTCCAGAAGCCCACAGCCTGCGTGGGTTCCTCTCCTCAAGTCACCAACAGCCTGCCACCTATGTGGGTCTTTCAGCTGCAGAACCCCCCACTGGTCTGCTTCCTTGGTCACTGACCCGTGGATTGAATCCTCTGCTTCTGAGATGTTGGTGGGTGTGGTCTTTCTGTTTTCTGGTGCCCTGCACTAGTCGTCCGCTTCCCCAGATTTCACGGTGGCGAAGAAATCTAACAAATCTAAATTTAAAAAAATTAACTAAGAGGAGAATCTCACATGTCTAGAGGGATGGAAAGGGCATTATTACAAATTGAAGCCTGATATTTGAATATTCAGGTGCCAAATTTGCAAAGGCATAGAGTATATATTTCTCAAGCGAAATGTAATTTTTTCCAAAGGAATACAACTTTGAATTTTTGCATGTCATCTTGGCATCCATAAAAATATATGGGATTTCCAAGTAAGTTCAATACATGTCCTCATCACCGCTAACGTTAATTTAACAAATTTAAATTGATATATTAATAGATTTAATTTGGTCCTTGTTCCTTCCATATTTCTTAATAAAAATAAGGTCAGATTCTGTGGAAAAACATCTCCTATAACTTGTTCAATAAATATTGTAATTCTCCCCAAAAAGATCTTGCATTAGGACAAAGATAAGTTGAATGCAAGAAAGTTGCGATATCTTCACCACACCTAAAACATTGATGTGATAATTCTGATTTTATTCTATTCAATTTCACTGGTGTAAGAAGTAACTGTAGAAGAAAAACTAGTTGTGAATTCCTTCCTCACTGCTGCAGTGTGGAACTTTGGTCAATAGATCCAAAATGCTGCATTGAAGTGAATTAATACAACTCCCCTGGTTCACGTGATCAAGAGAGCAAAAATAAATTATGAAAGTAAGCTTGCGGCAAATATAAAAACCGACTGCAAAAGCTTTTATAAATATGTCAAGAGGAAAAGGTTGGTGAAATCCAGAGTAGGTCCCTTGCAGTCAGAATCAGGGGAATATATAATTGGGATTAAGGAAATGGCAGACCAATTAAATTCTTACTTTCATTCTGTTTTCACAAGAGAGGATACAAATACCCTCCCAAGGATGTTGGGAAACATAGAGACTAATGCAAGGGAGGAACTGAAAGAAATCAGTATCTCTAAGGACATGGTCTTGGGGAAATTGATGGGATTGAAGGCAGAAAAATCCCAAGGACCAGATAATCTACATCGTAGGGTACTCAAGGAAGTGGCCATTCAGATAGCAGATGCTTTAAGAATTATTTTCCAGAACTCGATAGACTCAGGATCAGTACCCATGGATTGGAGGGTAGCTAATGTTACCCCACTATTTAAAAAGGGGGGTAGAGAAAAAGCAGGGAATTATAGGCCGGTGAGCCTTACATCAGTAGTGGGCAAAATGATGGAATCCATTATTAAGGATGTAAAAGCGGAGCATATGACTAGCAGAGAAGGGATCCGACAGAGTCAACATGGATTTACAAAAGGTAAATCGTGCTTGACAAATCTATTGGAATTCTTTAAGATGGTGACAGGTAAAATAGATGGGGGAGAGCCAGTGGATGTGGTGTACCTGGACTTCCAAAAGGCCTTCGATAAAGTCCTGCATAAACGACTGGCTTACGAAATCAAGGCTCATGGGATTGCGGGCAAAGTATTGATGTGGATTGTGAACTGGCTGGCAGGTAGAAGACAGAGAGTTGGGATAAATGGCTCATTTTCTGAGTGGCAGGCGGTGACCAGTGGGGTGCCACAGGGATCTGTACTGGGACCCCAGCTATTCACAATTTACATTAATGATCTGGATGAGGGGATTGGATGTAATATCTCCAAATTTGCAGATGACACTAAGCTGGGAGGGGTTGTGTGCACGGAAGTGGGAGTCAGGAAGCTCCAGTGTGATTTGGATAAATTGAGGGACTGGGCAGATACATGGCAAATGCACTACAATGTGGATAAATGTGAGGTTATCCATTTTGGTAATACAAACCGGAGGGCAGATTACTATTTGAATGGCAATAGATTAATAGATGGGGAAGTGCAGAGAGACCTAGGGGTACTTGTACACCAGTCTCTGAAGGTGAGCATGCAGGTACAGCAGGAGGATAAAAAGGCAAATGGTATGTGGCCTTCATCTCAAGAGGGTTTGTGTATAGGAACAAGGATACCTTACTGCAGCTGTACAGGGCCTTGGTGAGACCACACCTGGAGTATTGTGTGCAGTTTTGGTCACCTTATCTAAGGAAGGATGTTCTTGCAATGGAGGGAGTGCAGAGGCGATTCACCAGGCTGATACCTGGAATGGCAGGAATGACTTATGAGGAAAGATTGCGCAAATTGGGATTGTACTCGCTGGAGTTTAGAAGATTGAGGGGGGATCTCATAGAGACATATAAAATTCTGGCAGGACTGGACAGAATGGATGCAGATGGGATGTTTCCAAGGATGGGAAAATCCAGAACCCGGGGCCATGGTTTGAGGATAATAGGCAAACCATTTAGGACCGAGATGAGGAGGAATTTCTTTACCCAGAGGGTGGTGAATCTGTGGAATTCATTGCCACAGAGGGCAGTAGAGGCAGGTTCATAAAATATATTTAAGAGGGAATTAGATATATTTCTTCAGTATAAGGGTATTAAAGGTTACGGAGTGAAGGCGGGGACGGGGTATTGAACTTTAAGATCAGCCATGATCTCGTTGAATGGCGGAGCAGGCTCAAATGGTCGAATGACCTACTCCTGCTCCTATCTTCTATGTTTCTATGTTTCTATTGCCAAATCAGCTTCCTGAGGAGGTTTTCAAATCCAATAGCCTGAGTCACCTGACTCCAAGTGCAGCTTTCAGATAAAATCCTTGCTGACATCTGCCACATGACTGATGTAAAAACAATTATACTGAACTAATTTATGTCTTGCATTGAGATCCTGATATGGATCTCCCCATATTTGCCAATCAATTACAATATTCAGATCCATTTCCCACTTTTGTCTCAACTTATGAACTTCTCATTTAAAAGTTCCTACTTGTAATAAAGAGGACATCATCAAATAATTTTTTTTAACAATTCCTCTTTATAAGGAATTTCTATTTCAGTACAACATGGTTGGTCCCAACTTATCCTTCAAATATGCTCTTAGTATAAAACGCAAAGCTTACCAGATTCATGTAAAACAGCAATAATTACAGTAATACTAAAGCAAGGGAAAGGTCCACTCACACGAGCGTCATATAGACCAATATCTTTACTTAACACAGATTATAAGATAATAGCTAAATTATTAGCAAATAGATTAGCAGAGTATGTACCGAAAATGGTAAATCTAGACCAAACTGGATTTATCAAAAAAAGACGCACAACAGACAATATTTGTAAATTTATTAACTTAATTCATGAAGTAGAAGGGAATAAAGCACCAACAGTAGCAGTTGCTTTAGACACAGAGAAGGCCTTTGACAGAGTAGAATGGAATTATTTGTTCAAAGTATTGCAAAAATTCAGTTTACCGGAGAAGTATATTAATTGGATTAAAGCATTATATAAGGGACCATTAGCGAAAGTTACAGTAAATGGACATGTATCAAAGCAATTTAACTTAAGCAGGTCAACACGACAGGGATGCCCACTATCACCTTTATTGTTTGCGTTAGCTATAGAACCACTAGCAGAATTGATAAGAACAGAAAATAATATAAAAGGGATAAAAATAAAAGACAAGGAATATAAAATCAGTTTATTTGCAGATGATGTTATAGTATACTTAACAGAACCAGAACTATCAATAAAAGAATTATATAAGAAATTGAAGGAATATGGAGAAGTGTCGGGTTACAAGTTCAACGTAAATAAAAGTGAAGCAATGCCTATGAATGATGCGGATTTCTCAAAATTTAAGAAAGAATCACCATTTAGGTGGCAAATGCAAGCAATATACCTAGGTGTACAAATAAACAAAAATCTCGGCCAACTATATAAACTCAATTATTATCCACTAATGAAAAAATTACAGGATGATTTAGAGCATTGGAAAGATTTACCATTAACACTAATAGGAAGGATAAACTGTATTAAAATGAACATTTTTCCAAGGATATTATACCTATTTCAGGCATTGCCAATACAACTGACAGAGAAATTCTTCAAGGAGTTAAAGAAAATAATAAGGAAATTTTTATGGAAAGGGGGGAAACCGAGGATAGCACAAGATAAATTAATAGAATGGTATAAACAAGGAGGCTTACAACTGCCAAACTTTAAAAATTATTATAGAGCCGCACAATTAAGATACCTATCAGATTTTTATCAAACAAGGGAAAAGCCAGATTGGACTAGATTAGAATTAGATAAAATAGGGGAAAAGACATCTGAACACATATTATATAAATGGGATGAAAAATTGGTACAACATAGAAGTTCTCCAGTATTACATCATCTACTCAATATTTGGAAGAAGATTCATGTAGAAAGAAATAAAACAAATTATCAATTACCAAAACTAATATTGACGCAAAACAAGTTACTCCCTTTTACAATAGATAACCTTTCCTTTAGAGAATGGGAGAAAAAAGGGATGAAAAGAATAGAAAATTGTTTTTCAGGAAATAGATTATTATCCTTTGAACAAATGAAAGATAAATACAATATAACTCAAGATACAGCACTGGCATATTACCAATTGAGATCCTACTTGAAGGATAAATTAGGAAGCAGTTTGAATTTGCCAGAGGGAAGTAACTTTGAATATGTGATTACAGATACAATGATAATCAAAAGATTTATAACAAATATGTATATTAAACTGCAAGAAAAGGAGAATGAGGAAACAAATGGTAAAACTAAACAAAAATGGGAACAGGATTTAAATATAAAGATAAAGAAGGAAACATGGGAGAAGTTATGCTCTGGAACGATGAGAAATACAATAAATACGAGGTTACGTATGATACAATATAACTGGAAACACAGGCTACACATTACACCTCAAAAGTTAAATAAATGGGACCCAACAGTATCTCATAGATGTTTTCTATGTAAAAAAGAAATGGGAACAACAATTCATGCAATCTGGACATGTGAAAAAGTAGAAAAATTTTGGGAAGATCTAAATCAGATATTAAATAAAATAAAGAAAACAATATACCAAAGAATCCAGAGATCTTTCTCCTAAGTAACATAAAAAACAAAGAATTTGGAATTGATTTGGAGGATGCACAAAAAAGATTTGTTAAGATAGCTCTAGCCGTAGCAAAAAAATGTATTATGTCAACCTGGAAATTGGAAGATAATTTGAAAATACAACAATGGTATATAGAAATGAATAAATGTATTCCATTAGAAAAAAATAACATAGAGTTTAAGAAATAATATTGAAATATTCGAACAAATATGGGAGCCTTATATTAAACACAATAGCGAAAACCTACCGGGGACAATCACTACCTAAGTTAACGGAAGGAAAAGGAAATGAAAAGAATGGACTCAGTGGAATTTCTAGTGTATTTTTATTGAATGACAACATTGTCTGACTTGTTTAATGTATCCTAGATTTTATACCTTAAATGGACGGGAGAGGGTAGGTGGGGAGGGTGGGAGGGGAGGAGGGGGGGGGTGGAGAAAATGACATTGTATATGTGTGAAAAGCAAAATATGTGTATCATGGTTAATGTGATTTATGGTGTGAAAAATAAAAAATTATAAAAAATTTAAAAAAATGCTCTTAGTTGGAAATAGCAAAAAAGATTGCGATGAGTTATACGATATTTATTTCTCAGTTGCTCAAATGACATTAATTGACCCCTTTCATAACAATCTTCAACATTTATAATCCCCTTACGAAACCAGCTATCCAGTAATTGATGATCCTGAAGATACGAGGATACGAGGATTTTGAATCAAAGCCATTCTGGGTGATGTACATCCACTTACACCAATTTCATCATTTATTTTATTCCATATATTAATCAAATGTTTCAACAATTGTGCATTTTTATCACCAACCATTAATTTTGATTCCCACTTGTACATAAATTCTTCTGCTTTTCCCTCTCCTATTTTATTTGATTCTATTTTAACCCTTTCAAAAAAAGAAGCAAGAAATCTCATTTGAGCTACTCCATAACAATTTTTAAAAAGAGGAAGCTGCAGTCCTCTCAATGCAGAATTTGCATTGGGTTATTTGTAACATGGGATTCAATCGGAAATGGGTTCACGTGACATAAAACCATGATGCAGAATGTTTTCTAAGAATGGAATACAAGAGGAAGGTTCACTAGGTCTCCAGCAGGATATAGATCACAAGATATAGGAGCAGAAGTTGGCCCGTCGAGTCTGTTCCACCACTCTTCCACTCATCCCCACTGCCCAGCTCTCTCCCCATTACCCTTAATTCCTTGACGTATAAAATACCTGTCAATCTCTGCCTTAAATACACCCAATGACCTCACGTGGGTTTCACGACCCATTGACAAAATCAATTTTTCCACATTTGTTTTAAATTGACACCCTTTTATCCTGAAATTATGCTCTCCTGTCCTAGAATCCCCTACCATGGGAAACATCTTTGCCATATGTACTCTGTCCAAGCCTTCCAGCATTTGAAATGCCTCTGAGGTCCCCCTTATCCTTCTGTACTCCAACTAGTTCAGTCGAAGAGTCGACAATTGTTCCTCATACACTAACCCTTTCATTCCTGATATCATTCCAGTAAATCATCTCTGCCCTTCTCCAAGACCAGCACATCTTTTCTCAAATAAGGCACCCAAAACTCTAATTCTGATTGAATGGAAAGGGAATTCTCCAACGACACAAACACAACAGTTAAATGATATTATGTCTTGTTGATATTTACCACTCGGGAAGGTTCTTGTTGTGTTGCTCAGGGAAGCATTAGTGTTTTTGTGACTCAATGTACCAGCATCTGAAGTTTGTTATCTCTTCAGAAAAGCTTTATAGCTTTAGCATGGAGCAGAGCTGAACCAAGTCTTTGCAGGTATTTAAGGGAGTGTGTGGGCAGGGTTTGTTCTGGACCAACAATCTCACCAAATGACTCTGCTTGAAATCAAGATTCAAACCATTTTGAGGAATACAACAGGAATTGTTCAACAAGAGCCTGATGTTCCCTGAGGAGATTTCTTTCAATAGTGGAAGTGATTTTTTTTTTTTAAAAGCCCGTTAATATTCCTGATACAGATGTTTGTATTTAACTTTCAGGTTGCTATCTGTTGTTAACTTGGAGGCCTTTAATGGGGTGACTGGGTGGAGTCTTAGCTTTAACCAAGCAGTTCTCTTGCAATTTTCCAGCTGTTGGATGCGATTCAGTTGCTTGAAAGTTTAGCAAGTGGGATTTTGATGTGAAATTGCAACTCAGCGTCATTTTTGTGTTTGAAAATGCGAAGGTGAAAATTTTAACTTTAGTCTTCTCGGTTTTCTCAAGTTTACAGAGGAAATGTTGGGTGAAGCTGAGAAGACAGAGTTGGATGCCCATTTGGCGTATCGGCTGGGCAAAGCAGAAAGCACAAAATGAGGGGCTGAAAAAATAATGAAGCAGACTGAAGTGCCGTTGAACCAAACCCAGGTAAAGAATTTAATTTTGTGCAGCGTACTTAGGAGACCAAACGATTTAAGCTTTTAGTGGTGACCTATTTAAATGAACAAAATCTGATTAGAATAGAAGTTTATGGAATGTTTAAAGCACATCACCATTAAGCCTTCTTACTGCCCTGAACTCAGCGTCACATTATATCCCAACGTCTACTGTACTTTACCGTTAAAACGTCTCCCCACTCTGAACCTGGTGTCGCAGTATCTCACACAGTTAATTATACATGACTGTTAAACCGTTTTAATGTTCTGAAACCATTGTCAGTCTACCATACATCATCGATTAACATTTACACATCTGTGAATGGGTGTCACTGTATCTGACACAGTTTATCGTACATTACTGTTAAACCTTCTCCCCACTGTGAACCTGGTGTCACTGTATCTGACACAGTTTATCGTACATTAATGTTAAACCTTTTCACTGCTGTGAACCCAACGTCACAGTAACTGTCTCAGTCTACCGGACATCATCGTTGAACCTTATCCCCACTGTGCACCTGGTGTCACATTATCTACCTCAACATACCGTATATAACCATTAAACCTCCTCCCCACTGTGAACCTGGTGTCACTGTATCTGCCTCAGTCTACCATACATCACCGTTAAACATTATCCCCATTGTGCACCTGGTATCACATGATCTACATCAACATACCTTACATCACCATTAAACCTTATTCCCATGTGAAGCTGGTGTCACAGTATCTGCCTCAGTCTACAGTACATCACCGTTAAACCTGATCCCCACTTTACTCCTGGTGTCAAGTTATCTACCTCAACATACCCTACAACATACCTTCTCCCTCTGTGAACCTGGTGCCACAGTATCTGACACAGTTCATAGTATATCACTGTTAAACCTTCTCACAAATGTGAATCCTACTATAAAATAATGCTCCCCTTCTAAGTCTCGCTGTATTCGAATCCCACCTATTTTAAAAATTCCAAAAAAAAAGAGAAAAATCAATCCCTAAACAAGCTACTCAAGAGTAGTAGTCCCCTAAAAAATCTGGGTGTGGTGAAGTCCACAAGTGGCAGGTGACTAAAGGACTCAGTGTCACCCACCCCCAGTCAGACTTTCACAAAGTACTGAAACAAAAACATTCAACCCAGTGATTCCAGTCCCAATGATTGTTCCGGATCTTCAATATCGAGAAGACTTTGCGTCAATTCAACTTTTTTCCATTCTTTCCATATTTTCCAATCTTCCCATTTCCATTCCCATTGACCCTTCCCTTCGGTGACATAGGTGACGATCGCCCATTTCCTCGAACATCTGGCAATGAATTAGCAAATATTAAAGCATCTTGGTCATTTTCAAAAAACTGAGATTGAAAATTCCCATAAAAATCTTTCAATACTGCCGCATAACGAAAAGCAAATTTATATCCCTTATGCCACAATACTTCTTAGGCTGAATTAAATTCTCGGACTCTTCTGATCATTTCTTGACTCAGATCTGCATTAAAAAAAAACCTATTATTTTGAACCATCAGTGGAGCCTGATTTTGCCGTGTTTTCTGCACCACCAATCGGATTATCATCTCTCTGTCTTGATATTTAAAACAGCGAATCAAAACTGCTTGTGGTAATTGGCCTGGAAACGGTTTCTTCCTTAACACTCTGTTCGCTCGATCTAATTCCAGTCCATCCAGAACGAATTACCTGCCCTACACTTCTGGGATCCATTTCTTCAAAACCTTCACCTGATCCGAACCTTCCATATCTTCCGGAAGACCTACTATCTTAACATTATTTCTACTACTTTGGTTTTCTAATGAGTCAAACTTCTTCAATAATTCCTTCTTCTGAATCCCCCAATCTACAAAAGGATCTTCCACTATTTCCATTTTATCTCTATTGCGCTCCACTTGACTCTTGCATTCAAGAAAGCCTCCTCAATCTTTTTAAAATGATCTTGCACAGTATCCACTGATCGTGTCCATCTCGTAACATCACTCTTAACTACATTAATATCTTGCTTCATAAAAGTTATTTCTTCACACACAGTGTTCATTTTAGTTTTCATTTCCAGAAATCCTTGAGTCATCTGATGAGTCATCTGCATTAATATATTTGCCATATCTTCCATGAGCTGAGCAATCCCTTCCAGAATTGGAAACACAGAATCCAGTCCAGGATCCATCACCTCCATTTGAGGCTGACCTTCTTTTGCCGCAGTCCCCAGTTCTTCAAATTCTAATGAAGTTGAGCATCTTCTTCCTCCATAGCAATAGGTCCTCTTCCGGTGCTGCTGCAGGTCTGGACACCATTTCGATCCTCCACTATTCCAAAGTCTATAAACAGTATTTTTAATCACTTTTATAACTTTTAAAATCAAGCATTTAATAGTCTAACTGGGGAAGGGTGGAACCACACGTCTACCCTCTGTGCCATCTTGTCACAGTATCTAACACAGTTTATAGTAAATCACTGTTAAACCTTCACATTACTGTGAATGCTGTCTCTCAGCTTCTGCCTCACTCTATCATTCATCAACGTTAAACCTTCTCCCCCTGTTAACTTGGTGTTAAAGTATCAGCCTAAGTTTACCACACATCACCATTAAACCTTCTCCCCATTGGGAGACCGTTTTTACTGTATCTGCCACAGTTTATCGTACATCACTATTATATCTTCTCACTACTGTGAACTCGGTGTTACAGAGCCTGCCAGTCTACCGTACATCACCAGTAAACCGTCTCCTCAATGTGAGCCTGGTGTAACTGTATCTGCCACAGTTTAGTGTACATCATCATTAAAAATTCTCCCCAATATGAAGCTGGTGTCACTGTATTCGCCAAAGGTTATCGTTAGCTGTGGTAAACATTTTCCCCACTGTGAACCCGGTGTACAGTAACTGTCTCAGTTTCCCATACAACACCAATAAAGCATTTTTTCCCACTCTGAGCCCAGTATCAACCTATGTACGTAGTCTCCTGTACATCACCATTAACCTCCTCCCCACTGTGAACCAGGTTTCACAGTATCTGCCACAGTTTATTGTACATCATTTTAAATCCTTCTCACTACTGTAAACCTGGAGTCACAGAATCTGCCTTATTCTACCATACATCTCTGTTAAACCTTCTCAGTACTGTGAACACGGTGTCACAGTAATTGCCAAAGTCGACTGTACATCACCGTTAAACATTCTCCCCACGGTGACCCATTTTTCACTGTTTTTGCCACCATTTATCGTACATCACAGTTCAACCTTCTCCCCGCTGTAAACGTGGAGTCACAGTATATTCCACAGTTTATTGTACATCACTGATATACCTTCTCCTCGTTGTGAATGCGGTGTCACCATATCTGCGTCAGTCTGCCGTACATCACCATAAAATTCTCCCCAATGTGAACCTGGTGTCACTTTATCTGCCACAGTTAATATTACATCACCGTAAAAACTTCTTCCAACTGTGTACCTGGTATCACAGTATCAACCACAGCTTATCATGCATTACTGTTAAACCTTCTCACTACTGAAAACTTGGTGTCACAGTATCTGCCAAAGTCTACTGTATATCACCGTTAAATATTCTCCCAACTGTGAACCTGGTGTCACAGTTTATCGTACATTACTGTTAAACCCGCTGGATAAGCTCCAGATAGCGAAAGAGGAGTTCTCGCATCTGCAGGAACTGGGGATCATTCGTCGCTCTGACAGTCCTTGGGCCTCGCCGCTCCACCTGGTCCCAAAAGCCTCTGATGGCTGGCGCCCATGCAGAGATTATCGACGGCTTAATGACACGGCAGTACCTGACCGTTGCTCCATCCCTCACATTCAGGACTTTATGGCCAATCTACATGGTGTGAGAGTATTCTCCAAGGTCGATCCCATTGCACCCCGACGACATCCCTAAAACGGCCATCATCACCCCCTTCAGCTTGTTCGAATTTTTATGCATGCCTTTCAGGCTCAAGAACCCGCCCAGACCTTCCAGCACCTCATGGATACGGTGCGCAGGGATTTGAATTTCGTGTTCATTTATCTGGATGACATTCTTGTCGCCAGCAGAGACTGGGCACAACACAAGTCTCACCTGCACACCCTCTTCTCCCGACTGGCCGAATTCAGCCTAATGATCAGCCTGGCCAAATACCAGTTTTGTGCAGAAGAAAATTTGGATGGGATGAAACTAATCCAGAATCCATTGCACAAGATTGGAAAAATTAGATTGAGCGTCTTCATATACTTGGAAGTTTTGACGTCAACAGACTTTGGAGTGGCCACATTTGCTCAATTACACCATTTTTCTGATTTAAGTGAAGGTGGTTTTGATCCTGTCAGTTACTGAGTCCTGTGAAATAACCAAGTGCGAGTATATGGTGGATTTGTAATTGGAAAAGCCAGAGTGGCTCCATTAAAGTCAGTCACCAGACCTTGAATGGAATTGACTGCTGCTATTATGGCGAGCAAAATGGACGCTATGTTAAGAAGAGAATTACAGATGGAGTTAGCAGATCCTGTGTTTTGGACTGATAGATCATCAGTGCTTAAATATATTAATAATGAAATCATGAGGTTTCATCTCTTTGTGACTAACAGAGAGAATGAAAACCTGGACAACAACAAATGGCAGATTTACCACAGGACAGAGTTTCACCTGATGAATTCCCATTTACATCCGTGGAAGTTGATTATTTTGGTCCTTTGCAAGTAAAGTGAGGACGAAGTGTTGAAAAACGATATGGAGTTATTTTCACTTGTTTGACTATGAGAGCAATTCATATTGAAGTAGCGTCATTGCTTGATACAGACTCTTTTATTAATGTTCTTTGGCGTTTTATTCCTAGACGTGGTCAAGTAAAAGAATTATGTTCTGATAATGGATCTAACTTTAAAGGAGCTGAACGAGAATTATGAAAAGTTATTCAAAATTGGAATCAACATCAAATTCCTGATGCGTTACTTCAGAAAGAAGTTAATTGGATATTTAATCCACCCATAGTTATGGGTGTGGTACGGGTAAGGGTTAGTTGGTTGTGGAGAACATTTACAAAGGTCTGTACTGGGCAGTACTGGGCAGCAATGCTTAATGTTGTAATGGATGCGGAAGCTCTGGGAAGGGGTAAGGGAGGGACTGGCCAGGAAGTCTGCAGATGCTGGGGCCGAGGGCAATGCACAAACATGCTGGGGAAACTCATGGATAGTTTTGTGAGGAGCAGGTCCTGCATCACGAGTCAAATTGAGTATTTCGAGGAGATGTCAAAGGAAATAGATGAAGGTAAAGGTGTGTATGCGCTGCATGTTGGTTTTTAGTAAGGTGCTTGACGAGGTCGTCACGGTGGCCTCATTCAGAACGTCGGGAGGCATGGGATCCATGGAGCCTTGGCTGTGTGGATTCAGAATTGGCTTGTCTGCAGTAAACAGAGGGTAGTAGTAGATGGAACAATGACTAGTGGCTCTCCAAATGGATCTGCTCTGGGACCCCTGCTCTTTGTGATTTTTATGAATGATGATGGGAGTGGAAGGGTGGGTATGTCAGGGGATGACACAGAGGTAGAGATGTTGTAGACAGTGTAGAAGGTTGTCATAGGTCATCCAGTTTGCAGAGAAGTGACAGATGGAGTTGAATCCTGTAAATACAGATGTACTTAAACAAGCAACTGGTACAGGTTAATTTCCAGAGTCATTTTCAAGGGCACGAATAAAAGTTATTCCAAAGAAGGTTGGAGACCCATTAAAATTAGCTTCATATAGACCAATATCTTTATTGAATGCGGATTACAAGAACGTGAGGGCAGAGCACTTGGTTAATGGCAGGATTATGAACAGTGTGCAGGACTGAGATATATTTAGATCCTGCGCCATAAATTGCTCAAGGTTGCTGTGCAAATTGAGAGGGAGTTTAAGATGGTGTATTGTGTGCTGGCCTTCAGGAGTCAGGGGATTGAGTTCAAGAACTGAGAGGTAACGCTGCAGATGTACAAAATTCTAGTCAGACCACACTTGGAATATTGTGTGCATTCCTGGGGCGAGAATACCAGTGGACGTCTAAATAAGGTAAGATGAGGGAACTTTAGACAAGATGTGAGGGGGATATTTTATTCACACAGAATGTAGTGGGTGGCTGGAATACATTGCCAGGGGTAGTAGTGGAGGCTGGTGCAAAAAAGGCATGAAAAAGATTTTAATATAGGGACAGGAATAAAAGAAAAACAGAAGGTACTGGTGAGAGGGAGGGAAGAGTAATATTGTTGTGGGGTAGGTTCAGATGGGTCAGCTGAAGGGACTCGACTGATCCATCCATGATTTGTCCAGCATCTTGCTGCCATGTCGTGGTGAACCAGGGTGTTGCCTGATGGAGACACGGTACTCTGAGCTCTGCAGATATAGATTGTGGTTTTCTCCATAACACACTTCCTCAGGTAAAGCAAAGGAAGGGAAAGGCCCTAGTGTGCAGGGGTATGGAGGGGGGTGATGGGGGAGGAGTTGGGGCCCTCCAAAGTCATCATGATCAGGCCTTGGAGACGGCATCTCTATCACTCGTATTTCTCTTCCCAGGAGAAGGACCGATCTTAGAGACAAGACACGAGTCCAGAAGAACATTGCATCCCAGCTGAACAGAGAACAGACAACATCATGATGGCCTGAACCCCTCCCCTTCTCTCTCTGGCCGTGCCAACTCCATTCACCACTTCTTCCATATCCCTTCACCCACTTCCCCTCCCATTTCTCCCCTACCTCTCCTCCATTCCAATCCCCTCCCACTCACCTTCCCCTTCACCTACCCTCACACCTATGCCCTAAACTTAGCCCTCCTCCCTTCACCTCCCCTTCCCCTCTCCTTTCGCCCTTCCTTTCGCCTCCTACCCTTCCCCTCCTCCCCTTCCCCTCCTCTACCCTTCCTACCCCTAACTTAGGGGAAGGAGGGATAGGGGAAGGGGGTAGGAGAAAGGGGGGTAGTGAGAGGGTAGGGGTAGGTAATGGGGTAGTGGTAGGGGGTGCGGGTATGGGGTAGGGTTAGGGGAAGGGGGTAGGTGTAGAGGATAGGGGTAGGGTTTAGCTTCGGGTTGGGGAAGGTGGGTAGAATTAAGATAAGGGTCAGGGACGGGTAGAGGTACAGTTAGGTTTAGGGCTAGGATGTGGGCTCGGGTTAGGTCGAGGTTTAGGGTTTGGTTTAGAGTTCGGGGAAGTGGGCTTGTGTTAAGTTTAGGGGAAGGGGGTAGGAGTAGGAGGTAGAGGTGGGGTGTGAGTTGGGGTTAGGGGAAGGAGGGTAAGATTAGGGTTGGGTTTAGGGGACAGCGTAGGGATAGGGTTAGAGGACAGGGTGGAAATAAGAGTTAGGGTTGGGGACGTGGTGTAGTGTTTAAGGGTATCGGTAGTGTTAACGTTAAGTTTAGGGATTGTTAGGGGTTAGGGTTAGGTTGGGGAGGGGAGCGTGGGCGGCGATCGGGGCACAGGAAATGGGGAGGTGATGAGGGAGGGGAATG
Organism: Narcine bancroftii; assembly: GCF_036971445.1. NCBI lineage: Eukaryota > Metazoa > Chordata > Chondrichthyes > Torpediniformes > Narcinidae > Narcine > Narcine bancroftii. The sequence continues at coordinate 532,905 of NW_027211849.1, forward strand.
GGCAGGGAAATGAAGAGGGGTACGGTGTAGAGGAAATGGGAGGTGAATGTAGGAAGGCAACTCTTCCCCCACATTATCCCTGCCTCCTCTCCTCCTTCCAGAGGAAGCCGGACCTCATTCCGGCCAGAACCTCCCTGTAGTTTCAGAGCCTCCGTTTCAGGAAGTGCCTTTGATGCTTGCCGCTGGACAGACATCTTGTCTCTTGATTCATTCTATACCATTGATATTAAATTTAAAAATGGTTTGGTCTTTTAAAGCTTGAACTCAAAAGGCTGGTCCAGATAGACAACACAGAAACAGGCCCTTCGGCCCCACTGTCCTGCTGGCTGTGCTGTTGTAATCAGTCCATATTCCTCTCCACCTTTTCATTCTTAGCTCCCATCAAGCTCATGTTGCCTTGTCAATCTCACGGCCTGTGGGAAGAAGCTATTTCCCTCCCTGGCTTCTCTGCTTTTATTCCTCCATATTTCCTTCCTGATGGCAGGGGAACAAAGATGCTCTTTGCTGGATATCTGGGAGTCTATTAACAGAGCCCATCCCTGCAAAAAATTCAGGGGTCCCTTGCCTTGAGGTTCCACCCATGTTGCCTCTCCCTCAGCACTCTCTCGTCAGAACACAATTGCACCCTCCTTCCCCTCCTCTCCCAGGTCTCAGTAACCCCCTGACAATTCCAGTCAGCTGCCATGTCTACACCCTGCCCCACCTGCTATCGAATGCCCTGCATCCTCCTTCCCCATTGGTTTCCTCCTGTTATCAAGCATCAGGATGGACCCCACCCTGTTGAAACTACCCGTATTCTCACTGATCTCTCTGCGCCTCTGCCCTCCATCCAGGGGTCTTGGTTATCTTGTGGTGATGGTGGAGAACAAAGTACCAACTCAAGGAGATGGGGAGCTGTAAGGAGACCCCCAGTTCCAGGAGACAGGGAGAACCACAGAGATGCCCAAGTCTGTCAACCCGGTAGAACCCGGTCATCAGGTGCAAGGAGCTCTTGGTACTGCTGCACGTGAGGCAGGTGTGGCCCATCCCCACACCTCCACCCTGTCAATTCCCAAAACACATTTCCTATTCATGTGGGGGTCCAAAATGGATAGAGTCTGGAGGACAATGTACGTCGTCAATCAATGGGGGAATAACCCTAACCAGCATGGCTATTGTGTATGGCTGTGCTTGGAAACAAAGTGCAAGGGCACCAAAAGCCGCTATGTGCTGAGGTTCTACCTGGCTCAGGTGTTGCGAAAGATTGGTCTGGCCCTGATGCCACACAATGTCCTAGTCAGCAGGACTTTGCCCCATCACCTTCATGGGAATGGTTGCATAGACAAACACTATTGACCACAGGGCCATCAGGCAGTGGTCAGCATGGAATTCCAGCTGACACAGAGACTAGGACTTGATGAGATATTGCAGGGTGGTCCCCTGAGCAGAGCATCCAGAGACAGACATCCAGAACTGCTGGAAGACCAGAATCTCAGTGAAAGTTGCCCTTTGCTCTGCCTGAAACCCAGATAAGAGAAGCAAACACGAGAAGCCCAAAGCAAAGGGAGGAATGTTTAGGGGCAATATAAGGGGTACTTGGTTTTACACAGAGTTGTGGGTGCCAGGAATGCCTTGCCAGGAGTGGTGATGAAGGCTGAAATATTAGCGGCATTTAAGGGCTTCTTGGACACATGAATGAAGGAAACATAGAAGATAGGAGCAGGAGTACGTCATTCGACCCTTTGAGCCTGCTCCGCCATTCAACGAGATCATGGCTGATCTTAAAGTTCAGGACCCCATCCCCACCTTCTCTCCGTAACCTTTAATACCCTTATACTGAAGAAATATATCTAATTCCCTCTTAAACATATTTAATAAACCTGCCTCTACTGCCCTCTGTGGCAATGAATTCTACAGATTCACCACTCTCTGGGTAAAGAAATTCCTCCTCATCTCGGTCCTAAATGGTTTGCCTATTATCCTCAAACCCTGGCCCCGGGTTCTGGATTTTCCCATCCTTGGAAACATCCCATCTGCATCCATTCTGTCCAGTCCTGCCAGAATTTTATATGTCTCTATGAGATCCCCTCTCAATCTTCTAAACTCCAGCGAGTACAATCCCAATTTGCGCAATCTTTCCTCATAAGTCATTCCTGCCATTCCAGGTATCAGCCTGGTGAATTGCCTCTGCACTCCCTCCATTGCAAGAATGGAGGGTTATGAAGGAGGAAGGGTCTATTTTTTATTTTGCGTGGAATTGATTGGTCAGAACAACATCGAGGTTCGAAGGGCATAACTGTTCGACGTTAACCTCCTGGTCTTTTAGCACATGGAGATGTGGGTGAGGGAACGCTGCCCACCGGCCTATTCCAGGTTTCTGAGAGATGCACTGAGGCTTGGTGCAGCCAACACGAGGGCGCTGTCGGGAAGGACTCTAATCCTCCGGGTCTTGAGGGGCGGAGACTAAGGGGAACCCCTTCAACCACAGAGTGCAGGGAGTAACCACAAGGTGTCAAAGTGGTGGAATGATGTTAAACAGAGAACGTGTGCAGTGAAGGGAATATAGGCATGCAACACGAGGATGAGAAAAGACGTGGAACAGTTGTCCTCTTGGTCAATAATTTTAGAATAAAGTTAATTTTGGGGTGAAAAAGAGAAAAGCCCGAACTCAGTCAACTTTGTTTCATGAGATACATTCTCCAATCCAGGAAAGCTCCTCTGTACCCGTTCAAATTTAACCCGAGGAAACTGTGTTCATGGTGGAAACCTCTGCAAACACACAACCGGACCTATGCACAGAGAGACAAATGATACACGTGCAGTCCCTCCCAAAAAAGAAATAAATTCTGTTGAATCAATCGTAGAGTCATGGAGTCTTTGTCTGAGCCGGTCATCCATCATTCTCCATTCTCACTGCTCGCAGGAAGAATCTGTTTCTGGGCCTGGTGCTACTGGCTCCGATATTCCTCGACCTCTTTCCCGACGAGAAGAGCTGCCAAATGCTGTGGGCAGGTGGAAGGGATCCTCTACGACGTTGACAATGAACCCGGTTTATCCCATTGATATTTGGGGAGGGTGGGTTGGGGTGAGAGAGTCCCCATGATCCTATCTGCCACTCGTAGTCCAGCCGATCATTTTAAAAAATATATTTATAAACTTAAAATCACAACAAATTCACACAATTAATAATAATGCTCATCGAATGTGTGGCATCTATAAAAGAAAGAATAAAGAAACCACCCCCCACACCCATCCCCAATATCCTAACCCCTCCCCTTCTCTCCTCAACAGAAGTGACTGCTACAGTGGTGACCTCAGCAGGACCCAGCCCTTCAGTTGGACGTGAAGATCACGGTCCAGGCGGCTCTTCAGATGGTTTGGTTGAAGCTGTCAATGTTCTGGATCTCGCAGCTACACGTGGGGTTCAAACAGGCCAAGGACCAGTTCCACCTCCAAGAGATCACCGCTGATGACATCCATTACTCCTCCACGATGTTCTTGCTCATCAGGACATGGCAGCAAGGCTCATCGACTTCTGACATCAGCCTCCCAAGAAAGGCAAATAGGATGCCCTCAAGGAGCTCTTAACCCGCACCTTCAGGCCACGCCTTCATCCTCCACCTCATTCTGTTCCTGCTCTCACTGTTGCATGGCCCAGACAGTCATCCCAACATGACTCCCTTCATGCTATTTCTTTTCAGCTCTCACCAAACGCCCTGGACCCACTTTTCAGGAACTTCCCTCTTCCTCCCTATGTCATTGGTATCTCCATGTACCACAACCTCTGGCCCACTTTAGGATGTCTTGTACACCAGCAGCAACACCCCAGACACTGGCACCAGGGAGGCACCACCTGGAAAAGGTCCAGGGTCCTAGTCCAACAGTCCTTTTCCTGAGCATCCAGGCAGCAGAGAAATATCAATGGTTTCTCAAAGCAAAATCCTCATTGCGGGGCCCACCAACAAGTTGAGGCACAAAGTTTTGTGGGTCTTTTAGGTTACTGGTGCCAACATATTCCCCATCTCACCCTGCCCCTCCATCTACTGTACAATGTTGCCCAGAAAAAAAAACTCTCAGCTTCATTGATGACCTGAACAACAAATGGCTTCTTAAATGGCAAAACACGCTGTTCAACACCACTGCCACTGACCACAAGCACCCCCCAACCCCTCAAAACTGGAAGACCCTTTGAATGACTTGTCTCTGCAATGAAGACAATGGCCTCGTGGAGCCTCGAGCAAAAGAGGCAAGGTCGCCGAGTCCCACACAGCTTCTGGTTCAATTCCCTCCTGGAAGCTGCCTCCCGCCACTCCCCATCTGAGTGTCAGATGCTCGCCTGCTCACCACAGAGAACCAGATGGCAGCAGAGACAGTCACACTCCAGCCACACCTCCCCAACATGTGATGGGTTAAATCTGCGGATGCCACTCACAGCGGACCGAAGAAGTGGTACATGGCAGACCGCACAGCGGCCGGGCCCGAAGGGCTGAGCCACTTGCAAGAACAGATCATGTCCTGTCCGAAAGTGACAGCCTCCCACTTGAATGACCCCGAGAAGAGCTTGGCACCATGGCCTGGGGCAAACCGTTCAACACCCTCGATGCTGGACAGCAGGAAAAAGCTTGGTTTACTGACGGCTCCGGCTGGTGGATGTGCGAAAAACAACGGTGTAAAGTGGGAGCGCTCCAGCCCACCACAGATAAAGTACTGACACAAGAGGGTGAGGTGGAGGGGAGAGCCAACTGTCCAAGCTGGCAGCTGTGGCACTGATCCGAAAAGGGACAACCAGGCGGGCCCAGGAGCCTCTTTTCCGATCAGTGCAACAGGATTTCTGGGCTGTGCCAAACAGCACGTCAGTGTGGATGGGTCGGCGTCAGGAGACAGGGAGGCAGATCCATGGCTGCCTGCTCTGAGGACAACAGCACTGGCAGATCTTCTGAGAGGTGGAACAACAAAAGAATAGTCAGGGTCCACCACGTGGATGGACACACCTCCAGGAAAACCGCTGAAGCTGACGCGATGCCACTGTGGACTGAGCTGCTCAAATATGCTCTGCCACTTTTTTCCCCAAGCAGAGAGACCCCGGAGCCTTGGCAGCATTGGTGCATCATAAATGTGGGCATATGGGGGCACTATGATGGCCAGAGGATCTGGGGGTCTCATGATGTTGCAAGAACTGTGATGGCCAAATGCCCTATTTGTCAGCAATTAAAACCAAGGGCCACATTCGCTGGGGTTCGGGAGCTGACCAAGTCTGATAAATTGACCATATCAGGCCTCTCCCCTGCCAAAATAAAAAGTGATATGATCTCATGATGGTCAGCACATACTCGGATGTCCTGCCAGTGGGCCGACCAAGCACCATTTAAGCGTGCTCGATATGTGGAATACCCTATCGGGTAACGTCTGACCAGCAATGGGTGGTGATGCCAAGTATTTGGGGCCACCTGCATATCCCCTACCACCCACAGGCATCCAAAATCAATGAGTGAATGAATGACCTGTTCAAGGTATCGTACGTGACAAGTTGATTGTCAAGTTTTCTATCCATGAGTGGTTGCAAGTGTATCGATTAATCCGGCGAGTTTGTGTCTGTGTGTATCTTTTATTCCTCGTGCGACTTCACTACATGTGTCAATAAAAGACAACTGTGTTCAAATTCGCCACCCTTGGGACCCCTCGAATCAGTTTCACACACATAATAATTGGTGCAGTGAGCAGGGTCCTTCGAGTTCCGACTGAACACAGCTGCAGTGGAGATGCTTTGGAATCGGTGCAGGAAATCGAGTGCAGGCAGGGAGAACAAGATCTGTGCGTGGACTGACGAGAGTGCAGGGTTAGGAAGCTTGGCAAGCATGCTGGCGGATCACCGCAAACTGGTAGACTGGTCCAAGCTCCTGGATCCACATCTTGAGAAAATAGGTCACCACGTGTTGTCCCACTTCAAGAAATTGGGGTTCCCAAAATCTAAGGGGAATCAGAGGGTGCCTTTTGGCTGCCAGTGTTTCTCCTTAGAAACCAATGTGAGATCATAGAAAGGAAAGATTTGGAGAGGGCCCAGGAAAATAAGGAGATAAAGGTGGTCCAGCAGCGCTGCTGTGCACTGCAGGAGGCAGTACAGACTCCCCCAACCTGAGCCACTGATGTCGAGATGAGAGGGACAGAGGTAGCCAACAGGCATGCCGATCAAGGTCTGACTCCCCCCCCACACCCCAAGTGAGTGAGTTTGTACTGGCCATGGAGCGATTAGCTGAGGCCATGTGCCAGGATTCAGGCATTAAAGGTTTCAGAACAGGCCAGGAAGAGCATGAAATCAATTTATTTGCAGAAGTTGTTCTGATATATCTGACAGACCTGACACACTCATTGCCCAAGTTGTGCTCCACCTTGGAGGACTATGGGGAGATCTCTGGGTATAAGTTCTTTTGGGATATGTGCAAAATCATGTCACTTAGGAAGAGGGATTAGAGCCAATGTCAAGAAAATAGTCAACAAATGTGGCGGCAAAATGGCATCAAATATCTAGGAGTTAGAATAGATAACAACGAGTAATTTAGACCAGCTGAATTATTCTCCCCTTGCTTGGGGAAATTGAGGAGGATTTAAATGGTTGGATGTCCCTGCCCATTACACTAGTGGTGTGACAGAGAGGGGAGGTGTTACAGAGGGGGGAGATGATGACACAGAGGGGGTGATGATGTCACTGCATGGGGCAGCCATAGCTGAGTCGTGCCATGGCACAGCAACATGAGAAAGATGCCTCTCCTGGAAGGGGATTCTAGCCCGCGTGTCGGAGTAGGATGCTGTCTCATCCCAGGGACCCTCTGATCAACAGGGTTGAGTTTGGAAGCACCCTGCGCCCATGGGTGAGATAAAGAGCCTGTTACAGGCTCCCCTACAGGGACAGAGCCTCCTCTGGCACCATCCTTCACCCAGTGTGGGCGGAGAGAATGGAGGCTGCATTTAATCCCCTCTCCCCATCCTGAGTGCAGGGCACTTTATGAGGCAGCTGGAGGGGACTGGGGAGGGGAGAACAATGGCATGTGAGGGGATACAGGGATGGGGTCTGTAGGATTGGAGGGGAGAATGAAGGAACGGGGTTGCACCACAGGCTAATGTCAAGGGAGATTGGATCAGAGGTAGGGGACATAGGGTTGAGCTTGGGGGATGGGGTGCGAGGGGACGGAAAGCACTGGGGAAACCATGGGTGTGTTGTTGGGTGGGGGATGAGAGTGTGGTAGAGGAATCGGGGCAGGGGAGAGTGTGAGGTGTCTGAGGGAGAAGAGAAGTTGCGAGGGGGATGGAAGGCAGACCTTTCATCAGAAATGGGACAGAGCTCCCTCTCCACCTGGAATGGGATCTGTCCACTGAGAGACAGGACCGCTCCTCCACCCGCACCCCCACCCCCGTGGTTACAAGATCCCTTCAACCCCACACCCCCCCAACTGGGATAGGATTCTTTCCCCAGTGGACCTGGATCAAGGTGCTAGAAAGTGTTTCTGCTGCGGTGGTCCCAGCAGAGTTGAGCGGTGAAGAGTGGGGCTCTCTCCGCACCACCTGCTCCCTCAGGCGACGAGGTCTCGCTTGCATCATGGAAGATCACGGTGTTGCTAAGCTTCTGGGAATGTGGAGGGCTTCTGCTAAACCTGTGGTAGGGTTCAGAGTGGTTCATCTCCCCGGGACGTGCTGAAGGTCAAGGATGACCCGATCCTCTCATGGAGGGAGGGTTGTAGACAGAGTGATCGGCTGCGGAGCTGGCTTCAGTCTGAGGAGAGTGATCAAAGAGGGACCTGGGGTGGCAATATTTCTACTGAGAGGCTGAAACGAACCACCAGAGGATTAATTCTGACATTTAGGTGACCCTTGGAAGGGAGTTAGAGGGAGGGGTAGAGACTAACTTGGACAGCAAGGCTGGGTTGGGATAAATGACCTGTTGTGTACCCTCTGGGTGTGTAAATGCTGCTGCTTCTGCCCCAGAGGACATGGCAATAAGGTTACAACAGAGGTGGCCACACCGGGTCATGGACCCAATGTCCCCAAGGTGGTGTCCTGCACAGATGATAAAATCATCGACAATGGATCTTTTGGTGTGGTGTACCAGGCAAGGCTGGTGGACTCCGGAGAGCTGATTGCCATCAAGAAGATCTTGCAAGACAAGAGATTCAAGGTGAGGGGGAGGAGCAGTTGTGTGGAAATGGAAAACCCTGATATTTAACTTTAGGGCCTACAGCACGTTCACAGGCCCTTGCGACACATGAGCCCGTTTCACACAATTACACCCAATTGACAAACACCCCAAACACATTTTTGAAGGGTGGGTGGAAAGAGGAGCATCTGACAGAGACGAAAGCAGCCATGGGGTTTGGAAACAGAGAAAGTCACACAAACCCACAACAGCACCCCCCCTCCCCACACACAACCCCCCACCCCACACACACACACACACACACACACACACACACACACACACACACACATCAGAGATTTTCTGCAAATTAATTGTTTTGTAGAAGCTGGTAAAACAATCATAAAAACTGAAATGATACTTCATTGAACCCCCTGACGAGCCCCCACTCCAGCAACACGAAAAGTCCCTCCCACTGACTCTCGAAAAGTCCCCCACTTCGGCCTCCCTAGGAGTTCCCCACCTCTGACCTCTTGACGAATCTCCTCACCGCCTCCCCCCTCAACTTGGACAAGTCGCCCCTCAGGGCCCCGACCCATCGCCCAGCCTTGCTGATGTTCCTCTCTCGCCATAGAACCGCAAACTGCAGATCGTGCGAAAGTTGGATCACACCATCATCGTCCCTCTTCTCAACTTCTACTCCTCTGTAGTCAAGGTAAGATCCACCTGCACCCACCCCACCCCCACTCTGATGCATATCATTTGCTGCTTCCTTCCCCATTCCTTCAATCGATCTGTCTCGCTGCAGCCTCTCTGTTGCCTCCATCCTGCCCCTCTGACCAGTGCCGACTCCTTGACGCTGTCTGCCCTGCTCCTCACCCATTAACTCATGACCTCTTGCCATTTCAACTCCAGACAGCAGCAGCCAAGACCACAAGACAAGGTCGCCAAATTCGGCCACTCAGCCCCTCCAGTCTGTTTCCCTAATTCATTTCACGAATGTATTTTCCCCCATAACTCACTTCCCCAGAACCTTTTGGTGCGCTTCCAAATCAACGCCTGCTGTGAATCGTCCCAACAACTCAGCCTCCACATGTTCGACCCCAGCCAACACCCGGCTGCAAACATTTCTCATCTCAAAACGTCAATGGTTTTCTCTCCCGGTGAATCCTTGCCGCACGAGGGAGGGCGGTCAGAGCTGCACATTTTGTGCAGTCTCACCAGAAGCCGAATGATGGGGCAGCGGACGGGTCCACTACGGCCTGTTGACGCTCTGCTCGCTGAGCCCTTGGATTCATGCCATGTTGTGTTGAGCAGTGGGGGCATCAGGCCTACAGAGAGCAGGAGGGGCTGGCACTCCAGTTGGGAGAGGCACTGGGTGTTGGAGGGTAAATCCAGCTGACATGTTTGTATTGTGTCCAAGAGAAAGAGGAGGTTTATTTGAATCTGCGTCTGGACTATGTTCCCGAGACGGTTCACTGCATGGCCCAGCACTTCAACAAGGCCAAGCAGCCCATTCCCATGATCTACATCAAGGTGGTTGTGGGTCTGGGTGGTCAAGTTGTCCACTGGGGCAAGCTTGGATGGTGGGGTTGGAGGATATGAAGGAGTTTACTGGCTGAGTCTCGCTGGGGACTGGATATCGATGAAGGGTGCATGAGGGTCTCAATGGGTATTGGTGAGGAGAGAAAGGGTAGTGAGGGGAGAGGGGTGGAGAGGATGATGAGGATGGATGTTGATTGGCAGGGAGGGGCCCTTCACCCACCTCCCCTTACCCTCAGGATCCAGACCCGGCCAGTGTGGAGGCAGAGTGGGTCATGTTATATCGTTGTGTTGCCAGATGTTCATGTACCAGCTGTAGCAGAGCATGGCCTACTTCCATCCTCAGGGGGTTTTCCATTGAGACATCAAGCCCCAAAAGATGCTGGTAGATCCCAAGATGGCCTTCTTATTGCTCCTTTATTTCGGCAGGTAGATCCAACCGTGTCTTCCCGTTCACCACCTCAACGCGGTCCTGATCCCTCTCCCCAACACGGCCTTGTCCCCTCCCCACCAGCTCTCATCCCTCCCTCACCAGCTCTCTCTCCTCCTCCCTCTCCCAACTTGCCCCTTCCACAGCTTAATAACTTATTCTAAATAAGATTGTGGGGGGCTTAGATGGAATGAACAGCCAGAAACCTTTCCTAAAGTGTCAGGTGCAAATCTCAGAGAGCATCCGCTTCAGGTGAGGGGAGATTTTTTTTATGCAGAGAGTTGTGAGAACTTTGAATGCGTCATCGGAGAAAGTGGGAGTGGTTGGTAGAATAGGTACATATAAAAGTCTCTGAGACGAGCATGTGGATGTAAGGGAACAGAAGTTTTACATGATAGAGGAATTTGGGGATATGGCGAGAAGGCAGGGTAGGTCGAGTTAGGTCATAAATTAGATCAGCCATGATCGTATTGAATGGCGAAGCAGGCTCGATAGGCCATTTTTGTCCTACTCCTGTTCCCACTTCCTATGTTCCTATGGGTGTGGTACAGGTAAAGGTTGTGGAGAACATTTACAAAGGTCAGTTCAGCCTTTATGGGCCAAAGGGCCTGTACTGGGCAGCAATGCTTGATGTTCTAATGGATGCGGAAGCTCTGGGAAGGGGTAAGGGAGGGACTGGCCAGGAAGTCTGCAGATGCTGGGGCCGAGGGCAATGCCCAAACATGCTGGGCAAACTCATGGATAGTTTTGTGAGGAGCAGGTCCTGCTTCACGAGTCAAATTGAGTATTTCGAGGAGGTGTCAAAGGAAATAGAAGAAGGTCAAGGTCTGTATGTGCAGCACGAGGATTTTAGTAAGGTGCTTGACAAGGTCCCCACGGTGGCCTCATTCAGAATGTCCGGAGGCATGGGATCCATGGAGCCTTGGCTGTGTGGATTCAGAATTGGCTTGTCTGCAGAAAACAGAGGGGAGTAGTAGATGGAACAATGACGAGTGGCTCTCCAAATGGATCTGCTCTGGGACCCCTGCTCTTTGTGATTTTTTGTTATGATGATGGGAGTGGAAGGGTGGGTAAGTCAGGTGATGACACAGAGGTAGAGATGTTGTAGACAGTGAAGAAGGTTGTCATAGGTCATCCAGTTTGCAGAGAAGTGACAGATGGAGTTCAAATCTGTAAATCAGATGTACTTAAATAAGCAACTGGTCCAGGTTTATTTCCAGAGTAATTTTCAAGGGCACGAATAACAGTTATTCCAAAGAAGGTTTGAAACCCATTAAAAGTAGCTTCATATAGACCAATATCTTTATTGAATGCGGATTACAAGAATGTGTGGGCAGAGCACTTGGTTAATGGCAGGATTATGAACAGTGTGCAGGACAGAGAAATATTTAGATCCTGCTCTATAAATCACTCAAGGTTGCTGTGCAAATTGAGAGGGAGTTTAAGATGGTTTATTGTGTGCTGGCCTTCAGGAGTCAGGGGATTGAGTTCAAGAACCGAGAGGTTCGTTGCAGATGTATAAAATTCTAGTCAGACCACACTTGGAATATTGTGTGCATTCGTAGGGCAAGAATACCAGAGGATGTCTAAATAAGGTGAGCTGAGGGAACTTTAGGCAAGACGTGAGGGATACATTTTATTTACACAGAATGTAGTGGGTGGCTGGAATGCATTGCCGGGGTAGTAGCGGAGGCTCGTCCAAAAAAGGCACGAAAAGGTTTTAATATGGACAGCAATAAAAGAAAAATGGAGGGTACTGGTGTGAGTGAGGGGAGGGTAACATTGTTGTGGGGTAGGTTCAGATGGATCAGCTGAACGGTCTCGACTGATCCATCCATGATTGTCTAACATCTTGCTGCCATATCGTGGAGAACCCGGGTGTTGCCTGATGGACACACGTTGCTCTGAGCTCTGCAGAGAGAGATCGTGGTTTTCGCCAAAACACACTTCCTCAGGTAAAGCAGAGGAAGGGGAAAGGCTCCAGTGTTCAGGGGTAGGGGGGATGATGGGGGAAGAATTGGGACTCTCCAAAGTCATTGTGATCAGGCCTCAGAGACAGTATCTCTATCGCTTATATTTCTCTTCCCAGGAGAAGGAGCGATCTCAGAGACAAGACACGAGTCCAGAAGAACCTCGCATCCCAGCTGAACAGAGGGCAGACAACATCATGATGGCCTGAATCCCTCCCCTTCTTCTCCCTCTGGCCCTGCCAACCCCATTCCCTGCCTTTTCCATGTCCCTTCACCCATTTCTCCTCTAACCCTCCTCCATCCCAACCCCCTCCCGCTCACCTTCCCCTTCCCCTGCCCTCACACCTATGCCCTAATCCCAGCCCTCCACCCTTCACCTCCCCCTTCCCCTCTCCCCTTCCCTTCCCCTTACCCCCTCCCCTTCCCCTCCCCCTTCCCCTCCCCTAACCCTCCCCCTTCCCCTCCCCTTCTCCTCCTCCCCTTCCCCTCCCCCTTCCCTTTCCCCTTCCTACCCCTAACCTAGGGGAAGGAGGGGGAGGGGAAGGGGGTAGGAGAAAGGGGGTAGTGGAAGGGGGTAAGGGTAGGGATTGTGGTAAGGGGTAGGGTAGGGGGTAGTGGTAGGGGGTGCGGGTAAGGGAAAGGGGTAGGAGGTAGGGTTAGGGGAAGTGGGTAGGTTGTAAGGGATAGGGTAGGGGTAGTGGAAGGGGGTGCGGGTATGAGGAAGGTGTAGGAGGTAGGCTTAGGGGAAGGGGGTAGGTTGTAAGGGATAGGGTAGGGGATAGTTGTAAGGGGTGTTGGTATGGGGAAGGGGTAGGAGGTAGGGTTAGAGGAAGGGGGTAGTTGTAGGGGGTGTGGGTATGGGGAAGGGGTAGGAGGTAGGGTTAGGGGAAGGGGGTAGGTTGTAAGGGATAGGAGTAGGGTTTAGTTTAGGGTTGGCGAAGTTTGGTATAGTTAGGGTTAGGGTTAGGAGCATTGTAGAGGTAGCATTAGGGTTAGTGTTCGGAGACATGGGGTAGGGCTATATCTTGGTTTATTGTTAGGTTTATAGTTCGGGGAAGTGGGCTTGTGTTAGGTATAGGGGAAGGGGGTAGGAGCAGGGGGTAGAGGAGGAGTGAGGTTTGGGATTAGGGTATGGTGGGTAGCATTAAGGTTGGGGTTAGGGGGCGGCATAGGCGTAGGGATAAAGTTAGGGTTAGTGGACAGGGTGGGGGTAGAGTTAGGGGACGTGGAGTGGTGGTAGGGGGTATCGGTAGTGTTAAGGTTAGGTTTAGGATTTTGTTAGGGGTTAGGGTGAGGAGTAGGAGGAAGGGAAGGGGGAGGGGAATGGGGGAGGCGAGCGGGGGACGGGAACTGGGGAAGGGAAGGGGAGGGTATGTGGGAGGGGAACGGGCAGTGGAAAGGGGAGGGGAACGGGGTAGAGGAAAGGGGAGGTGAACGGTGGACGGCATCCCTAGCCCCTCCCCTCCCCTTCCCTTCCCCCGCAATTCCCCTGCCTCTCCTCTCCTCCTTCCAGAAGAAGCTGGGCCTCTTTCCGTCCAGAACCTCCCTGTGGTTTCAGAGCCTCCGTTTCAGGAAGTGCTTTCGACGCTTGCTGCTGGACAGACATCTTGTCTCTTGATTCATTCTGTACCGTTAATATTAAAATTAAAAATGATTGGGTTTTTTGAAGCTTGAACTCAAACGGCTGGTCCAGATAGACAAAACAGAAACAGGCCCTTCAGCCCCTCTCTCCTGCTAGCTGAGCTGTTGTAATCAGTCCATATTCCTCTAACCCTTTTCATTCTTAGCTCCCATCCAGCTCATGTTGCCTTGTCAATCGCACGGCCTGTGGGAAGAAGCTATTTCCCTCCCTGGCTGCTCTGCTTTTATTCCTCCATATCTCCTTCCTGATGGCAGGGGGACAAAGATGCTCTGTGCTGGATAACTATGAGTCTATTTACAGAGCCCATCCCAGCAAACAATCAGGGGACCGTTGCCTTGAGGTGGCACCCATGTTGCCTCTCCCTCAGCACTCTCAGAACACAACTGCACCCTCCTTCCCCTCCTTTCCCAGGTCTCAGTAACCCGCTGACAATTCCAGTCAACTGCCATGTCTATACCCTGCCCCACCTAAACCGATGGATCGAATAGCGCCTTCTCCCCTCAAGAGTTCGAGGAATCCACTCTCTTGCAATGTCCTGCTATCGAATGCCCTGCATCCTCCTTCCCACTTGGTTCCTCCTGTTATCAGGCGCCTGGATGGACCCCACCCTGTTGAAACTACCCGTGTTCTCACTGATCTCTCTGCGCCTCTGCCCTCCATCCAGGGGTCTTGGATTTCTTGTGGGGGTGGTGGAGAACAAAGCACCAACTTAAGGAGATGGGGAGCAGTACAAAGACCCCCAGGTCCAGGAGACAGGGAGAACCACAGAGATGCCCATCTCTGTCATTCGGGTAAAACGTGATTATCAGGTGCAATGTGCAAGGAACTTTCGGTCCTGCTGCACGTGGACCAGGTTTGGCCCATCCCCACACCACCACCCTGTCAATTCCCAAAACAAATTTCCTATTCATGTGGGGGTCCAAAATGGATAGAGTCTGGAGAAGGACCGTGTACATCGTCAATCAATGGGGACAAGGGTGTAACCAGCATGGCCATAACTGTGTGTGGCTGTGCTTGCAACCAAAGTGCAAGGGCACCAAATGCTGCTATGTGCTGAGGTTCTACCTGGCTCAGGTGTTGAGAAAGATTGGCCTGGCCCTGGTGCTGCACAATGTTCCAGTCAGCAGGACTTTGCCCCTTTACCTTCCTGGGAACGGTTTCATAGACAAACACTTTTGACCACAAGGCTGTCAGGCAGTGGTCAGCAGCAAAATGCTGACACAGAGACTCTAGGACTAGATGGGATACTGCGGGGTGGTCCACGGAGCAGAGCATCCAGAGACAGACATCCAGAACTGCTGGAAGACCAGAAACTCGGTGAAAGATGCCCTTCAGTTTGTCTGAAACCCAGATGGGAGTAGCAAACACTAGAAGACATCTGTCTAAAGCAAAGGGAGGAAGATTTAGGGGAGATATCAGGGGTATTTTCTTTTATCCAGAGTTGTGGGTGTCAAGAATGCATTGCCAGGAGTAGTGATGAAGCCCAAAACATTAGGGGCATTTTAGGGGTCCGACGCCTCGTCGGAGGTACTGTCCCTCCTTCAGTTACTGCTGAGGTTTCCCTGGGGTCGACCCCTCTCTTCCCGGCACTTCGTCGGAGGTGCTGTCCCTCCTTCGGTTACCGCCGAGGTTTCCCTGGGGTCTATCCTAGAGTCCCACGACAGGGTCCTCACGCCACGACAAAAGCTCTATACCTGATCTATTACGTTAGGTTTTTTTATCCTAACAGGTATATCCCGTTACACCTGTTACCCAATCCCCACACCACAATCGTAAGTCGTCACTTACCGGTGTCTTCTCGGGGATTGAACCGTCACCCTTCTCCTCTCCGTCTTGTCGTGTCACCTTGTCCGGATACCACTCGCTCAAGCCGCCCGAAGCAACGAGCAAGGGACTAGGAGCCGCTGAACTCAGCGGGGTGCACCACCTCCGATGTCCCTCTTCTCGCCTCCCCTCACGGCTGGAGTGTAGATCCCGGACGAGCCCCCATTTGTCAGAAATAAAACTTCTCACACATGAGTCTCTTTAAAACTGATGACACGACAAGCTTTATTTACAAGTCTGCAGAGTTGGACTCAACTGGCTTCTCACCAGTTAAGCCCCGATACATACAGTGCATTGATTTTTATACCCTTGTTGTTTGCCCTTCCCCTACTTATTAATACTGTTTTAACTGGTTAGTATTGCAAAAGCATTCTAAGTACAACTGCATTTTTAATTATCACGTTCGTTACGTACGCTGCGAACTCTACATACACTAAATTCTGTTTCTCACCCTTCTTATCAATCTTTTGTCTCCTGCATGTCTCTCACTATGACCATGGAAAGATATGTTTAAAAAAACATATCCAGCTGAACCTTTTGTCCTTGGTTGCTAGTAAGCTCCCTGTCCATTCTGGCTTCCCTTTTTATGATTAATCATCACATTTTAACTTAAGCTATTTTAACCTAAATTCTCTATATATAACATTAGTTACATTGAGGGTCTGAGACCAAGGAGGATATTCTCCAACAGCAGAGGGTGGCAGTAACCACAAGATGTCAAAGTGGTGGCAATGAAGCTAAACAGAGACCGTCTAATGTGACTGTGCGCCTGGCTGCGGGAATTTGGACTTACTATATAAACCTTGCTAAGTGCTAGTTCAGGTTGGAAACGTTCGACTTCCTTGGGGGTCAAATCAACAGGCACAGAACTAAACCCTGCTTGAAAAGGTAGAGTTTGTTAAGTGCTTCCTCAAACCCCACATAATGAAGGGGCTGCAAGAATTCACTGGTACGATTAATTTTTATCACCGATTCATACCGGTAGTGGCCGACATCATTTTTTTGTTTTTAAACTTTATTTAAGATTTTATAACATGAATAACATATAGAATTACATTTAAAAAAATAAGAACAAAATAATAAAATTATAATACAGTATCAGTAATCTAAATAAACTATACCCTCCCCAATAATTATTACACATTATTAACCCAACTCAAATAAGTCCAACCCCCCCTTCCCCCCAAAATAAAGAGTGAAGAATTAATAAAGTTAATAATATATGTGAGAAAAAAACCCACTTACAAAAAAAAACAAAAACATAACCGATTAAAATACTAACAAAATGAAAAGTAATTAATACTAAGATATCAGACTTAAAAAACATATTTAAATCAAACTTAAATGCATATATTTAACAGAGTTAAGATGAAACATATAATTAACTCAAACTTAATATAAAAAATTAGTAAAATTAGTAACATTGTCTATCAAAAATTCTTAAACAATAATCAATTCTTTAAAAAAAATTGTAGCATGAGAAAAAAAAAGATGAAAAAAAAAACTTTCTCAATAGAGATAAACCTTCACCAAATATCAACTAACTTCACATCTATCATCATATTAGTCACATAAACTGCCATCTTAAAACAAAATTCCAACCTCATTAAACATTGTACAATTCAAATTTGGTACTCTTCCACCATTTTTCCCTTTTAACCTTGAATAATTACCCAATAAAAGCTCCAATACCACATTTAAATATCCCCAATCATTATGTTAAAATTCAGATATCCAAATAATAAAAATACATCTACAACGAAATCTATATCTTCAACAAATAGAGCATAAGCCACAAACAAAATTCAAGCCTCATTTTATAACTTTCACCATTATTCCCTTCGTTCTATAACTAAAATAGCAAAATAATATACACCAGAATTACCACTCCTTTCACCTTAAAGTTAAAGAAAATATATTTAAAAAAACTTATCCATCCCATTCACATTTAAATTTCAAATATTCCTTATCTACTGAATAAACTTTACAAAAAAAACCACATGAATTTTTAGTTTTTTAAACAATCAAATACTTTCTTATGCTTTTTTTTATAAACACAAAAGAAAACCCTTAACTCTTTAATCTAATAATACAAAAAAGGAAAAAAAAACAGGTAGGAGGTTAAAAATACCCCCTCCCGTCTAAACCACGCAATGCGGTAACTCCCAAAAAAAATGGGTGTGAGATAACTCACACGTAGCAGATGACTTTCAGGAAATAGTGCCCATCCAGTTCTCTCCCCCAACTCTCACTTCATCTTAAACTAACATCATCATTATTTAATATTCCTTTTTTAAAAAAAAACATTATAAAAAAAAGGACAACTCTTCTTTTAATCAGCTCCAACTGCCGAGTCACCATTACAACCATTCCTTCTTGGAGCATGGCTCTTTTCTTCCATCTCTTGTCTACTTAGAGTTCGCGGCGGACTACGTCTCCATTGAAACCGAGTAATTGGCAGCTCTTGAGCAAATGCTATAGCTTCCTTTGGAGAATCAAAGAACTTTGGTTGGCAACCATCTTGAAAAACCTTCAAAACAGCTGGATATCTAAAGGTTGCCTTATAACCTTTCTTCCACAACAACTCTTTAGCAGAATTGAATTCCCGTCATTGGAACATAACCTCTTGACTCAAATCCGCATAGAAGAAAGCTCGATTATTTTGAATCAAGGGTGAGTTTCTCTGTTGTGCATTTCTAATAGCCACTCGTAAAATTATCTCTCTGTTGTAATAATTCAAGCAACGAACCAAAACAGGTCTTGGACTTTGACCTGAAATAGGTCTTCTACGCAAGGCTCTGTGAGCACGTTCCAGTATTATACCTTCCGGGAAATGTTCTTGACCCAGCACCTGCGGAATCCATTCAGTAAAAAATTTTCTTGGGTCTGGTCCCTCCATACCTTCCGGCAAACCAATAATCTTTATATTGTTCCGTCTGGATTGGTTTTCCAAATAATCAATCTTTTTCACCAAATCTTTATTTTGAGTTTGTAAGTCTTTGACCATTTTGGTCACATCTGAAACATGATCTCGTATTTCGTCTATATCTTCTTCACACGAATTAAAATTATCTCTCATTTCAAGCTTAAAAGCTCCAAACTCAGCCATCTGTTGAGAATGTATTTTCACCACAAAGTATTAAACCTAGTACCAAGTTCAGTCATAATCTTGGATAATCCCTGCATTGTATAAGATAATTTACATTCAAGATTCACAAGAATCTTTTCAATTGGAAGAGATTCTGGCTCAACAGATTCCTGCTTCTTCTGAATAACCAAAGGGTCTTCTGTTGCTTCCTTCATTCTGGTTGCCTTCCTTGTAGTATAGCTGCGTGTGGAACCCCCAGCCACAGCCTCTCCAGCAATGACTGGAGGACGCTGGCCAGGGTTTTCCCCAGTCCATCAAGTTGTATAGGTTCTTTTATCTCAAAAGGTGCAGTTTGCAGTGCCACCGCTACAGTTGACAAATGCCTTTCCCCAGCCGGTACTTCAACTGATGTTACTACAAGTGGTTCATTCATAACATTGCCATCAGATGCTACTGCACATGTGCGAACCTGAGTAACTCTTTGTTCTAAAGGCTGTTTGGCGCCCTCTTTAGAGGGCTCTACCGATGTAACATTGATCTCTACATCCGAAAGCTGTACCTTTCTCCTGGGATCCATTTCAGGCTGAGTCTCGATGTCTTTCCTGTAGGTAGGCTCCAAAACTTGAACTTTTGGAAAATGTAGTTTTTTGATAATCTGTTGTCTTTTTTTTTGCTCTTTTCCACCAATTGTACCATCATAAGTTAATTTAACAGCACTGAAGTTATCAATACTTTTAAAGAATTTTAACGGGCATTTCTAGACAAAACATTAAGATAGAGTCAGGAGAGAACTGGAAGGCACGTCTGATCCTTACGCCATCTTGCCACGCAACCCGTGGCCCACATCATGCGGAGAAAGGTAAAGACATTACCTGGGACAATGAGGATTTGGAGGCGTTCCAGAAGGCCAAGGACGCACTGGCCAACACAACCCTTGTGGTACACGCCAGGCCAGAGACACCCACCACTCTCACAGTAGATGCTTCCAGCACAGCAGTAGGGGGTGCACTGGAGCAATTCATCGAAGGGGAATGGCAGCCCCTGTCCTTCTTTAGCAGACACCTCTGGCCACCTGAACTCAAATACAGCGTCTTTGACTGAGAGCAATTGGTGCTGTACCTGGCAGTCAGGCACTTAAGGTATTTTTGGAAGGTAGACAATTCAGTGTCTTCATGGACCAGAAGCCATTAACTTTTGCCTTCCATAAAGTGTTGGACCTGTGATCGGCCAAGCAGCAGCGACTCCTCTCCTATGAGTCTGAGTTCACTACAGACATTCAACACATCGTGGGTGACGCACTGCCCCATCCCCGCAATCAAGTCTATCCAGGCCCTGTCCCAGTGAATGGACTACTTAGCCCTCGGCAGGGGACAGCAGGATGACCCTGAGATCCTTGCAAGCAAGACAGCAGTGTCCAGGCTCAGGCTGGAGGATGTTAACATCGACCCTGGTAAGTAGACGCTCCTCTGCGACATTCCAATGGCAAACCCCACCTCATCATGCCGACAGCATGGAGATGGCAGTTTTATGATGAGGTGCACAACCTGACGCACCCGGCCATCAGTACTGTCAAAATGGTGGTCAATCGGTTGGTCTTGCTGAGCCTCCAGAAACAGGTTGTCAGTGGGCCAAGGCCTGCACACTCTGCCAGATGACCAAAATGCAGACCTACGTGAAGGCACCATGCCAGACATTCGAGCCAGCACCACATAGGTTCAGCTACATCTACAATGACATTGTAGGGTCACTACCGGCCTCCCGCAGGACGAGTTACCTTCTCACCATGATTGCCTGCTCCATGAGGTTCCCCGAGGTGGTCCAGCTGGCTGACACAACCACTTGTGTCCTCCATTAAATTGGAAGCAGTAATAAATATAAAGGAAAGTTTGATAATAAATAGTCTCCGTTGCAGTTGGGGTACAATGTATTTCTTGAGATCAGAGGAATCCTGGAGCCAAGACAAATTGATCCTGTGTTTCCCAAGGATTTGATTGAGTTGTTGGGGTAGTTAAAAGTGGAAGGGCCGAAGGGTCTCCTACTCATTCCACTGCCTCTGTTTTCTGTCTTGCGATGCTGATTGGGTTCACCTGTGTGTTCACTCGCTCTCTGATTGGTTGCTTCAGTTGCGCGAGCCAGTGGGTTGATTCGGTGAGGCCGTTATTCGATTGGATGCTGAATTCGGGTTGGATTGATGGGCGGATTCGCGGGCTGATTGGCTCTTGCTGTGAGGAGGCGGGACGTTGGTGGCGGCGTTGTCTGCTCGGGGTCCGTCGCCACGTGCCTAAAGGGAAGAAGTTGGCGGCAGCGCCGGGACATTCCTCAGCCGCCCGGCCCAGGGAAAGCGGGCGACCCGCAGTCCACCGGGCCCCACCCGGGAGTGGCCGGTACCGGCGCGGTGTTTGGGTGGAGCCGAGGAGTCGGTGCAGGGGGAGGGGAGGGGGATGAGGGAGAGGGAGGGGGATGGGAGGGGCGGGAGCCCGGAGGGGGCGGGGCAAGTCAAGGAGGGGAGGGATGGGGCCAGGGGAGGGTGAAGGGGGAGTTGGAGGGCGAGGAGGAGGCTGGGCAAGGAGGGTGAGGGGAGGGGAAAGGAGGGGAGGGGAAGAAGGGCAGGGGGAGGTGGGCAGAGGGAGGAGGGCAGGGGGAGGAGGGCAGGGGGAGGAGGGCGGGGAGGAGGGCGGGGGAGGAAGGCAGGTGGAGGAGGGCAGGGGGAAGGTCAGGGGGGAAGGGCAGGGGGGACGGGCAGCGGGGGACGGGCAGGGGAGGATGGGCAGGGGAGGATGGGCAGAGGAAGAAGGGCAGGGGGAGGGAACCCCTCTGTTTGCCCCAGGTGCCCAAGTCCCCTCTCTGTGTGGTGGCTTCCTCCTGCCCTCCACCCCCACAATGTAATGGTCCCATTTCTGACCTTCTCTTCCTCATCTTTCCTTGATGAAGGGACAAACCCACAATGTGTTTGATGTCTCTTTCTCTTTGCTCTATGTCTGTTTGACCTGCTGACTCTCTCTAACCCTGTGGCTTTACCCCCTCATCTTTCGCTGGTTGAACCCAACGGAGCTGGAAGAGCTCAATTGGTGAAGGGTTGTATCTGGACTTAAGTCATTGGACACCCTGTCGATTTCTTTAAATTGTGGGAAAAGCAACTGAAGGATTTCAAAACCTCGTCATCTGTCCTCTTTCAAACTCGTCTGAATTTCTTGGATGAAGAAACATTGCTCTGAAACTTACTCTGCGAGAGTTTATTTTCCTCTCTTGCAGGGAGGTTTCAGAATCTGTTCCACATGATGAATCTGTTCTCTTTTCAAAGAGACAGTGGAGTGGCCATTTTCTTCCACCAAGATTTCATCAACCCAGTCAAGGGCTGAACTAAGTCACCATTTAAAAATGGTTATTTTGCAAATGCAAGATTACTTTGGCTTTATTCATCAAAAGTGGCCATTTCCATGGTCACAACGAGGCTGCTCTCTTGATCTCAAAGAGACGGTTAGAAATGGTCTTCCTCCTTAAAATCCACTTGTTACTGCAGGCAAAAGGAGAAGACGATGTAACTGTACCTTCTCTGACGACTATCTTCAATCCTCTCTTCCCCACAGCATGGACAACAACTTCTGCCTCTCATTTGTAATGTTTCTCCAGAATGGCTTATCCCATGACACGTGCCATCATTTCTGCCTTTAAAGTCCGTTAAGCATCTTCAAAAGTATGAATCATGAGCCAATGGACTCCAGCCTGTCTGTGCAGGTACTTGAATCAAGAACTCGCTTATTCGAACAGCTGCCATCTCTCAGCACTCTATTGACTTAGTTTCAATTTTAAGAACACAGATAATCAACAGATGGTCTCTCGATTTGATCACCAGTCTTTCCTGACGACACAAATTCTTCCGTTTTTAATAAAGCAAACACTCCAGTATCTCAAGGACCATCATGAAGGTTTTCCTCTTTCGGTTTCAGATGCTGAATGAGCAGACGTTTCATCTCCGTACATGGCTTGCCTTCTGGCATCTCAAAGAATTGTGTGTGTGACCCTGAATCCAACCCACAAAATAACTTGATAATGTATATAAACTATTGTAACTTTAAAGATTAATATTCGCACAAAATGGTCCATGATAATTCACAGGACAATGGCATCTTCAAACAATCATTTTCATTGGTAAAGATTAATAACAACACTTTTTACTTCACTCTAACTCCACTCTGCACAAATATGTGTGTGTGTGTGTGTGTGTGTGTGTGTGTGTGTGTGTGTGTGTGTGTGTGTGTGTGTGTGTGTGTGTGTGTGTGCGCGCGCGCGCGCGCGCGTGTGTATGTGTGTATCAAAACCAAAACCATTCCAGTTCAGGCAATGTCCATCTCTTTTACTTCCTACAGCTCCTTGGTTTTGGTGGCATTGAGTGCGAGGTTGTTGTTGGTCCATGATTGAACCCTGCTTTCAATCTCCCTCCTGAATGCTGACTCGTTGCCCTCCTCATGCAGCTCATGACTGTGCTATCGTCAGTGAATTTGTAGATTGTGTCGTCATACCAAGCCATGCAGCTGTAGATGTAAAGCGAGTCGAGCAGGGGTGAAATAGGCAACCCTCTGGTGTTTGGGAGCCAATGGAGATTTTGGAAGAGTGGTTCTTGCCAATCCACACTAATTGGGGTCTGGAGGTGAAGAAATTCTGGATCCAATTGCACAGTATGTTATGGAGTCCCAGGACTTTGGATTTGCTCATCAGCTTTGATGGGAGGATGGTATGGAATGCCAGACTCTAGTCAATAAAGAGCATTCTGATGGATGCACCTTTGTCGTCTGGGTGTTTCAGGGTTTTGGCAGAGCCAGTGAAGATGGCATCTGCCATAGGTCTGGTACTGCATTAACCAAATTGGAATCGATCCATGTCGCCCCTCGGACAGGAGCTGATGTACTTCAACACCAGCCCCTAATCCACCTCATCACTGGATGTGAGTGTCACTCGTTAATCATCATTTAGGCAGGTTACCCCACTCTTTGGAACTGGTATGTTTGATGCCTGTTTGAAACAGGTGGGTGCCACTCCCTGTCAGAGTGAGATGTTGAAGATATCCATGGCCAGTTGTTCAACACAGGTTATCAGTCCTCTGCTGGGTTCTCCATCCAGGCTTGATCCTTTCCTTTGATTCACTCTCCTGAAGGCAGCCCATGTTGTCATCTTTGGTTACTGATCGCAGCGGATCATCAAGAGATGTAGGGGGAGGGGGGATTTGCGACGGTTCTTCCCTGTACTAGTGGTCATATCATGAGGAGTGAGGCTTTGCCATCTCCCACTGCACCAGATTTGTTTATGCAGCACTTTATGTCATTTAGGCCCCTGTCACAGCTGATGGGTATCCTTTGTTGTTTCTATTCTCGTGCTGAATCTCCACCACCTGCGAGATGGCTTTCCATGGTTCTTGTGTATCTGATACACATTGCTCCTTGTGTATCTGTATCTCCAAACTGTGATTTGACTCTCAGCAATTTCTGGATATTGTTGTTCATCCAGGATCTCTGGTTGAGAAAACTCCCTGAACAATTTGGTGGGGACACCCTCGTCCACAGTCGTTTTGATAAAGTTCGCTATGGTCCTGGTACAGTGATTCAGTTCCTCAGCTGAGTTCTTGAACACGATCCAATCCAGGGACTCGAGGCAGTCCTGCAGCTTGCTTCCCCTCACGTGACCACCTTCTGGTTGTCCTGATCTTGTAAGTGTTGTGAGCAATTTTAGGCCCCATTTCTAAGAGAGGATGTGATGGCCCAGAGGTGGTTTACAAGAATGATCCTGGGGATGAGCGGAAAAATGTTTGAGGAGCATTTGATGGTTCTGGGCCTGTACTCGCCCGAGTTTAGAAAGATGAGGCTGGACCTCATTGAAATCTGCTGAATAGTGAAAGGGCTGGATAGAGAGTATTTTGCCAGTAGTGGGAGAGTTTAGGACCAGTGGGCACAACCTCAGAATAAAAGGATGTCTGCTTAAAATGGAGATGGAGAAACCTTTTCATCTAGAGCAGTGATTTTCAAACTCCTCCTCCACCCCACCCCCACCCCCACCCCCCGGATCATATTCTACTTAATCCTTATGCCAGAAGTGCTCTGTTAGTAAGGGATTACTTAAAGTGGGAGGTGAGTGGAAAGAAAAAGTTTGAAAACCACTGTTTTAAGGGTACCTCATTGACTTGTTCTGTGCGTGGTTTCATAACTCCAGAGGAAATGGGCCAATGACAATTTTTCTCAGGGAAAATTTTCCTTCACAATTGGGTCCACTGCAGTCTTTCTCAGCCTTTTTTCCCATTCATATGCCACTTTAAGCAATCTCATACTCATTTTTCAACACTCCAAGGAATAAAGTTCCAACCTGTTCAACCTTTCCCTGCAGCTCAACTCCTGAAGACCTGGCAGTGTCTTCGTGAATCTTCTCTGCACTTTTTCAATCTTACTAATACTCTTCCTGTAGCTAGGTGACCAGAACTGCACACAATACTCCAAATTCAGCCTCACCAACATCTTATCCAACCTCATCATAACTTCCCAACTCTTATTTTCAATATGTTAATTAATGAAGGCCAAGGTGACAAAAGCTGTCTTTAAAACCCTGTCTTCCTGTGACACCACTTTCATGGAATTATGTAACTGTGTTTTATCTCTTGCTGCCAATTTGTATAACTTCTCTGTTCAATTTCATAATGTTAACTTCTGGACTATTTTACTGTGCCCCTTGATCTAGAGAGTTCTGGCAGAGCAAAGCAATTTTGTTTTTTTTTGTCAGGTCAAATTTTGTCACATTGATCCAAAAACAAGTATTTTCACCATTCCTTCATTTCAGATTCTCTGCAGCTGTCGTATTGAACCTCACAGTGACGACATCATGTTCGTCTTGTTTATCCTTTTCCCCTCCATCCAGACAGATGTGTTGATCAATGAGTTGACTCCACTCATCCAGCACCACTGCCATTTCTGCTGCTCGGGCTGTTCATCCCATGTGTTCATTTTGTTATTTCTCCTCTTCTTTTTCTCAGCAAAGAGAATCAGGTTTGTTTGATCATCTTTCTGAATCCCAGTGAAAGGTTATCGACCTGAAGGTTTTAACTCCGATTATTTTTCCAGTAGATGACCTGCTGAGTATTTCCAGCATTGAGTTTTTATTTTATTGCCTTGGTGTATTACTGAGTGCTTTGAATGGGAGAAGAAATGTGGGTTGGGTTTAAGTGGAGATGTCTCGATCATGGAGTGGATTGAGAAAAATAGACATAAAAGGGGAGGGTGCATGGGAATAGTTAATTCATCTTTTGAAATTGTTTTTGAGCTATGATTGTTTTCTGATGTACGCACAGTGTTCAGAATAAAAAAATTATTGTGATGAACATGTCAGAAAATTTGTCATTTTGTGGCAACAATACAGGTGCAAATATTGTTCTAAATTAAATTTTTAAAAAAGAAATCCAATTGTGCAAAATGAAGTGTAAGTGAGGGAGTGACTGTGGTTCCTTGTCCATTCAAAAATCTGATGGCAGAGGGGGAGAAGCTGTGTTTGTACCATTGGGTTTTCGTATTCATGCTCCTGGACCTGTTTTCCTGGTGATCACAGTGTGAAGAAGGCCTGGTCTGGGTGGTGAGGGTCCTTGAGGATAGAGGTTGTTTTCTTGAGACTCTGCCTCTTGGAGAAGTCCTTAATACATGGACCAAGGATGAAAGGGGAAAAGTTTAGTGGAAACATGAGGGGGAGCTTCGCCACACAAGGTGGTGGGAGAGTGGAACAAGCTGCCAGCTGCATGAGGAAATGTGAGCTCAATGTTAGCATTGAAGAGTTTGGACAAGTTCAGGGATACGAGGGAGATGGAGGGTGATGGACTGGATGCTGGTCAGTGGGACAAGGCAGAATAAGAGTTTGGCACAGACTAGAAAAGCTGAAGGGCCTGTATTGGTGCTGTAATGTTCTGTGAATCCATGGAGTGATGCACTGGGTCGTACATCTACAACCCGACAAAACTACCATGGTGCCTGCACAAAAGCACACAATATGCAGCATGTAATGACCAAATGAATAATCTCAATAAATATATGTAGAGGGCCAAGCGGGCACACAGCCCACGTTGTGAACCGTCAGTGACGCAGTTCTCCGATGTCACGCAATACCATAAAACAGCCCACTGGGCACTCATCCATTTAATGGACCACACATGCACGGTGTTGCATGCTGAGGAACGGCACGTTGATCTGTGGTGTCTCCTGCAGGTAGGTGCAGGACATTCACAGGGCTTAATTTAAACCTGGTGGTTCCATGGATTGATAGCAAACTCTTAATGATGTCTCACCATGTCTCATTTGGCAGCCTTTCATATACCCCAATAATAGTACCCTCATCCTTATGTTTTCATTTTAACCACACTGCTTCCCTTGATGAGCCCTCCTTTATCTTTCTCTGGATTCTAGATGCTGGAAGCCAAGAAACATTTTTGTAAATCTTCTCTGCACTCTCTCCACCTATCTATATCCTTCCTATAACTTGGAGACCAGAACTGAACACAATATTCCAAACCTGACCTCACCAATGCCTTCAACAGTCGCAGCATCATTTTCCAGCTGTACTTTATGCTATGATGTATGAAGGCCAGTTTGCCATAACCACCCTGTCTACCTGGCAATCCACCTTCAAGGAACTCTGTACCGTAACTCCAAGATCCCTCTGTTCCTCTACATTCCTCGATGCCCTCCCCTTAACTGCATATGTCTTATTTTGGTTATTTTTTCTGGAATGCAGCACCTCACACTTGTCGACATTAAATTCCTTCTGCCATTTTTCAGTCCACTTTTGTAAACAAACCAAATCCTGTAATCAAAGAAAACCTTCCTCACCATCCACCACTCCCCCTATTTTCATATCATCTGCATATTTGCTTACCCAGTTAACCATCCCATTTCATTCCCCAACCACAGATCGAACATTGTCCCCCCCTGTAGTGGGCATCTCCACATACTGCTGCAAAAAGCAGTCCTGAACACATTGTACAAACTCTAAGCCATCCTGCCCTCTCACTGACTGTGTTTCCCAATCAATGTTAGGAAAATTGAAATCCCCAACCAACACCACCCTATTCCTACTGCAGATGTCAGCTAATTCCTTGCACATTTGCTCTTCTAGTTCTCCCTTCCCATTTGCCAGACTATAATGTACCCCTATAATAGTAACTTAACCCTTCTTATTTTTTAGTTTTGCCCACACTGCCTCCCTCGATGAGACCTCCAGTCTCTTGCCTGAGCACCGCTGTAATATCTTCCCTGACAAGTAATGCGGAATATAAAAGAAGTCTGTAAAGTTTGAATAAAGCAGTCTTGTGTTGACTAACGTGGGTATGTATATGACTTTAGTAGCTGTACTGAAGTTGCCGCCAGAAATGGTGAGCCCCGAATGCAAGATTCAGCCGAAGCTTGAATCTCCAGTGATCATGGACACAACGACTGCAGCTGCTGCCACCACGGCTGCAGTTAAACCAGGTTCTGCCTATTTCTCCTGGAATTGACTAGACATGAGCTTTTAAATATGGAGGGCCTGGGTGACAGGGATCCATCTGATCTAATGAATGAGATGCTCGCATTAGCAGATGGCCATTCTTATTGTTTACTTTTTGAGACTCTATTCCTGTCCAAACTCCCGGGTCGTGTCGCAATACCAATCGTTAACATGGATTTCTGCCATCTCCATGATGTAGCGTGGGAGGCTGACAGACTCGATCATTCTCCAACGCAAGTGCCTGCTCACAAACAGCTGCTTTGATCAGTAGATCCATCTCCTGTGTCCTACAAGCCTCCTATATCTGCAGTTCAGTTAAAGAAGGATGAATGCATGGACAGGCAGTGAGAATGGTGTTTTTACCATCACCAATGGGGCAAAAAGCCCATAAATGTGTCCCGCCATTTATCTATTAGAGAAAAATGGCAGGAAAGGGGAGTCGTTCTCCACAGCCGGCAATGACAGCTACAGAACAGCAGCAGCAAGAGGAGAACATAGAAGACAACGAAAACAAGAAAGAAGAGAAGAAAAAGAAAACAAAGAAACAACAGATGGCCAACCCAGAGGAAGAAGAAGAGGAAGAGCACAGTGAAATGGAAGAAGAAGGGAAAGGCAATGACAATGGATATATTTTCTCTTATTAAAGAATACATGGATTCATTTAAAGAATGGCAAGCACAAGAATTTAGTAATTTAAGAAGAAGGATAAACAGTACAGAAGAGAAAGTGAATAAAATAGATATGACCATATCAGAAATAGGAAAAAGAATGGACAAGATGGAAGAACGAGAAGCAGCAGTAGAAATGGAGGTAGAGGACTTAAAAAAGAAATTAGAAGAATCTAATAAAAAAGTTAAAGAGACACAAGAGCTGTTAGCTCAGAAAATAGATATAATGGAAAATTATAACAGAAGAAATAATATAAAGATAGTGGGCCTTAAGGAAGATGAAGAAGGCAAGAATATGAGAGAGTTTATAAAAGATTGGATCCCCAGGATCTTAGGATGTCCAGAACTACCCCAAGAAATGGAAATAGAAAGGGCACATAGAGCATTAGCCTTTAAACCACAACCACAACAAAAGCCAAGATCCATTTTAGTAAAATTCCTAAGATATACTACAAGAGAAAAGGTACTGGAGAAAACAATGGAGAAAGTAAGAGAGGACAACAAGCCACTGGAGTACAAAGGGCAAAAAAATTTTATTTATCCAGATATAAGTTTTGAACTCCTGAAGAAGAGAAAGGAGTTCAATACAGCAAAGGCGATTTTATGGAAGAAAGGGTATAAATTTATACTAAAGCATCCAGCAGTATTGAAAATATTTATTCCAGGACAGCAAAACAGACTATACTCGGATCCAGAGGAAGCACGAAAATTTGCAGAACAATTACAAAATAGACTGAGAGATGATGACGTGTAACGAGAGTACAAAAGACTGCGAACTAAAAAGACGTGTGTATAGGACTATGTACATATATAATACATATATTACATAAGTGTATGTGCATTTAAAATAAAATATATAGTGTATAGAGAAGAATTAATGAGGGAGAAAAAGGGGAAGAGAGGAGTAAAGAGGAAATTTAGAGAGTGACCTTTGTTGTATATAAAAATTGAAATCTTTTCTGGGGGGGGCTGGGTAGGGAGAAATTACGGTCACTGCAAAATCAGTTGACGCTTGCGAGTGAATTTGCAAATCCAAATGGAGAGGGGAGATGTGGTGCCCGACAAGGGATAATGGGCAACTCAGGAAGGGAAGGGCACAATGGGGTTAAAGAAATATTAGGTAGGAGAATAAGGGGAATGTTTGATGTGTTAAAAATGTTGTCTTATAAACTGTTCAAAGAAAGAAAGCAGAAATGGATGAGAAGGAAAGGTGATGATGAGGAAACGGAAGGGAAAGATAAACAAAGTATAAAATGGCTACATTAAACTATATGACTATAAATATTAATGGAATACATAACCAAATCAAAAGGTAGAAACTGCTAAATTTACTGAAAAAAGAAAAAAATTGATATTGCATTTGTGCAAGAAACACACTTAACTGAAGTGGAGCACAAGAAATTAAAGAGAGATTGGATAGGACATGTAACGGCAGCATCATGTAACTCAAAAGCTAGAGGAGTGGCTATATTAATCAGTAAAAATATACCAATTAAAATAGAAGAGGAAATAATAGATCCAGCAGGAAGATATGTAATGATAAAATGTCAGATATATTCGGAGTTTTTGAATTTACTTAATATATATTTGCCTAATGAAGAAGATCAAAAATTTATGCAGGATATTTTTTTGAGATAGCAGATACGCAAGGGGATTTCAATCTCAATTTGGATTCAAACAGAGATAAAACCGGGAAAAAAATTAACAGAAATATGGAATCAGTGAAGGATAAGTTTATACTATGGGACGCAATGAAAGCGTTCATCAGAGGGCAAATAATAAGTTACGTAACTAAGATGAAGAAGGATTACAATCAGGAAACAGAACAGTTGGAAAAGGAAATAACAGATATAGAGAAAGAATTAGCAATGAAGGAAGACCACAACTAAAAGAAGGGAATTGAAAGATAAAAAAAATAATATATGAAACATTTCAAACATATAAGGTGGAGAAAAATATAATGAAGACAAAGCAGAAATATTACGAACTAGGAGAAAAAACACACAAAATTCTAGCGTGGCAGCTTAAGACAGAACAAACTAAAAGAATGGTATTGGCATCAAGGAAAAAAGACAAACAGATCACATATAATCCAACGGAGATTAATGAAAAGTTCAGAGAATTCTACGAACAATTATACCAAACTGAAAACAAAGGGAAAGAAGGCAAAATAGATGAATTCTTAACTAAAAGTGAACTACCGAAATTACAAACAGAGGAACAAAATAAATTAATAGAACCATTTGAAATAGTAGAAATACAAGAGACAATAAAAAATCTGCCGAATAATAAGACACCAGGAGAGGATGGATTCCCAATAGAATTCTATAAAACATTTAAAGATTTATTAATTCCTCCCCTCCTGGAAGTAATCAACCAGATTGATAAAACACAAAGCTTACCAGATTCGTGCAAAACAGCAATAATTACAGTAATACCAAAGACAGGGAAAGATCCACTCACACCAGCATCATATCGACCAATATCTCTACTTAACACAGATTACAAGATAATAACTAAATTATTAGCAAACAGATTAGCTGATTATGTACCAAAAATAGTAAGTTTAGACCAAACTGGATTCATAAAAAAAAGACGAACAACAGATAATATTTGTAAGTTTATTAACTTAATTCATGCAGTAGAAGGAAATAAAACTCCAACAGTAGCGGTTGCTTTAGACGCAGAGAAGGCCTTCGACAGAGTAGAAAAGAATTATTTATTCAAGGTACTACAAAAATTTAGTTTACCAGAGAAATATATTAATTGGATTAAAGCATTATATAAGGGGCCATTGGCAAGAGTGACAGTAAATGGATATGTATCAAAACATTTTAACTTAAGCAGATCAACAAGGCAGGGATGCCCACTATCGCCCTTATTGTTCGCGTTAGCTATAGAACCACTTGCAGAACTGATAAGAACAGAAAATAAAATAAAAGGGATAAAAATAAAAGGCAAGGAATACAAAATCAGTTTATTTGCAGATGATGTTATAGTATACCCAACGGAACCAGAAACATCAATAAAAGAATTACATAAGAAATTGAAGGAGTATGGAGAAGTGTCGGGATACAAGATTAATGCAAATAAAAGTGAAGCAATGCCAATGAATAATGCGGATTTCTCAAAATTCAAGAAAGAATCACCGTTTAGATGGCAAATGCAAACAATACGATACCTAGGTATACAAATAAGTAAAAACCTCGGCCATCTTTATAAACTCAATTATTATCCACTAATGAAAAAATTACAGGAAGATTTAGAGCATTGGAAAGACTTACCATTAACACTAATAGGAAGGATAAACTGTATTAAAATGAACATTTTCCCAAGGATACAATACCTATTTCAGCCACTGCCAATACACTTGACAGAAAAATTCTTTAAGGAGTTAAAGAAAATAATAAGGAAATTTTTATGGAAAGGGGGGAAACCGAGGATAGCACTAGATAAATTAACAGAATGGTATAGACAAGGAGGCTTACAACTGCCAAATTTTAAAAATTATTATAGAGCTGCACAATTAAGATATCTATCAGATTTTTACCAAACAAAAGAAAAGCCAGATTGGACTAGATTAGAGCTAGACAAAATAGGGGAGAAGATACCTGAACATATATTATATAAATGGGATGAAAAATTGGTAAAACATAGGAATTCCCCAGTATTGCACCATTTGCTTAATATTTGGAAGAAGATTCATGTAGAAAGAAATAAAACAAACTACCAATTATCAAAACTAATACTGACGCAAAATCAGCTAATCCCTTTTATGGTAGATAACCTGTCTTTTAGAGAATGGGAGAAAAAAGGGATTAAAAGAATAGAAAATTGTTTTTCGGGGAATAAATTATTATCCTTTGAACAAATGAAGGATAAATATAATATAACTCAAGATACAGTGCTGGCATTTTACTAATTGAAATCCTATTTAAAGGATAAATTGGGAAGTAGTCTGAAGTGACCAGAAGGAAGCAATTTTGAATATCTGATTACAGACACAATGATAATTTAAAAATTTATAACAAACATGTTTATCAAATTACAAGAAAAGGAGAATGAGGAAATAAATGATAAAACTAAACAAAAGTGGGAACAAGATCTAAACATAAAGATAAAAAAGGAAACATGGGAGAGGTTATGTTTAGGAACTATGAGAAAAACAATAAATACGAGATTACGTATGATACAATATAATTGGATACATAGGTTATATATCATTCCTCAAAAGTTAAATAAATGGGATCCAACAGTATCTGACAGATGTTTTCATTGTAAAAAAGAAATAGGAACAACAATTCATCCAATCTGGACATGTGAAAAGGTGAAAAAATTTTGGGAAGATCTAAACCAGATATTAAATAAAATTACAGAAAGGAATATACCAAAAAACCCAGAGATCTTCCTCCTAAGTAACATAAAAAATAAAGAATTTGGACTTGATTTGGAGGGTGTACAAAAATGATTTGTTAAGATAGCCCTAGCTGTAGCAAAAAAATATATTATGTCAAACTGCAAATTAGAAGATAATTTGAAAATACAGCAATGGTATATAGAAATGAATAAATGTATTCCATTAGAAAAAATAACATATAGTTTAAGAAATAATATAACATTATTTGAACAAATATGGGAGCCGAACATGGAATATAATAGAGAAAACCTACTGGGACATCTATCACCGAAAGTGACAAAAAGAAAAGAGAATGGAAAGAATTGACTCAGTGAAAGTTTTTGTTCGTTAATGTTGAGTGACAACATTGTTTGATGGGTTTGATGTATCTTGGACTCAGAGTTTTGAATGGATGGAGGGGGAGGTGAGGGGGGGAGGGGAGGAGGGGGGGAGAAAACGACACTGTATATATTTGAAAGGAGAAATGTGTATATCTTGAATAATGTGATCTATAGTGTGAAAAATAAAAAAAAATTAAAAAAAAGCTAGGAAGAGCCGTGTCCATATCGGTCAAGGGGTGGGAGCTCACAGTATCACCTTGATCCTGAATGTTGAATGTGTAAGTTTATATAATTTCCCCCAAGCTCTTTCGGTTTCTCCCTCCTAATAAGAAGTGTATATTTACTCCCTGCATACTCTGTGTATAGAGGTTTGCCTAACATATCGACCCTGTTGTCATGTTTCCATCCCTGAAATAAAAGTGTGCTTTGTACCTCCGCTTTGGTCTGATACTTAACCTTTGGGACCCACACGAACCCGACAACAATGGAGGAGGGGAAGCAAAGTATTTTATCAATAAATGGAGAGTCAAATCACTAGAAAAAATGACAGATAGATCTGATCAGAATGTGGCAAGAAATTAATGTATGTTTAGGGAAAAAAGGTAGGGATCTCAAGAAAAGCACCAGTGTGTAAAAATGTGTTATTGCCTATGAACAGAGGAAATAGAATATTAAATTTGTGGGAAGGAGATTTTATAGACATCAAATATAATATGGGGAAAAAGATTTATATAAATCGAAACAAAGTTGGAAAGAAGATTGAAATATACAAATTCACGAAGAAATAGGGTCAAGATTGTTTCAAGTGTGTTACAAATATGATTTATGTCAGTTATAAAAGTACAATTGTCTACATCAATTCTGCTCTACTACATATAAATTAAATGGACTTATCTCCAATTATTCTGAGAAATGTTTTCAATGTAATCAGGTGATCGAGACTTTTTTTTTTCCATTTGGTTTGGACCTGTGTAAAAGTGGAAAAATTTTGGAAGGATTTCAGTATATTATTAGGACAAATTATGAAGATAAAAAAACCAAAAATGACGTGAGAATATTTGTGCTTGGTCAACTTTATGAAGCAGATACAAAACAGAAGTTGGATAAATATCAAACAAACTTTCTGAGTCCAGTAATAGCAGCAGTGAAGAAATGTGCAGCACTAACGTGGAGAGCAGAGAGTTTTGTAGCGAGGAATGGGACATTGAAATGCAAAACTGTGCCACCATGTAACCATATAACCATTTACAGAGCAGAAACAGGCCATGTCAGCCTTTCGAGTTCACACCGGTTCACTAGAACAACTCCACTAGCTCAATCCTCCCATTCTCCGCCAAAATCCCACCAACCCCCTCACCTCCATGTACACATCCAACCTTCTCTTAAATGACAGAAGGGACCCTGCTGCAACTATCTCATTCGGAAGAACATTCCATTCTGCCACCAGTCTCTGAGTGAAGAAGCATCCTCTAATATTTCTCCTAAAGTTTTGCCCTCTTACCCTTAACTCATGGCCTCTTGTTCCAACCTTCCCTATCCTCAGGGGAATGAGTCTGTTTATGTCTAGTCTATCTATTCCTTTCATAATTTTAAATATCTCCATCAAGTCCCCTCTCAGTCGTCGACATTCCAATGAAAAAAGTCCCAGTCTCCTTTATCACTCCCTGTAATCCAGATACTGTAAACCAGGCAACATCCTTGTAAATTTTCTCTGCACCCTCTCCACCTTATCTATATCCTTCCTATAGTTCGGAGACTAGAACTGAGCACAGTACTCCAAACCTGACCTCACCAATGCCTTTAACAGCTGCAGCATCACCTCCCAGCTCCTGCACTCTTTCTTTGGCTTGGCTTCATGGATGAAGATTTATGGAGGGGTAATATCCACGTCAGCTGCAGGCTCGTTTGCGGCTGACAAGTCCGATGTGGGACAGGCAGACATGGTTGCAGCGGTTGCAAGTGAAAATTGGTTGGTTGTGGTTGGGTGTTAGGTTTTTCCTCCTTTGTCTTTTGTCAGTGAGGTTGGCTCTGCGGACTTCTTCAAAGGAGGATGCTGCCCGCCGAACTGTGAGGCGCAAAGATGCACGATTTGAGGCGATATCAGCATACTGGCGGTGGTCAATGTGGCAGGCACCAAGAGATTTCTTTAGGCAGTACTTGTACCTCTTCTTTGGTGCACCTCTGTCTCGGTGGCCAGTGGAGAGCTCGCCATATAACACGATCTTGGGGAGGCAATGGTCCTCCTTTCTGGAGACGTGACCTACCCAGCACAGTTGGATCTTCAACAGCGTGGATTCGATGCTGCCGGCCTCTGCCATCTCGAGTACTTTGATGTTGGAGATGAAGTTGCTCCAATGAATGTTGAGGATGGAGCAGAGACAACGCTGGTGGAAGCGTTCTAGGAGCCATAAGTGATGTCGGTAAAGGACCCATGATTCGGAGCCGAACAGGAGTGTGGGTATGACAACAGCTCTGTAAACGCTAATCTTTGTGAGGTTTTTCAGTTGGTTGTTTTTCCAGACTCTTTTGTGTAGTCTTCCAAAGGCGCTATTTGCCTTGGTGAGTCTGTTGTCTATCTCATTGTCTATCCTTGCATCTGATGAAATGGTGTAGCCGAGATAGGTAAACTAGTTGACCGTTTTTAGTTTTGTGTAGCCGATGGAGATGTGGAGGGGGGGGGGGCTGGTAGTCATGGTGGGGAGTTGGCTGATGGAGGACATCAGTTTTGTTCAGGCTGACTTCCAGGCCAAACATTTTGGCAGTTTCCGCAAAACAGGACGTCAAGCGCTGAAGAGCTGGCTCTGAATAGGCAACTAAAGTGGCATCGTCTGCAAAGAGTGGTTCACGGACAAGTTGTGTCTTGGTGTGAGCTTACAGTACTCCAAACCTGGCCTTACCAATGCCTTTAACAGCTGAAGCATCACCTCCCAGCTCCTGCACTTTACACTATGATTTATGAAGGCCAGCAGACCATATGTCTTCTTAACCACCATGTCTACCAGGGAATCCACCTTCAGTGAACTCTGTACCATAACTCCAAGATCCCTGTTCCTCTGCATTCCTCGACCCCCTCCCCTTAACTGCATAGGTCCTATTTTGGTTATTTTTTCCGGAATGTAGCACCTCTAACTTGTCAACATTAAATTCCATCTGCCATCTTTCAGTTCACTTTTCAAAACAAACCAAATCCTGTAATCCAAGAAAATCTTCCTCACCATCCACCACTCCCCCTATTTTCGTATCGTCTGCATATTTGCTTTCCCAGTTAACCACACCATCATCTAAATCATGAATATAAATGTTAAACAACAGGGGACCCAACACTGATCCCTGAGGCACACCGCTAGTCACAGGCTTCCATCCTGACATATAGTTGTCCACCATGACTCCCTGCTGTCTATCTCCCAGCCAACTCTGAACTCATCTCACTATCTATTAATCCCTAGTGATGAACCTTCCTAACTAACCTTACATGCAGTACGTTATCAAAAGCTTTACTAAAATTTAAATAGATCTCGTCAACCGTCCTACCTTCATCCAGTTTTCTTGTCACCTATTCAAAAAACTCAACAAGATTCATCAAACATGATTTTCCCTTCACTAACCCATGCTGGGTGCCCCTGATCAATCACTGCCTATCAAGATATTTGTACATACTATCTCGAAGAATACCCTCCATAACCATCCCCATCATCTAAGTCAAACTTACTGGCCGATAATGACTTGGCCTACACCTACTGTCTTTTTTGACCAACAGAACTACATTTGCAACCCACCAATCCCGCGCCACCACACCCTCCTCCCGTGATCTTTGAAAAATCGCTGTCAGTGCTCCCGCTATTTGTTCCCTGACCTCCCTTAAATTCCGGCGAAAAATCCCATCAGCACCAGGAGACTTATCCACCTTAATTGACCCCAGAAGCTCCAAAACTCTTGCTTTACTAATCCCTATCCTTTTCATAACTAAACCATTTGCCTCTCTTATCTTGTATAGCCCAATGTCTGCTTCCCTCGTGAATACAGATGAGAAAAATTTGTTCAATATTTCTCCATCTCATACGGTTCCTGACATAGTTCACTGGTCCCATCATCCAGTCGACCTATTCTATGTTTAACCCTCCTTTTACTGTTCACATATCTGAAAAAACCCTGAGGATTCCCTTCGCTTTATTAGCTATAGACACATCCCTTTTAACCTATCTCCTCAATCCCATGTTTTTTATATTTGGTGTAGGTCTCCCTCTTGTCCCGTACCAACTTCTTAATTTCACCAGAAAACTATGGCTCCCTCGAACCTTTAGTCTTCCCCTTTGGCCTGACTGGAACATAAAGATCCTGTTCTCTCAAAATCTCACCACTAAATGCCCCGCAAATTTTCTCTACATCCTTTCCAGGAAAAAGTTCAGCCCACACAACTCTCTGCAAATCCCTCCACATTTCTCCAAATCTGGCCTTCCCCCACTTGAAGACCTTCAACCTCGGACCCGACCTATCCCTTTCCATCATTAAGCTAAAGCTAATGGACCCATGATCACTGGATCCACAATTCTCCCTAACGCTCACCTGCATCATCTGCCTCATTGCATTCCTAAACAACAGATCGAACACTGCTCCTACTCTAATTGGCGTCTCAACATATTGCTGTAGAAAGCAATCCTGAACACAATGCTGAGCCATCCTGCCCTTTTACTGACTGCGTTTCCCAATTGATGTTTGGAAAATTGAAATCCCCAACCAACACCATCCTATTTCACTTGCATATCTCACCTATTTGCACATTTGCTCTCCTAGCTCCCTTTCTCCATTTGGAGGCTGATAATATACCCCCATAATAGTAACTTCACCCTTCTTATTTTTCAGCTCTACCCACACTGCCTCTCTTGACGAGCCCTCCAGTCTACCTTGCCTCAGCATTGCTGTAATGTCCTCCCTGACATTTAATGCCACACTTCCCCCTCTTAATCCACCAACTCTGTCACATCTCAAGCAGTGAAATCCTGGAACATTCAACTGCCAGTCACAACCTTCTTTCAACCACATCTCGCTAATGGCCACAACATCATAATGCCACATGTCAATCCACACCTTTAGCTCATCCAGCTTCCTTACTACGCTCCTCACATTAAAATAAATACAACTCAGGGATCTCCTACATCCTACCTTCTGAATATCCTCCTTTCTACTATTCTCACAATTTTCACTGCAACATCTGTTTACGACTTCCTGCTTTTCCTCCCTCAAATTATTTAAACTTGTTCCTTTCCTTATCCTACTAACCCTCACCCTATAACTCTTGCCCTTTTTCTTTTATCCCTACAGAGGTTGACACCACACCTCT
Organism: Narcine bancroftii; assembly: GCF_036971445.1. Lineage (NCBI taxonomy): Eukaryota > Metazoa > Chordata > Chondrichthyes > Torpediniformes > Narcinidae > Narcine > Narcine bancroftii. The sequence continues at coordinate 571,752 of NW_027211849.1, forward strand.
GCCCACCATGATCCAACGATCCCTCTCCTCAGTATTCAAGGTGGAGTACTGATTTCTGAAGATTACAGACTCGGGTGCTTGCACATGAATTTGCCCCCTTACTTTCCTCCTCCTAACGGTAACCCACTGCCCCTCGTCCCGTGAGCCCCTGTGCGACCACCTGCCCGTAGCTCTTGTCTACGATAGCCTCGTTCTCCCTAACCAGAGTAAGGTCATCGAGCTGCAGCTTATGTTCCTTGACCTGGTCCTTCAGGCCACACTCCTTGTCCGTGATGGCCTCACTCTCCTTAACCAGAGGGAGGTCTGGTTGTCTGTCTCTGGATTCTCTGCTCAGAGGACCACCCCGCATTATCCATCAAGTCCTGGTGTCTCTGTGTCAGCAGGAATTCCGTGCTGACCACTACCTGATGGCTTTGTGGTCAAAAATGTTTGTCTATGAAAACTTTTCCACAAAGGTGATGTGGCAAAGTCCAGCTGAGTGGAACATTGCACCAATCTTTCAGAACACCTGAGACAGGTAGATCCTTGGTTCATAGCGGCACTCGGTGCCCTTGTACTTAGTTTCCATGCTCAGTCTGATGCAACCTCACACGATGAAGGCCACATTGGTTACGCCCTTAACCCCATTGTCATGGAATATATATTTGGGAGAATCTGGTAAAATTAGAGTAGGTTAAAGACATACACACATTTTAAAACATATCTGATTTGAAATACTGAAGAATTCATATTCAGTTACATCACAGAAACTATGGAGAATGCTATGCACATTTCACAAGTAGCTGCTAATTGAAATGAGGTCATGAAATAAATAGACCATTGTTTTGGTTTGGAGACAGGCTGGCTGGTTGAATATCTACAAAGTGCTGACAGAAAGGTCACCCCTGGGTTTTGTTTAGCTAAGACAACAGCTTGACCAAGAAGGATAACTTCTATTGTTTGCTGAAGAGATGGATGGGGGGGGGGGGGTTTGCAAGTGAGAGAGTCACATGCAGTCTCAGTTGGAGTGAGAGAGAGAGAAAGGGGTGAAACAAGCTCTCTCAGCCAGAGTGTGCATGGCACTGAAAGCAGTGGAACAGTGCAAGCCAGGAGAAGATTGTAGGAAACAGAAATCTCAAGAGTGGCGGATGGCTGGAAGCGCTATCTGTCTGATGTTTCTCTCGGAATAAGTGCAACAGGAAGGAACACTGTGGTAGCCTGAAAGAAAGAGGTTATCATTTGGAAAACCCTGATGGGCCAAGTTTTATCAGCGAGACATTGAGGTGACTAATGGTGGTAGCTTAGTTGTGGAAATCCTGGAACAACAAATCTCTCTCTGCAAACCCTACGGAACTTTCTTGAGTGGCAAAGCCTGATGAACTTTATACATGTTCAATTCTGTCCACAGTCTCAGAATTGCCTACAACTAATGAACTTGGAAGAATGAGAAGTAAGATTGAACTGTGAACCAAATAATTTTTCTTAAATTTACACACACATCATACAAATGTGCTTAAATTAGAAGGGGATTAAGGTTAGTTAAGGTAATAGAGATAAGTTAAAGTTTGATTCTGTTTTCATATTAAAAGATAAATAAAACAACTTATTTTTAAATAACGACTTGTCTTGGTGAATGTCTATTGCTGCTGGGTTTTGGGGTCCTTTGGGCTCATAACACCATAGTCTGGTGACGTACATGGACCTCCTTCCCACTCCATCCATTTTGGATCCCCACATGAAGAGGGAAACTGCTCTGGTAATAGGCAGGGCAGAGGTTTGTGGGATGGGCCACGCCTGCATCACACGCAGCAGTACCGAGAGCACCTTGCACATGATGACCAGGTTCTTCCCCATTACTGAGAGGGAATGCCATTCCCAGTTTCTGGTGAACCTTTACAATCGGCTCTGACCAATTCTTGTTGCATGCCTTGGCCCCTCCAAGCCAGTTCCCCGACACCTTCAGGTAGTCAGATCTGACTGTGAAGAGGACAGCGGACTAATTTACCAAAGTGCATTGCCTCGCGTTTGTTCCAGTTTACCCTGGAAAATAGCATTGTATACTTCTGGGCCCAGCCACTTCCAGACTTGTGTACAACTCAGCCGTTCTCCCAGAACTGGGGGTCTCTGTGCTAGTCCCTGTGTCCTGGAGTTGGGAGTCTCTGCAATGTTCCCCATCTCACAGAGCTGGGGTTCTCTACATTGCGCCCTGTCTCCTGATATTGGTGCTTTGTTCTCCACCAGTCCCACAATACAATGCTGACCCCTGGACGGAATGTTGAAGTACAGAGGGATCAGTGAAAATATGGATAGTTTTGCCAGGGTGGGGTCCATCCAGGAGCCTGATAACAGCAGGGAACCCGTGGAAGGGGGATGGAGGGCATTCGATGGTGCACCAACAGGACACTGCTGAGGGTGCGGATTCCCTCGGGCTCTCGAGGGTAGAAGGCGCTGGTTATTCCAATATTTTAGGTGAGGCAGTGTCCAAATTAGAGCTGGCGCAGGTCATCAAGGGTCGACATAACAGGTGCCTGGAACTGTCATGAGGATACTAAGGGCTGGTAGAGGTAGGTAAGGAGGGGGTAGTTGTGTACAGACGAGGGATAGCTGAGTGAGAGGTCACATGGATGGGACTTCGAGACAAGGAGCCTCTGATTGTCCAGGGATGGGGCCTGTAAATAGACCCGCAGACATCCAGCACACAGCATCTTTGACCCAGTACCATCAGGAAGGAGATATGGAGGAACAAAATCAGGCTGCCAGACAGGGAAATAACTTCTTCCCACAGGCCGTGAGATTGACAATGTAATGTGAGTTGAATGGGTCTGTGGAATGAAAAGGTTGAGAGGGATATGGACTGTTTGCAAGCAGCTTGGCCATCAGAAAAGACAGGCTGAAAGGACTGTTTCGGAGTTGTCTATCTGGACCAGTCTTTTGAATTAAATCTTTAAAAAATTTATGACAGGCTGGACTATCATTTTAGATGGAGATTTTAGATTGACACATGCAGCCCGGGAACAGGCCCTTTCAGCCTCTGAGCCACAACCACTCAATTACACCAATGACCTACAACCCCCGGTACGTTTTAAATGGTGGAAGGACCAGGAGCAACTGGTGGAAATGCACGCAGACACAGGAAGAATGTACAACTCCCCAGAGACAGTGTCAAATTTGAACCCGGCACGCTGGCCCCTTAACACCGATGTTCTAACCGCGACGCTAACCTTACCACTCTCAATGATTCCCAGGGTTCTTCCTCCTACTTTCCATGAGCTGTGATTGCTTCCAAATCCAGTGCCCTTGTTTCCCTGAGGTTCTGACCCCTCCCCAGTGACTCTGTCCCCAATGCCTCTCACTGGCCGGATGATCATCACTCTCTTTCCTGGCTCTCACCCAAACCTTCTCATCCCAATTCCACCACCTACAACTCCCTTGTCATGTTCCACCCACTTACCCACAGGACCCAGTGTAACGAGGTGGGGGCAGGCCCAGGCTGTAGTCAAATAGCTTGTCGAAGGACAAGTGAGAGCAGGAGTCCTGACGCAAGAGGTGAAGAGCAGTGTGTACTGTGGCAGCCAGCTGTACAGGGGCACAGTCTCCAGGGTGTGGGGAGAGAGAGAGGACTGGCTCAGATGGGACAGATGTCCCAGTGCAAAGGGTTACGGAACTCCCCAGCTCGGTGACGGACTGGGATGCTGCCACCGGCAAGGAGATTGGACCACTGCCCTCTCCACATCTCCACCGTCTTGGGGTCCTAGGAGCAGCACAGGTTCCAAGGCCTGTCGGTGGGGGAAGGGGGAGGTTCAGGAACTGGGGTGAGGCAGTTCTGATGCGTGATCGATTTGAGATGGGCCAATTGAGAGTATCGGTGCAGTGGGAGGACAGACATGATGGGGAATGGGCCTTTGGGACAGGCCCAGGGGAGTGCTGGGGCATCAGGACGAGTCTTGTGGGGAGGCGGGGGCTTTGGGGACCAGCCAGTGAGGGACAATGGCTTTGGGAATGGACCTGGCAGGGGTCAGGGGCTTTGGGGAGGGACAAGTGGGGAATAGCATTTGTGGGAGGACCTGTTGAACAAAAGAATTAGTGACAGACCGGGTTAGGATTGGTATTGTGGATGGACTCGGAGGGAGATTGGATTTTGTATGGACCCGGTGGTGATGCGATTGGGAATGGATCCAATGGGGGATGGTATTGGGGACTGATCTGGCGGTGGACGGTATTGGGGTTGGACCCAGTGGGGGAAGAGATTAGGGATGGATGCAGCAGGGGAATGGATTGGGGACGGACTTGTCGGGTTACAGGATTTTGGATGGACCCAGCGGGGACAGGATTGGGGATGGACCCAGCAGGGAACAGAATTTGGGACAGATCCGGTGGGGGACGGTATTGGGGTTGGACCCAGTGCAGTCGTGATTGGGGATGGTCCCGGCAAGGGATAATATTGAGGATCGACCTGGTGGAGGAGAGTTTTGGAGATGGATCCGGTGGGGGATGGACCCGGCAGGGGACTGCATTGACTCCATCATCAATGCCTGACACAATCTTTACCGGATGATCACAGCCGGCTGATCACCGCTCTCTTTCCCAGGTTTCACCCAAACTTTCTTACCCCAATTCCATGACCTACAACCCCCTCGTCATGTCCCACCCACTCACCCACAGGGCCAAGGGTAATGAGGAGGGCGAAGCTCCTGGCTGTGGTCACACAGCTCATTGAAGGACAAGTGGGAGCAGGAGTCCTGGGACAAGAGCTGAAGGGCAGTGTGTACTGTAGCAGCCAACTGAACTGGGCCACATTCTCCAGTGTGTGGGGAGAGAGAGGTCTGGCTCAGATGGGTCAATTGACCCAGTGCCAAGGGTCAGGGGATTCCCCAACTTGGTGAAGGTATGGAATGCTGCCACCAGGAAGGAGATGGACCACTGCCCTCCCCACATCTCCACTGTCTGGGTGTCCCAGGAGCAGCTCAGATTCCAAGGCCTGTCGGTGGGGAAGGGGGAGGTTCAAGAACAGGGGTGGGGTAGTTGTGATGGGTGATCGATTGGAGAGGGTCCCAGTGAGGGAACGGGTCTGGTGGGAGGACAGATCTGATGGGGGATGGGCCTTTGGTTGCAGGCCAATTGGGGGGGGGGTGCGGGGACGGGCTGGGCATGTTGGGGGACAGTGGCTTGTTAAGCCACTGGTGGGAGACAGGAGCTCTGGCGACAGTCCAAGCAATGGGTGGAGCATTGGGGACGGGCCCAATGGGGGACAGAGGCTTTGTGGACGGGACTGGTGGGGGATAGGGACTTTATTGACAGGCTCGGTAGTGAACAGGGTTTTGGGGACGATCTCAGCAGGGGGAGGGGTTTGGGGACGATCTCAGCAGGGGGAGGGGTTTGGGGACGCGCCTGGTAGGAGATGGGGGATTTGGGGATGGGCCTGGTGGGTGACAGCGGACAGTATTGGGGATGGACCCAGAGGACGGAGACCACCCCTGGAGCTCCGGTTCACCATCGGGTCACTCACCTTGGCCCATGGACCTGCTTTGATCTGCGGGAACCTGAATTCGATGCAGTTGAGGTTCATCTCCCGGATGTGCTCCCTGGCTGACAAACCACCTTCACCTCTGGCTCGGGGTGGGGGCAGCAGGAGGGTGACAAGGGGAGGGGATTCAGTGTATGCCTACCAGGTCAGGGACATAGGACGAGCCCAAGAACTGGGGTGGTGGTGAAGGCTGAAACCTTTGGGGCATTTAAGAGTCTCTGAGTCACATGGATGAAAGAAGAATGGAGGGTTATGAGGGAGCAAGGGGTTAGTTATTTTTATTTTGGTTGGAATACATTGGTCGGCATAACATCGAGGGCCGAAGTGCTTGTACTGTACTCTCGTGTTCTATGTTAAACCTGTCTGTCTTTCAGCAAGCGGACATGTTGGGGAGGGAACGCTGCTGACTGGCACATTCCAGGCTGCAGAGGTACATGCTGAGGGATGGATGGAGGCTTGGCACAGCCAAAACGAAGGCACTATGGAGATGGATCATAACTCTCTCATTACCGGGCATTGAGAGGCTGAGACCAAGGGGAACTCCTCCAACAGCAGAGGGGGGCAGTAACCACAGGGTATCAAAGTTGTGGCAATGAAGGTAAACAGAGACGTATGCAGCAATGTGCAGTGAAGGGAATATCTGGATACAACAGGAGGAGGAGAAAAGACTTGGAACAGCCTTCCTCTTTGGAAATAATTTGTGTATAAAGTCAATTTTGCTGAGTGGTGGAGGGAGGGGGTGGTGGTAGTGGGATAAGAAAAGCCCTACTCAGTCAACTTTACTTCATGAGATACTTTCTCCGATCCAGGAAATCTCTTCTGCACCCACTCCAAAGTACAAGGTCAAATTTATTACCCTTGGATAGCACAAGAGCGACCTGATGAAACAGCGTTCTTGGGGTAAACACATGTAAACACACAACCAAGCCCTCACACAACAGACAAATGATACATGTGGAGCACGTCCAGAAAAATAACTCCATATTGTTGAATAAATAGCAGAGTGGAGGAGTATTTGTATGAGCAGCTCATCAATCGTTCCACTTTCTCCCTGTTTGGAGGAAGCAGCTGTTCCTGGGCCTGGTGGTACCGGCTCTGAATTTCCTGGATCTCTTTCCCGACGGGAATAGCTGGATGATGCTGTTGGCCGGGTGAAGGGGTCCTCGATGATTTTATCAATGATCATAGTGGATCACGTTGATATTTGGGGTGGTGGGGGGCAGGAGGGTGTCCCCAGTGTTGCTCTAGGCCACTTTAGGTCCCGTGGAATGACCTCTGATAATTTAAAAAATAATTTATAAATCCACAAAGAATTCATACAATTAATAATAATACAAATCAAATATAAATACATGTTAAAAGAAAGAATAAAGAAATCCCCCCCCATAAACCACCCCATCCCCCCTCTATCCCCGTGCTAAAAGAAAAAAGAAAAATGAGGACAAGGGACCCCCCAAACAGGAGCGCCGATTACTTTAATGTTCCTTTTCATAAACTGAGGCCTTAAGGAGAAAGGGAATGTCAGAGTTTCATTTAAATATTCACACCCACCCTTTGTAAATATGGGCTCCATATTCTTCCACAATATATGGTTGTTGCGGCCCACAAACGCGGTGACTGAGAAGATCCCGCGAGAACCAACAACCTTCATCCCAGGTGACATCCTGCACAGCGGGAAGCAATGAGCATTGGTGGGAACACCCACCAATCCAAGGCCTGGTGCTGCCGTCTCGTGAGTCCTGTCCTCAGCAGTGGGAGAATATATAATCAGAGCTGCCAGTTCAACAAACCAGTCTTTGACTTCGACTTCTTGGGTGTGTATTGTTCATTCCACACTTCACGGTAAGTCTGCTGCATCTTGGTGCGAAGGAAGAGACTTTCACCATCGACCACCTCAAGCCAGCAAATTGGTCTCCACTCAGCTCCCACGACGCAGATATGGGCGACCGAAAGCAGCGAACAGCGCTTCAATCACTGGTTCTGGGGAGGTGGGGTTTCATGCTAACTGGGATCCCCCCTGTACACAAGATGACTGACGAACCTGATGACCACGCAGAGTCAACAGGGACCAACAACTTTTGACCCAGGGGACAACCCGCACAACAGTAATCAACAAGGACAGGAATACTGACTAATTGGAGGCCGGCGCTGATATGACATCACTCCAGTCGACAGCAGCGGGGAGAGAATAGAAGTAGAGCTGCCAGTGTAATAAAGGAGTCTTTAACTTTGATTTCTTGAGTGTGTGTCCTTCTTTCCACCCTTCACAGTAGCACGCACACTTCAATTTCACATCGAATGGTCTTGCTCATCTTACATCGGGAGTCATGTGTCCAGTTTCCTTATCTGAAGAATGAGAAGTGCACAAATATTATCAGATTTGTTTCTGGGATGTTTTAACTGTGTGATAGAAGGAAAGTTTGAATATGGATCTCTATCTCATTGGAAAAAAGGAAGATGGCCTTACAACATTATGAGGGGACACAGCAGCACGGATCAAGAGAGGATAATGCAAAGGACCTGAACACTAAGTGTCACAATTTCCCAATAACCGATCAGCTGCTTGGACTTTAAGAAATGTCTTCAATGAAAATGTAATATCCTTGGAATTCTCTCCCCTGTTGAAGGTTCATTTGAAATTGGGATCCAAGGACATGTGATGAGTTTACTGTCATACACATTCATAGAGGGATCAGATCCATTGAACTGAGATGCAGATACTTTGAAAAAAGTAACAGACATTAAATTGGAAGTGGTAATAAATTTGAAGGAAAGATTGAGAATAAATAGTCTCCCTTGTATTTCTTCAGATCAGAGGAATCCTGGAGCCAGGACAAAGTGATCTTATGAAATCTAAGGATTTGATTGTTGTTGGGGTAGTTGAGAATGGAAGGGCCGAAGGGGCTCCTGCTCCTTCGACTGCCTGTCTTCTGTCTTGCGAAGTTGATTGGGTGCGCCTGTGTGTTCGCTCGCACACTGATTGGTTGCTTCAGTTGCGCCAGCCAATGGGATGATTCGGTGAGGCTGCTCTTTGATTGGCCGCTGAAGTCGGGTTGGATTGATGGGCAGGTTCGCGGGCTGATTGGCTCGTGCAGTGGGGAGGCGGGACGTTGGCGGCGTCGTCGTCTGCTCGGGATCCATCGCGTCTCCGCGGGCGCGAAAGAGAAGTTGGCGACGGCGCCGGGATCATCCTCAGCCGCGCGGTCCAGGGAAAACGGGCGACCAGCAGCCGGCTGGGCCCCACCCAGGAGTGGCCGGCACCGGCGAGGTGTTTGAGTGGAGCCGAGGCGTCGGTGCGAGGCCTGATGGCGCCGACAAGGCGAGGCAGGAGGCCGCGAGGTAACTTGCAGAGGGAGGGGGCTGGGGCAGGAGCTTGGCAAGTCTGGTTGGCGCATGCGTGGTGACTTCGCGCATGTGCGGCTGATTTGGATGTGCCGACAGGGCAAATAAGCGAACCCGTTGCGCAAGCGCATGCGCACAGAAATTAAGATGGCTGCCCCCAGCCAATGGACCCCGAAGCGTTGAGTCAATCCGCACATTTTGGGTCTTTTGTGCCCTGTGTCTCTGTTCTCGTTTGTCAAATCATTTGATTTTTAAAAATAGGCTCTAAGACTTCATGGCTCCTCGCACTGGGTCAAAACCCCGACTTGCGACCATTGTGGAATCTGATTGATCCTTTGGACTCCACTACGGTCGCAGGTCGGGGAGGACCTGTCGTGGTCATTGGGTCGCTTCGAAAACCAATCCATTTTTCTTTGCTTCCCAATGCTCATAGAATGTGTCTGATTCCATCCGTTGTTCCTGTTGTAGCATCACATTCTCCATCAAGTTAGATGTGATTTTTTTTAAAGTTGTGTCTCTTGAACAATAATGCTCCAATCCTTCTGATCCTGACATACCATGTGTTTAAATATAATGTTTCTCAGTTACTTGTCTGAATGCCTTAAAAATATAGGGTGGATTGTAAGGGATACTGGAATGTGAGGAGTCAAGCAAGTGCTAATTAAGGATGAAGTATTATGGGTTAACTTAAGGATAAGGGATACTGGAATGTGAGGAGTCAACTAAGTGCTCATTAGAAATGAAGTATTGTGGGTTAAATCAGGGTGAAGGGATGCTGGAATGGGAGGAAGGGTTATAATAAAATAAGGATCTTCAAAACAGGATAGCAAATAAATAGCTTTAGCAAGTCTTGGGGATTGATTAATGAGTAAAGAACAAAGACATGATATTTCCTGGCTAACAAGTTTCCAGGAAGGCACATAAACTGATAAGAAATTAAAATCCACTTGGGCGGAATTACCTAATGCTAAACCAATCCAGGAGGCAGAAGAATGTTAGGCGGAAGGTATCTCTGTACTGAAATGAAATGTATAAAAGTTGGGTCTGCCTCAGTATCTGTGTGTATTCCCAGAGTAAGGGGAAGCACCTAACTTTGCATTGTTTTTGTTCTCAATTTTTGTCTCAAGCAAATTCTGTGAAGGTACTTCTGTTTCTCACACAATCCATTTTTCTTTGCTTCCCAATGCTCATAGAATGTGTCTGATTCCATCCGTTTTTCCTGTTGTAGCATCACATTCTTCATAAAGTTAGATGTTATTATTTTTAAAGTTGTGTCTCTTGAACAATAATGCTCCAATCCTTCTGATCCTGACGTACCATGTGTTTAAAATGTAATGTTTCTCAGTTACTTGTCCGAATGCCTTAAAAATATAGGGACTTTGGTGTTAACAATACAGAGTCAAGATTTCACCAATCCTTTTGAATTTATGATCTCTGGGATTTCTGGTCATGTTTTCTATTTAGGTTGGTGTATCTTGCAGGCCTGTTTGGTTGCAGCAAGTAAGAAGTTATCAACTTGTAGCGTCCGCTGCGGCAGCGCTACCAAATAAAGAAACGTCCACACAAGGTGAGTGTAAAACAAAGACTGGCTTTACTGTTTTAAATTCCCCACGTCTGCTCGCTGGCCCGGCCACTTCTGGTGATGTACCCCTGACTTCCAGCAGTGACGTTGTTGCATCACTCTCTGGCCGGCTGGCAGCTACGCAGAAGTGTAGGGCTCCTAAGCCCATACATAGTGCTAGGCGCGGGCTCTTTCTCGGTAGTGAAGGGGAGTCCGTGCCATCTTGGACTGTCCAAGTGTTGCAGTGATTTGGCTTTTTTTTCCTTGCCCGGTCACTTGGTACGCTACAATCTCAATGTTTTAAAGGGGGAAATTCTTTCAATGTTTCATTCACCTTTATTACAGAATTCTTCCTTGATTATCTGTGTAACATTGAATGTTTTGGGTTTTCATGAACGGGGATCATGATTTTACTCATAATTTGGTGAGCAAATGGATGGGACACTTTTTACTAATGCCCAATGGGAATCCAAATAAAAATGAAATGATGTAATTAGGAAGGTCTGTTGACTCTTTTTTTTTAAGCGGAATGTCAGGATGATTTTCATCTTGCTTGCTTAATTAAAATGTGATTTGTCAGTTCTTAATGGCAACTGCCATATTGGCATTGCAAGGAGAGATGGGAAATGGATCAGGTCCTTGGTGGTCCCAGTAAGACAATGCAGAAAGATGTCACGGGGCTGAATGTGGTTTAGGAAGGGAGAGGGTATTAATTTTTAGGAAACGTATGTGGCCATCCACCAATCAATATTTTCCTCAAATAGATACTCCTGCTGGTAGAAGCCATTTCTTACTTTAAACAGGCCCAATGTCATTATCCAAGAAGATATTGTTACGAGCCCAAAGGATCCCAAAACCTAGAAGCAATAGTCATTCACCAAGACAATTGGTTTTTAAAACAGAAGTTATTTTTAATCAAATTTAATCATGAAAATAGAATTAAACTTTAACTTAACTCTATACTTAACTAACCCAAATTAACCCCCTTCTAATTCTAAGTGAACATGTTTGTAATGTGTATAAATTTAAGAAAAGTTCTTTGGTTCACAGTTCAATCTCACTTCTCCTTCTTCCAAGTTTTCTGGTGCAGGTAATTCTTCTGCTGTGCACAGAATTGAACGTGTCTAAATTTCACAAGGTTTTGGTGCTTGAAAGGTAAATGTTTACTGCTCAGGATTGTTCTTGTAGAGTTTTTAGAGAGAGATTTGTTGTTCCAGGATTTCCACAACTGAAGAACCACCATTAGTCACCTCAATATCTCACTGATGAACCTTGCCCCGTTAGGGTTTTCCAGATGGTAACTTCTTTCTCAAAGCTACTACAGAGTTCCATTCCTCTTATTCCAAACAACAGGAGTTCTTTCATCTGCTCCAGCTATTGTTAGATAAACAAAACCTAGGTATAACTTTCCTGTAAGCACCCTGCAGAAAGGTACTTGTAGCCATCCTAGCTCCATTTACAAACAATGGTCATTCATTTTATGACATCAGTTTGATTAACACCTACTTGTGAATGTGAATAACATTCTCCAGAGATCTTCAATATTTCTTCAGTCTTTCAAATAAGATCTGTTTTAAAATGTGTGTGTGTTTATGTATGTAACCTACTCTAAATCTTACCAAATTAGAAATATAACCAAATTCTCCAAGTATATTTATCTATTACAATATCACAAAAGGAGCATTTAAGAGACTCTGAGACAGGCATACATGGGTGAAAGAAAAACAGGGTTGTAGCGGATGCATAGCGCGGTATTACGAACCACCACCATCAGACTTACCTGACACATCGCGGGCTAACAGTGGTGGGCACCAAAGTACAGTGAGTGGATAAGATGAAGCCCCTGCTGAAAGGCACGGGGCGCTATTGGCTCGTAGCTTTAACCAGCTGGTCCTCTGGACCAGAAAGTTTTCACTAATATTCTCATTGACAGGCAGGGAATAAAAGGTCTGTGTATGTCTGCAATAAACCAGTCTTGAGTTGACTACCTTTGTGTGTGTTTGCCTTTATTGAGTAGCATCTACCACAGTAGCTGCGACAGGGTATTATTTTTTGCTAGAAATATCAAGATCAACACAACATCATGGGCCAAAGGGCTTGTACCGTGCTGTAATATTCTGTTATTTCTGTTATTGCTTGACTTTGAATATCTCTTGTAAACACTGTGAGACTTCAATAATGTAGCAAATGTGCATAGCAACATTGCAGTCAGGAGTTTGTATCTCCTGGTTGACTTGAGCTTTTCTCTTTTTTACACAATGCTTTATAGTTCTGGTCAGTAAGAAAATAAATATTGTGCATGTTGAATATGTCATTATGTCTGCAAGTACCACTGGAAAAGTGTCAGTAACACCAAGGTAAATAGCACCCTGTAGTGGCTGGTGCAATTTTCTGATGGGCACAAGTTATCACTCAGTGGCTACAGTGATGTGAAAATGTTTGTAAATTATTTTGTATATGATTTATACATGGAAAAATTAGCTGTTGTTTGTTCCAATTTCAGGTAGATGTAGTTGCAAAGTGGGTAAGGATAGAAAATTGTAGGGGATCAACAACTGAGGCTTGCATTTGATGGTGTGAAAGTAGAAATGGAAACTCAGAATAAGGCTAATCTGATTAAGCAAGCCACTGGCTCTTATATTTCCACCAGAAGTGAATCTCGAATTGAATTTTGAGTAATTTACGCTGGTTAACTTCAAAGTCTGTTGATTGTCAGACTAAATTAAGAGCCCTTTTGCCTCTGGCTATACTGAAAGATTGTTTTGTTTATTACATAAATCTTTCTGAGAGGGAGAATAGACTGAACCTGCTTTCCTTCTCGTTGGTGATGAATCTTGCAGTAACATCTTTCAAATAATTACAGTCTCCTAATTCCTCCCCATCCTTGGGCATTTTCTCCTGCAATCTACATCAGTTAACACCATCCAGGGATTCTCATGCAGGGTAAAGTTTCACAAACACCTCCTCCAACCATGTCCGTGCCCTCTGTGGCAGGAAACCCAATGCAGAGTAAATGACAGATTGGCTGAGCACCTCCACTTTGATCACAATGGCCAACTTGGCTCATGGTCACAAGCTGTATTAAGTTCCATTCCATTCCCACACTGACCTTTGTCTTTTGCCTCTTCCATTGTCTGGGTGAGGTCAAATACAGAGGAACCATCTCTTATTGCATTTGTGAATCGATAGTATGAATATGGAATTTTCCAAGTTCATGTTACCTGCCCACACCCCCCATGTTTTTCTCTCTGTCCTGTTGATCCACCCAGTTCCCCTCATATTTTACCTTCGAAACCAGTTGACTTATAAATGTGGGCAGAAAAATGGCAGATGGAGTTTAAACTGGACAAGTGTCTTGCACTTTGAGAGGACTTGTAGTCGTGTTGCAATGAGGGATCTTGGGGTGCAAGTGCGAGCTCCTTGAAAGTGGCAATGTGGATAGTTTTCTCTGGGGATTTGGAGGCTGAGAGATGACCTGGTTGAAATTTATCCAATTATTGTAGTCCTGGAGAAGGTCGATGTCTTCTTCCCACCCCCCCCCCCCGTAGGAAATGTAAAAATAGTATGATGCATATATTGAACATGAGAGGGGAAAAGGAGAGAAGTGAGGCAGGTTTTTGCACAGTGCGGTGGAGGTCTGGCCCACGCTGCCAGGATAGTGGTGAAATCACCACGATTTAAGAGGCATTTGGTTGGGCACATGAACAAGAGGGAATGGGTGATGTGTATGGACCATGTGCTGACAGATGGGATTAATTTAAATGAGCATCATGGTCACCGGAGACATTGTTCACCAAATGGCCTATTCCTGGGCTGCTCTGTTGGGTGATGATTCATCTCTTTTCAAGGATTGTTGCCGATGGGCAGTAAACTTTTCACAGAGGTCTATCTCCAATGAATGTATTTAGAACATTTCCATGAGTTAATTCCCTGTAGAAACACCAGTTTATCATTCAAGCTGTGTAGCCATAGCAATAATGCAAAATTTGAAGGCCATCGTTACTGAATCCACTTTAATCAGCCTTCACCTTGTACAATGTTCAGTTGAGACAAGAAAATCAAAATGCAACTTTTAACCTCTAGGAAAGATGAGTAATCCTCTGTACCACAGAATTATTGCTGAAAAAATATTTGGAAAATTTTGTGAATTCAACTTGCAAAGAGGGGATGAAGAGGAGCCACAACGAGATTTTAAAAAATTAAATTCAGAACATTTATTTGAAGATGTTCATCACAATAAACATGTTCAGGTTCAGTAATGATCAATTCTAGAATGGCATGTTGCCGTAATAAAAGGAATGCAGGATAGATATATTGCAAGGAAATATAAATTAATGATTTGGATTGTGGTTTAAATGGTTTTGTGGCGAAATTTGTGGAGGTCACCAAGATAGGGGACAAAGTAGGAAGTGTAGAAACTGTAAAGTTGGAGAAGGATATAGACAGATTAGGAAACTGGACAAAATGATGGCAGATGAGATTTAACGTTGAGAAATGTTTAGTTGTACATTTTGGCAGTGGAAATAAACAGGAAGCATACAATTTGGATGGGATGAAAATTCAGAACTTGGATGTGCAAAGCGACTTGGATGTCCTTGTGCAAGGAAACCTAAAAGTTAATGACCAGGTGAAATTGGTAGTGAAGAATTCAGTGGAGTATAGGAAATTAAAGAAGTAATCTCATGGAGGCATTTTGTATATTGAAAGGTTTAGATAGGGTGGATGCGGGTAAGATGGTTCCCTTGGTGGGTGAATCGAGGACAAGAAAATTAGAGGTTATCCATATAAAACAGAGATTAGGAAGAACTTCTTTAGCCAGAGGGTCGTGGATCTGTGGAACTGCTGCCGCATCCAGCAGTGGAAGCCAGATCACTGGGCATATTTAAACAAGAAATAGACAAGTATCTCATTAGTAAGGGCATTAAGGGATATGGGAAAAGTCCGGAAATTGGAAGGAGTGCAGAGTGGTTTCGTGTCGGTTTATGGAGCAGACTCGATGGGACTTGTGGCCTGGTTCTGTCCTTTGCCTTGAGATCTTGTTCTCATTTGAAATAGTTTATTGAAGGCAACTGAGAAAAATTGAATAATTCTTGGCAGTTGTTAGAGTAGGTTATTAGTTTGACATCTCTATGTAAAACTCCAAAACTATCTGTCACTTTGGAGTGGTGCCTGTCCCTCCAACCCATGAGGAACATAGACTTTCTAATATGTCATATGTTCTTTCAGTGACAAATGATTCTCTTATTCAAACATGGCCAGAGGTCACTCGCATTTCATTTCAGCTTCACAATCGTTTTGGGTGGGTTTTCAGTTTTAAATGTGGCAAATTCCTTTTTGGGAGTGGATTTCTTGTCACATTTTTCAGTGATGTATTTGGAAAAAAATGCTGTTGTGTGGACTGCAGCTCTTGAATGCAAGTGAGCTGCATTTGTTGTCCTTCCAATGCCATCTGCTGCTTGACAAGACTTCAACCTGGCTCCTGCCCTTTCCAAGCCTTGCTCAAGTGTTTTCCTCGCCTTGTGACCCCATCATAATGGTGTGCAGACATGCAATAAGCCACCATTTAAAGGCAGTGTCCATAAGACGCAGGCTTGTAAAACGCCCGGATTATCTTAAAATCGCAAAATTGGAATGGCAAGAATTGGGCGTAGCCCACAGATCTGATAGCTGCTGGGCTTCAAGGTTGTAAATGGTTCTGAAAAATACTAGGGATTGGCGGCCTTGCAGAGATAATTGTGCCCTGAACAATTCCACCATGCCTGACTGATACAATATTTCAAATTTACAAGACTTCTCAGCCAACCTCCACGGCAAATATGCATTTGTCAAAATAGATCTAGTACATGCTTACTATTAGATTCCATTTGACTCTTCGGATGTCATGAAGACAGCAGTGATGGTCCCGTTCGGCATGTTTGAGTTTATGAGAATACCATTCGGTCTATGGAATGCAGCTCAGACATTCCAGTGGTTCATGGACCACGAACTCACTGGCCTTGGGTTTGTTTGGTGCTTGTGTTGATCGAGGAGATTCTGGTTGTAAGTGTGGATGAAGAGAAGCACAAGAGCCACCTTATCTCATTGTTTCCGAGGCTTGAGGAATGTGGCATCGTGATCAATCCCAGGAAAGTGTTTCTGGAGCTTCTGATCTTGAATTTTTGGGACCTAGAGTTATGCAACATGGTATTTTGCCTGATGAATGGAAAGTGCATGGAATTTGATAATTTCCACCCCCCGTTAGTAACGTTTGGCCAGTTGTGATGGTTTTTAGGTACGAGGAATTTCATTGTTGTTCCCTGGTGAATACCGCAGCATCTCTATTACCTCTTGCTGAACGACTCAAAGGATATGATGTCTGCTTCAAAAAGACATTAACTTTGGGAGATGATGCTGTGTTAGCTTTCCATGATGTGAACACTGTTCTTACAAATGCTACTAAGCTTGTACATCAAATGCCCAAGGCCTTGCTCTCTTACCACAGATGCATCTGTCAGTGCTGTGGGACCAGTGTTCGAACAAGCGGTCACCGGCTCAGGCAAAGTATAGTACAATTGGGCAAGAACTCTTAGCTATCTATCTCGCAGTGAAACATTTCAGAATTTAAAAAAATATTTATAGTTTTGTATACAGTTCAATATAATAATAGAATCATATCCAAATGATACTTACAATTAGCAAAATAGAATAAAAAATAAATGTTGTACTGTACATAAAAGTGAGAAGAGAAAAAAGTATAAAAGAAAAAAATACAGATCTAGGTGCAAAGCTCCTGTGATAACTATTCCTTCCCAAAAGGAAAGGCAGGATATTAATAAAATATTAGAATTAGACCAACATGATAAGGTTCAACCATTAAGATTAATGAAAAGTGGTGGTGGGGTGGAGAAGTGAATACATTAGATATATAAACCTATTTTTAAATATGGTTTCCATATTTTGAATTATGTAACATACCCAGTTCTAATATTATAAGTCACCTTTGCTAAGGGAATACAATTTTGCATTTCCCCATGATCAATTTTAAGATGGGATTCAGATTTCCATGGAATTGTTATACATCTCCAGGCCATTTCCAATGCAATTTATAAAAATAATTAATGTTTTTTTTTAAGAACTTGAATTCGGCTTCCAAATCATATACATTTCCCAAAAGTAAAAGCTCTGGTGTTAATGATAAACATTATTATAATTTGTTCCAAAAACTTGGCCACATCTTTCCAAAATGATGTCACCTTCAGACATCTCCAGAGACAATGTATAAATGTACCAATTTCTGTGCCACATCTAAAACATGAATTTGAAAAATTAGGAATAAATTAATTGATGTTGCATTAAATATAATTGATGAATAAATTTGTAATTAACTAATCTATCGAAAACATTAATTACTGACCCAACAAATGTCAGACAAGCAAAAAGGGTCAATTTCAGTTCCCAAATCCAATTCCCATCTTTCTTTTGATTTATTCAAGTCTGGGATTGGAGATTCCTCTTGAAATAGAAGATACAATTTTGAAATAAATTTCTTTGTAATTCTCTCATGAATCCCAATTTCCAATTCGATATTTCAGCTTTTTATTGGAAGGTCATTCTTTGACCATTTGTACAGACCACCAGCCTCTTCTGCATACTGCAAGTAGAAGCACACATCTCTACTTGCCCAGAGAGATTCAGCACTTGGACTTCATCCTACAATTTTCATCAGACACACAGCACATCTGAGGAAAAGTGAATGCTGTGGCTGGTGCCCTATTCAGGCACGACATTACATACAACTACTGCCATTGATTTCAGTGACATGGCTCATGCATGGCACATTGATCCCGATTTCATCCGGTGAAACCAGATCAACTCTGGTCTCCATCTTCAAGATGTGACGCTGGATGAATCGGGTGAAAAGTTGGTCTGTGATGTTTTTCCCCCAACAGGAAGGACTCGGCCGTTTGTGTGGTGGCTATGAGGCAGGAGATTTTCTCTTCACAATCTATCTCTTCCTGGTAGAAGAACATCAATCAAACCGGTTAAGGAACATTTTACCTGGCTTTATGTTAAACAGAATGTTGGATTATCGGCAAGGACTCGCTTGCTGGGTCAACACCTTAAAGTCTCCAGGCACATGAAATTCAAGCTGGGGGATTTTGTTTTGGATTCCCATTTCCAGCACGTGCACCTTGTGGCTTGCAAGGTCCACTTCCGCCATCTCGGCAATGTACAAATCTGCTCACGTGTGAGGACTGGACTACCAGGTGGCAGGATGAAATTCCTAACATTGGCATCTCTGCAGAGACAAATGCCTGTGCTTTTGTGGATTCCATCTTTTGGTGTTCTGGGCACTATTACAACAGATCGAGGGTCTCAGTTTGAGTCGTTATTGGTCAGAGCTCTCATTGATCCTCTTGGCACAACCTGAATTATCGCTGAGCATTTCAGGCGAACAGCTTCTTTGAGTGTTTCCATTGACATTCGAAAGCAGGTGGTGATGCATCTCCATGGAGCGAACGTTTGCCCATGGTTCTCCTTCGACTGCCTACTGCTGTTAGGGCAGATCTTGGATGTTTAGTGGTAGAGCTTGTCTATGGCTGTATGCTGACCTTGCCAGATGAGTTTGTGAATCTGAGTCCAGGCACAGTGCTCAATGAACAGGTTAGTTATCTTGATCGTCTTCGAGAAAATGATGTGGCAGAGAATGATTCCAACTGAAACGGTATCTTCTTATGAACCAAAGTAGCAACACCTCGAGCTTTCGAATTAAATGAAGATGAAAAACATGTCCGACCCAATCTCTTTTCAATTTCATATGTTCTTTCTCAGACAAATGAGTTTGTTGCAAAAAAGCAAGATCAACCTTCATTTTCTTTAATATTTCCTTCTTTTCAATCGGATTATTAAGTCGTTTAACATTAAAGATCACAAAATTTAAATGAGCCATAACTTAATTTCCTCCTGAGATTGACACTTCACACAGCAATTACAACTATACATATATATATATAAAAAAATCCCAACACCCCCCCCCCACCTTTGAAACAATAAGAAAACACTATAAAAACATAAGAGTTCAAGAGTCAGACCCCCCCTCTGTGAACCAGGTGCAGTTAATTCCACAAGTGGCAGATGACTTTAGAAGTAGCAGAGACGACCATCACCCCCCAACCGAACATTAAAACCCATCAGTCATCCCAGTGATAACACCCACATTGAGCTTGAGCTTCATCTTCAACATCACTCACCGATTCTGATTCCAATTCTTTTCCCCGTTCCCTTCCCAATCTTAACCTCAGGCATTTTCCCCATCGATTCCTTCAAATCAGGGAAGGAATTCACAAAAGTTAATGCACCATAAGGACTCTCAAAACATTGAGACTGATCTGGCCCATAAATCACCTTAAATACCGATGGATACCGAAAGTAAACTTATACCCTTTATTCCATAGCACTGCTTTGACCAGATTAAACTCTTTCCATCACTTAATAATCTCCTGACTTAAATCAACATAAAATAAAACCCTATTTCCTTGATACATCGTAGGGCTTTGATCAAGGCGAGCGTTCTGAACCACAAGCCGCAAATTCATTTCTCTTTCCTGATATTGCAAACATCTTAAAAGAACCGCTCTTGATATTTGACCTGGAAAAGGTTTTCTCCTTAAAGCCCTCTGAGCCCGATCTAAAAAAATTCAACTCCCAATATCTCTGGAATCCATTTCCAAAAATAATTTTACAGGATATGAACCTTCAATATCTTCCGGCAGACCAACTCTCTTAATGTTATTACGACAACTTTGATTTTCCAACGAATCAATGTTTATAACAAATCTCTCTTCTGGACATCCCAGCCTTCAAATAAATCCTCAATATGATCCATTCTCTCTGCATAATGGTCCTCACAGTCAATAAAAACTTCTATTCTCTTAAATTGAACTTGTCCAGTGTCTACTGCTGTTAAGCTCTTATTAATATCAACTTGAATAAATGTAATTTCTTCACACATACCAGCCATTTATTTCCTCCATAACAGCAAATTGATCATTTAAAGTTTCAAAACCTTAGTTCACAGAAGACATCATCTTTTCATTTGGTTGGATCAGTTCTATAGGCATGAGGTTGACTTCCATCCCTGTTACAGGTGCCTTGAAGTCTGGGGAAGGTGTCTGTGGTGAAACAACAGCTTTCATTGGAAAAGGAGATGTTCTTCAAGCCTTAGGCCTCCCTTCATTGAGTCCAACTGCAGCAAGTAGTCATTCTTGCTCTTCTTCTTCTTGAACCTCTGAGTTGTCCCCCTCCACCTCTTCCCTTCCACCTCATACCTGGAAGTCGGACTGTGGATCGGATCCAGAATTTCCTGCAAGTGAGAGCATCTCCAGATGTGCCGCTGCATACAGGCAGACCCCTTCCCGGAAACGTGCTTGCATTCGGGCACTCACCCTCCCCCCCCCCCCACACTCTCCTTCGTCAAGCCCGGCTGGTGTCGAATTCCATGCTTGCACTCCTCCTGGCCCGGCCAAAGATCTCAGCGCTATCTTGCATATCCGGATGTGCAGAGAATGCAGACGTTTATTCCAGCTTGTCCTGACTTACATGTTGAGGCTTCGGATCCATGTCTAACTGATCCCGAGGTTCCTTCTGGGAGGTTGGCCTTGCTTCTTCTGCACTTTTCACAGGTTGAAAAACTAGGTTTTTTCTAAGTTGCTTGTTTTGATATGGTGTTGTATGTACTGACCAGTACAGGCATGGGCTGATCCCCCCCCACCCCCTGATGTCATCCTCTCCTGGACTCCTCCCCTGTGACCCAGGCCATGAAGGTCGAGCCACATCTTCCATCCCTTCACTTCCCTCACTTGGACCCAGGTGCCTGCAACTGTTGTGTTTAATAAAGCCTATCGTTTCCCCTCAGTCTTTGTCTCTGTGATTATTGGGCCTTTGTCTCTGTGATTATTGGGCCACCTGGTCGTGCCCAACACTGTTTTTTCCCTTTCTTCATTTCCAGAATCCTACTGTAGTAAATTACTGTTCAAAACATTGATAAAGTCAAAGAAGTCACTACAGTTCGAGTATTGAACAATTCAGTCAGGGAAAGATGTCTTCTCATGTCTTTTTCCTACGCCATCTTGCCACAACCACCCTCCCTCCCCCCTCTCAGTTGACTCCTTGAACACCCATCCAATCCACGGACTCTAGGCAGTCCTGCAGCTGTCTTCCCTCACGTGACCACCTTCTGGTTGTCCTGATCTCGTAAGTGTTGTGAGCAATTTTAGGCCCCATTTCTAAGAGAGGATGTGATGGCCCAGAGGTGGTTGACAAGAATGATCCTGGGGATGACAGGAATAATGTTTGAGGAGCATTTGATGGTTCTGGGCCTGGACTCGCCCGAGTTTAGAAGAATGAGGCAGGACCTCGTTGAAATCCGATGAATAGTGAAAGGGCTGGATAGAAAGAATTTTGCCAGTTGTGGGAGAGTTTAGACCAGTGGGCACAACCTCAGAATAAAAGGATATCTGCTCAGAATGGAGATGGAGAAACCTTTTCATCTCAAGTAGTGATTTTCAAACTCCTCCTCCACAACCCCACCCCCACCCCCCGGATCATATTCCACTTAATCCCTGTGCCAGAAGTGCTCTGTTAGTAAGGGATTACTTAATGTGGTATATGATTGGAAATAAAAAGTTTGAAAACCACTGTTTTAATCGTACATCATTGACTTGTTCTGTGCGTGGTTTCATAACTCCAGAGGAAATGGGCCAATGACAATTTTTCTCAAGGAAAATTTTTCCTTCACAATTGGGTCGACTGCAGTCTTTCTCAGCCTTTTTTCTCATTCATATGCCACTTTAAGCAATCTCTTACTCTTTTTCGACACTCCAAGGAATAAAGTCCCAACCTGTTCAACCTTTCCCTGCAGATCAACTCCTGAAGACCTGGCAGCGTCCGAGTAAATCTTATCTGCACTCTTTCAATCTTACTAATACCCATCCTGTAGCTAGGTGACCAGAACTGCACACAATACTCCAAATTTGACCTCACCATCATCTTATACAACCTCACCATAACTTCCCAACTCCTATTTTCTTTTTGTTAATTAATGAAGGCCAAGATGACAAAAGCTGGCTTTAGATCCATGTCGTCCTGTGACACCACTTTCATGGAATTATGCAACTGTGTTTTATCTCTTTCTGCCGATTTCTATAACTTGGCTGTTCAATTTCATAATGTTGGCTTCTGGACTATTTTATTGTGCCCCTTGATCTAGAGCGTTCTGGCAGAACAAAGCAATTTTGTTTTCTTTTGTCAGGTCAAATTTTGTCACATTGATCCAAAAACAAATATTTTCACCATTCCTTCATTTCAGATTCTCTGCAGCTGTCGTATTGAACCTCACAGTGACGGCATCATGTTTGTCTTGTTTATCCTTTCCCCCTCCATCCAGACAGATGTGTTGATCAATGAGTCAACTCCACTCATCCAGCACCACTGCCATTTCTGCAGCTTGGGCTTTTCATCCCACGTATTCAGTTTGTTATTTCTCCTCTTCTTTTTCTCAGCAAAGAGAATCAGGTTTGTTTGAATATCTTTCAGAATCCCAGTGAAAGGTTATCGACCTGAATGTTTTAACTCCGATTATTTTTCCAGTAGATGACCTGCTGAGTATTTCCAGCGTTGAGTTTTTATTTTATTGCCTTGATGTACTACTGAGTGCTTTGAATGGGAGAAGAAATGTGGGTTGGGTTAAGTTGAGATGTCTCGATCATGGAGTGAATTTAGAAAAATAGACGTAAAAGTGGAGGGTGCATGGAAATTGTTCATTAATCTTTTCAAATTGATTTTGGAGCTATGATTGTTTTCTGATGTATGCACAGTGTTCAGAATTAAAATTTTTGTGATGAACATGTCTCAAAATTTGTCATATTGTGGCAACAAAACAGGTGCAAATATTGTTCTAAATTACATTTTAAAAAAAGAAATTCAGCTGTGCAAAATGAAGAGTAAGTGAGAGTAACTGTGGTTCCTTGTCCATTCGGAAATCTGATGGCAGTGGGGGAGGAGCTGTGTTTGTACCTTTGGGTGTTCATCTTCAGGCTCCTGGACCTGTTTTCCTGGTGATCACAGTGTGAAGAAGGCCTGGTCTGGGTGGTGAGGGTCCCTGAGGATAGAGGTTGTTTTCTTGAGACTCCGCCTCTCGGAGAAGTCCTTGATACATGGGCCAGAAAGCGCGGGATACTCACATGGCTTAATTTAAACCTGCTGGCAGCAAACTCTGAATGATGTCCCACCTTGTACCGTGGAGCCCGGCACACTATACCCATATGACAGTTTACAGCACGGTAGCAGGCCATATCGGCCCTTCGAGTCCGTGCCAGTTCACATGAACAACTCCACTAGTTTCCCCCTCCCACACACTGCCCATATCCCTCCAACCCCTTCATATACATGTACACATCCAACCTTCTCTTAAGTCACAGAATGGACACTGCTGCAATTATCTCTTCTGGAAGATCATTCCATTCTGCCACCACTCTCTGAGTGAAGAAGCATCCTCCAACATTTCTCCTAAAGCTTTACCCCTTACCCTTAAATCATGTCCTCTTGTTCAAACCTCCCCTGCCCTCAGGGGAAAGACTCTACTCATATCTAGTCTATCTATTCCCTTCAAAATTTTAAATACCTCTATCATAACCCCCTTCAACCATCTACATTCTAATGAATAAAGTTGCAATCTCCTTAATCTTTCTCTGTGCTCTTGATGTTGTTAGTCAGGGAACATTTTTGTAAATCTTCTCTGCACCCTCTCCACCTTATCTATATCCTTCCAATAAATGGAGATCAGAACTGAACACAATTCTCCAAACTTGGCCTCACCAATGCCTTAAACAGCTATACTCTAGTCTATGCTAGGATTTATGAAGGCCAGCATGCCCTGTCTACATGGGAATCCAACCTCAGTGAACCATGTACCATAACTCCAAGATCCCCCTGTTCCTCTTCATTCCTCGACCCCCTCCCCTTAACTGTATTTGTCCTATTTTGATTATTTTTTCTGGAATGCAGCACCTCACTCTTGTCAACAATAAAATCCATCTGGCATCTTTCAGTCTACTATTCCAAACAAACCAAGTAGTGTAATCCAAGAAAACCTTCCTCACTATTTTCGTATCTTCTGCATATTTTCTCACCCAGTTAACCATCCCCGCATCCAAATCATGAATATAAATGATAAACAACAGGGGACTCAGCACCGATCCCTGAGGCACACTGCTCGTCACAGGCTTCCATCCTGACAGACAGTTGTCCACCATGACTCTCTGCTGTCTGTTTCACAGCCACCTCTGAACCCATCTCACTATCTATTAAACCCTAGTGACTGAACCTTCCTAACTAACTTTACATGTGGCACATTATCAAAAGCCTTACTAAAATTCAAATAGATCTCATCACCTGATCTACTTTTCTCATCAAAAAATTCAACAAGATTCATCGAACATGATTTTCCCTTCACAAACCCATGCTGGGTGCCCCTGATCCCTCCCTGCCTATCCAGATATTTGTACATACTATCTCGAAGAATACCCTCCATAACTTTTGCCACCACCAAACTCAAACTTATTGGCCAATAATTATTTGGCCAACACCTTGTGCTCTTTTTAAAACAGCGGAACTACATTTGCAACCCTCCAATCCCGCAACACCACACCCTCTTCCAGTGATCTTTGTAAAATCACCGTCAGAGCCCCAGCTATTTGCTCCCTGACCTCCTTTAACGTCCTGAGAAAAGTACCATTAGGACCAGGAGACTTATCCACCTCCATTGACCCTGGAAGATCCAAAACCCTCTCTTTAATAATCCTTATCCTTTCCATAACTAAAGCATTCATCTCATTTATCTCACATAGTCCAGTGTCCCTTTCCCTCGTGAATACAGAAGAGAAAAAAAATTGTTCAATATCTTCCCCATCTCATACAGCTCTTGACATACACATCGCCCACCGTTACCATTTTCCAGTGGACCTACTCTATCCTTCAACCTCCTTTTACTGTTCATGTATCTGTAAAAACCCTCATGATTCACGTTCACCTTATTAGCTATTGACACCTTATACCATCTTTTTGCCTTTCTAATTTCCCTTTTGAGGTTCTTTCTGCAATCTAAGTAAGGATCAATCTTTTGTTTCTTATATTTAGCATGGGCCTCCCTCTTATCCTGAACCGTTCCTAATTTTTCTAGAAAACCACGGCTTCCTTGGAGTCTTGCCTTTCGGCCGATCTGGACTATGAAGATCCCTTACTCTAAAAATCTCACTTTTAAATACCCTCCAATTTTCTTCTAGATCATTTTCGACTAAAAGATCAGCCCACACAACTCTCTGCAAATCTCTTCTCATTTCTTCAAATCTGGCCTACCCCCACTTGAAGATCTTCAACTTTGAACCCAACCAATCCCCTTCCATAATTAAGCTAAATCTAAAGGACCCATGATCACTGGATCTGAAGTTCTCCCTAACGCTCACCTCCGCCACCTGCCCCATTTCATTCCCTTCCCACAGATCGAACACTGACCCCATCTCGTGGACATCTCCACATACTGCTGCAAAAAGCAGTCCTGAACACGTTATCTAAACTCTAACCCATCCTGACCTCTCACTGACTCTGTTTCCCAATCGATGTTAGGACTTCACTTGCCTCCTTTCTGGACCCATCAACCTTGCGTATAACTTAATCAGGCTGAAACCTAGTTTTGTGTTGTGGCATAATGGCAGAGGACATGACATTCTGGTACATAGTAGGTTCATTGGACGCTGCTACAGCATCTCAAGTAAGAGAATTTGTTGCCAATCCCCTGGTGGAAAACCAGTACACCAGGTTTAGCCAATTTCTCCTGGACACACTGGAATTGATTAGACATGAGCGCAGCTTGCGGCTTTTAAATATGGAGGGCTCGGGTGAGAGGAATCTATCCGATCTAATGAATGAGATGGTTGCATTAGCAGATGGTCATTCTCATTGTATACTTTTTGAGACTCTATTCCTGTCCAAACTCCCAGGTCGTGTCGCAATACCAATCATTAACTTGGATTTCTATGTAGCGCGGGAGGCTGATAGACTCCATCATACTCCAATGCAAGAGTCTGCTCACGTCCAGACTGTTTTTGTAGCAGATCTATATCCCGTGTCCTATGAGCCTCCTGTATCTGCAGTTCAGTCAAAGAAGGATGAACACACTGATGGGCGGCGAGAATGCTGTTTTTACCATCGCCAATGGGGATAAAAGCCCATAAATGTGTCCTGCAGGTACCTATTACAGAAAAAAGGTAGGAAATGAAAAACCCGGCTACCATTAATGGCCTCGGCATCTGGCACAAGTACGGGCCCATTATGTCTTCAAGACGACACTGGTAAGCACAAGTTTCTTGTAGACACGAGTGCTGAGGTCCCTTTGCTCCCACCCAACCGATTTTGAAATAAAAACCACGTAAATAACAACACCTGGCTCTTCAAACAGCAAATGGGATGAAAATTCCCTGCTTTGGCACACGACGAGTCACGATTTGGATAGATGTGACATTCCATTGGAATTGCGTATTGGCTTCCATTACACAGCCCATTATGGGTGCAGATTTTTTAAGGTCCCGTGACTTTCTAGTAGACGTGAGGTGGAGGAAATTGGTTCATGTTACCACTTTTCAAACATACCCACTGGTCTGCAGCAAAGGGAGTGTTTCCCATCTCGGGGTCCAGACCCTGCACAAAGATGCACATGCTGCTCTCCTCAATGAATTTCCCTGTACTCTCTCACCAAATTTCAATCCCTCCTAAATGGCCCAGGGTGTGTCCCATTACAGAGACACTTCAGGCCTGCCGAGTTACACCAGGACTCGCCCTCTTCCGCCTGATAAACTGCGCAGGCTTTTTGAATTTCATAGGATGCCACTTGGGTTGAAGAATGCCGTTCAAACCTGCCAGCAGCTTATTGGCACTTTGGGCAGAGATTTAGAGTTCCCTTACATCTACTTGGATAATGTCCTCATAGCCAGTCAGGATATCAACAACTGCATTTACTCCGCCTGTTCCAAGGGCTGGGGGAATTTGGTCTTCCCATCAACCCTAGCAAATGTCAATTTGGCAAATCCACCATCAGCTTCCTGGGACACAAGATCACAGCCAACGGTGTCTTTCCCTTCTCCAGCAAGGTAAAGGCAGTCCCTGCTTTTCCAACACCTACCACGGATCAGGGCCTGCGGAAATTCTTGGGCAGGAAAAACTTCTA
Organism: Narcine bancroftii; assembly: GCF_036971445.1. Taxonomy (NCBI): domain Eukaryota; kingdom Metazoa; phylum Chordata; class Chondrichthyes; order Torpediniformes; family Narcinidae; genus Narcine; species Narcine bancroftii. The sequence goes on from NW_027211849.1 coordinate 599,415, forward strand.
TCACCGGTTCATTCCAGCAGCTGCTGACATTCTTCGACCACGGTTTCCGATCCTCACCACAAAGCACAGGGACGTTCCCTGGACAACAGAGGTTGAATTTGTGATGCTCAAGATGCTTTAGTCAATGCAGCAACGCTCCCCCATCCTAACCCCGACACTTCCGTGACATTTAGTTCTGATGCCTCGAGTACGGCCCTGGGTGTGTTTGTTGAGCAGTACGTTGATGGCCATTGCCAACCCCTCGCGTTCTTTAGCCGACATCTATAGTCATTGGAGATGAAATACAGTGCATTGTATCAAGCGACACGGCACTTCCGATTTGTTTTGGAGGGTCAGCATTTCACAGTGTTCACAGACCACCAGACACTCGTTTATGCCTTCAGCAAAATAACGGATCCATGGTCGGCAAGACAGCAGGGTCACTGTCATATAATTCAGAATTTACCATGGATGTGCACTATATTTCTGGTAAAAACAATGGCGTCACGAATATGCTGATCAGACTGACTGTATATCATATTCAGGGTGACATTGATATTCCGGAATTAGCCAGTGTCCAGGCAATGGACCCCGATGTTCAGGCATA